>NC_081373.1:49568565-50168565 GCF_030684315.1 Stegostoma tigrinum
ATGAGGGCAAGCAGGGAAATGATATTAGTCATCGCTAATTTGGCCTGTGTTCTTTCAGGGGCCATGGGGATGAATGGGGAACGTGCAACGCAGATGAGAAGTGGAATGGGTGACTTGTGAAGGAGTGGATTGCTGCAGAGTCTGAAATGTAATTAAACAAAAAAAAACAAGAAGTGGGTCTTTTAACCAACCCAACTTGACATTCAGCCATCCCAACAGGCACATCTAGAACACAGAACTCTACAACACAGGAATGGGCCCTTCAGCCCGTGATGTTGGACTGCACATGACACCAAATTAAACTAATCCCTTCTGTCTGCCCTTGCTCCACATCCCTCTATTCAATCATATTCATGCACTTATCTAAAAGTTCCGTAAATGCCCCTATCGTGTCTGCCTCCACCACTACCCCTGGCAGGACATTCCAGACTCCTTCCACTCTCTGTGCAAAAACATGCCCCTCACATCTCCTTTGAGCTTTCCCCTCCCACCTTAATTGCATGCCCCCATCATATGAGGTATTTCAACTTCGGAAAAACAATTCTGTCAGCCCCAATTATGAGTTTCATATTCTTACAGACGTCTATCAAGTCTCCCCACAGCCTCCCCTGCTCCAGAAAAAGAAACCCAAGTTTTTCTAGCCTCTCCTTATAGCTCATACTTTCTAGTGCAGACAGCATCCTGATAAGCCTCTTCCATAACCTCTCCAAAGCCTCCTCATCCTTTCTGCAATGTGGCGAGCAGAATTGAACGAAGAAAGAGCGAGGCTCCGAGAGCTTGTGATTTTAAATAAACCTGGTGGATTATAACCTAGTGTCGTGTGATTCTGGCCTTGTCCACCCCGGTCCAATGCTGGCACCTCTATATCACCACCAATGAGGGCAGCAGAACTGACCCTCTCCCACCTCAAACATGGAAATTTCCCTTCAAGGGAGCTGTCTCATAAGTAGGAATTCAGCTGATAGTGCCCGCTCATGATTAAATTGTACTTCTACAAATGGCAATTTATAGTACCCTTTAGAATCTTGTCCAATAATTTAGCCACCACGCGAGTTAAGCAAGTGCAATAGTTAATAAGCCAACCAGTTTTCAAAACATTATCAGTTCTGTATGTTGCAGAGTGAGACAAGAACAACACACATGATCTCATATCGTTATTTGATTAAATTATTGGTGCAATTCATCTCCATCAAGCAAGTCTTTTTGAAAATGTTTCTGAACTTAATCGTGTCTGAAGAATTTTTGCTAGGAGGTGCCAACTAAATTGCACTACTCCTGTGGTGTTGTGTAAGAGGCATTCAGTCACCATAGCAACTGAGGTCATGAAAGTCTTGATCTGATAAACTGCATAAATGTGCCAGACAGGCTGCACTAGATTATGAATAGATATGTAATTACAATATTGCAATCAGAATATTTGCAAGGATAATGAATGGCTAGGTTTAGCTGAAAGTAAATCTGTGTGCACCTATCCTACGCTTCTAGCCATGTTTGATTTAACCCAGTTGCCAGACAGAGCAGCTGACAGACAGATGCAAACAAGAACTAACTGGCAGCTGGTTGGCTATCAACATATGGACAGACTACAGATAGCATTGCACTCAGCCATAATTGAGCTTCCTTTATTTCCAACTATTCAGTTTATTGTTTTGCTTTTGTGTGGTTGAAATAGGCTATTTTGCAAGATGCACAAGACAAAGCTGTTGTTTTGCTATATTGTGAGCTGGACAGAAAAGACTTCATACATCTGTACATATGCACCTTGTGCAATGAGCGAACATAGCACTTATAGTGCAAATCAGATGTTAAATATCTGACATGTTTCAATGCTGTAACAGTAAAAATCAATCTCTTTTTGGTTTGGGAGAATAAGGAGACTTCTTATCTGAATTACTGTCTCTTAATGTGGGAGATGTTGATTCAATATTAATTTTTCAAAAGGTAATTAAATTTATACTTGACAGGAATAACTGCTCGGCTTTATGAAAGTGACTGGATTTCTCTTTCACAAGGAGTTGACATTAGCTCAATGGACCAAGTGGTTTCTTTCTGTCCTGTGTGTTTACAGTACATTAAACAAATGCAAAGGTACAAGTGATAACTCCATAGACTCTTAGATCGTCAAACATGGACATTCTGTTGCTATTTCTTGTTGCTTCTGTCACCAATAAAATATGAAAAAGTCGATTGCCTCTGATGAATAATATGTTTGTCATCTCCATGATTTTCTTTTGAGAACAAGCTGACTGGCAATACTGCAGTAGACTGTCAAGATTCAGAGGCACAACTTTGGGGATAATGGCTGCCTTAACATACTTAGATACAATGGTGTCTGCAACCCTGAAGGGAAAGTTACAACTTAAAATAGGCATTCATTTTAAACCTGACACCCCTGATATTATGTTTCTCAGTCAGCATTCTGCAGGTAACTGTGCCTGCTGCAGCATTTCTGAAGAGTGGGCACTGCATCTGGGACAGGCAACATCTCTGGCACATCTAACCTCAGTAGATCTTAGTAGCTGTTATCAGTCCCTCTTCCACTAAAACGCTTGCTAGCGGAGCACTGGACACTTTAATCGTTATACTGGGCTTTCTGACTGCTGAAAATGATTAACATTTTTGCAGTTCCTTGCTGATATGTGATTTGCTCAGGCTCTAAGGGGCTTTTGATGTGGGCAAGTTAAGCACAGATGCAGTGCATCAAGATGTCAATCAAGTGGCCTTCACATGTTAAAATGTTCGCTGAATTAATAAGAACTTTATCAAAATATTCCTGTACTGCAGCCAACACCAATGCAGAAGTCTGAGAACAACTTGTGCTCAACAGATGGGAGTTACACTGACTTCATGGGGCTTCTGGTATTGCTACATGTTATTACATTATTGTCAACCAGGCAATGATTTGTGAATTATGCCAACAACCCATTCTAGCGAAATGTGCCCCTTTTTTTTCTCTCTGGCTACTTTTTGACTTGGGGTGGGCACAGGTAGAAATATGGTTCCCACACAGTAAGCTCCTGATGTGCTTGAATTCACCAGAAGTGGTTAGACTTAATGACCCACAGCCTTAGGGGCAAAAGCCAGTGGTGCCCTCGTGGGGGGTGGGGAGACACAGGGGAGTTAATTGGTGGAAATAGAGAACATCAACCCTCAAATGGGCAGCAAGTCATGCCTCAGAGAACTACCAGATAATCAATCTCCGACCCTGGGAGCAGTGATCACATACAACAACTGCAACATTTCCCAACATTAAGCAGCTGTAGAAGTAGCCAAAAGGGGTAGGGGGCCAGGAGGGAGTATGTTTCGCCAGAACCAGGCTAGAAGAAAGGTAGACAGAGAGAGAGAGGGTATTCAAAGTAGACAGACCAGGACGATGTGGGAAAACCACACTTAGGCAAATCTCGCTGGGATGACTTCATTTTGCCTAGGTGAGCCATTGAGGGGGCACAGTATACAATGACAGAACCTTATAGCGTAAAATGAGGCTATTTACCATATGAAACTTGTATGTTCTACTGTTCTAATGATTGGTACTTGCTCATTTTGGGCATCTGTCAGTTTAGTTGGCTGGGCTGCTGGTTTGGCACAACAGCATGCATTCAATTCCAGTCCTGGCTGCAGTTACAACAAAGGTCCCACTTTCGCAAGCACCCCCCCCCTCCCCCGAGCACCCTCACCCCCCTCCTCACCTGTGGCATGGTGACCCTTGGGCTAAACACTACAAGTCATTTCTTTCCAATGAGAGAGCAGTCTTATGATCCAGAAGGACTGTGGCAACTTGACTTCTCCTTCATAACGTATGTCTGCTGACTGGTCTTTTCAGTATGTACTGTTAGATAAGCCTGCAAATGTGGTTACAGGGTGTGAGAAACTGAAAGTAAACTATTTAAAAATCTGTTCACATGTCTTGGCGTTCTGAATTACAAAACGCAATAATACTACCACTGCTGTTTGGAAGAGGTAGTTAGAATGCAACTAGGTAGCTACATTCCTACAATTTTTCCCCATGGACCTACAGTTTTTCAGCTGTTCAAGCATTTGTCAATCCCCCACTTTAAAGTTATCTTTGAATCTCCTTCAGCGGCAAGATCATAACAACTCATTATGTGACATTAAAAAATTACAGATGCATAATATGTCAAGCAGAAGTGCCTGAAGTTGAAGGGACCTTTTATAAAAAAAAGAACTCCACAAAGGTAGAACAGAACATGAAAAACATCTGAGGAGTGCATTCTGGATCTTAGGGACATGGAAGACATAAGCAGCACCGGTATAGTAGCATTTCAGTACTTTGTAACACCTTCGGAGCTGGAAAAATGAAAAGCACCACCATCAACTTGTAGTTAAAAGAAATGAAAACTTGCATCTCTACCACTCTTTTCATGACCTCAGAGCATTCGAAAGGGTTTACCAGTTGGTTAAATGATATTTTTTCTGAAATGCCAAACCACAGGAAAATATACCTGCCTATGCGTACATAGCTATCTCCGATAATGAGTAATGAGACGAATGACCTGGTCATTTTTTTATGTTATATTGGATGAGGAGTAAATCTTGATGTGGACTCCAAGGAAAACATCTCTTCACTTTTCCAAAACAGTGAAATCTACTACATTCCTTGAAAATTTCTGCTTAATATCTGAATCAAAAAATACCACCTCAGACAATATAGCACTTACTTCAGTATTACACTGGTAGCATAGATTTTACACTCAAATCTCTGGAACAGAACTTCAATGACTGTTTTAGTTGGAGACAAGCAAGGTACAGCTGAGACACATCTGACAGCTTGAAAATAATACTGGGAAAAGGCATCCAGATTAACATTCAGTTGGATAATAACTTCTTAGAGCAGCTGAATTCTCTTTATTCGTTAGTTAAATGTGTTTTCTCCCTTCTTATTCAGTCAGATAATTAAATGTAGTAACAGCAAAGCTTCATTTAAATTAGATTTTTCACATCTTCAGGCTCTAAGCCTTGAACTGCATAACGTGTGAGTGTTATTTTCAGAGACAGAAAGCTCTGATTTCCATTTGTCTTCTTCCATCTCCCTTCACTCCTCTCCAGAAGGCTATTTGACAAGAACAGGGTTGAGTTCTTCATAAACGAAAACTAAATATTAGAAATTCCTCCCGAATTACTTTAAGCAGGGAGACCACCACAGATTGAGAGAACTGACAACATGCTCCTGACTCGAGCATGCTTCAGGATGGTCCCAGCAGATGGAAAGAGGAAGATTATTAGCAACTGGTTGTTTCTTGCTCAACCCAATCCAGACAGGCAATATACACATAATGCCCAAATATTGTCTCCTGACTCATTTCTTCTGCTCAGCAATATTGCAGCTGTCTTTCAGAATAACATTGGGTGTCAGCTGTAGCTCATTTAGCAGCATACTCTCTCTCTGACTCACAAAGTCTACTCTAATTCTTTACCATCAAAATCATGCTTCTAATCCAGCAGACAGATAATAAGGTTCTTTTTTGAGGGTCATCACTGTTATAATTAAGATGCAAAGCAGGCATTATTTGTGCTGTAAAGTCCTGTAAACAACAAGGTGATGATGACCAGCTCTGTTCCTTTTAGATGTTTGAGTGAGGGATAAATGCTAACCCAGATAAAACTCTTTCCTTTGTCTTTGAAATGGTACAATGTGAGTTTTCAGGTCCAAACACGGCAATCATGCTTAACACTGCTGCCTCAAGCAGCCAGAGACCTGGGTTTGATTCCAGATTCAGGCATCTGTCTGTGTAGAGTTTGCGCATTCTCCTCAACCCTCTGCATGGGTTTCTTCTGGGTGCTCTGATTTTCTTCCCACAGTCCAACGATGTGTAGGGTGGGTGGTTTGGCCATGCTAAAATTGCCCATAGTGTCCAGGGATGTGGGGGCTAGGTGAATTAGTCATGGGAAATGCAGGGTTACAGGAATAGAGTAGGGGAGGTAGGTCTGTGTGAAATGCTTGTCAGAAGGCCAGGGTGGAGACAATGGGCCACATGGCCTGCTCCCACACTGTAGTGATTCTACGATTCTCTCTAAAAGGTAGTACCTCTGACTGAGCTGGAACTGACACAATGTGGATGCGCCACATGCTACCTCCTTTTAGTTTTTCAGCCAGGTCAGCATATGTCCAAAACTGTACCATGTCAGCAATATATGTGTGGAGTACAAGGTCTTAGCTATGATTAGAACTGATTATTACTGGCTCAGCATGCAAATATTGCAAACCAGAGGGCAGAGGTTTACAAAACAAGCAAAGGCAAAGTGAGAGAAAAAAATGTCTTCACTTGGCAAGTAGCAAGTATATACCTGGATGTGTAATGAAGGCAGGTTTAAGTGAGGCATTAAAGGCAGTATCGATTTCCAGGGTTATGGTGAAAAGGCAAGAGATTAGGAAATGTTCAGGGAGTCAACGTAG
This sequence comes from Stegostoma tigrinum, assembly GCF_030684315.1. NCBI lineage: Eukaryota > Metazoa > Chordata > Chondrichthyes > Orectolobiformes > Stegostomatidae > Stegostoma > Stegostoma tigrinum. Next base: position 49,574,981 of record NC_081373.1, read on the forward strand.
ACATGATGGGATAATTGTCCTCATTCTACCCCTTAATGATATGATGATTCCATGAAACTTCTTTTGAGCTTGTAAATTAATTCTCTGAATTGATTTGATTTATTATTGTCACATGTACCTAGGTACAGTGAAAAGTATTTTTTTCCATGCAGTACAGGCAGATCATACCGTGCAAAGTGTATTAAGTAACAGAACAAAGTGAAGAATAAAATATTATGGCTGCAGAGGATATTTGATTTGATTTGGTTTTTGTAGTCGCATGTACCTCTGTACAGTGAAAAGCTTAGTTTTGTGAGAAAACAGGCAGATCGAAGCAACAAGAAGGCATACAGATCATAGGGTGCTTAGACAGAACAAGGCACATATGTTGAAACTCCTCAGAAGGGAGTGCAAAGCAAGATCACCATTTTTTGAAGATAAAGAGTCCATTCAGCAGTACGGTAATGGCAGGGGAGAAGCTGTTCTTGAACCTGGTAGTGCATGAGTTCAAGCTTCTGTATCTTCTCCCAGACAGAAGAGGTTGGAAGAGAATATTAATGGGTGGGAGGAGTGTTTGATAATGTTGGCAGCCTCTCCACAGCAATGTAACATGTAAATGGAGTCCATGGATGGGATGTAGGCTTCCATGATGGTCTGGGTTGTGCACGCAACTTCCCATAGTTTCTTACAGCCCTGGGCAGAGCAGTTACCACACCAGGCCTTATGTACCTGGTTAGAATTTCTATGGTGCTTCTGTAAAAGTTGGTGACAGTCCTTATGGACATGCTAGATTTCCTAAGCCATCTGTGGAAGAAAAGGCATTGTTGTACATTCTTGACCGTTGCATCTATGTGGGAAGCCCAGGACAGGTCGTCAGTTACCGTCACTCCTAGGAACTTGATGGCCTGGACCCTATCTGTTGCCTGTCCTTACAGATTGTGGTCTGTAGGTCAGAAAGTCGAGGATCAAGTTGCAGAGGATGGAAGAGAAACCTAGATCTCGGAGTTTGGAGATTGGTTTGGTTGGAATTCTAGTATTAAAGGCAGAGCTGTAGTCAGTAAGTAAGAGCCTCAAGCAGGTATCTTGCTATTCAGGTGTTCCAGGAATGATTGCAGGGCTAGGGAGATGGCATCTGCCTGAACCTGTTGTGATGGTAGGCAGCTTACAAGCAATCAAGGCAAGCTGGAAGGCTAGAATTGATAAGAGCCATGACCAGACTCTCAAGGCACTTCACAATTAGCGAGGTCAGAGCCACTGGATGGTAGTCATTGAAACATGCTGCCTGAGCTTTCTTCAGTACTGGTTGATGGTGGTCGTCTTGAAGCAAGTGGGCACTTCAGATTGCAGCAAGAAGAAGTTAAAGATGTCAGCAAATATCTCTGCCAGCTGGTCCGCACGGATCTGTGTGCACAGCTGGGGACTCCCTCTGGGCCAATCACTTTCCATGGGTTCACTCTCAAGAAGGCCAGTCTGACATCTGCAGCAGTGGCTGACGGAACAGGTGCATTCAAGACTTTCAGGGAAGGTGGCATCATATTGCTGATCTTCTGTTCGAAATAAGCGTAAACTACATTGAGCACATCAGGGAGGGCTGTAAGTTTGTCTGCTATTCTGCTCCGATTGGCTTTATAGCCCATTATGCTATCTAGGCTTTGCCACAAATGGTTGGTGTCTGTTTGGCTAGTTTGGGACTCTAGTTTAGTTAAGCATTGCCTCTTGGCATCTCTAATGGCCTTACAGAGGTCATGTCTGGATTTCCTCTATAAGAACATCCATTCTTATTTCTCCATTGTGCGATCTGTGTCTCTCAACCACAACAATTCACTTATATTGTATCCTTTGGTTTTTACTGTGAACATTTGCATTACTCAAATGGGTTCATATGTCTATCAGGTCGATAAGTTATTTGCCCCTACATCCAACCCATACAACACCGTGATTTGAACTATATCATCATTCTGTAATAGTGCAGTCAAACAAGTTAATTATCTAGTTTATATTTCCTTCTGTTATGCTTTTGGCTGGAGCTAAGATAGGACCAGTTTCCTCATCAGCCTGAACCAAATGGAAGCTGCAGTTCAACAGCCTCCTTATGTTGAAAGAGTCAAAGTATTGTTCTTGCCATGAGTAAACATCATCTTCAGTCAAAAGGAGTATCACATATACTCGTATTGCCCCACCTTCTCCCTGAATGTACCTCCACCAATAGTCTGTAACAATTGAAAAAAGTGACCCATCACTACCTTCCCAAGGACAGTTAGTGCTGGGCAATGAATGTTGGCTTTGTCAGTGGTGCTCACATTCCATGAAAGAATAAAAGAAAGCATTTATCAAAGAAAACATACTGTCTGTTAACGTAAGTCACAATGGTTGCAATTTATTTCCTCACAGCCATTCAACAAGGTATTTTAAACACAGAGCATAATTGCCCATAGCAGCTTCTATGTATTTTATATTTTTTTGTCAGAAGAAATCGTGTGTCTATAATTGGAGCCAGGACAGGGAGCAGCTATCATGGAGAAGGCTCCATTCCATTCAGGAGCTCAGATAGAATAGCTTATTTGAAGGAAGAAAAGAAGACATTGAAACATAAGTGAGATTAATGAATACCTTTTACTCCAATATCTCGGAAGTAACTGCCATCAAATAAAACAAGGTTGCAGGCTTAGTTATCCTAATGCAGAGATGGTTTATGCACAGGAACAGATGATTTTTATAACACTTGAATCAATCTCAGTGCCAGAATGTTGTTTATCTGTCAGAATATACTTTGAATGATCATGGAAAGATGAATGGTGCAAACAGTTATGATCACGTATCACTGTGAAGAACACATTATTTTGCTTAACCAGCCATCAAACAACTGAGAAAAATCATCACCTGGCTCACAGGTCTCCGAATGACTCAGAAATCCAAGCCAGTGAAGTTTGTCTGATGAGGAGGGTCTGCTTTAAGGTAATGTACTTTCTAATCCACCCTATAAACATGATTTCATGGACTGTGATCAAAGTAATTTTGTATATGAATTACTTGTATTTTCTCACTCTCAGTCTGATTGTCACAATTTAAATATTTGTCACAGTAGACTTTTTACATGTTTTAAAATAAGTTATTTTATTTATTATCCAACACTTGCCAAGGATATTTAATACCCTGATGTGGATTCAGTCAATTAACACACACTGTCACCTCAACAGAAATCAAATAGAGATGGTAAAAAAACAACTGCAATGTTTAATTGTCTCAGTCCTTTTCCATAGCAGGCCTGTACTTTCTTAGATAAATAAATACATTGGTTGAAGTGAAAGTCTTGAAAAGCAGAGGATTCACAGTAAGCTGCAAAACTTCTTCTAGTCATGCTTCCAGAAAATTGATTCTTAGGTGAATTTGAATTTGGAACAGATTAGGCAGAGTCCTTCCCCTATATTCAATGTATTACTGTTTATTAACTTAGCTCCTTAGTTGACTTGTTGCTGTTGGTTCAATGGCTTTATTTTTGTGGACTTTTATGGAACTTTGTCTTTGGAACCAGCTTTTGCTATTTTGAAAAGCAGACTGAAAACATAACCTGACTTGTACAAGCACAAAGTCATTGGTCTAAAGAAACATAGTGTGTTGATCCTGTGTTGTTATTTCATGTCAAATATCCTCCAGCCTAGTTTAGATGAGAGACCATCGTAACAATAATAGCAGCAATTTCACATTTATTCAATGTACCTAGAGTTTTTATATCTATTTTGTCCACAATTAAACAGAAAGATGAATCACTCAGAATGACGTATTTCTTTTGTTGATTACCTATGTTTAAAGGCATGTAGAAATTCCTGAAACGGCTATGATTTTCCATGTTTAATTTGGTATTGAGCTTCAGATTCAGGACTGTCTGCTTCAAAATGCCAACGGTCACACGATTTGCAATGGTCGTTTTAGCAGACTGCTGCGTTCAAAGTTTTAAAGCATTATATGAAAATTTGTAATATGCTAGAATTTAATTGTATATGGGCGGTCATGAACCAAAGCTTTCTGGACCTTTATGGGATGAAAACATTGCATCTTACTTTGTGCAAAGCATTAATAATAATATCAATTTTAGTCTAGCTCAAAAACCTCACTGTAGTATAAAGCAGCAGCTATCAGTAGGTTAGCTCATGACACCAGAGGAAGTGATATCGGGCCAGATGATGCAGAGCGTGTAAGGAGTTACTCCAACATAGTCATGGATGAATCTCTTCCTGTTCATATGTATAACTCAATAAACAGTTCTGGTTAGCAAGACCTGCTCCAGACCCTTCTCTAAGGCCACTTATTAGACTTAGCTCTGAAAGCATTCAGCAGCCAGTCATTTGGACCACAGTGTAAAGTAAATCATATAAATAACAGCCAAAATGGAAGGCCCTCAGAATAGCCAGTCATACAGAAGCATCTGAGGGGAAAAAAATATGTAAATGTTTTGGGGTTAGATCTTACATTGGAAATAAGAGAATCTCACCTCCAGCAACAGTTCCACATTTTCACTTTTCATGAATGAGGCAGATTGGTTGGCTACAGAACTATCTGGCTCAGTGTAAAATTAAGATTGAGACTGAGAATGACTACAAGTCTGCGATGTTATTATTGGTTTATTGCTATGTGCTAAAATTAATTGCTTATATCCACAAAATATTATTCTTGACATTGATCATGAAGCATAGAATCACCTTAGGGAGAAATAGAGAAATGGGTGTGGAAGAGAGAGACAGAGACAGAGAGAGAGAGAGAAAACTCTTCAAATCAGGTATCAGCAGCAATATTTTGTTATTCAATAATGATATTCTCTGTAAGTTTGAATGTAGGAACTGTCATGTTAGGCAATCATGTCAGATCACATACCAGCTACTTAGCATTAATTTCATGTGAAAACTGCAACATCTATTAGCAACTCTACATTTTCTAATTCCAAGTCAGAATCCTGCCATCAGTGCATACCAAATCACACGATGTGAGGCACAGATGCAACAGACACCATCAGGGAGAAAATAACTCACAAAGACCTAAACAGAGGCTCACTGCCAAATCACTAATGAGTCGACTACGTACTCAACAAGCAATCACAAAAATACATGCTAATCAACATGTTGGAATGATACCAAAATGAGATTTAACGAAGAACACCTACATTTTGAAGATGACATTCTCCTCCAGATTAAAGTGCATCCCTTATTGTGAACTTCAGACGACCCTGCACGCTTTAGTTTTGTCCAACTGTCTTCTTTGAGATGTATCGCTGCCTTTGCTCCTATCTATTGTACTTAAAGGAGCAAAGATACAAACTGATCTCAATTAGACCAGGGTAACAATCAGAAAAGTCCAATTGGCAATATGTGACATTTCATGAGATAGGCCACACGTAACAAGCACAGTCCTGTTTATGGTACATCACTTTGTTCTTTTTTAGGGCATAGTGAATGTTGATATGTAGGTTTGGAATTCTATTGGCCTGAGGGTCATTATTCCATCATAGATGGGAGTTGTGCAGAAACCCTACTGCATCACACTCCAAAGGGATTGTCCAGCAAAAGGTAATTCATCTACATCTTGGAACTTCCCAAAATATCTATTTAAATTGAATGTTTTGGAGGTTTCTGATAAAATTGAGTCAAATATTTACTCAGGAAAATTTAGTCTATTAGATACATACACCCACATTTTCAGACCCCCGCACTTATCCCACACTACTTATCCAGACCTTCCTCAGACCTCTAATAACACTCAGACTCTAGCATAATGCCTAGATCCACTCTCAAACCCCTTCTGCCATTCCCACCATACCAGGCCTAATCCTCACCCCTCCAACTCCCGGTCAAACAGGACCCTAAGTCCCATGGCCCTGTACCTGTGCCAATCCAACACCATCACTCACCGTCCCTGCCCCCACTCCACCACTGAACCACAACCCCACCCCCACCTTTCCACCAAATCTGATCACCACATCACACCACGCAGCACCACCCACCACCAGCCCGGATCTGATACAACCCCTCACCCACAAAACTGAACTCTCCATTGCCACACTGGACCAACAAAACTTCTCCCGCCTCCCCCCACATCACCAGTTCCAAATACCCTAGACCCAGCACCCAGCCACATTGCACCACCTTACTTGGTGAGGTTTTTCTCACCCATCCCGACTCACATACCTTTGGAATCTTTGCCATTTTGTACCAGGCATTCAACCACTTGGAATCTGGCCCACCTGACACACTACCCTTATGCATCTGGCACCCAGCCACCTGGGACCCTACTTACCTGGTGCACTGACTCACAACCCTCTTAGTGCCCCAACATCATCCTCACTCCTGAGTATTTGAGGTTTGAGAGCAGCTTTTAAAGAGATTATTTAGAGTTTAAATTTCAGAACTATTAACTGTTGTGAAAAGAGGGCCTAATTTGCCTTGCCCTAAATGTTATATACTATGAAGAAAGTGTCAGAATGGAAAGAAGTCTTAATTGGAAACTCCTTTCAAAAATATTTCATAAAATGGAAGCCCTAGATTGCATGAGCTTACCACTCCTTGGAAAATCCTGCACAAAATTCTTTACTGCTAGTTGAATTTTCAGACACTATGTTTCATACACTTAAGATATTATCATATACCAATGGTTTAAACTTGTTGGACAAAAGAGAATGTAAAAGCCTAATAGCTTCAACAGTGTCGTTGTAATAGTGGGAATACTGCCAGCAATCATCACCATTATTCCGGGAGATAGCCTGGAATGTCGGGTATGCACATGCAGAGGCTAAATGTGAAAATCCATAAGTTACTGCCACTGACGTTCTACCCCATTTCCAGCCCTTCACAGAGCTGTTGTTGTCACTGCACAAAGTAAGGCTTGAAAATCACTGAATTTACAAGACAGCATAAGTCCAAAATGAAAGATGTTAAAGCAAAACAGATATACAGGATAGTTTCTGAATGGTTTGTAAAGAATGGGCTGTTGAATGTTGTAGCAATTGCAAGTTATAAGCAGTGTTAATGTTGGTGTAGTGATGGTTATGAGGACAGCCAGCTGAGCCTCATAGAATAGGAGTTCCCTAGTTGAGGCTGTTAGTTGGTCCAGTCAAGGAGCCCTGGCTGACAGACAATGAACAGGAGTGTCAGGCGTTCTGTTTACTCTGAGAGCTGGCTCTGAGGAAGCCGGATCAGTGTCAAAACTCTCCACATGTAAATAAATGTTGACTTGGTGATGGGATACTGGCCTCCAAGGAGTTATTTTTAGTTGGTAGTTGAACAAGATTTCAAGATACTTAGCTCGGCAAGTTGTTTGAGATTCTGGTGCCCTGGTTCCTTTCAACCATGATTGAATCCTGGCAGTCAGAATGAGAGACAGTCCTTTTGTAGTTTGGTTTTCTGTTTGTCTGACTTGCTAGCTAGCATTCAGAGTGAAACGGTCGCTTCTATTGGCAACATAGAGATGATTAAGTGATAATCCTATCCATGTGAACCTCACAGCTTGTGACTCTCAAATTCAGCCCAGTGCACCCTGGTAACAAAGTCTATTGGCATACACAAGAATCTCAGTCCCAGTAACACACTCCAGTAGAGCTGAAACTGTGGTTTTAAAGCTTGCATGCTCTCCAAAAGGAAAGACAAAATGTGTCTTCAGTTTGCAACAGAACCCATAGGAGGTAATTTTCTGTTGAGCAAGCAACTGGCAGCCCTTCGTTATCTTTGGAGGCACAAGAGATCGCAGTCCAGACATTCTGATCTGCTCCTTCCACGTTTAAAGGATCTTATTTGAAGTTTCCTTTGCGTCTTTAGATGCAACATTGTGAGAGTCACTCTCTGCGAACAGCAACTTATTCTTTTATTGGCCAACAATTGTATCAGCCTTCTTTTTTCAAAAAAAAATCTTTGAGTTATATGCTCACAGTACTTTGGGGTTCTGATCCATTGTCAGAAGGAAGTCAAAGTTGTTAGGGAATAGAAAGGAGAGTACTGCTGAGTGCATAATCAGATCCGCATGTGACACAGTAGATTTGAGAGACTGAATCACTCTCCTCTCGTCCTGTATTACATATCTGCCTGCATGTTCATTTGTACTGAATCTTTGTAGCCAGGTTTCTTTGAAGATAGCAGTTCTGTAATATAAACTATTAGCTATTTCTGTAACCTCTTAACTCTCATTTCTCCTACTACTTTGTACCTAAGCTTCTTTTTCTACATAGGTACCTTACTACCGAGGATGGCAATATGTGTGATGACATTGGATACTTTCCATTGTACTCCCAAACTTCTGTATTTGAGTACGTGACAAAAAAATTCAAAAAATCTTAACATGTTACTTTGTTGCTAACTGGAAAATTCAGGAGCATGCATGTCATATTGAATGCAGAATCACTAACCTTAATCTGTTCAACTGTACCTCTAACTGTTACTTGAGCAAGTGCTAGTTTCTGCAATCACATATTGATCTGAGTATTTGGTGTAAATCGATGGGTCAAGTCAGTCATCCAAAGCACTCTCTGAAGTTGTTTCCGAAGGCCGGCATTAAAGCAGCTTAAGTTGTGGATGAGGGATGACTGCTTTCGTCAAATTAGTAGAGAAGTCAAGAATTGGGCAAAATAAACAATATTGCAGTGCCACAAGACTTTGGCAAACAGCTCTCAGAAGTGCAGATTCCCCCACTTGTGTAGAAACATCAGTAAGCATGTGAGACGTTATGTGTTATATCTCTTTTTATGTTTTGGAAGTTGAGTGAGAGGCAATAGCACTGAGATGCAAGTAGTGCACCAGTTTGACATATCAATGCTGCTGTTAAGACTGAAAGCTTTCCTTTGGTCTCAACTGAGTGACCCCAGTGGATGGAATTTTGTTGTTTGAGACAGAGTGAGGAGGTGGAAATAAAACTGGGATGGACCTCTGCTCGGAAGGGCGTCAGGGAGAGTGTCCCAAGTGATTATGTTCTTCTCAATTTATTACATATTCATGTACAGGCAAAGAATCAAATTTTTCAGGCGTACAAAAGCAAAACAGTACAGATGATGGGAGGCTGAAATAAAAACAGAAAAATGCAGGAGAAACTCAGCAGCTCTGGCAATACCTGTAGAGAGAGAAACAGAGTTATCGTCTGAGCCTTGGATATTACTCCTCTTCTGCACGGGTCAGATGGGTAACAATATCTGACACTTGCCTGGACTTTCCAGGTGCTACATTTAGACAATAGACAATAGGTGTTGGAGCAGGCCATTTGGCCCTTCGAGCCAGCACCACCATTCATTATGATCATGGCTGATCATCCACAATCAGTATCCTGAATGCCGGGCTTCCATGTCAGATGCCTCATGTGAAGTCAAAGTATGTCACTTAGAGTCATACAGATATACAGCACAGAAACAGACCCTTCGATCCATGCCCACTTCCATGCTGACCAGAAATCCTAAATAAATCTAGTCCCATTTGCCAGCATTTGCCACCATATCCCTCCTATTTCATATACCCATCCAGATGCCTTTTAAATGTTATAATTGTACCAGCTTCCACCACTTCCTAAACAATACAACTGCTTATAAAACAGAAATTACTGCTCCAAGAAATTGAGGAAATCAGCTTCAATGTTCAAAATCTCTGAAAAAAAGCTCTTACAGCCACAATTTATCCAGTCCTCCATTTTGGATTACCCAGAATCCTTTTTTTGCAGCTACTAATGTAACACTATAGGCATCACAATGCTCCTGTCTCTTACACTACTGCTAAAATGTGAAAGAGACTGCAATACTTAGCCCTCACATACCATCAAAGCACTCACATTTCAACACAACTAGGAGAATGTGCACAGCTTTTCACTAAACACTCACATGAGACAAAGTCATACCTACAAATGATGTCTTCAGAATGAACATCTCATCCAAATACGAGAAGCGCATATCTTATGAAGCTTTAGTGATTTCCATCAACTCCAGCTCTTTGATAACCATCTTTCAGTCAGAACACTTTAAGTTATTACTTATGTGTTTACAAGTAATGCTCATGGGCAGTCACAGTTCTGGAGATTGACAACTCTATCTAGATCTATCAAAGCAGGCACAGTGCTCATTTACCCGTGTTGATGTCTCTTAAGTCTTTTTTCCTTTGAAGGAGGAATGTGCACAGAAAGCATGATTATGCATAGACTGGGGACTGAGGCCTGAATCTAAGGCTGGTGCTGACAACACTAAGAGATAGTAAGAACTGCCGATGCTGGAGTCAGAGATAACACAGTGTAGAGCTGGAGGAACTCAGCAGACCAAGCAGCATCAGGGGAGCGGGAAAGTAGGCATCTTGGTTCGAGACTCTCCTTCAGAATTCAGAAAAAACACTAAGGTGTTTTTTCAGTGCATCCTCTGGATTCCGAAGTCAGGACAAAAAGAACACAACGAGTCCCAACACCATTTCTATACAGGCTGCACACCTCCAAAGAGAAATAGTTGGGGCCCTCAGAGGAAGCCCTAGCAGATATACATGAATAACATATATGCATATGCTTAACATGCCTGGAGTAGGCTCGTGTGGGTGACACAGGCCAACAGCTAGACGAGATGGATAGACCAAGGTCTCCAGATATGCACTCGAACCTTCACTCCATCGCCCTAGCTATGGATACTCTCATTCACTGGCTCAGGGAGAGGGACTGAGTGGTTTGGCCCACCTCTTAGGTGTGCCAGCCTTCCAGGATGAGTAAAGTGCTATTGTAACCAGACAGGGAGGAGAAGTGACAGGCAGGACATTGTCTGCTCAGGGGGTTAGCTAAGGCCCAAGAAATTTCACTGGCATCATGGCAGGAAAGCACCAGCAGGCCAGTGCACTCTAAGCCCAGGCTCCAAAGAAAGCAGCTGCCAAAGTCAGCAGAACAAAGGGGGTTAAAGTAGTCAGCAGGCTTCCTCAACCTTGGCTGTCAAAGTGGTATCAAGACATGGAGGGAGGGAGAAAAGTGATACTGAATTCATTTGGCAGCACCGGTATCAATATTACATGCTACACTTGAAACAAATACCGCACTTTGTGCTCAGTTCCTTCAGTCTATTCCAATTTGTTAAAATTTCTGACTGTTTATGTTTTCCTTGTAAGATACTTCAAGGGGTGATGATTAACCCACATGCTGATCAGTGCTTCATGTGCAGCAGTGAGAAAAATGCTGAGGCTTTCATTAACTGGTGTCCTCCAGGAAGAACATGACCTCCAAAAAACAGGAATTTAAGCGGCATGGTTGTGATTCAGCAGTCAATCTACATCATTCAGTCCCTCCATCTCTCCAGTGATAGATGAATATCTCTAACAAGTAAAGTTTGAAGCATTAGAAGCAGGACCCCTATGTTAAGCCTACAGCACTCCATTATGGTGCTCTGGCTAAGAAACTTAACAGAAACTTATTGATGCAAATGGAACAAATTCAATTACAAACAATAACAATCAAAGTATCTTAATGTTTAGCAATTAAGGAACTAGAATTCCCTTGAGGTCAGGAATGGCTCTGTGCTACAATTTGCTAATACTCTGAGTGTCCACAAATGTTCATGCAAAGTTATTTGGCCTTTAACAGCGTCACAAATAGAATCTCTCTAGCCTTGTGCTTCATCTCACTATTTCTCTCGCCTCCTCAGCATCTCCATCCGACTCCACACCTTCCTCATCTGAAGAGACATGTGTCTGGTCCATCTCCCCTCTATAAAGTTCTCACCATGTCATTGAATTTTAACCCAATGTGTGCGGCGCAGCAAATAATCACTATTCTGGAGACTCTGTCTGATGGGGACTGGAGTACTTCACACAAATGGTCCAGGCATTGGAGGAACATCTTCAGAAGACCAACTGCCTATTTAAGTGTCTGTATGGTCAGCAATGTAGTGTTGTTCAGTGTCAGTCTTGCTCTCTTGTCTCCCTAAGCCTGTAACTGAAGCTTCCATTCTCATTATAGTTAATATTTGAAGGGTTACAATTAGCTAAAACATCTGCGAGAAATTAACATTTTCTTAACTGACTAACATTGCCAGATGCTGATGAAGATTCCAACAGCATTCTTGAATTTTCTTTAGGAGTTCTCTCAAAGGTTCAGTGTGTTGTATAAAGTAATGGTTCTGAAAGAGTTAATGTTGAAGTTGCATTAACCCCAACCAACTTGAATACGCCACATAATCTTTGGGCAGGGAAACAGTTATTCTTGAACAATGTCCTGACTGAGGCAGGCATGGCATTCCAACTCCGCATAATGTGACGATGCTGTTGCATTAAGAGATGTATTTTGTCTTGATTTCCTTTAAGAGAAAGATTGAACAAGAGGTATTGTAAACAGCTTGTGAGGCCTTGTGTTTTTTTAAAGTTAGAACAATAGAAGCAGCCTGACTGGGTGGGGCAAGCTCTCACAGACCAGGATTTACCGATTGTTTTTCACTTTTAGATTCAGCAGAAGTTGCATGAGTTTTGAAGAAGTAGAAGCTATTCCACTGCCCCCCCCCCACCCCAACCCCCCCACCCCCCCGGCCTCAGCTACAGCTAGAAGCTGGGGTTACTCTTCTTATTGTGTGTATTGCACGTAAGAAAATCTGATTTTTGAATTTGTCTTTCTGCCAAGGAATGTAGTTATGGAATGCACTATATTGAAACAGTTAATTAATGTTAGTTACTCTATCTATTATTCTGTTAAGTTTTCCAATAGAATTAATTTATTGTGAGTCCTCTTTTCTTTTGTTGTGTTTGAACTGTAGTGTTTGAATAAGCTTGTTTTGCTTAATATCAAGCAGTTTGACCAGTTGAATTCCATCTGGAGCATAACACTTTACATTTGCTTTTCAAATAAGAAGAAGTTAGGGCCTAGGCTACATTCTTAAAATATTTGGAGGAGGTCTGGTCTGGTCTGGTCCATAAAAACAGTTGTGCCTAGCTAGATAATGCTGATTATACTTCCTAACATCATGTGATAAACTACACCTTGCTATGTAAGATAAATGGCACTTCTTATTAAGATTGTATTATGGTCTATCCTTTACCACTGATAATTACACAAGCACTTATATCCAGCATTGAAAGGATTGTTTGTGGCAGCATACCTTTCTGGGCATAAGCCCACAGAGTTTGGTGACCAGGTGATATGAAATTCTAATAATTCTGGTACCTGAAATTATAACATGATGAGCAGCAGGTTGATGTGAATTATGTTTGACCCCGGAGAAAAAAATGTTTAGAGTCAAGCAACTTCATCACATTAATATCATTACCCCTTGACAAAAATACAGTAGGTCAGCAGCTAAAGCATGACCTTTGCTGCAGTTTTGGGAGCAGAGAACATAGAATAGTACAGCACATAAACAGGCCCTTCAGCGCACTGTGATGTTATTCTAAACTAATCCTATCTGTCTACACATTGTCCATGTCTCTCTGTTCTCTGCCTGTTCATATGTCCGTCAAAATGCCTGTTAAACATTGCTATCGCATCTGCTTCAACTACCTCCGGGCATTTACCATGTTCTGTGTAAAAAAAAACTTGCCTCAGACATCTCCTTTAAATTTTTCACCTTTCACCTTGAGCCGATACCCCCTAGTATTTGATATCTCCATCCTGGGAAAAAAAGGTTCCAACTATCCATCCTATCTATGTCTCTCACAATCTTATATACTTCTATCAGGTCACCGCTCAACCTCTGATGCTGTAGCATAAACAATCCATGTTTGTCCAACCTCTCCTTATAGGTAGTCCACTCCAATCCAGGAAAATTCCTGATAAGCACCTTTTACAACTTCTCCAAAACCCCAAAATTCTTCCTATAGTATGGTGCTCAGACTTCACACAATACCTCAAATGGAAACACTTCCAGGAGAAAAGCTTCACCTCGGAGCTGGTAAGAGGTGCAGAGAAAACAATATGGTTTGGGAAAACAGTCAAAGCTGAAAACGTGGAGCGATCTAAGAAAAGGAGTCTCTAATGTAATGATTGACAGATCCAGAAGTAAAGTAGTAGGGTCCTTACAAGTCATTACAAAAACACACAAATGTAAGACAAGGAAGGGAAGAATGAAAAGGAGGTTTTGCTGCACAGAACAAGCACTGCAGCCATTATATTTTTCTGTGCTAGTTATGCGAGTTCCATTCTGTTTCTCAATGACTTCATTTTAACAATGTTCCTTGGTGCCACACTCCTGACTTGATGTCAACAGTGGTCACTCTTCTATCATCTCTGGAATTCAGTTGCTCTACCCATGTTTGAACCAAGACTGTAATGAGTAATGATTTTAATTCATCCTCATAAAATTCAACGTAGTTACACGTATCATCAGAATGGCACAATGATTTTTTTTCCTCAAAGAGAAAATTGATATTTGTGGTGAAGCTATTTACATACAATCTCCTCACAGTCCTTCTGTAGGATTGGTGATTTCTGTCATGTGTGTATACAGGCAAAGTGAGTAATACTTTTTGAGTCCAATTTTCAATTTAGATGCAGTGATACATCTGCAGAAAAAGGATACAATATTATCTTGCTTGCCATGCAATTCTGATAATTGATACAAGATCACCTGCTGCCAGCATGCTCAAGTATTTCTCAAGGTGTGCAGAAGAAATTGCTGCTTTCATGATTGTCAGAAATATGAAACTCTGAAGTCAAAAAGCTATTCATAAATTCATCTCCTTTCTGCTATATTACATCTTGACATTTACTGATGGATGTTTAGAATGCCTTCAGCCAACAAAAAAAAATGATTTCTCATCACTCATACCATTGCAGTCACACACTATTTCGTTTTCCATTGCATTATTGTATCCGACTGTGAGCAATATAACAAAAATGCTAAAAGCTATGTTACACATATCATTAATTATTAGGTTTTAAGAGGGAACCAGTCATGACAGATTCCTAGATTAATGCATATCAAGAGTGACATTGTAAAAACCAATAAATCATCAGATTGTATTTTGGTGCAGAAAAATCATCTCCCATTCAGACATCAGGATATTAAATGTTATATTTTATCCCTAATGACATGATTACTTTATGATTCTGAGAGCAGCTTAAAACACAATTTTGTGCAGAATTTGGTGCGCAAATACGTTTATTGCAATAATAATTAATGAGCGTTGACTTACATCGATCAAGTAACTTATGAAAAGCACAAGATCTGCAAAATTTACTCCAAAGCATTATTTGAGTTACAGGAGCTTGAATCACAAAAAGCCCTTGCCTATAAGTTCCTGGAATATCAGCATGCTTGCACAGCACAACCAACCTACATGGTCAGCAGCACAGGCATACCATCTGCATGCCAGAAGCTTGCAGAGTGAGAGGATTATGATAGAAAAATAACAATCTAATGCTGATGACATCTACTCTGCCATATTGGAGGTCACAGGCCCTGTTAATTCCATCCTTCCTTAAACACTCCCAACTGAACATGCACCTGGAGGGACCTCCTACTCATACTGTTTAAAGGCAGCTGCAGGGGACTTTCAGGGATAATCGTTTTGATTTTGCTTTGCCGCTGTGCAGTTAGGGGAGAGCCGAATGGATAAGCTGACAGAATTTTAGATTCACTTCCAGAGTCTGATAAGAAGGTCAGAAGAGTTGGAAGGCCTGTGGGGAGAGAGCTCTTTGCTTCACTTATGGGATTTACATTTGCAAATCCACTTGGGGTGCTGTGTGACTTGGAAATGAAGCCAATGCAAAAGGCAGAATTGTGCAGAGGAAATGATACAATCAAAAGATGTAAAGGATTTACTAGAACTAAGGGGCATAGCCTCAAATTACAGGGGAGCAGATTTAAGACTGAGTTGAGGACGAACTTCTTCACCCAAAGGATTGTGAATTTGTGGAATTCCCTGCCAGATGAAGCAGTTGACACTACCTTGATGAACGTTTTTAAGGCAAAGATAGGAAGATTTGTGAATAGTAAAGGAATTAAGGGTGATGGTGAGCAGGTGAATAAGTGGAGCTGAGGCCATGAAAAGATCAGCCATGATCTCATTGGAAGGTGAAGCAAGCTCAATGGGCCAGATAGCCTACTCCTGCTCCTATTTCTTAACTTCTCATATTCTAAGAGAGGTGTCTATTAGAAGACAGAGATAGTAGGAACTGCAGATGCTGGAGAATTTGAAATAACAAGGCTTAGAGCTGGATGAACACAGCAGGCCAAGCAGCATCAGAGGAGCAGGAAGGCTGGTGTTTTGGGCCTAGGCCCTTCTTCAGAAAAAGGGTCTAGGCCCGAAACACCCGCCTTCCTGCTCCACTGATGCTGCTTGGCCTGCTGTGTTCATATAGCTCTATACCCTATCTCTTTGAAGACCTTAGTTTATTTATCTCCCCTTGTATTGGCCCCATATCTTGACTTGTGGCCAGACCATCAACAGATGCAGTATTTTGAAAGCTACCTGGGGAAAGAGACGAGCATCTCCAACATAACTATTTACTGGGCTCAGCGACACTGGCCAAACATTCTTGACTTTTTCGAACTTCACCACTACATTAGTGCAGTTGTTTAAATTACCTTTCTGTCAATATTCTGCTAGCTTTTTATTTTATAAACATTCCTATTAGATGCATTAATAGCACCCATGTCAGACCCACAATCATTTAACTTGTTTTAGTAGCTGAATTCATGTTTACCATTGAGCTGATCTTGCCTAGTATATTGTAAAATCCCTTGTATATGGATCCAATCAAACACTCATTCAATTTTGGACCATCACCTAACTCCCCACCTGTCCTTCCTTTAGATTCCTGGAAAAAGGGTTTTTTTGGAATGTACCCAAGATAATTTTTACAACTCCCATTTTATGGCATGTTTTTCCTGCCTATATCTTCCACCAGAGTTGCACCATCGCACCAATTACCATTTTATCCCTTTCCTCAGTACTGGAGGAAATTTAATGTCCAACTTTAATGTCACCACATCATTAAAACAAAAATCCTGTATTCCCATGTGTTTCCCATTATTAATATATTTTACTTGCTTGTTCTTTATATCTGAAGACATTTAATGACTTCAATGTAGTTTACAATATTCTACCTAATATTTTATAATTATAAAATTTCCACAAACTCAAGTAGCAGTCCTATTGGACTGATAGGTTTTGTCAATTTTATTTCTGCCAAAAGAAGCTTTATTTCTTGGGACTCAGGAATCATTCAGATTGTTTTTCAGTCTTTAGTTACATTTAACTCTCTACCCTGGATGATCCTCTCCTGAGTATATTTAAGTTAAAGTTTTGATTTTTTTTTAGTGAGGAACAGGGGGATCTGGTGAGTGTCTAGGAAAGTGGGATTGAAGCAGAGGATTAGCGACGGACATGACCAGCAGACTCTCATAGACTGACCATTGTCTGCAAGTGGGATTTCTACCACTTGAGCTCTTTATCCAAAGCTATTGTTCAGTTAAATACAAAAAGGGGACTTAATTTGGTGAACTTCCCAAAGAGGCATAACAGAAGGCTCTCCAATTGGCAGATGAGATCTGCCTCCATTAACTTCCACCCTATATTACTGTTTAAAGTAAATGTTGTACCAATGCCTTAACTCATGACTGTGACTGTCAGGTAACATGTCTACATTTCTTTGTCAGAGTTCACATGTTACATTAGCCCTTCATGGTGAGGCTATATTGGCTTGTCAGATGTCAGGTATGAGTTTTCTGAAAGTAGGCATGTGGAAGGCAAAGGTTGAGATAAGCAAAATTGGGAATGAAAAGCAGAGTTCCATAGTAATATTTCCTACCACATAGTAGGATGATAACAAAATGAGATTTGTGAAGGGAAGAAGTCAGGAACATCGCGAAGATTCCCAGCAATTTCTCCCAATCATTTATAGGAACACATCCTTTCTCATCTTTTCAACACCCAACGTAATGCTGCAAGTGTGACATCTGAGAATTTGTGAGTCCTTCCACTGCCCAAATGAGACTTGTTCCTTCTACCTAAGCCTCCAGACAGTATTCCAGCAACATCCGCTGCTCCTGATATGGCTTCCTCTACATCGGTGAGACCAAGTGGAGGCTCGGAGACCGCTTTGTCGAGCACCTCTGTTCGCAACAAACGACAACACCCTCCAGTCGTGAACCACTTCAACTCTCCCTCCCACTCCCTGGGTGACATATCCATCCTGGGCCTCCTCCAGTGTCACCATGATGCCACCTGGAAACTGGAGGAGCAGCACCTCACTTTCCGCCTTGGGAGCCTACAACCCAATGGTCTTAATGTGGGCTTTACCAGTTTAAAAATCTCCCCACACGCGGCCTCAATCCATGACCAACCCTCCTTCTCATCCCCGCCTCTTTGACCTGACACAACCTGTCCAATTTCTTTCCCACCTGTCCGCTCCTCCCACCTTACTGACCAATCCCCACCACTGCCTACGTGCACTCTCCTATCACCATCCCACCTACCTTCCCTGGCCCCAACCCACCGCTCTCTATTTGTTTCAGAGCTCCCTTCCCTTTCCACCATTTCAGAAGAAGGCTCCCAACTGGAAACGTCAACTTTCCTGCTCCTCTGATGCTGCTCGGCCTGCTGTGTTCATCCAGCTTCACACCGTGTTATCTCTTCCCTTCAGAAGAGGCTGGCTATGTTTTACGAAGTGTGGGTGAGCTGGATATTGTGCTGGTTACTTTCCCTGAGTGGCCAGTCTGAATGTGGTGACAACATATTTCGTGTTGAGCTACAGACCATGGTCTAACATTTATCTATTTTGCTACATGGCTATTGACCCCGCACAGTCTGACCTGATTCACCTTGTAGAGCCTATATTATGCAGACACAGTGCAGAAATAATGGAGGTGATGGAGATTGGATTTTTTTTAATTTAAAGTTTTGGCATTTATTGCCCATCCCTAGTTGCCCTTGAGAAGGAGGTGGTGAGCTGCCTTCGTGAACCACTACAGTCTACCTGCTGTGCATTGACCCACAATGCTATTAGGGAGGGAATTCCAGGATTTTGGCCCAGCATCAGTGAAGGAATGGTGATATATTTCCAAATCAGGATAGTGAGTGCCTTGGAGGGGAATTTGCAGTGGGGTGACGTCCCACGTATGTGCTGCTGTCCTTCTAGATGAAAATGGCCGTGTGTTTGGAAGGTGGTGTCTGAGGATCTTGGGTGAACTTCTGACATGTGTCTTGTAGACAGCACACACTTCTACTACTGAACATTGTTGTGAAAGGAATGGATTCTTGTGAATGCAGTGCCAATCAAGCATGCTGCTTTGTCCTGGAAGATGTCAAACTTTTTGAGTGTTCTGCACTTATCCAGGCAAGTGGGGAGATTTGCCCAATTCCATGACACTCCTGATATGTGCCTTGTAGACGGTGGGCAGACTTTGGGGAGTCAGGAGGTGAGTTACTCGCTGCAGTATCCCTAGCCCCTGACCTGATCTTGTAGCCACTGTGTTAACATGGTGAGTCCAATTGAGTTTCTGGTCAATGACATCCCCCAGGATCCTATGGTAGTGATATTGTCCAAGTGGGCTCTTGTGTCTTATATGTTTTAGGGAATCATATATTTTTCGGAATCATGCTTTGCTGTTTTCACATTTCCACATGAGCTATTGGGCCCTACTAAATTCTCCACAAAGGAATTGCACTCAAGTGGTGTAAGATACACAATCATACCTAACTTCACAACCTTTTAAATGTAACAATTTGTTATCTACTTTCCTAAATAGATAACAGCAGTGTTTGTTGATGCAATGCAGATGTATTTAAGTTCAAAGTATTCTGGATATTTTCTGGTCCTCTTTTTCTTTCAAATGTTTCCCAAAGAATTTCATTTGCAGGTCATTATATTATAACAGTATTTTCCACCAGTTATCAATGCAGTATCTTCTATTAATTCCAAACATCGTGATTGAATTTGTTTCAATGTACAGATAATCACTGTGATTGATATTGTTTTAGCGACATTAGAATAAATGGAGCATTTCACACCTTGTTATTATTACCTATTGATTAATTAAACCTCACATTAAACCTCACACCAGATTTGATTTTAACAATACTTTTTAAAACATTGCACATTGTAAAACACCCCATATTTTATTTCCCAGGAAGATATCCAAGCTATGAATTAGGGAAATATTCAGTTTGAAAATCAAGTTTCTGCTCATGAAATGTCATTTCTTTACATGTGAAAGTGCTGAAGTTTGGATTTTTTAATCTGAGAAATGCTGTATTTGTGGAATTTGGTGGCACTATAATAATCCTAATTTGCTTTCCTCTGTTTTGTAGTATTCATTGGCCTGGTCTTAATATTTTTGTTCATTGTAAGAGACAATATAAATCTGATATTGTTTCCCATTTATGGTGCTTCAGATATGAATCCTTACTAGAATTCTATGCTTTATAAGAACTTTGCACTACTTGAGAGAGGATTCATGTTGCGTTCAGTCTGTGAATTCTAACAAGTTGCCTTATGTGAGACAGAACCTGACGCTGTGTGAGAACAGCGTAATATAAAGTTCATATTGCAGGTTGGCAAAGATTTTATTGAGAGATGATTCTAAGGTCATAAGCCAGTTCACTGTTCTTTCAGCAACGTTATAAGTTCCACTGTTTCAAATTCTGATTGCAGTTACTTTTATGTGCCTTTTCTTTGGTAAGAAACCTTTTAATCAGTTTGTACTCGGTGGACAGTATTTCATCAATGAAATTGAGTATATCTTTGCATAACTTTGAAGTATTTGCTGAGTTCCCAGCTCATGGTAATCCTTGACAAGTCCGACCTCAGAGTGAAGCCTGGCTTGTTACCGCAGTGGCCATTGACTATTCACAAGAGACTGTCAATGTACTTCTAACAAATTAGTGTTTATTGCACGCAAAAGAAAAAAAAATTCAACCTTTCTTCACTCAACAACATTGTGGATACATAAACCTCAGTGAAGAATCATCCTTTTTCCACTATAAAGTTTCTTCTTTAGTTGGTTATGCTTTATTTAGTTTCTTTCCAGGGAAATGTCCAAACTCATTCAATGCTATCTTCTGGAGTTAATGTCTTTTCATGAGAACCCTATATGAGCTGCCAACACAGCTCATATTTCTGAACATGGATTTTTAAACTCCTCTTGAGAAACCGTCTGTTTCTGGAGATTTGTCTAACAAACAGCAAAACGCCAAAGATATTTCTCAAGCCCTTACTGTTCTGGAGATTGCTAAATTGCATTACTTCCCCCACAAACTTTTGTCTCCCCAAATGACCCTTTTCTTTCTGAAATAAACATGCACACTCACTCGTCTTCTGGATGGTTCTCTATTTCTGAAGGACAACTGTTTATGTTCCTGTCTACTTGTGTCAAAGGATATTAGACAGCTGTTGCTGGGCAGCAGTCCAATGTTTTCTCTCTTCTACTCTTTGTTTTCTGATGCACTGAACTACTTCAAGAATTTGAAGCAACTGAATTTAAATGTACAGAAACAAATTTACAGAACACCAGTACTACACACAATTCCAAAATGAAATGGAGCCCTCCCTTCTTAAACCACACAATACAGAAACACAAATCAATTTTAAATCTCTATATAGTTCTGTTCACTTTAGAAATTAAGTTTCCAAATATTAATAACATAGTATGAACTTTTATCAGACATTTCACTTCCAAGATAATCAACGGGAAGCCAAAGCTTGGTTTGCAATCAGCCAAAGGCAAGTCACTAACATTGAAGTGATTAAAATTAGGGATGTGCAAAGTAGCCAGGCTTAAAAGGGTACTTGAAATAACTTCACAGAGACCAGTATCCCATCAGCTAGTCACCCATTATTTCCCTGTGGAGAGTCCTTGACACTGATCCAGCTCCCTCAGAGCCAGCTCTCAGAGTGAACAGGATATCTGACACAGAGATAGTAGGAACTGCCGATGCTGGAGAATCTGAGATAACAAGGTGTAGAGCTGAATGAATACAACAGGCCAAGCAGCATCAGAGGAGCAGGAAGGCTGACGTTTTGGGTCTAGACCCTTCTTCAAAAATTTTTCTGAAGAAGGGTCTAGACCCGAAATGTTAGCCTTCCTGCTCTTCTGATGCAGCTTGGCCTGCTGTGTTCATCCAGCTCTACAGTTTGTTATCTCAGGATCTCTGACACTCCTCTTTATATCTGTCAGCCGGGGCTCTCAGATTGGACCAGGTTAACAGCCCCAATCAGGGAACTCCTATTCTACGAGGTCCTCTTGTCTGACCTGGTTACAACCACTACATCCCTCCCCCTCTAAGTCCAAGGGTATAGGCCAATACCTTTTCTAGTAGTGCCTCCTGGGATTTTTTAGCACTGGCCAAATTTCTCCAACTCTGCATCAGATACAGACGGCATAAAACGCACAGGAGCTCGCCTCTTGCACCTGGAATGTCTCAAGGGGAATTCATTCTTTTATTCCTGCAGCAGGATCCACCGTGTCCACCTCAGACTCTGAGGGTCTCTTCAATGCTTGATAGAGGAGGAGAACCCACAGCATCCGACAAACCTTCCGACTGCCCAGAGGAGCATGGCGTGTTTCTCTCCTGCACCATTTGTGAGTTTGCATCTTTCGCATGGTCTACGTGTTTGTTCAGGACTGTTGCTCCTACCCGAGCTTTATATGTGACTGGACCTGGCCTTGCATTGACCAAGCCTCTCACCCATGCACAGTCATTCCCACTGTTCCTATCAGTTGTACTAAACTGTCTCTCTTGCTTGGCGGAGTCTTGTCTCTGACACTAGCATTCCTGATGCTGTTTCACCCTGTCCCTATCTGGCCCAGGTAAGTTAGATTTAACCTGGGTGCAGAGTCTTTACCCCATTAGCAACTCAGCAGGAGCTATCCCTGTAGTCGCATGAGGGGTGGTCCTATAATCCAACTGGTTCAGGTTGATATTTAGTGAAGCTGCAGGCTGTTTCTTCAAACCTGCCCTTTAAAATTTGGACTGCTCTTCCTGCCAGGCCATTGGATGATGGGTGCTGTCTGGAGCTGTCCTTATATGTGGGTTCCCACCTACATTGCTAAAGATGTATATCAATTTTCTATCATCATTCCCATATTTGACGAATGAAATCAATGCATGTGCAGCCATTTTGAGTGGGTATCTACAATGACTAATAACATTGAGGCTATGAAAAAATTTGCATAGTCGACAAGTAACAGAGCCCAGGGTTTAACTGGCCATTCCCATGAATATGTGGGAGCTGCAGCTGGTCATTTTTGTCCAGGTTGACACTCTGGGCACTGTCCCACCAATACAGCCATGTCTGCCTCCAGGCCTGGCCATTAGACATAGCTTCTCAACAATACTTTCATTTTGGAAATCCCTGGATGACCCTGGTGGAGTTCAGCCAGTGTCTGGCAGTGACCATTGCTCAGGACAATCACCCTGTTCCCCATAATAACATGCCATCCTGGACTGCAATCTGGTCTCTCCGGGTCCAAAAAGGTTTCAGTTCTGGTAATTATATGTTCTTGTAATTATACGCACTTAATATTAGAGCCCACCACTGAATTCACCCTGAAACTATGAACAACACAACCCAGCGCTCTTTGAGTAGCCCTGGGAAATGTTTGCTATCCATCACTATTACAAATTTATGTCCATAAAGGTATTGGGGGAACTTCCTGACTCCAAATAAAACTGTCAAATCTTCCTTCTCTATCTGGAAGCGGGTATTTATGTTCTGCATTAGCCAAAGTCCCGGATGCATACACTATTAGGTGTTCCTCACTATTGGGTCACCTATGAGCTAATTATGCCTCAATGAAGTATGGAAAGGCATCGCATGTCAATACCAGATCCCACTTAGGATCATAGTGTCAACACCTTAGAGGGAGATAGCTGTTTCTTTGCTTCCCAGAAAGCTGTGGCTTGGCTACATGACCATTTAAAAGGCTGACCGTTTTTTTAGGAGTTGATGCAAATGTGCCAGGATATGTATGAACTTTCCATAATAATTCATCAGTCCAAGGAAAGACCCAGACTTCAGTACTGATGTGGGAACTGGAGCACCTTTGATTGCCCTCTCTATCTTCTAATGGTGTAACCTGGTCCTGTCAATTCAGTAGCACAAGAGGGTCACTTGGGGAGGCTGTAACACACATTTTTTCCCTTTCTCAGCATATTCAGAGAAACATCATCTCGATTAATGGAGACTTGGAATAGACCTTGCAAAATGTTCTCCATCATCTTCTGAAAAATTGCACATGCAGACAATACCGTAAATGACAGTATTGTATATTGGTATAAACCCTGATGTGTATTAATTGCAGCATACTTCTGGGAATCCTCATCTAGCCGCAGTTACAAGTACGCATGGCTCATATCCAATATCATGAAGGACAGAGCCCCAACCCCCTGCCAGCTTTGTGTATAAATCCTCTATGAGAGGGATTGAATATTTATCCAGCTGCAAGAAGCAGTTTACTGTTTGTTTAAAATCCCCACAAAGGTGAACCGACCTGTCAAGCTTCACAATCGGTACGACCAGTGCTGCCCATTCCGCAAACCGGACCAGTTTGATGATTCCTTCACTTTCCAGGCTCCTGGTTTCTGCCTCCGCTTTTGCCCATCAGGCAACTGGCACTGGGCGGGCCATGCAGAATCATGGAATTGCTTCCTGGTCAACATGCAAGGTGGCCTTGGCTCCTTTGATAGTCCCTAGGCCTTCCTGAAAAACATTCAGGAATTTAATTAGGACTTCAGACAGCCATTTTCTGCCCAAAAACTGTTGAGACCATGAGGTGAATCTTTCTCAACCAATTTCACCCCATCAAGGTTGGGCCTGGGCCTTACACTACAGTCAGCTGCTTCTCATAAGAGCCTTGAACCAAAGTTGTATCATTAATCTGTAAATGTTCTCCAATATGTTCTCAGTCTAGACAAGGTCTTGAACAAAATGAATGTTTGGAGCCCATAGCAAATTTGTTAAAGACTGCTTCTGCAATTGCTGAAATGGTTGCACCAGTATCAACCTCCATTAAAACCAGAAGACCATTTAGCCAGATGTTTATTTTGATTGGTTATGATTTGGATGTTGCTAAGCAAGTTAACTATTCCAAATCAGGTACAGGTGGGTTTTGCAAGGTGTGCACTCTCGTAGATACTAGCCTGTGAGTTCTCATACTCAGCTTAGGTGCTCTTTTGCTGGGATACAATAGCATCAACTACATTGGCTTGCTAGCCCAGATCCTGAATGAAAATGTAACTGTTTGGCTGAGGCTTGGCTTTGTTTTGGGATTACACTGTGAGCTGACCTGGACTCCCCCTGTTCAGGATATACCCTGAGTGAGGCCATGAAATTGCCTTCACTCAAGTGGTGTTCCCCAAGCTCAGTCAGATTGGCGTGGGTCTCCACATGGAATACCATGAAACTCATGTTCTCCACTTGCCCCATTTTTCAATGAAGAAGACAGTTGTAGTGTCTGTCTGAAGTTCAGTTTGGCTTCAAATGGTGTTTCAGCATCTCATTAAGGTTTAAACCAAAGTCACATGTCTCTGCCAGTCTACATAAACAAGTCAAAGTTCCTGATATGGATTCCTCTGCTTCTCGAATTGCCGAGTAAAAATGGTAGTGCATCAGATTAGAGAAGGCTTTGGGTCATACTATTCCTTACCTAAATCCATCAATTCTTGAAAGGTTTTAGTATCTGGTACCTCAGGGAAAGTTAAGGTCCTAATAAAAGAAAAAGCTGCAGATCCAGAAGCTGTCAGGAAAATTGCTCATTGCTTTTCAACTTCCCCAATGTCATTTGCCCGGAAAAGATAACACAAAAGATTTGCACAAAGTGGGGCCCAGTCATTGACAGTTGGGTCAAATGATTCAAGCTTTCCAGTAATGGCAAGATGCCAGAAATGCTTACCCCAACTCAAAAACGACTGTTGCAGGTGAGTTTCTTCAGAAATGTGCTTAACTCTTGTCACCACCAAAATAACTCCACAGAGGTCAGTAACCCATCACCACCTTTATTTATACGTGGAAAGTCCTTAACGCAGATCCAGTTCCCTCAGAGCCAGCTGTCCGAGTATCAGAATGTCTGCCACTCTGCTTTTTATCTGTCAGCTAGAGCTCCCTGATTGGACCAGATTAACAGCCCCAATCAGGGAACTCATATTCTATGAGGTCCACCTTGCTGACCGCCCTACAATCACTGTAGTGCAATGATCTTGAAATCATGTAAGGCTAGAGGAGTCTGCAAAGATTTTGAAGGAAAAGGCCATTGAAGTATTGTAATTCAATGATGAGAACTGTAAAATCAAGGCAATGCTCAAAAGGGAGCTAATGTTTGTCAGTGAGAACATAGTTCTTTTTGAATGGGTCCTGGAGAGATTTAAGAATAAACATAAGAGTTTATGGTTAATCTTGTGTGTATATTGGGTAGAAAATCAGATGTGGAGATTAAAGATAACCTTCCAGATTCTTAGTTTGAAAGTGTTTCCATTAATCTCTTCCTGAATTTAAGACAAGTTAGAGATAACGCAGGGCTTGAGGAAGGTGTGGTGAGTTGGTCCAATTGCATCAGTTTACATGTTGAAAGTGCACTTATGTATTGAAACGTTGTCACTAATGGGCAGAAAGCAGATGAGAAATAGGATCCACAGTTTAATTCGTATCAATAACCATCTTACTCAGGTCTATGAAACTAAGGATAATCTACTAAAGGTGAGAAACGGAAAATTCTCCAGTTTTTGCTGTGCCTAGTCCTGCAGATCTGTATGAATGCTGAAACAAGTTCAATAGGGTCTGTTATATGTTACTATGTTTATCTAACTGTGGAGATCTCCAAACAGTCTCCAGGACTTAAATGTCTCATTTGCATCTTCATAGCCAAAACTAGATACAGCATTTAGGTAGTTGGAGAGGGACCCCCTCTGGCTTATTCTTCACTGTCTTTAGCATTCTATTTGCCTCCTTCGTTATTCTTTACCGTGACTGAAAGCATTGAGCATTGAGCATCTAAAACTTCTGATCTCTTTCAAATTCATCCCCTCAATTTTGTTACAAAGCATTTGTGGGACTATTGTGGTCAATTGCATCAGGTGGTTGCCTTTTGCCAAAAACCTGGGAATTCCTGGAAAACGATATGTCTTCAGAAAGTCATACAGCTTTTTAATGCAAAACAGACTAATAAAGTCAGACAGTCATAGAGAAACAAACCCTTCGGTCCAACTTGTCCATGCCGACCAGTTATCCTAAATTAATCACATCCCATTTGCCAGCATTTTCCCCATTTCCTTCTAAACCCTTCCTATTCATGTACCCATCCAGATGCCTTTTAAATTTTGTAATTGTACCATCTTCCACCACTTCATCAGGTAGCAATCCATACACACACCACTCTCTGCGTGAAAAAGTTACCCCTGAGGCCCTTTTAAAATCTTTCTCCTCTCACCTTAAACCTATGCCCTCTGATTTTGGATTCCCCTACCCTGGGGAAAAGACCTTGACAGATCACCCTATCCAAGATTCTCATGATTTTTTAAACCTCTATAAAGTCACCCCTCAGCCTCTGATGCTCCAGAGAAAATAGCACCTATTCAGCCTCTCCCTGTAGCTCAAGCCCTCCAACCCTGGCAACATCCTTGGAAATCTTTTGTGAACCCTTTCAAGTTTAACAACACCCTTTCTATAGCAAGGAGACCAGAATGTCATTTTCTCACTTGGGTTCATTGCTGAGCGAGATTTTTATCTTGTGAATATGCACTAAGTCATCAGATAAAACCAGCAAACTTCAAAAATGAATGTCTTATTGTTTTATTAGGTGCATGGGATTCAACTCTATCTAACCTCCCAAAGTACTATTGCTGGAGTCCATGGAATTTGCTGAAAGAATTCTTCATCCGCAGTTTAATATATAAACATATTTGTTGATGAACCTGTTAGGGCTTCTGTTCCCTCCTACTTCTCATTACATAATCATGTGAAATTGATATATCATCACACATCATCATCATTATACATGCTGCTGACTTTAATCTCATTACTCTGTACTAATTGTGAGACCTTTCCGAAAGTAAGCACACTTAGATGAGATCTGCTGGTTGTGCTGTAAGTCTCACACTGTGAGATGCTAGTAAATAAATATACAAGGTGTTTGTCTAATTCCAGACACATTATATAATGACTATAAGAAAAAGTTGACATTTTGGACAATTTATCATGTAAAAGCAATAAACTTTGTGCTTCCTGAATGTCCGAGGAGATAATAGTAACACATTTATTTTTACATCTCAAAAATATAAGCAAATACAGACTTGTAACAAAATTCTTTACTGTATTAATATGTTAACAAAGACGTGCATCAATGCATTACAAGCAAAAACATATTAGTTTGTTCATTATTTAACACCCTTGAAATGTAGTTGCATCTTAAAAGTGTAATCATACTAAAAATAAAACTGCAATAAACAGCCAATTACTTACTACATTTGCAATAAGGATGGGGACACTCTTAATTGCACTAAAGATATTAGTGAGAACTGGAATCATATCTAGGCCAATCCAGTTAGAACGTGACAAATTACGCTCCCTGAAGAACCTTAATGTAACAGCAGGCTTTTACAACAACTCAGCAATATTCAAGGACATTTTCTGATGCTATCAAATTATCAGATTTACTGAAGTCAGTTTTGCCATTTGCTGCCACAATGCATTTTGAATTCACACCTGTATTTTCAGTTCCAAAACAGCTGTGTATTGCAGTGTAGAGCACAGAACTTTCTGTTTCAGCAATCAACTGAAAACACACAAGGTAGAGTTCAATGCTCTTGGTTATTGTGAATTTAGAGGTTGGATGTATTTAGTTGAACCATAGGATACTGTCACAAAATCTGAGGAGTGAACATTAGCAAACTTCATTAAACAGAACTACACACAAGGGGTGGTAAGGGAGGACAGTTTTCAGAATCTTATTAACTCAGGAGCCAGTTTTTGGTGACTTTATCTCACTATGGCATTGCCCATTTCTCACAGTTGGATCCCTTCAAAAGTGTACATTCGTAATATTTAATATGGCATATTAGATCTCATCTGACTACTTCTACAACAGCAACTGGCTCCACATTTTAATTAAAAGGACAAAAGAAAGGTCACAATAACATTCAGGATCATTGAGGTGATGATGTTCCATTGAACTGATATTAAAAGATTTATTTCACACAATACTTGTTATCGATGAAGAGTTTAGAAAAGAAGAAGCTTTTTTTCTTAGATAGAATGACAGCCTAACCTTGAGCTGGAGGTAGGCAAGGAGATAATGGTCATCTGGGTGTCATCTCATTGTTGTTCATTGGCTGAAATGATTCAAATGGGTGATTACTCTGTAATTTACCAGCCACCGAAAAGATGTGTTTCCCTTTCATTGTCTGGGAGGTTTAGCAGAGGGTGGAGTGGGATCTTAGTTTCTCCGCAGACATGAATTTTTCCAGAAATCCAATCAGAGAGAATAATTGGCACCACTATTGATAAGGAAAAGACTTTTGAACCAGGATCTGTCTATAGCAAGTTCCTGTGTGGCATTAAGGTATGCAGGTTGAACGGGAGGAGGGTTTACTTCTCTGTATGTTTCTAAGCCTGCCTTCAAAAGACCATCCTCATCCCATAAATCGATCGCCACCATTAACAAGGGATAACATAGTGTGGAGCTGGAGGAACACAGCAGGCCAGGTGGTATCAGAAGCACAGGAAAGCTGATGTTTCAGGTCAGGACCCTTCTTTGGAAAAAAACATCAACTTTCCTGCTCCTCTGATGCGGTCTGACTTGTTGTGCTCCTCTAGCTCCACACTGTTATCTCTGACTCCAGCATCTGCAGTTATTATTATCTCTGAGTGAGTTACACCATTAACAAGGACTTGTTTCTCCATGGTAGACTGCTGTAGTCTTCAGCAAATGGTTGAGTTCTCTGTTTTGTTTTGTTTATCTTTTAAATGCAAGATCAACAACCGTTAAGTGTAGCAGGAAGTTTCCTCAGCTACACTAATCAGTCACAGTATTCTTAGTGCTTTGAAAATTTCCATAAGACAGAGACAACCAATTTATCTCATTGTTACATCAATTGCATGTGGACATGGAAGACTGAATTTTGGAAAATCTTTTGTAATCTGTTTTGTTCTCTTCTCCAGGGATTGTTTGATTTCTAATGGCTGGTCAATAATCTATTTGAGATTGGTACCAGTTATTTGTTAAACTTTGATTTGTAAAGTGTTCCTTTCGACTTTCGATTTTAAGCTTCACCAAAGATTCCTTTGCCTCTAGAAGCTCTATAGTTTGGTTTTCCTGGTCCCCTGTAGTAAACTAGCCATCATCGCAGGAAGGACTTTCTTCATCCATGGATGAAATGTTGTTGCTATGTGCTTTTGATGGGTCTGGAAAAGAAGTTGACAACTTTACATCTTTAATAAAAGCAGAAAATGAGAGTGTAACTCTGCAGGTCTGATAGCAACTGTGAGCAAAGAAACAGACTTAACATTTCAGGTGAGATGTCTTCTTCACACCTGCCTCTTTATTAAGTTCTTTGACAAAGGGATAACCTTCACAAATGAAATGGTAGGGACTTCACAAATAATACTGCCTGAATCCAAGAGTTCAAACAGGCCCATGGCACTGTCCGCTCACTATGAGTGTGGTGGTTTTCTTTCCCACCTCTGTACCCTGAGTGAACAAACAAAGGTCCAGAGCAAAAAAACAAAAAGAACTGTGGATGCTGGGAATCAGAAAAGAAAAAAACAATATTGCTGGAAAAACTTAGCAGGTCTGGCAGCATCTGTGGTGAGAAAGTACAGTTAACATTCTGTTCTGTGGAAGGATCACTTGACCAGAAACATTAATGTTGTCTTCACTGATGCTGCAGGCCTGCTGAGTTTTTCCATAAAGCTGCTGTTTTTTTGTTTAAAAACTTGAGTATGGAAGTATACCGCCATGCCTTCACTGTTGCTGGATTAAAATCCTGGAATTCCCACCCTAATGGCATTGTGGGTCAACCCACAGCAGGTGGACTGCAACGGTTCAAGAAGACAGCTCACCACCACCTTCTCAAGGGGCAACTAGGGACAGGCAATAAATACTGGCTTGACCAGCGACACCCACATCCCACAAAATGAATATTTTTTTAAAATCTTCGTGTGACCGATAGTCTTCATATTTAGCACTTCTTTTCTATCCTTGCATTACCCTTTGTACCTTCGGTCAGAGTGAATTGGGCACATTAAGTCAACTTCAGTGTGGGCTTAACAAAGAAAGTTCAAAGCCACAAAAGCAGCTCCACCTAATAATAAGAGGCATGATAGTTAGAAATGACATCCAGGCTTTCCTTAATCTCACAGCCATTGTAGTGAAGCATAACATACATATCCCCTGTCACTCTGATTTTAATACATCCTGTGGCCCACAGTTGAATATATTCTGAGATTTAACAGTGTATTTTATTCTTATCTATCAACAATAGACATGATCAAATCACAAAACACTGAGAAGTACGAATGAGAAATGAATAACCAGAAAAAAGTCATCAGTCAAGGATATACTATTTTACAATTTTCAATCACTCTTTTGTCTGCACTCAGGTGAGACTTTACAATGTAACATAAAATTCATAATGTAGCAAGAACATCAGAAATTGAATCCAAAACAAATTACAAAATGTATGGTTTAGTAATCGCCAGGAAAAGTTTTCTCTGCGTAGGCCTGTCCTGCTGCCTGAGGACGATGTTGGAGATTTGTTCTGAGGAAGGGTCACCAGACCCGAAAAGTTAACTCTGTTTTCTCCTCCACAGATGCTGCCTGACCTGCTGAGCTTTTCCAACAACGTTGTTATTGTTTCTGATTTACAGCGTCCGCAGTTCTTTTGGTTTTTATGATGTTGGAGATTTATCTGCACTCTGCTGATCGAGTTCCTAGTTGTGCTGACAATCCTATATGTGTGATGCTTTTGGTTTGTGGGCGCTATAATTTTCACACTTCTCTTGAGAAACTACAATATCCAGAGGGAGCCACGGTTCACCAGGCAGAAAACTGCTGTCAGGTTCCAGCTTATACCGTTAGCCAGGCGATTGCTACCGATCATTTGAAGTTCTCAACCTGCTCCAGTTGGCAGACAATAACCAAATGTGCTTTGACAACCAGACAATGAATGTCGAAAAAGAAATTGAAGATCTTGAAGATTCCTTTGGCATTCTTATTTTAAACCATAGTTCATTGGGTTAATCAGCACAGGCACATTTCTGAAGAGGACTTTTGACACTCAGAGGACTCTGAACCTTGGATTCTCTCACCAAGGAGCTATGGAAGCTCCATTGTTGAGCTTACTCAATATAGAGATTGATGAATTTTGAAAACCAAGGTAAAATATGAATTTTAAGAGAATGGGGGAGGGAGGTGGAACTAAGGCAGATTAACCATTACGTTATTGAAAGCTGGCGAAAACTTCAACCGAAGGACACCCTGGCCTGCTCCTGCTCATGTTTCTTGTGTTCTTAAGTATTCACTCATGCTCACATGGTCAAGTATGGTCACTTGTTGATAATGAAGCATCTGCTATCTCTACAGTGCAAGGAGACAGACTGATGCTGAAACTAAAGAGCTTTAATCAACAGAGAACATCCTGCTTGTAGATCAATTTCACTCATTATGAGTCACCATTTGTAAGATGAAGAGCTGAATATTGGAACTCCAATTCTATTAAGCACTTCAATATCTTACGAGCCAAACCTCTTCAGGCAGAAGGACTATGAAGATGACAGTTAGCAGTGGTGTAATGAATAGCAGTGGAGGACATTGGTGATGTTGTGTAGAATAAAGTACCCAGCTGGAAAAGTGCCTCAAGACTCAGTAAATGCTGAATGAAAAAAATGTTCAGAGCAACAGGACAAGTGTGTCAAAATAGTAAAGAAATTCAAAAGGTTTCTGAAACTAGAAAGTTAAGTGGCATTAGTCCGCATGAAGTGTTCATGTTTTTTATTGTGTTAGCTTTGAATCATGGCCTTGCAATTGACTTAAATCCTGAAAAACACATTATCTTCCACTTTTACAATCATTACTCACTAAAGGAATCTTTTCTGCAAGTGGGCATAAATGCCAACATACCTAATTCCAAAAAACTAAAAATCTGTTCATAAATTAAAATTCTGCTATCCTTTCTCCCATGTTGATCTGATGGCATGCAGATTCCTTTGACTGCTGTTTGTCTTTATGTTTTATCCTTCACTCTCTGTGGGTGCTTGCTGCAGAACTGAAGCTGTCTTAACAACACAGGTTGACCAAATCCAAGTTAATAGAAGTGAAAATGTATTTTAAGAAAATGAAATACTCCTTTCAAATTACACTACTGTCTGGTTGTCTCTGAGGGCTGGCCCTTTCTTCTTCTATCTCACCAGCACAGTCTGTTGACATCTTTCTTTTGGGGCCTCTTATCACCACATCTTTAGACTCCACTCTGTCATGGATTAATGTTTATTTTTCTGACTGGTGATATTTGTCGTGCCACTAAGGTTTGAACACTTAACATCAAAGATGAAAGATAAACACTTGCCTGCTTAATCTTGCAACCTCATGTCAGCTCATTTATTTTTGACCAAAAGTTCTCTTTTAGATTCATGGATAATATATAAAGGGAAAGAACAGATTATATTGAGTTCAACTGATCTCTTCTTCTTCAGTTCCCTGCTCATTGGCAGGTCATTGAGAATTATCCATTAAACCGCATAAAGCTCTGCAATTTCTTACTGTGGATAGAGATGAGAAGCCAGCCCCTGTGTCAATCTCACCCAGACCAGGAATCAAACAGCCCAGTGTTGACCTTCATGTGATTTACACTCTTACTGTCTAAACTTCCTGGCTTCCTACAAATAATCCAACTAATCCTGAAACAAAAGCAGACCACTGAGATGCTGGAAATTGGGAATAAAAATACTGCTTAAAAAAAACTCAGTAAGTAAGGTAGCATCCATGAGAGATAAACAGATAGCCACTCTGATATATGCTCAGAGACAGGAAGGGAGTGGAATCGATGGAGCAGTGGTTGTGATTTTAGCATCCTCAATGTTTTAGGCCTGCCAAGAGGTTGTTGACCTGAGATATTGGGTGAATGACGTTTGATATTTGCTGGGGCCACAAATAGAGTCAATTAAGGACGAGTCTGCTTTCCAGGCCTCCAGCTCCATCCTCCACATACTGGTGCATAAAACACCAGTCGATGGAGTAGCTTAATAATAGAGTTTGGTTGTGATTCTCCTGTCAAACTCCAGATTGCCAGACGCAGCAGGGAAGACCTCCCATTGCCAGGCCAAGGTACCAGTGCTCTCGGCAGTTCTGGGTTTTAAGGCTTGCTATTTTATTGATTTTAAAGAGGGAATGAAAGTACTGAGACAGAAGTGTAGGGAGGTTACTCCAGAGCTCAGATTCAGATAATT
The DNA here is from genome assembly GCF_030684315.1 of Stegostoma tigrinum. Classification (NCBI taxonomy): domain Eukaryota; kingdom Metazoa; phylum Chordata; class Chondrichthyes; order Orectolobiformes; family Stegostomatidae; genus Stegostoma; species Stegostoma tigrinum. The sequence goes on from NC_081373.1 coordinate 49,609,298, forward strand.
GAATCCAAATGATGGAAGACTTAAAATCAAGGACGGACAAGAGATTATATGGGACGATATCTGAGGAACAGAGATACTTTAGAAGGTTTGGGGCTGGAGGAGGTCACAGAGATAGGGAGTGGAGTGGCTATAGAAGGATTTGAAACACTGGATGAGAATTTTAAAATAGAGCCAATGTGGGACAGTGAGCACAGGGGATGTAAGGAACAGGGCTCAGTATGAATCTAGAAACAGATAACAGAGATTTCAATAACTTCCAATTTACAGAAGGCACAATAATGTAACATAAAATGTAGGATATTTGCATGAAGAGCATTGAGTTTTCAAATCTAGAGAAAGGAAACACATGAAGAAAGGGTTCTTTAGTGGAAATATTGATGATACAGTGAGGTTTCAAGCTTAACTAGATGTCAAACATGCCAAAAGGTGGCTGACAGATTGACCTAACCTTATGAAGTCAATTACTAGGGAAGAAAGTTTGCTGCAGTAAACACAAAAAAAAACTTCTTTTTATGAACTCGTGCTTTATGAAATACAATTTTATGAAGTGACAGGCTAGAATCCACTATTGGAATTATTAGAAAGACAAAAGCCACACAGCAGTGACATTGCATCACTCCACTTATTGCAATCTGAGACCATAAGTGGAGCCTACATGCCTGCAAGAGCCCATCTAGAGCAGCTAACTGAGGGAAATGTGCATCAACCACATCTCCTATTCCCATTGGCTGGGGATCCAGACTGAATCAACTTTACACATAATAATTCTACCGAAAGATTCTTGTTGTGACAGAAAATCCTAACCATAAGCTAATCAAGTTACAACTTGAGTAAACTAGCTATGACCATATTTGGGCCATTGGGCAGTGGTGAAAGAGGGCCAAATGATAAATCAGCTAACCCTTTGTGTGTTTGAATGCCTGTTGGCCTCTGAAGTGTAGGTCCTGCCAGGGAATTTGTTCCTGAACAGGAAAATGATTCTTCTGATATTATCATGGTATATTCACTCTGCAACGAAACAGCAAGTTGGTGCTTCATTGTCATTGTTATATACACATTATTCAGGTTCTGAAGAAGACTCACGGGATTCAAAACATCAAACCTTGTTTCTCTCCATGGATGCTGAGTTTCTCCAGAAATTTCTGTTTTTGACTGGAATTATTTATATCCACTAGACCTGGCATCTGAATATTGAAGTTATCCTGCAATAATGGAGCTTGCTGCTCCACTCACTGCTCTACTTATCATCCCATTCTCCACTTGCTTCACCGAGGTCAGCTCCCTGTTCCGGCAACAGTGATTGAGATGTGCAGCAAGGGGTCATTATAAAAGCATCCCTGGAAATAGTTTCAGACATAGCAGGAACTGCTGATGCTGGAGAATCTGAGATAACAAGGTTTAGAGCTGGATGAACACAGCAGGCTAAGCACCAAAGGAGCAGGAAGGCTGACATTTCGAGTCTGGACCCTTCTTTAGAAAATAGATCCGAAATGTCATCTTTTCCTGCTCCTCTGAGGATGCTTGGTCTGCTGTGTCCAGCCAGCTCTACCCCTTGTTAACCCTGGAAATAGTGTTGCAATTTGTTTCAGATTAGCATTGAAACAAACTACCCAAACTTGCGCAGGTACAAATATAACTAGCCATTATTCAGGGATAATAGGCTGCTGCACTAAATAAACTCCAAGTTAAACAGGTTCTGAAGAAGAGTCACAGGATTCAAAGCATCAAACCTTGTTTCTCTCCATGGATGCTGAGTTTCTCCAGAAATTTCTGTTTTTGACTGGAATTATTTATATCCACTAGACCTGGCATCTGAATATTGAAGTTATCCTGCAATAATGGAGCTTGCTGCTCCACTCACTGCTCTACTTATCATCCCATTCTCCACTTGCTTCACCGAGGTCAGCTCCCTGTTCCGGCAACAGTGATTGAGATGTGCAGCAAGGGGTCATTATAAAAGCATCCCTGGAAATAGTTTCAGACATAGCAGGAACTGCTGATGCTGGAGAATCTGAGATAACAAGGTTTAGAGCTGGATGAACACAGCAGGCTAAGCACCAAAGGAGCAGGAAGGCTGACATTTCGAGTCTGGACCCTTCTTTAGAAAATAGATCCGAAATGTCATCTTTTCCTGCTCCTCTGAGGATGCTTGGTCTGCTGTGTCCAGCCAGCTCTACCCCTTGTTAACCCTGGAAATAGTGTTGCAATTTGTTTCAGATTAGCATTGAAACAAACTACCCAAACTTGCGCAGGTACAAATATAACTAGCCATTATTCAGGGATAATAGGCTGCTGCACTAAATAAACTCCAAGTTAAACAGGTTCTGAAGAAGAGTCACAGGATTCAAAGCATCAAACCATGTTTCTCTCCATGGATGCTGAGTTTCTCCAGAAATTTCTGTTTTTGACTGGAATTATTTATATCCACTAGACCTGGCATCTGAATATTGAAGTTATCCTGCAAGTATTATACAATTGTGTCATGTCGGCCTTTATATAAGTGCTGTGTTGTCACTGGTAAGTAATGTCACAGGCACCACGACTGCAAGGTGAGTGCACCCTGACAATTGTTGAGGCAGTCAACACAGCCTCTTTCCACAGGGCATCACAAAAGCATTAATGATGATCGAGCAAAATCCTGTATGGGGTCTCTGTCACCCCAGGCTGTTAAAGAAAGGTAAAAGTTCTGAGGATTGTTGTACATGTTGCATCTGCAGATGTCATGCAGTCTGTGGATGGAGACAAGGAGCTCTCCTCTAGTTTTTGGATCTGTGCAAGCTCTCCAAGCTGCTAGTAATTATAAAAACCGAAAGAATGCTGCAAATCAGGAACAAGAACAGAAAACCTCAGCTGGTCTGGCAGCATCTGTGAAGAAAATAATCAGAGTTAATATTTCAGGTCCAGTGACCCTTCCTCAGAACTAGTATTCATGCCTGACTAAATGTAGTTGCACTTACTCCCAACTTCTAATAAAGCTTCTCACTATCTCAGAATAATACCTCTACATCAGTGTATTGTCTTCAACAAATCTCTAAGACAAAACAAAAACAAACGAGTATTAGTGGTACCAAGCCAAGTCAAACAAATCTTACATAGTGCCTCGAATTGAAATGAATTTATTGATTTGACTTGTTGTCACATGTACCTAAGTACAGTGAAAGGCTTTGTTTGTGAGCAGTGCAGGTTGCATCGCACAGTGTGCACATGAGGCAAGATCAACGTTAGCATGTACAGTGAAAAGTTTAAAAGTCATCACTTTAGGTACATATGTACCTAGGTATAGATCCTTCATTTACAAGATTAGTTACAGTGCAGCAAAATCTCAGGACAGTTTATCTGGCAAAATAATACATGGTAGCAGCGTTGTGAATCTGACCACCAATATGAGTAGAAATCCAAAAGATCCAGAAGAAAATAAGAAAAAGCAAGTAAGTGAGTTTACTAATTTAAGAACATTGACGCTTTATGGATGCATAGAGAATCAGTCAGCTGCTGAAACATGAATGCTCACAGAAAGAGAGAGAGATAGCAGCCATGGAAGCAGCGTAAATACAAACTCAGCACTGCAAAGTTAAAAATTCAATTCAGAAATTGCAGGGGAAGGTGTTTGGACAAGGAAAAGAGATGAAAGTCAGGCATGCTCAGAGAATACAGAGGCCTTAGCAGTGGAGGGTCAGTAAGGAGCAATTGAAGGCTACAGAGTGCAAAGATAGAGATTCCCAAGGGAAAGAGGAATAACTAAATGAAATAAGCACAATGGACAGAAAGAAGAGGCAAGAGAGTGCTCCTCAGAATCAACATCCCCTCCACATGGCACAGCTGCAAGGAACAGTGAAAGGGCCAGAAAATGAAATTAGATGTGGCAGACAGAATCAAGAAAGCCTCAAGATTCATTAAAACTGAAAACAAGCAAATTTGAAGAAATTTGATAATGGAGTCTGGCAGACGAAAACAAAACAGAGTTGAAGATTTGAAAGGACAGGGACGCAGTAAATATGTTGTAATTTTGGTAGGAACATTTATGACGGCAGCAGGCAGAAAACATTAATTATTCAAATATTTGTGCTGAAGTGGGTATTTCGTGTTTAAAATCATGAACGGTGAGGAAATGCCAATTTAACTTAAAAAGAAATGGGAAAACCCCCATTTCACCCAGAAAGATGTGGAGAAACTCAATTGTGACTGCAGAAGCTAGGAAACCTGTGAAGAAGTGAATAGATGCAAACGTGCTTACTAAGGAAGGTGGAAAAAGGTCTGAAAAAGGGTGAAGACCCATTAAACAGCACAGAAATACATTATTGCAAAGAAACAGATTTGAAAAGCTTTTAATTCAGGGAATTGCCACAGAACAGTTAGTTACGACTTTATTGAAGAATTCAGAATAGATTTAAAGCAATGTAAAATTTATAAACTGGATAACAATTAAAGTATTGAACAGAGTCCACCAAAGTCCAACTTTTCAATGTAAAGTAGCACTGGTGAAGTAAACAATGAGAGCTTAAAGAGCAGTAGATATAAAGTAATATTGATATTTTACAGAATTAAAATACTGTTAGCATAGTAAGATTAATCAGTGCATTGAGAAGAAATTGAAAAAGATACAATACTTCCTAGCAGATTTAAGATCAGAAAGGACTATATTGCATCCAAGATTTGGGGGTGGCATTGTGGCACAGCGTTTAGCACCAGGGATTGGGTGCAATTCCAGACTCGCGCAGCTGTTTGAGTGGAGTTTGCACATTCACCCAGTATCTGTGAGGGTTTCCTCTGGATGCTCCAGTTTCTTCCCACAGTCCAAATATGTGCAGGCTAGGTGGATTGTGCCTGCTAAATTGCCTGTATTGTTGAGGGATGTACAGGCTAGGTTGATCAACCACGGGAAATGCAGGATTACGGGGACGGGCTAAATCTGGGTTAGATGCTCTATGGCGGGGCTGAGCAGACCCGATGGGCTGAATGGCCCGCTACAACTCAGCAGGGATTCAATGATTGAACACACTGAAAGAAATAAGTGTTAGATACAGAATTGCCTCAAAATCAGGCACTAAGCGGAAGTAGGACACAGCTCCAAACCTACAAAAGAGAAGACGACATACATAAAAAGCTTGAAATGGTTGAGCTAACTTCTTTAGGAACGACAGCCGAGGCATTTGTTGGTAATTAGGTGCTCCCAACAATTCAGGGATTAACAGAACCTTTTTAGAATGATGGCCATTAATCCCCTGAAATATTGACCTGAAACAAGTGCTAAGATCACTAAATTATCACACCTGTTGGCTGAAGAAATAAAAGTAACAGCCAGAAAGAGAGGATTATGTGGTACAGGTAGAACTGTCAAGAGCTGAGGAATGCTTTAAGTTGCACTAAAGCACAAACAGCATAAGACAATTGAAAACATTTATATTGTTTGCAATGAACAATCTTTACTTCAGAACTTACACATGCCCTGACTCCAACTTCCTTAGGAGAGTAGGAGTTTGACAACTTCCAGAGAACAATTGATCCAGTAGCAAATAGTTGCTGATCAACCAATCTAAAGGCAACAGGTAGAACATTCCATTGGGCTTCCTAGAGTCATGAAACAAACTGGAAAGGAATAACGATACTTTTGACATTTTGTAAAATGGAATAATATGATTGTTCCACATGGGTCAAAGAGGAACAGTGGTCAGCAAGCCAATAGAGGTGCGATTAGGTTTGATAAGAAGAAAAGAGGGAGACAAGTTGTGCTGTCATTCGCTAGTATTGTGTTGAAGATCGACCAGAACAAGAATTTGGTGTGTCAGTTGGACATTCACAATCATGGGTGAGTTACTAATGTATGTCAAAAGAAATGACTCTTCCAATCCCTCTTTTGGAGGATGCCTGAGAATGTTTACGCCAGGAGCATTTAAAAACATAGAATCCCTACAGTATAGAAAGAGACCATTTGGCCTATCAAGTCAGCACCAACCCTCTGAAGAGTATCCCACCCAGACGCCATCCCATTCCCACAAACCGGCATTTCTCATGGCTAATCCACTTACCCTGCATATCTTTGACACCTAGGGGGTAATTTCCCATGGCCAATGCACTCGGCCTGCACATCTTTGGACTGTGGGAAGAAACCAGAGCACCCAGAGGAAACGCGCTCAGACACAGGGAGAACATGTAAACTCTACACAGACAGTCACCGAAGGCTGGAATCAAACCTGCGTCCCTGGTGCTGTGAGGCGGCTGTGCTAGCATTGACAGACGTACTGCCAGGGCTCAGTCAAGAGAGCTGTGCCCAGAAATCTCAAAAGAGATTGTAGGTCTCTGAAATGACAAAGACTTACAGATGCTGGAATGTGAAATATAAGCAAAAAGTGCTGGAGAAACTCAGCAGGTCTGGCAACATCTGTAGAAAATAAACAATAGAACTTGTGTTTGATTCTGATGTTGTTCTGACGAAAGGTCACTGGACTCAAAGGCAAGTCAGAAGCTAAACAGGTGAGAAGAAGCAAATACCAAGCACGAGAATAAGCAGTACAACCCACTTGGGCAAGTTTCACGCATTACCTTCAGACAACAGAAACAAAACTGGTGACAGGGAAAGTGCTGCGCAAGCAGCCACATCTCAGTAACGTGGCAGAGAGATCAGAAAAGTCTATCTCACTCTTCATAAAAACACGAACAGCAACTGAGGATGTCCAGCCTCATCAACAACCCCAGGGAGATAAGTTGCACATGAGTCCATGGAAGCCAAACCGCTGTCTCGATCAAGATTACAGCCAAGAAGAAGAAACTGCCTGGTCTAAACTACCACAATGCCACTAAAAAAGACTACCTCTTCCAATTAAAAAGACATTGCCTGGATCAGAATCCAGTGTAGTGCAAGAAAGAATGCATTTATTTCGACAGAGTGGCTGTCTCATTATGGAGATGCTTAGGATTAAAGGTGCCCAATATAATGGGGAAAATACTTAAATTAGGAGGGAAGAGCTCCTCTGCAAAGGAAATGCAGGGCATTAAGAGCAATGTGCTCTCTCAGCTGTGTGGCTGTACATGGGCACGGCCTTTCCCAGGCTATACGTCCAGCGAGTGGTGTTGGCACACTGGCCATGGCATTGGCTGATGGATTCCGAAATCAGTGTGAAGCACAGGCCTTAGAGGCCCTCATGTCCGTCATGAAGGATAGTCAAGAGATTAAAAAAAAACTGACATAAAATGATACACATTAAGTAATTATGCCTGACAAAATGTAATTGTACTCATTGTGGCCAAGTTACCAAAGAACTGCGCCTCTTCTGTTAGAATTTTACTTTTGTATATCCTCTACCACTATCACCCGACAAAGGAGAATTGGTGACAATTCTCCAAAACCAAACCAATAATATTTACTAGTAAAGAGAGCAACACTACAAGGTAGCAGGATTCGTCGCCTGGTAAAATATCACAGATCATTTGAAAATGTCAAACTCTTTCACCTGAGATAGTAGGAACTGCAGATGCTGGAGAATCGGAGCTAACAAGGTGTCGAGTTGAATGAACACAGCAGGCCAAGCAGCATCAGAGGAGCAGGACAGCTGAAGAAGGGTCTCGGCCCAAAATGTCAGCTTTCCTGCTCCTCTGATGCTGCTTGGCCTGCTGTGTTCATCAGCTCTACACCTTGTTGTCTCATACTCTTTCTCCTGTTTATTGAATCTCCATGTGCCACACATAGAGAATTTAGATGTAAGCTTACATCACAGATACTATTATCAAAACATAGTAAATTGTCCTTCAACATTTTAACCACCTTCATGGGAACTCATTAGGGCCTGTGATAAAACCAATTCAGGGAAAGCATGGCCTAAGTGGTATTATCACTGATCTGTTAACCCAGCGAGTCAGATAATGTTCTGGGGACCCAGGTTCAAATCCTATTGCAGTAGATGGTGGAATTTGAATTCAATAAAAGCTCTGGATTTAAGACCATAAATCCATTGTTGGAAAAACTCATTTGGTTCACTCAAACCCTTTAGGGAAGGAAACTACCATCTTCACTTGGTCTGGCCTACATGTGACAGCAATGTGGTTGACTCTTAACTGCCCTCTGGGCAACTAGGGATGGGCAATAAATGCTGCCTAGCCAGCGATGCCGTTGTCTATTGAGCAATTTTTTAAAGTCCATTTACAATATCAGCTGACAATAGGGACCAAGAGGGGAAGTTGGCTGATCAGCAACTGAGTGACAATAGTATCAAATAATCAAGAGTTGGGTCTCATGGATAATATGAACTCAGAGACAGCATAAGGAGAGATAAGACAGAAGGTAGCGAAAACTGAAAGTTCAGGGCTAGAGCAGGAGAATACATCATAAAGTTTGGCTGACTGAGCTAGTGCCAGTTCGCAGGAGAGGAAAGAAGTTAGGGTTTATCTTTGAATTCCAGAATGACGTAGACAATTGAGGAGTTTTAGCAGACCTGATAATATTTGACATAGTCCAACCAAATCTGACACTGGTTGCCAAATTGATGGTTCTTCATACGCTCTCAAGTCTGCGCCCCTTAGACTTAAAAGAATGGCAATGTGTGCTGTACTTGGGGAATTGGTGGGGAAAAAGGATTGATATTATGAATACCATAGGTGGAGGAGATACTTTCCCAGATGATTACTGCTGGCATTCTGTAGTATTTGCTATCTTTACTGGTAAGTGTTACTAGTTTTGAGCCAAAGGCAGAGGGTGAATAGGCTGGGGGTGTTTTCCCTAGAGCATCGGAGGCTAAGGGGTGACCTTATCGAAGTTTATAAAATCAAGAGGGGCATGGATAGAGTGAATAGAAAAAAGGTCTTTTTCTGAGGGTAACTGAGTCCAAAACTAGAGGCATAGGTTTAAGGTGAGAGGGGAAAGATTTAAAAGGAAACTATGGGGCAATGTTTTCATGCAGAGAGTGGTGCGTATGTGGAATGAGCTACCAGAGGAAGCGGTAGAGGCTGATACAATTGCAACATTTAAAAGACATCTGGATGGGTACATGAATAGGAAGGGTCTAGAGGGATATGGGCTAAATGCTGGCAAATGGGACTAGATTAATTTAGGATAACTGATCAGCATGGGCTAGTTGACTGAAGAGTCTGTTTTTGTGCTGTACAGCTCTACGACTATTATTAGGACATTACACAATCCAATGTAAGATTGTAAAATAACAGACAAGGACTGAGAGGGAAGTGTTAGTTTGTGTGAGTAATTGGGCAGTACCAAATCACATACAGAGAGAAAAAGGAAGGATTAGTTTAGGGAAGAGAGGTAAAATCAAAGGAAAAATAAGTTTTGAAAGCTCTGCACAAACAACTTAAAGATGAAAGAATGAAACTCTGCTGGTTTCAGTACCAGAAAGATTCTCTGGCAGCGTTAACATCTGTCACTTTGGTAAGAAAGATACTTAGATTTCAAGTGACTTGATTTAATTGCTGTGATAACTTTACTGCATCCATTCAAGAACAAGAGCAGGAAAACCCATGTTTCGCTCCAAAGGTGCTGCTTGGCCTGCTGTGTTCATCCAGCTCCACACCTTGTTATCTCTGATTCTCCAGCATCTGCAGTTCCTATTATCTCTGCTACAACATTACCCTGCTCTGCTGCACTTAAATGGAGAGCCAGACAGTAAGATGTATGCAGGAAGCTCATGGTAGAGCACAACAGCGACTTCTCAATTTCTAAATTTAACTGAGCACACGCCCTCACTTCCAATGGCTACGTCATTAGCACATCAATCGCAGTGTATGATATTAGCCTCACCATTATCCTAATGGTGAATTTTGCGCCATAACACTTGCTTAAATTTCTGGACAGAAACAGATAATAACTAGCTCTAACACTCCTATCTGAATATCCCGAAATAAAATCTCATGACAGAAAGTGTTTAGATTTAAATTTACTTTATTTATCTGTGCTTAATCAAGCATGTGTGGTGTACATTTTTCAGGCTTTGTTTAAAAATAATATATAATTTCATCGATAATGTTAAGGAAAATCAAAATAAATTATTAAATGCTTAGAATAGGTTCAATGTAGCTGCAGATATCCCTTTAACATTAAATCAATGCAATTCAGTGACCTACTTTAACTGGAGAGCCCCATTCCATTTTTAACAACAAAATGTAGCCCCATGGCAACCAAGAAATAAACACATCAAATTGAAGTAATAGCTAGAAATCCCTATTAGATTAAATGTTTTGTTTCTTAGACGTTGTCTAATATGAGAAATGACTTTTTTTTCCTTGAAAAAGTCACAATATTTTGCTTATTATTTCAGGCAACAGCAGAGATGGCTAATTTCTATAATAGGATGAAATAATTAACTATGGGAATTGGACTGAGAATGTTAATCATCCACAGTCTCTCAAATTTAATAATGTCCAAATTATTTTGGTATTTCAGATGGTTGTAATATAGGCATTTTCTTCTATATACTTTGGATAACACAGAAAGGTTTTCTCCATGTCAGAATAGCTTGCTTTACAGCTGTCAACACATTAATCCCTCTCAAGGTCTTAAACAGTCCAAATGGCCCACCTTGATATACGTATTCTTTTACTCTGCACACTGAAGGAAAACTGACAGAATATTTTTACAGCAAGTCACTCTGTCCCCTGTCATAAATATTCCTCACAGTTCCCTCTGTTGACCCTGAAGCGACAATGTGTGTCATTAATGGCTTTGAAGAAATTAAAATCTTTGGCATATTACACTTCAGAATCTAAATTAGTCAAGATACATGGCATCATTTTGACTCTACCAATATGTGTAATCCATCTATTAGTTTGATGATTCAAACTGTAATTCTACCCCACCTGCTCCCCGACCCAGTGAAACCTGACCTGGAAGACCCCTATTCATTGAGCTGTAGCTATCCACATAATATGGTTTACAGCAGTATTGTTTTCAAAACTTGTTCTGCACTTAAGCTACAGCCCAGCATAATAGCTTATAAGATATGATCACAGTATCTTCCAGAATAGAATCAGGCCATTAGGCTTATTGTGTTTGTTCCATCTCTTATGAAAGTGCAGTTCAATCAATCCCGTTCAACGATTCTTTGCTCATGACCCTGAAATTCTTTATCTTTGCACAAATTTCTTGAATTCTTTTCTCAGACTTGCTTCCACACCCTAACAATGAGTGCATTCCTGACCATAAAATCTAGTGCAAAGTTTTCTCTCACCACCCTCTAACTCTTTTGAAATTATCATTTACTTTACACCTTTGGCCGTGGATGCTTCTACCACTGGAAACAATTATGCTCATTTGTGGTCTAGTTTTAACTTTTGAATCATTGAACTAAACTTAGATGCAGTACGTAACACTGTAGCGTGAAACACAATTTCATTTGTGTTGAAGATGCATTACAAACGTTCTGTGGAATTTCATAAGGACGCTTAAGAATCGCCAAGAACAGTAGTGTAACACACCAGTTCACCCAATCCACCACCATCCCACTTCCCCCAGTTGTCTCACTGGCCCCATTTCACACTTAACCAACATTGTAGGGCTTCATTAATTGCAGGCAGCAGCTAGTGCTAGGAGCTGGGATTTTACAATTCAGAGAGACTGCAGACATTTAATGGTGAATGGTCACACCATTAAAGGGGGAAGAAAGTCTTCTATTCTCCAAAATTTACAAATATTTTAAAAAGTTAAATTCCGCCCTTATCAAAGAAACAAAATGCTCACACAAAACCCAGAGTAGTTAAGCTCATCTGATGATATCCGTACAAGTATGAGATTGTAGCCCAGCAATAAAATGGCACAGCAATTGAACACACCCCATTCTACTGCTGCGTGAGATTCGCACCTACATTGCTGCTTGGCCTGCTGTGTCCATCCAGCTCCACACTTTGTTATTTTGGATTCTCCAGCACCTGCAGTTCCCATTATCTCGGATTACTTTGTTTGATGTTTCGGGGAATGTTCTCCAAAGAGTGATAAAGCACGTGGCCAGAATCAAGGCAGAATCTTCCCAGTCCCCGGACATTGCGGGCTATTAAGAGAAAATTGGGGAAACCAGGCTGGGCGTCAAGTGAGACACTTCTCAACACCGAGACCAAAAATCCACATTTCCCAAGCAATTCTTCAATGTCAAAATGAGATTCTTATGAGTGAGAGGACTACTTGCATGAACTATTATTCATAACCATCCTTGTTACTACCTAATCTCACCTCATTAGCATAGAGGCCCCTTTTCTACCATCCTTCAGGCAGAGGCCCAACACGGAGGATTTCTGGTATGAAAGTCAATGAGCAGGTTCCTCGTGGCTCCAGTTCACCCTTACTCCTCCAAACGTCCTAAATGGACACTTGGCATCAAAATCCTAGGCCCACTGACATCTGACATGAACCAAATCTGTCTACACATTCATGACACATCTCCAATCCACTTACAGTACGCTTCTACACTGTGGCAGTTCAGGGAACCCATTATTGAAAGGCTGCAGCAAGGACAAAGTGCAAATAGAGACAGGATCCTCGATTGGACCAGGCTGCATCTCAGTCTGGATCTCTTCGCTTTCATTTACTCAGCACCTACCCAGATGTTCACAATATTCATGCATTGCATTGCATTTCAGCACTTTGACATCTGAACTAGAACTCAAATGCTCACAGTACTTCAGACTTGCCTTACTGCCCATTGTCCATTCACCAAAAGTCAAGGTGGAGAGGGGGTTGGATGGTCATCAGAAACTAGTGCTGCAGTAAGGAGACTGGGGAAGTCAACTGTGGGATCAGAAGTAGCATGCCGGGATGCTGAGGGGATAAGAATTGTGATTAGAGGGGTGACTCAATACATAAGGGAGTGAGGCGATGGTGAATCATGAGAGGAAAGTGCTAATATGTGAAGAAGAGTCACCGACTAGAAGCAGCACCTTGAGAGGGGAGCAGTGTGCTCTAAGATCTGGGATGTTTACTTCACTTACCTGGGGCTGGGGTCAGATAAAGTGTTAGATAGACCGGTCAGATAAGGACTTGATAATCCACCATTCTTATGGGCTGACAGAGAGGGCTACCAGGGAAGCAAAGTTTCCATGTGTGACTTCACCAGACGGAAGAGGTCAAGCCTGAACGTCGCTGTGTGAGGAGTAACTGCTGATGGCTTCAGCCATGCTGTAAGCACCAAGAGCATAATGGAGATGAAAACTGAGATACCACATCTAGAGTTGGGGGACAGGGTCTGGGTGGAGTGCTTCTTTCTGTGAGGGAGTGACCTTCAGCTTCAAGCCACCAGAAGCCCTACAAAGGGGAATATTACACGTACTCATACACTGAAGCTGAAACATACTTGCAAGCACTATGCACTTTGTGAAGCTTAGACATTAGCTTACTTTATACACCACCTCTTTGCCCCATGCATTCCTGACCATTTCATGCAAGATTATGACTGAATCCCACGAATGCCTGTGCTGCAATAGCAATGTTTGTCTACCTAGAAATATGGATCAAAGCTTCTAAAGTAGCAATCAGCTACCATTTATCCACAGATTGCAAGAGCTGCTAACTTCACACCATTGAACCTCATGTAGAGCTGAGGATGGATGCGCTCTGGATCTTCAGTGTTGTAGTTGCAGGTAGACTTGTATAAACGGCTGATGGTGAGGAGCGAACATATGTGTGGAAACGTGAAAAGTAATTTACAATAGATGTAGTAGCCGTGCCACCTATCTGCCCTCAGAAGGTCTCTTTCTTTCTTTCCAACTCCCTGAGTCTTAGTGCAGGCCCAGTGTGGGGGGGGGGGGGGTCAAAGCCCCCCAGTGGAGACTGCCAGTGTTGGGCATTAGCATGCCCACCAGGATGTCTGAGCTAGGGGTTGCGGGTTGTGAGACACAGCCTTACAGGCGCTTCCTCTGAGACATCTGTGCTTTGTTGTACAGAGGGGGAGGAGGTGGTAATTCGTGGGGTCACCTTCCTTCTGCGAAGACCTTGGGCATCACGCTTGCACCTCCACTAAAAGGAAAAGGGAGAACGTTTGGCTTGTTAAGAATGCATTGACAGTGGGAGTAATGGGAGAGCAGCACACAATGAACAATGTTTCATATTTGGTTGCCAGGACATTGATGTTTCTGCAGTTCCATCGGAATGTCCTAGTCTTCACCTCCCAGGATAAAGACCATCGCCTCGTAGGAGGTGGAGAAACAAACATCCAGCACCCCATTACCTGTTCCAACTCCTTCAAGTCTATGAGGGGCCTTTATCCCTTGGAATGGGAGAAAGGGAGGGATTGAGCAAGGTGAGAGTGGCTGTCACATAGATGGTAGTGCTGGTGAAGATGGGGAAAGCCAGTCAGCCGCCCTGAGTGATTGAGTGGGCAGAGCTGAGAGCTTGCAAGTGTCAATATTCAATGACAAAGAGGTTGGAAAAGCTAGTCATCCTGATTCTAGGGTCATTTTTTTTAAAAATCAGAATTAATATCAATGGATTTTATTCCAGGTGAAGTTATTTAATACAGAACAAAAGCAGATAACCTCCATGATGAGCCATGATCCGATGGAGTATTGCTAGTGTGAGCTGCAACCACCAACCATTTCAGCATCAGACAGATGACTACCACGAGATTGTTCTATCAAATCTAACTGCAAACTAGCAACTGTGAGACACAAAGGCAAGGTGTTTGGGATAGGGTGAGGTCAGGAGTGGTGCCTATATATCATTCAGAACCCTTACTTTACAGCAAACCTGTGACAAAGTAAGAGCCATCTGGGAATGGAGGGTTTGAGTTATAAGGGGAGGTTTCATAGGCTGGGCCATTTTCTTCACTGGGGCACAGGAGGTTGCGAGGTGACGTTATGGAAGTTTGTAAAATCATGTGGTGTATAGGAAAGGTGAATAGCGAGGGTCTTTTCCCTGGGGTGGAAGAATTCAAGACTAGGGGACATATTTTTAAACTGAGAGGAGACAGATTCAAAAAGATCATGAGGGGCAACTTTTTTTACACAGAGTGGTTAGTGTGTGGAATGAACTTCCAGAAAAAGTGGTGGGTGCCAGTACAGTCACAATGTTTTAAAGCTGTTTGGAGAAGTTCATGAATAAGAGAGGTTTGGAGGCATATGGGCCAAATGCTGGCAAATGGGACTAGTTTAGTTTGGGACTTTGGTCAGTATGGACTCATTGGAATGAAGAGTATGTTTCTATGCTGTACGACTCCTTGACCCTATAAATATTTCAACAGTGAGCTGACTGATGGCTCTGAAGATGGACAATTGGTTACAGCCGAGCCTACCCCTATTATACAGGTTCACCTGAACATTACAAGCAAACAGTTCCCCCAAAGACAGCATGAGGACCAAAGCAAAATCAGATTCTGACTCCAAAAAGCATCCTGCACAAACCTTCCAACAATGACTACATAGTAGAACAAGCTCAAAGGATAAATGTTCAACTTCTGCTCCCACCTTCCTGTATATATGAGTTACCTTTTTGAAATGTGTTGGCTGCACTTTCGCTGATAACACACAATATAAAAGCATTGTAGAAATGTGAGTTCCTTCTTTTTATCTAATATTCCCAAAACCAATATTCTACTTGTGCTACTTCAAAACCAAAATTCTTCATTAATTTTAACTTGACTTGTCATTCTCTAATAACATTTGCATTTAGATGCCTTGTCACTTCCAAAGTACACATGAAGGTTTATACTATAAGAATTACTTCTTGTGTTATCACCTTTTCCTCTGCTCTTTCTATTATGGTAACACTTTGGAAATGTTTCAGTTTGATTGGGATTCTGGTGAATCAGCAGATAAGTCATTTTTGTAGGCTTTCTGAAAACACTGAAAAAGAGAAATCATTTTCAAAAAAACTTTCTAAATGTCAATAAAAAAATTACAGGAGAAGGTTTACTACTCAAGTCTATGACTGGAATTCCAGTAAGTTTTTTTTGTTCAGCAGTCGTAGTCCTCAGTGGGACTCTCAAAGGAATGGTGTAGCAAAGTTTTAGAAACATAGAACACTCCCTTGAAACATTGTGGTTGGTGGGGCAATGAAGATCTCAAGACTTGGATTTGATAGATTTTTGTTAGGTTAGTCTACCAAGGGATGTGGAGCATAAGTTAAGTTGAGGTGCTGACAGACCACAAACTAATTGAATGCCTTGACATACAGATGTAGATTCATTGAGTCAGACAGCCTTTCTGTCCATCAAGCCTGTGCTGGCCTGCCTAAAATCATCCAACTTGCCTTGAATGCTAGGAAGTTTCAAATGCTCATCAGCATATTTTTTTTTAAAAAGTTGTGAGTTTTCCTGCCCCAACCTTCCCAGGCAATGCGTTCTAGTAGAAATGGTGGTGTGACTGTGAGGTAGCAGAAGGAAAGAGATAGCACTCACTTTTGGTGAGCATTGATGGTCATTCTTGTTACACTGCTAGACATTCCTTCAGATGTTTCAGATGGTACTCCCACACCAGGCTTGTAGAGCATAGTAATTGATTTCCTTATTTTATTGTCCCATGTACCAAAATACAGTGAAAAGCTTTGTTTACGAGCAGTGCATGCAGATCACAGCAAGCAAAGGATGTACAGATCAAAAAGACTTTGAGGCACACAGGTTACGTTGCAGGTTACATTATTTCAGGCTAGAATCCATTCAACAGTCTGATAACTGCCAGAAAGAAGCTGTTCCTGACTTACTCATGCATGTGTTCAGGCTCCTGTATCTTCTGTCCGATGGAAGAAGTTGTAGGAGATCATTGCCAGGGTGCGTTGAGTCTTTGATGATGTTGACCAACTTTTCTCAGCAGCGAGCCATGTAAATGGAGTCCATGGATGGAAGGTTGGTCTGGGCTGTGCACACCACCTTCTGTAATTTCTTATGGTCCAAGGCAGAGCAGTTGCCATACCGGGCTGTTACGCTCCCGGACAGTGTGCATCTGTAGAAGTTGGTGAGGTACCATATAGACATGGCAAACTTACTGGGCCACCTGAGGAAGAAGAGGCGTTGTTGCACCTTCTTGATTGTCGCATTTACCTGGGAAGTCTAGAATAGGTCATTAGTTATTGTCACTCTGAGGAACTCTCTCAACCTTAGTTCCATTGACGTAAATGAGGGTGCGTTCTCCCTTCCTTCTGAAGTTGATGATCAGTTCTTAAGCTTTGCCGCCATTGTCTTCATTGCACCATGTCATCAAGTCTTCTATCTCCCTTCTCTGTTTTGCCTTGTCATTGTTAGATATCGGTTCCACTACAGTGGTGTCGTCAGTGAACTTGTAGATGGTGTTCATTTGAAAATCGGCAACACAGTCGTGGGTGTACACTAGAGGGCTGAGGACCCATCCTTTGGTGGGGGGGGGGGGGGGGTGGTTGGGGCACCAGTGCTGAGTGTTATTGCATCCTGTGGCTCAAAAAGCTCAGCATGCATTTGCAGATGTGGCCTCCTCTGCTAGTTCTGGAGGAAGAGGACAGCCGTCCTCTGCACCACCTGAATCACCAGCAACTCCAGATCCCTGTTCACAAAGCAGGGTGTGTTATGGCTGAGGCAAGTACTACAAACAGTGCAGGGTAACTGCCGACGGACAGTGCTTGGTAGCGTACACAGTGCGCTTTTAAAGACGGCTCTGGATCCAAGGGTCCTGAAATATCCCGGCAGAATTGAAACTTCTCTCTAAACAAGTGGGACAATCAGACTAACATTGAATAAGACTGGTGCCATAGAGGTATGGCAATTAACTATTTTTAAAAGATCAATGAACTGTGAATGCAGGAAATCAGAAACAAAACCAGAAATTGTTGGAAAAGCAGTTCTGAAAATGGTTTACCGGATCCAAAATGTTAACTCTGCTTTCCCGCCACAGGTGCTGCCAGACCTGCTGAGCTTTTCCAGCTATTTCTGGTTTTGTGGGCAATTAATAAATTGTGTATTCTGACACTAGTGCTCACTAATGATGTAAAGAGAAACCCTCCACGAATCTCGACACAATGACAAAAAAATCAAAACGTCATAAAATTCAGCCCAATTTTGTTTCATAATCTTTGATAATTTCATTTAATGCAGCAGTTTCTCTCTGCCATCCCTTTCTTTTAAATTTCTCTGCTAAGGTTTTTCATTTTTTCTGATCAGGCTGCCTTGTCTCCCTTCACAGGCTCTCAGAATGGAAGAAGAATTTCTTCCAATTCAATGTTGGGAGTCCTGAGCTCGTTCCACAGATGCTGCCTCAAGTCGGGAAAGCGGTGTTTGCTGAAGCAGGTGGGTGGAATGCTTATATTTTTGAGCCCTATCGTACATTCTCTGCCATATTTGTACTGGATGTATGCCTCTTCCCTAACTCTCAATTTTTAACCTTATGCCTTTATTCATCCATGGAGTCTCACAAGAGTTTAGTTACTTCTTGTTTTTCAGCAAAATCTGTCTTTTCCTCTACTCTGTCAAACATTTTTTTAAATGTTTCCCCATATTGTGCTTGGTCAATATTTTAGCCATTATTTTTCCAAGTGTGATTCCCAGTCCTTCAAAGTCTGGTTTTCTCCAAACTCTAAAACTGATGTTCATTGCACTTTTATCCTTCACAATCAGTATAAAAAATGAATTTTATTATAGTCACCATTTCCTGGATAATTTACTACTTTCATTTTGTTTGATTTATTTGAGGGTCCTTTCTTGTTGTATTTTCATATACTGGGTTGGAAAGGAAACCTGAAAAAGAACATAGGAACATAAGTAGGCCATTCAGCCCTTCATGCTGGTTCTTTCATTCGTTGAGATCATGGCTGATCTATGACCTAACTCCATACATCTGTCATTGGCCTATGTCCCATTTTAACTGTGTTTAACAAAAAGTTATCGACCTCAGATTTAAAGTTAGAACTGATCCAGCATCAACTGCCATTTGTGAAAAAAAAGGAGTTTCAAACCTTTACCACCCTTTGTCAGGTCTTTAAATCTCTCCTGAACAATTAGGCCCTAATTCTTTGAATATGACCCCGGTTCTAGGATCTCCAATCCATGGAAATAGCTTATCTTTATCTAGAGATAGTAGAAACTGCAGATCCTGGAGAATCTGGGATAACAAGGAGACAACAAGCAGCATCAGAGGTATGTAACCTGTTTTGCCCCGTTTATAACTTGAATACTTAGATCAGATCACGGCTTAACCCTCTAAATGCTTGAGAAAACAGGCCTCATTTGTATGATCTCCCCTCATCATAACCTTGTAGTCCAGGTATCATTCTTGTAAACCTACATTTCACTCCCTCCAAGGCCAATAAATCATTCTGAAACTGTGGCGCACAGCTCTGCTCAAGTGCTCCAGAATCTAACCAGGCTTTTGTAGAACTGAAGCATAATGTTGGCATCCTTATACTCCAATCTGCTAGATGAAAAGGCCAAATTTCAATAGGCTTTCTTGATTTACTGCATTTTTTATTGTATTTTAAAGATCTATGCACCTGAATCCCAGGTCTCAGTGAATACCCGCTATATTTAATTTCATCTAGAAAATACCGCGATCTATCCCCTCAGTCCAAAATGGATAACCTCACACTTGCTTACATTGAATTCCACCTGTAACAGCTTTGCTCATTCACCTAGTCTACAAAATCTGTTTTGTAATTTCACGCTACCATATGTACTGTCTACAATCCTGCCTAACTTTGTGTCATCAGCAAGTTTGGACATATACTTTTCATGCCATTGTCCAAGTTGTTAATAAATAATGTGAATAATTAAGACCTTAATACAGATCCCTGATGGGGCACCACTGGTCACATCTGGTCAATTTCAGCACTTATCCATTATCCCTACCAATCAATTTCCCTGCTATGTCAGTAATTTACCTTCCATTTCTTTGGCTTCTGCCAAAGTTAACAGTCTTTTTTGCAGGACTTTATCCCAATATCTTCTGGAACTCCGTATAAACAGCATATATTGACATTCCCTGTCCATTACTGTAGTCACCTCTTCAAAAAAATCCAATCAGGCATGATCTACCTGTCATGAGTCCATGCTGGCTTCCCCTGATGAACTGAAAATTTTCCAGGTGTTCCATTATATCATCCTTGATTATAGACTCCAATGAATTCCCCCCACAGATATTAGACTAACCAGTCTGTAACTCCCTTGCTTTCCTCTTTTGCTCTTCTTAAAAAGGGATACAACCTGTGCAATTATCCAATCTTGGGAATGACTCCTGTATCCATGGCTCCCTGTAACTCCATTGCCTCATATTCTTTACCTCCTTTTTCCATCTAATTAATACCAGGGTATTTGAAATCTTCATTGTTGCTTTATGTTTTTCAGCCATGTCCTTTATTTCTCTGTATTTTAGCTTTCTCCACTTCTCTTCCACTATTCAGTTGTCTGAAGACTGCACTCATTAAATGTAAATGATCCTTTATTATCTCTCATCTCTGTCTTTGTGAAATATATTTTGTCTCGCTGATGGCTGCATCCTTTTTTCTATTTCCGTTATGCTATCCCTAATAATTACTACTATTCCACCTCCACACTTTTCCCTCTGTATTGTTTATACATTGTAATGTTTACATCCCAGTCCTGGATTTCTGCAGCAATGACTCAGTAATCTTATTATAAATGAATGACCTACTCCTGTTCCTATCTTACCACAGGCTCTTTACTGCAGTTGCAAGGAGAGATCAGAGGAACGCCTGCAGAAATTCAAACAGCAGGATAAAATGAGAAAATTAATAAATAGCAAGGCTCTGACCCGTCAAGAATCTTCCTTTATCGCTATTCTAGATTGATAAAGGAAGCATCCAATTCCTTCCTGATCTACACAGATCCAAAATCATGTTTGGTGTTGTTTAAATTTATTATGATCATTTCAGTTTCATGAAATGGGTCCAAGGGCTGTATTTCGTACCCAGCACTCCCTGTAAATGACCAATCCTGTTGAACACTCATGGAAACAAGATTTTGCCTGAGTTAAGAACGTTAAGAATGTAAATCTGATGCTCATTCCTATCCCATTCTCTAACCTCACTTTCATCATGTACCATAACTTATAATCACATCTGTACCCTTTAATTCTATCCTTTCCCTTTGGTACATACTCAATCATCACCATTAGCCCACCTTCTCTGAAGCAACCATAAACACAAATATATTTCATCAGAACTAAGTTGGAAAACTATCATTCATTTCTTTTAATGTTTACAGTATGAAACATTTTATATATCTATGAATGGTTGCTGGAATCATGCTTCACAAACATTTTTAGATTGTAGTTCAGAGAAGAGTAACTGGTCTATCAAGCTTATCACAATCTCATGCAGGCGAGGTGGTGGCCATGTGCCATCATCGCTGGACTGTTAGTCAAGAGACTGCAGGTAATATTCTGGGGACCCAGGTTTGAATCCTTCCGTGGGAAGGATGGTAGAACATGAATCTAATAGAAATCTGTAAATAACAGTTTAATGATGACTATGAATCCGTTGCCAATTGTTGGGGGAAAACCCATCAGTGTCACTAATGCCCTTTAGAGAAAAAACCTGCATGTGACTCCATAACTCTTAACTGCCCTCTCGGATGGGCAATGGATGCTGACCTAGCCAGTGACATCCTTACACTGTGAATAAATAAAAGAAAATCATAATGATTCCTAGTGCTTTAAAAGGCATTCACTTACCATTCATCCCGAGCCATGCCATCTCTAGGGAGAGGAGGCAAAAAGAAAACGACCCTGCTGAATTTGGTGGCATATCTTCAGAAGACCTCCCCATTGCCTTGCAAAACTATTCCCAGAGATCACACTCAGCCTGGTTTTCATTTCACTGTCTAGATGTGAGGTCATCTCTGCCCTATATCTTCCCAGGGATAGGAGGTAGAGTACAGAGAGGGAGACAGAGCTCGTGAGCCAATGTGTAATTGACCAAAAGCCAAAGGGAAGGAGCAAATGTGGGAACCAGAAAAGGAATCTTGAGGAAAAGGGAAAACTTGACCGGTGCCAATATCAAGTATGAGGCATGTATCCACAATTCCAGTCTCAATTCAATGAGGGCATGGGCATTAGCAGCTTGTGCTGGAAGTGTGCAAGGTGCAGGTGATGATACTACTCAATATGAAGTGATGAGTTGACACTAGCACTGCCTCATCACTAACTCTACCCAACTTTCTCTCCTAACCTTACGTGATGGAGCATGGCTAAATAACAGGAGGGATCACTCTGCACTCCCTCTCAACAGGAGCACTACTTAAAGGGAATTGAAGCACAGAAGCCGTCGACTGTCTGCTGGCTCTGTCTGTGTATGTGACAGAGCTGAATCGGTTGCAATTGACGAAGTCTGTATGGAGTGGTGCTGCAGATGGCGAAGGTATTCTCTATGACTGTAGATGTACTAATCAGATAGTTTGCTCCTAGTCTCCCAGCAGGAGGTCATATCGCTAAGGGTTTACCCTAAGCATTTCTTCCCCTGCACCTATGGCAGCAACAGTTGATGTATCATCTGTGTTTGATCAAGAAGATTCCTACTGAATCCTGCCAGCTCAATTGCTCATTGGTACAGTGGGCTCAGTGGTTAACACTGCTGTCTGACAGCATGAGGGACGTGTGTTCAAATCCACCCTTGGGTTACTGTCTATGTGGAGTTTACACATTCTCCCCATGTACGCGTAGATTTTCTCCAGGCACTCCGGTTTCCTCCTATAGTCCAAAGATGTGCATGTTTGATGGATTGGTCATGTTAAATTGCCCATGGTATCTATGGATGTATTGGCTAGGTGGGTTTGCTATAGGAAATACAGGAGTACAGGGTTGAGGTCTGGGTGAGATGCTCTTTGGAGGTTTGGTGTGTACATGCTGTGCTGAATGACCTACTTCCACACTGTAGATCAGCTGTAAATTGGGAGGCGGGTGTGTGCAGTGGGACCTGGGTGTCCTTGTGTACCAGTTATTGAGGTAAACATGCAGGTGCAGCAGGCAGTAAAGAGGGCAAATGGTAGGTTGGCCTTCATTATGAGAGGTTTCGAGTACAGGAGAAGGGATGTGTTGTTGCAGTTATACCGGGCCTTAGTGAGGTCACACTTGGAGTAGTGTGCGCAGTTTTAATCTCCTTTTCTGAGAAAGGATGCTGTTGTTCTCAGGGAGTGCAGCAAAGGTTTACCAGGCTGTTTCTGGGGAGGGGGGGTCTGATGTTTGAGGAAAGATTGACTAGTTTAGGATTGTTTTCGCTACAGTTCAGTGAATGGGGGGAATCTCAGAGACTTATAAAATTCTAACAGGACTGGACAGGGTAGATGCAGGGAGGATGTTCCCAGTGGTGGGTGTTCCCAGAACCGGGGATCACAGTGTGAGGATTCGAGATAGACCATTTAGGTTGAAGATAGGGAGATATTTCTTCACCCAAAGAGTGTTGAGCCTGTGGAATTCATTACCTCAGGAAGTAGTTGATGCCAAAACATTGAATGTATTCAAGAGGTGACTAGATATAACACTTGGGGCAAATGGGATCAAAGGTTCTGGGAAGAAAGCAGGATTAGGCTATTGTGTTGGACAATCAGCCATGATTGTGAAGACCAGTGGAGTGGGCCTGAAGGGCTGAATGGCCTCCTCCTGCTCCTATCTTCTATGTTTCTCTAACTCTTGTAAATAGATGCACTGCTTCACAGCCAGAATAGTTTCGTCAACACTTGTGATGGTGATAACGGACATTGATTTCTTTGTGTTGGTATCTTTCCAAACTGGAGATGACGTCTCTAATGCCTCATAATTCTGGAGAGGGCATTTCATGGTGAAATATCAAAAAGTGAGTGCAGTAAGCAGATGACTTTGCCAGGATGGTGAGCTCCCCTGGGCCAGACCACTGCTAATTGCACACAGAGTTTTGTATACATTGTATCTCCATGGCTACTGCAAGTGTTATCACTCTGGTGTGGAACCTTGCTCAGCTCATCATGTTGACAAATACCCGCTATCCACACAGCATTCGTGGTGCTTTCATTCTGTACCCAGTCCCCTGTTTCTTTAGTTTTTTAAGCCACCACATCAGACCTATAGGACGGCTGTTTGGGAACAAGGGTTGCCTGCCTTAAAGCTGACTCATGTCTCCGTATCACAACCTAAGCACACACGGCCAGCATGCTATAACCTGAGTCATGCACCACAAGGAACATTGCCAAACAGACCCTTCTGGTGGTAAAGAAATGATTGTGGTGCCTCATCTACTGCCCCCTTCCACAACACCTTCCAAACTCATGACCACAGCCATTGGGAAGGAAAAGGGCAGCAGATATAAGGGAACACCACCACCTCAAATTCCTTTCCAAGCCACACAGCATCCTGACTTGGAAATATATCCTCTTCCTTCACTGCCACTGGGTAAAATTCCTGGAACTCCCTTCTTAAGGGCATTGTGGGCCCACCTACAGCACTTGGACTGTAGCAGTTCAAAAAGGCAGCTCATCACCACTTTCTAGGGACTAGGGATGGGCAATAAATGCTGGCCCAACGGAGACGCCCAAATCCCACGAACCAATATATAAAAACAACAGGTCCAAGGTGGCAAAGATGAGCAGTGCTGTGGCCAATGTTTGTGCACCTGCCCCCTGTGAAGAGAAAACCCTTGAAATATCAAGAGAGGACCATGACCACTCAGGTGCAGAAGCTGAGATCTCCATGTCAAGGCAATCAGCATCATTGCGCTGTGCTATTTTCCCAATACGACCACTGTGAAAATATTCTTAAGATGCTGCAATTCTAGCCCTATTGCAGAACAAATTGTCTCACTCTACTCTTACAAAGGCGCCAGTAGCACCCATACAGTCCCCATCCATCAGCCCATCAATTCCTCCTTGACCTCTCAGAAGGGTGCACCAGCAAGGCTTTACCTATACCCTCCATTAGTCCAGAATCTTTCCGCTTTGGTTGTTACTTCTTCTTGTTAGGTTCGGGTGCACATTCTGGCTGGCACATCACTGGCACATCCCCACAACTGGTCAGGGAAGAAATGCCCACTGGCACTCAAGGGACCGTCAGAGACCAGGCGTCTGCTCAGACCTAGACAGGAAATTACTCCATGGCTTCGAGTAATTAATAATGTTGTGAAAATGTACAGCTACAGGAGCAGCAGGTAAGTTAGTCCGTGACACTCAGTAAATTGGCTTGAAGTTTGGAGGAGCCCAATGCTACATATGCCATGCTGGCTTTTCCATATGTGCATCTGCCTGTCTCTGTGGACATGGAGAGCCATGGGAGTTGTACTGTCCGCCAGGAACACATGCAGTCCATCGCTGTAGCTATTGTTGCTTAAGCATCAATTGCAAGGCAGGAGGGGAACACGGGTTTTAAATATTGGGGGGAGCAGAGTCATAGCAGTGTTGTCAGTTGACTAATAATCCAGAACCCAAGCTAACGCCCTATACAATGTGTCCTCCAGAGTTGTCTAGCCACTCAGAGGTTCTGCACGCACTCATTTGTGTGCCAAGAAAACAGCTCCCACTTCCAAAAGCTGCAGTGCAAAGACCTCGGAGACCCATGCAGTTTACCAAATATTTAAAGGAAACACTGACTCTCAAGTCAAGCGGCAAATTTGGTGAAATTAGAAATCAATTTTTAAAAATCTGGAGTGAAAAGATGAGGAGGAATTTCTTCTCTCAGAGGGTAATAAATCTGTGGAATTCTTCATTGTAGAGGGCTATCAAGATTGAGTGATTTAGTATATTCAAGGCTGAGATAGAATCATAGAGTCCCTACAGTGTGGAATCAAGACTTTCAGCCCATCAAGTCCACACTGACCCTCCAAAGAGCATTCCACCTAGACCGGTAGAATTAAACAATGATTTCAGCAGTGAAAGAGACCCTCGGCAATAGCCATTTAGCTAAATCCATTCCCCTACATCTTCCCTGTCGCCCTGCAGACCGTTTATTTTTCAGATAATTGTCTCACACTCCTTTGAAACAGATTGAATCTGTCTCCACCACTGTCTCAGACAGCACATTCCTGATCCTATCTGGTGGCACGGTGGCACAGTGGTTAACACTGCTGCCTCTCAGTGTCAGGGACCCAGGTTTGATTCCACCCATTGGGTGACTGTGTAATGTTTGCACATTCTCCTTGCGTCTGCGTGGGTTTCCTCCACATGCTCCAGTTTCCTCCCACAGTCCAAAAATGTGCAGGTTAGGTGGATTGGCCATGCTAAATTGTCCATAGTGTTCAGGGAGGTGTAGATTAGGTGGGTTATAGAGGGATGGGTCTGTGTGGGATGCTCTGAGGTTCAGTGTGGACTTGTTGGGCCAAAGGACCTGTTTCCACACTGCAGGGATTCTTTGATTCTGAACTATTCATTACATAAAATTATTTTTCCTCCACGTCATCTTTGTCTTTCTTCCTATTCACCTTCAATCGATGTCGTCTGGTGGTCAAGTTTTCCACCTGTAGTAACAATTTCTTCCTATCTGCTCTGTCTAAACACCACATGACTTTGAACACCTCTCAAACTTTCCCTTGACCTTCTCTCCTCTGAGGAAAATAGCCCCAACACCTACAATAGATCCACTGGAAGCATTCACTGGATGGAGTGGACTGGAACCATTTTCGTAAATCTTTTCTGGAATCTTTTAATGCCTTCATGTTCTGTGGCGTGAAATAACTCCACCAGAGGCCAGTATCTGATCCCCGAGTCACTTTTATTTCGCACATGAACAGTCCTTGACTTTAGTACTGTCTCTTCAGAGTCAGCTATCAGAGTGCCAGTATGTCTGACACATCCCCTTTTGTAAATCTGAGAGCCAGGGCTCCCTGATGGGACGATATTAACAGCCCCAATCAAGGAACGCAGATTCTATGAAGTCTGGCTGGCTGGCCTCATTACAATCACTACCTTGTTCTCAGAATTGGACAGAATATCTCAGTTCAGGCCAATATGTTTACAGTTAGAAGTTTATTTCCACTGAAATTTATATAGCCTTACCAGTGGCTGAGGAGAAATTCTCCAGAGAGATAGAAGAAAATAACTCAGTTGCTTGTGGTCTACTATATGTTAAAATGCAAGTCAATTAAGTAAGTGATGTGCTCTGAACTCTAAGGTAGATGTTAAGGTTATCCGGAAATGCAATGAATAATTGATCACAATTTTTTCCAGAGAACTATTTTAAATTATACCAATGTCAGAGAACTGCAACATTAGATTGGTTGTATGAATTAATCAGTTGCAGCCTCTGGAGATTATTTCGTGTATTGCCCATGGCAACAAAGCATCCTCCAAACCATAACCCATGTAAAATAAAATCAACTCTGAAGTCACGGATTTGAATTTTGCCAAAGGTTAACACAGCAGCTTGCTTGCCAGAACTATCAGAAATCTAATGCCTCTTTGGTGGTACTGAACAATTGACTTCCCATTTAGGGAACATTTTCAGGGGCACCTTCCATGTATGTGGCAGAGAGTTTTGAGTATAGTGACAAATCACAGCTCACGGTCCAAAGAAATCAATTATATCTCCAAACTTTTGAAATGAATAATGTGTCATGGGTAACATTTCATGGTGGGTAAAACTAAACAGCAGTTAATTGCAGAATAAACGTTGACATCACCTCCAAATTTCAAACATTTGTCATTTAGTGGAGCGCAAATCT
The DNA here is from genome assembly GCF_030684315.1 of Stegostoma tigrinum. NCBI lineage: Eukaryota > Metazoa > Chordata > Chondrichthyes > Orectolobiformes > Stegostomatidae > Stegostoma > Stegostoma tigrinum. Next base: position 49,636,812 of record NC_081373.1, read on the forward strand.
AATGCTCCACTACAATTGATATGTCCCCTTCTACATATTTCTATTCCCACTATGATTACCACTGACATTTGCCAACATATATTATTCGCATTGCCAGCTATTTGCTGAGAATTCATCAAGCCTTTCAATTATCAAGCTCCCACAAATTATAATCCGTGATTCTCGTAAGTACCTTTGAAATAACAAATTGTATATTTGCCAATACATGTTTAAAGAATGCTAAGCTAATAAGACACAGACATGATTTAAAAAGATTATCCAGGACAGAGTAAACACTTAAAAGTTAAGATTTCCCATTCTCTCCATCGATGCTGCCTGACCCGTTATGATCTCCAGCATTTTTTCGTTTTCAGTACAGATTTAAGCATCTGCAGCAATTTGCTCCTAAAAAAATTTTAATTGTGCAATTTGAAAAGCCCAGATCATAAAAAAATTTGTTGCCCATTTGTTACTGTTCAAGAAGGCACTTGCACACCTCCTTCTCAAGCGCAACTGGGGACAGGCAATAAATGTTGGCCCAGCCAAAGACACACATAGCCCACAAATGACTTTTTTCAACAATAAATGGAAAAACACATACTCACCATATCAAGGCACCAAAAGGTAACTGGACAAAGTAAAATATGCAGCATAGATTAAATCCCACACAGTACAGAGGTGAATTATCCTTGTTTCAAACCCTGCATTCCCTCATTCCTGCCAGACAGGAAGAAGCAGAGTGCCTTTAGGCCATCTGCACGGGGAATGCAGGTGTATACGGACGGGACATCCATGGTAAAGATGAGGTGTTGGGGACCGGGGAATTGGAAGTCTGGAGAAGATGGAGGGCGTGGGTCGTGTCACGGACGTAGGTCGGGAGTTCCTGGACCAAGGGGGAGAAAATTGAGTCCAGATGGGCGGAGATAAGTTCGGTGGGGCAGGAGCAGGTAGAGACAATGCATCAACCAGGGTAGTCAGGTTTGTGGATTTTGAGAAGGAGATAGAAGTGGGCGGTAATGGGTTGGGGAAGGATGAGGTTGAAGGCTGTGGGCGGGAGGTCACCTGAAGTGATGAGGTTGTGGTGGTTTGGGAGATAATGGTTTGGAGGTTGGGGGGGAGGTCATGATCAAGGGGGTGGTAAGAGGTAGCGTTGGAGAGTTGGCCCGCAGGCTTGACCAGTCCCCCTCCACTAACATCCTCATCCGCTTAGCCGAACTCGTCCTCATCCTCAACAACTTCTCTTTCAATTCCTCCCACTTCCTACAGACAAAGAAGGTGGCCATGGATACCCTCATGGGCTCAAACTATGCCTGCCTTTTTGTAGGTTGGGTGGAACAACCCCTCTTCCATAGCTACACTGGCCCTAAACACCACCTCTTCTTTTCCGTTACTTTGATGACTGTTTCGGTGCCACCTTGTGCACCTACGAGGAGCTTAACCAGTTCATCCAATTCACCAACATCTTCCACCCCAAACTCAAGTTCATCTGGACCATCTCCAATACCTGTCTCTCCTTCCTGGACCTCTGTCTCCATCTCCGGCAACCATCTAGAAACCAATATCCATTTCAAGCTCACCGACTCCCACAACTACCTAGAATACACTTCCTCCAACCCACCTTCTTGCAAAAATTCCATCCCCTATTCCCAATTCCTTCGTCTCCACCGCATCTGCTCCCAGGATGAGGCATTCCACTCCCATACATCTCAGATGTCCTCGTTTTCAAGGACCGCAACATCCCCCATCCCCTCAGTGGTTGAGAACGCCCTTGAACATGTCTCCTGCATTTCCCACAACTCATCCCTCACACCCCTTCCCCACAATGACAAGCAAACAGAATCCCCCTTGTCCTCACATACCACCCCACCAGCCTCCAGATACAATGCATCATCCTCTGACACTTCTACAAACTGACCCCACCAAAGACATTTTTCCCTCCCCACCCTTATCTGCCTTCCGGAGGGACCACTCTCTCTGTGACTCCCTAGTCCGCTCCACACTCCCCTCCAGCCCCACCTCACCCTGCAACTACAGGAAGTGCGACATCTGCCCCCACGCCTCCTCCCTCACCCCCATCCCAGGCCCCAAGAAGGCTTTCTACATTAAGCAGATGTTCACCTGCACATCTGCTAATATGGTATACTGCATCTGCTGTTCCCATTGTGGCATCCTCTACATTGGGGAAACCAAGTGAAGGCTTGGGGACCGTTTTGCAGAACACCTACTCTGGGTTCGCTCTAAAAAACTGCACCTCCCAGTCACGAATCATTTCAGCTTCCCCTCCCATTCCACAGATGACATGTCTATCATGGGCCTCCTGCAGTGCCACAATGATGCCATCCGAAGGTTGCAGGAACAGCAACTCATATTCCACTTGGGAACCCTGCAGCCTAATGGTATCAATGTGGACTTCACAAGCTTCAAAATCTCCCCTCCCCCTACTGCATCCCAAAACCAGCCCAACTCGTCCCTGCCTCCCTAATCTGCCCTCCCTCCCACCTCAAGCCCCAAACCCATTTCCTACCTACTAACCTCATCCCGCCCCCTTGACCTGTCCGTCCTCCCTGGACTGACCTATCCCCTCCCTACCTCCCCACCAACACTCACCTCTACTGGCTCCATCCCCCCCCCTTTAACTTGTCTGTCTCCTCTCCACCTATCTTCTCCTCTATCCATCTTCGATCTCTCTCCCTATTTATTTCAGATCCCCCTTCCCTTCACCCTTTTCTGAAGGAGGATCTAGGCCCGAAACATCAGTCTTCCTGCTCCTCTGATGCTGCTTGGCCTGCTGTGTTCATCCAGCTCTGCACCTTGTTATCTCAGATTCTCCAGCATCTGCAGTTCCTACTATCTCTTCCCTCATTCCTGCTTACCTTTTACATATCCCCCAGCCCTCTGATAGCTGGGCACTTTTAACATTCGGGCCTGTAATGCAACCCAAATATTAGTTACTTTGGTGGTCATCCCATGAATTGCCAAAACTCTGTATTATCGGATTCTTTTCTGGAATTCCTGTATCTTTCTGCTTATTTGAAAAACTTGCTAAAACCAGGGTTTTGGTCAGTTGTCCTAATATCTTCTAACATGAAATGATATCAAATTATATTTGAAAAATCTCCCGTGTAATACCTTGGGGCGTTTGACAATGTCAAAGATACTCAATAAATGTTTTGATTATGTGGGTTATTGGGGGATGGGACTGGATGGGATGCTCTGAGGGTCAGTCTGGACTTGTTGGGATGAAGGGCCTGTTACCACACTGTACAGAATCTATGATCTATGATCATAAATGTCAATGATTGTTCCTGTTTAATTCAAAATTGATGAGGCTTTTGTGGTGCTGTGATATTATCCTTACCCCTGAATCAGATGGCCTGGGTTCAAGTCCCACTCGCAGCAGAGGTTTGTGGTAACAAACAAGCTGATTGACAAAAAAATCTACCTTCTAACTTACTGTCTTAAGAAATCAGAAAGTCAAGAGAAGTACAATGATAGAGTGGGATTATCTTTCATAGTATGGACAGATAAGTGAGAGGGTCATGGCTTGAAGGCTGGAATTGATACAGCATCCATCTACATTGTGAAAAAAAAATTTCCACGGTGTACCCGGACACTATACTTGCAATTCCAGAAAAATTACCACTGCATTGATACAATTTACAAGTGTATCTATAGCAAAGCATTTTGAAAAGAAAGAATGGATCATTTGAGCAGATATATGACAGTCCAAATCCTGACCCTGCTGTTTCATAGGCAAACTTACTGGAGGTGCATTGCTGCAGTGTTTCGTATTGTATTATCTCATCTATTTTAATCAAAAACCGTGAGTCAGTAAATTATTTTTACTACATGTTGAATGTAAAAAATTCCCAAAATTATTCAGAAAGAGGAAGTAGCAGAGCTATATATGTGTGTGTATTGAATGTCTCTTCGTACAGAACCTAGTATTGTTATGACAGATGCTGCATTTAAGCTCAATCTACTTGAATTCAGAGAAGATATTAACAAACATTTCCATTGCTGGTCACAATCCGTACAGATGCTGTGGAAATGTAAAATGGCAGAGTGTGAATTACTACTGAAATCTCCTTTGGAAGACTAATCAAAAAATATCCTTTTTTCAAAAAAAAAATGGCAAGATGTGGACATTGCTGGCCAGGTTAACATTTATTGCCCATTCTTAATTGCCTTTTTGAAAGTGAAGTGCAGTCTACTTGATGTATGTACAGTCACAGTATTACTGCCACATAAATACTTATCACTCGAACAGTTAGATATTATAGAACCTACAGTGTGGAAGCAGGCCATTCAGCCCATCGAGTCCACACCAGCCCTCCAAAGAGTTTTCCACCCAGACCTACACTATTCCTGCATTTCCCATGGCTAACCCACCTAGCCTGCATATCCCTGGACATGATGGGCAATTTAGCAGGGCCAATCTGTCTTCCCTGCATACACTTGGACTGTGGGAGGAAACCAGAGCACCCGCAGAATGTCAAATTGCACACAGACCTCCACCCCCGAGAGTGGAAACAAACCCAGATCCCTTACACTGTGAGGCAGCACTGCTAACAACTGAGCCACCGTAGCACATATTCCCCCAAGCAGTCAACTCTTTTTAATAGGAGGAGGAGACATTTGCGAAAAGTAAGGCCTGAGGATTATCTGAAATTGATACTACCCAATTTAAGAGAACTGCTAGACTTTCACTTACTCTGTTAATGAAATGCAATGATTCATGTATCACATTGATATCGTGAAAGTCTTGCTTAAGTAGATAGTTAATCAGAAACTGATGTTGTAAAGAAAATAACTTAGATGTTCAGATCCAGCATCACATGGAAGATTAATGAATGGTTGGTCAAAGATTGTTGGGAAACTGAATTAAAGTAATAAATAAAATATGAGCAAGAGACAATAAATATGTCAGCAGTCTGTAACCACCAGTTAATTATAAAATGGCACGTGAATTTACTATTGAATAGTTAAAAAGTTAATATGGTAAAATGCTAATTTGGTCATCATATGTTCCCCTGTGCAACATGAAATGAAATATAATGGAAAGGGTTTATTCTTGCAAACATCAAGAAATTGTATAACAGCATTACAGTAAACTTCTTGTTTTGAGGACTCAATAGCCCAAAGGTTGTAGGATTGAGCAAAAATCACCATCTAAAATGATGGACAAGACCCTGTACTTTTCTAACATCTAAATACTGGATGAAATCTGGAGCTCAGGTTGGAACAAATACACACAGAGCTGGAATGATTTCTAACTGGGGCTATTGTTCAGTATGGAAGACCAATTTACACCTACGCTCTAAGAGAACAAAATCAAACTCAACTCTCTACAATGAAACTAACTTATACACGTCAGGCCCAGACATTATGGAACTTATACAGATATCGGGCACTCAACTTCAATCAGAATACATTTACACATAATGTGTTAACTACCAGGAAATCAACTGGCTTCATCCATAACACAATGGCAAGCACAAATTTGGCACAAAGATAAGGCCCACAATTAATATAATTGCAAGCCCCAATCAGACCTCAAAAAGCTATCACCACAGCTATCTCCAAAAGAGGGATCCCAAATGACTGTCTCCCTTAGAGCTATGCCCTGGCAGCTATTCCCCATGAGACATTCCAAACAGTGATCCCCAGGAGAAGAGTTTCAACAACTAATTCCACTGGCTGTTACGAAAGGCTAACTCCAGGAGGGGGATCCCGACAGCAATTCTGAACACAGGCCTGCTCCATACCAGGGGAACCAACAGCGATTGACCACGACCGGCAGACCCAAGAACCGACAATCTCTGAAAGCCACTGACCCGGCCGACACCACGTCCTGAGGAGAAAAGCAGGCCCACAAAAGCGCCAGAAAGTAAGGAAAACCAGTTAAGCTCCCGATAAATCCAAAACATGCCCTACTGCATCGGTGGTCACAGTCCAAGTCTTCATCAAGTCTTTGGGAACAACAGACAGGAACAACCAGCTGTACTTCAACATCACGGTTTTCCCAGTGGAGGGCTGAAACTCCTGAAATTCCAAAGTTTCCAACTTAGCTAGCAGGGAGGGGAAGGCAGGCGGTGACAATGCAGGGAACCCAAAGAGCTGGAAGCCTGATTAAAATTTGTGATTAAAACTGACGTTTAACTTCTAGTAGTGTTTAACCTGTGTTTAATTTACCAGTGCATTTAATTACTGTCCTCTCCATAGTTAATTGTGTCAATTTCGCTATTTGCTACATTTATCCTTATTTATTGCATTAAACTTACCATTTGCATCTAATAACCACAGAGACTGCTCTTCCCTGAAACACCTGGCTATGGCATTCTTCATTTCCCATTCCTAAATAAGCCGAGTGTCAGTACCAGGGCTCCGGGAGCGATTCAAATCATCTAAGCATCAGCAAATTACCGACTGCAAACCAGAACCCTTCGAAGTTAATAAAAAATGGCATGTTTTCCAAGGTTTTAAAGCAAGGTAAACACTTCCAGTCGTGGAGACAAGTTGCCTTTGCAAAAATAAACCCTCACTTGTTCTGTCTCACCAAACAAGGAGCCCGCTCTTACGGTTTTTTATCGCAATAAACAACTGCACCTCCCAGTCGCAAACCATTTCCACTCCCCCTCCCATTCTTTAGATGACATGTCCATCATGGGCCTCCTGCAGTGCCACAATGATGCCACCCGAAGGTTGCAGGAACAGCAGCTCATATTCCGCTTGGGAACCCTGCAGCCCAATGGTATCAATGTGGGCTTCACCAGCTTCAAAATCTCCCCTTCCCCCACTGCATCCCAAAACCAGCCCAGTTCGTCCCCTCACCCCACTGCACCACACAACCAGCCCAGCTCTTCCCCTCCACCCACTGCATCCCAAAACCAGTCCAACCTGTCTCTGCCTCCCTAACCTGTTCTTCCTCTCACCCATCCCTTCCTCCCACCCCAAGCCGCTCCTCCATCTCCTACCTACTAACCTCATCCCACCTCCATGACCTGTCCGTCTTCCCTGGACTGACCTATCCCCTCTCTACCTCCCCACCTATACTCTCCTCTCCACCTATCTTCTTTTCTCTCCATCTTCGGTCCGCCTCCCCCTCTCTCCTTATTTATTCCAGAACCCTCACCCCATCCCCCTCTCTGATGAAGGGTCTAGGCCCGAAACGTCAGCTTTTGTGCTCCTGAGATGCTGCTGGGCCTGCTGTGTTCATCCAGCCTCACATTTTATTATCTTATAATCTACTTCAGATATATTAGAAACATATGCACATTGAGTGGATCTATTATCATGAACCACTTTACACATGTTGAATGTGTCTAGCAATGAGTCTCACTGCCTTCTGCCCTCGGGGACCACACTTTACAACAGCTGGTCCAGAGAACTCGGCTTTTCTGGTACCAGTAACGCTCTCAGGCCCGAGGTGAAGTCAAATGAGTGTTGGCAGCCCCTGATATTGATACTATTCCGCGTGCTTCCGTACCTTCCCAGAAATGGCAGTGTGCAGAAAAAAACATCCTCCAGGCAGCTGTGTCACATGTCGCCCCAACAGCTGAAACAACTGACTTGCACTAAACCAGTAGTTTTTCACTCATTTTCAATTGCTCATTGTCACACCCAATTAATCCTGAATGATCTGGATTGAGGAGGTCACTTTTAATCCTACCACTACACCCACCAAAATTGAGGAAAAGGGTGAGAACTACCATTCTGAAGTATCAGTATTGTGATCAAAGAAGGCAAACATTGTCCATTAAATGACTTCACTATGGCATATGCATTCTCTTTCAACTAGTTTGCGACATAAGGCCACGACTTAAGATCAATCATACGAATCACCTTCAGAACAAAGGACAGTTCAACAAATTGACTAAGAGGACGATGAAAACATAGAAGTTCCACAATTTCTTAATCAAGTGGATAATGTTGGCCTAAAAAAAATGATCTGTGAACAATTATTATTGGTCAGTAACCTGAAAGTCAAAGATTGAGCAGGTGTACCCTAGAACTCTGTGGGAAGCTAGGGAAGTGATTGCTGGGCCCCTTGCTGAGCTAATTGTATCATTAAAAGCCACAGGTAAGGTGGCGGAAGACTGGATGTTGGCTAATGTGGTATAACTATTTAAGAAAAGAGGTAAGGAAAAGCTAGGGAACTATAGACCAGTTAGCCTGACATTGGTGGAGAGAAGGTTGTTAGGGGAATCCTAAGGATAAGATTTACATGTATTTGGAAACAAGAGCTGCTTAGGAATAGTCAACACGGCTTTGTGCCTGAGAAATCGTGTCTCACTAACCTGATTGAGGTTTTTGAAGAAGTAACGCAAAGGATTGATGAAGGCAAAACCAGGAATGTGATCTATTTAGACTTCAGTAAGGCATTCAATGAGGTCCTGCATGGTATGTTGGGTAGAAAGGTTTGATCACATGGAATATAGGGAGATCTAGCCTACTGGACACAAAACTGGCTCAAAGGTAGAAGGTGGTGGCGGGGCATTACTTTTCAGACTAGTGGGCTGTAACCAGCGGTGTGCCACGAGATTCGGTGTTGGTCCAGTGTTTTTTGTTATTTCTTTAAATGATTTGGATGTGAATTTGGGAGATATAGTTAGTAAGTTTGCAGATGAAGCCAAAATTGGAGGTGTCGTGGACATCAAAGAAGGTTATCTCGGAGTACAACGAGATCTTAATCAGATGGGCCAATGAACCGAGGAGTGGCGAATGGATTTTAATTTAGATAATTGTGAGGTGATGCATTTTGGAAAGGAAAATCAGGAAAGGACATACCTTAATGGTAAGGTCCTGGGGAGTGTTGCTGAACAAACCTTGGGGTGCAGGTTCATAGCTCTTTGAGAGTGGCGTTGCAGGTAGACAATATAGTGAAGAAGGCATTTAGTATGTTGACTTTATTGGTCAGTACATTGAGAATAGGAGTTGGGAGGTCATGTTGCGGCTGTACGGGGCATTGGTTAGGTCACTACTGGTATATTGTATACAATTCTGGTCTCCCTGCTGTAGGAAGGACTTTGTGAAACTTGGAAGGGTTCAGAAAAGATTTACAAGGATGTTGCCAGGGTTGGAGGGCTTGAGCTATAGGGAGAGGCTGAATACGCTGGGGCTATTTTCCCTGGGGCTTTGGAGTCTGAGAGGTGATCTTGTAGTGGTTTGTAAAATCATGAGGGGCATTGATATGGTGAAAAGCCAAGGTCTTTTTTCCCAGGGTAGGGGAGTCCAAGTCTAGAGGGAATAGGTTTAACACTAGAAGGGAGAGATTTTAAAAGGACCTAAAGGGCAGATTTTTCATGTAGAGAGTGATACATGTGTGGAATGAGCTGCTGCAGGAAGTGATAGAGGCTAGTACAATTCCAAAATTTAAAAGAGTCTGTTTCCATGCTGTACATCTCCATGATTCTACGACTTCATATGAGGTACATTAACCATCAAAAATCAAGATCATATGCCTGGGAGACCCATACCTTTCCTGTGAAGGTTGTTTTAAAGAAACATGTATCTACAGTGGTAAAGTCATTAAGAGTCAACTTCCTTCTTAGAATTAAAACAAATCCTTGTTGAAATGAAATGCCTGTGTGTAATATATCTTTCCCAGTGGCTACCAGACATTTCATCCTAGGTTAAAGATAATCCATGCCAAGATGCTGACTACAAATCCTGTTTTGCAAGGCATTATCTAAGTCTGTGTCTGTGAACATGAACTTTCAGCTAAGGAAGATTGGGTGATGTTTTGTGAAAATTTCCACTGTTTTCTCCACATATTGAAATTTCATACTGAGAAGACTTGATGACTTTTTTGGCGAAGAAGAGTTTGATCAGTTTTACAATACTCCTCCAATCACGTTAGAAGAGAATGAGCCTCCCTTTTCAGAAGCTATCTGCACGTTTTGAGCCAGAGAATTCATTACCACCAAGTCCAACATTGTCATTCGGGGGAAATAAATCCTATAGTACCTGACTCTTCAATCCTTGATGTAGTCCATCAAGATCACTCCGATATTCTTCCAAATCAGGGTGAACAGAATTCTTCACCTTTTTGTATGGTGATGTTAGTTTATGAGACCAACAGTATTAATGAAGAAGCATGAGTCTATTGAGAATGTGCTTATATTCCAGTATTTCCAGCTTTTCATGTGGTCACAATGATCGTTCAGTGGGCAGTAAACATACCTCATGCGATTGCATTAGGTAACTTCTTCTCAAATACTGAAGCAGAAGAATGATGTATTGCTTTTGCATGAGAGCCCAGAAAATTCCTTATCTTCCAGATATATTGTCAGATGCAGCAGCAGTCACTGCTGAAGGTCTTCACATATTATCTTTTCATCCAGAATGTTTTGCAGTAACTGTAGATATTGTCTTGTCAGTCACAATTGCTATTTTCCAGTGCAAAGTGAGGAGGCATTCCCGTTAATCCTTTGCAGTCCTTGTGGTGAGTCTTTTGAAAAAGTGAATCCATATTCTGCACTCTTCCCAAATTCATTCACTCTTCCACTTGTCTGAAAGTTGAGGATACAGTGCAAGAACCCCAAGAAGTGCTACCACTGCAGTTGAATGGCAATACCTCTCAGTTCTTCTTCAATGGTGCAACTTTACCATTTCGTGGTCTTTCATTGTCAGATTTTCTCTTGAACAGAGGGAATAGTCAAGTGGAATAGGTGCACTATCAATGAACGCTCTCCTGTCTTCATCCTGATACAATAGCCCACTGATAAGCAGCCCTTTCAGTACAATGAGATTTGGGATGATGTTACTAATCCTAGTTTTTTTTCATTTCATTTACAAAAGGTACAGTTCCGATCTAGGCCAATAGCTTCCCATACCATTTCAAATCTCCAGATCAAAGAGAACAGTGAAATTCCCACGGCACTTGATTTTTTAAATTTATTCATGGGAAGTGGCTGGTGTTGGTCGGACGAGTCTATGCTGTCCATCCCTGTCTGCCTTTGAGAAGCTGCTGGTGAGCAAACTGCTGCAGCCCATATGCGAGAGGTGGACCCATAATGATGCCAGTAAGGGAGTTCCAGATTCTGTGCCAATCTATAAATTGTTAATAGCATTGTTAAAAGTTCCCACACTGGCCGAGGTTATCCCATCTCAAAATTTTCCCTCCCCGGAGGCACGGTGACGTTCAGATTAAACCATCACTAGTCATTTCTCTTGAATGAATGAGCAGCCCAATTGTCCAGTTGGACTATGGCAGCTTTACCTTTACTTTGTTTAAAAGTATTTTAAAGTCTATCTTGAACTTGTACAAAGAATCAAGAAACCCATATTGAAATAAAAACCTCAGTTTCCTTTGTTCTTTTTTGTTGTTTATTCTTGCTGATATTTTTTGTCTAGTTTCCGTATTTATTCTTTTGTATTGCATTTGGATGGCTGCTGTGCAGCTATTTAATGTGAACACACTTTGTTTAGTGACTATGCTCGTTATCACTTCAGTTGGTTTTTGTATTAACTGGAAATTAGGAACAGGAGAAAGCCATTCAGACCTTCAAATCTACTCCACCATGGCTAATCATCCGATTCGATACCCTGTTCTTACATTCTCCCCATTGCCTTTAATCCCTTTAACCTTAAGAACTATACCTAACTCCTTCAATGTTTTGGCCTCAACCACTTTCTGTGGCAGAGAATTACACAGGCTCACCACTCTCTGGATGAAAACATTTCTCCTCATCTCACTCCTAAATGACTGAGGCCATATCCCTAGCCTGTGTCCCCTGTATCATAAAGCCTTTTTGGAATTTAAACTCTGCTGCCTTTCACTTGATCATGGATTTTCTCTTTTTGGTTCCAACCCTTCCCACTTTGCTTTCATTCAAAACAATTTGTATCTTTCCTCAGTTCTGATGAATCTGAAAAGATGAGTAGAGTTTGATGTGTTGTGTGTCTCATTCATATGATTTGTCCCACAGCAAGGCAAAGTTGAAACTTGAACGTTCTAAACTTGAATGGTTTAATGATAGGACTTTAAATATATTTAAGTACCTTTACAGGAGTTACAGCATACATATGCCTCTACAGTTCCCAGGTCATTCCAGAATCTTCTCTCTAAGTGTGGAGTCAGTCACCTAATCCCCTTGCTCCATTCCCAGATGTAAGCAATCGAGCACAATTAAAAAGATCAGCGAACGGAACAATACTTTCAAATACAGATCAATTACCTTTAAAAATTAAAGGTTGATTGAGTATTTTCTGCTTTCCTTACTGGAGCTATTAATCAGGCAAATATTCATTCACCTAGTAAAGGAGGAAGTTGGAGCTAGCTTGTATCCCACACACATTAATTTACAAACAACATAAAGACAGGCTGCTGTACTCTCTGACAGATCAGTCTGTCTTCCCAAGTGGAAACTAGTTCTTCTCATTTAAAAACAAAATCCAACTGGCAAATTAATTAGCACAAAAATTACCCACGAGGAACCCACAACTATCACAAAAATCAAATACTGAAAGGGAAGGCTAAGCTGGGGGACTAAATCAAAAATGTGTTTAAGGTGGAAATAATGTCCTATTGGCACCTACCTATCCTGCCAAATTCAATCATATCAGTGGGCACCATGTGTTCTCCCTCCAAAGACTCAAAGACATGGAAGTAACAACGAAATACACAGGGTGCCAGGAATTGCAAATTCTTCTGCAAACCACTTCCTGACCATGTTGATGCCTACTTTAGCAGGCCTGGAGGAAGTTGTCCAACCTGCTTACCCCACCTCCACACCATGTCCCCAAAGATCAGGAGCATGAGGCTGAAGTGAAACCAAGATAACAATAAAAGCTTTTTTTAAAACAACTAGAAGTGGGCTAAATTTCCCACAACCTCCACTCATACTGTCAACAGACTCTACAGTTGGCCTTGAAACTCATGAATTATCTTCAACTATGAATGGAACCCAATTCAATATTTTTATGTAAATAGGCCAAATCATCAAACTACCCAGTATCAAATTGCAACCAAACTGCCCAAGAGCCCAGGCTTTGCAATCAAATAAACCAAATTACAAATGACAAAGTCTGTCCAACAATGACACTTTGATGATGTGTTTTGGTTAACATCAAAAGAGACAAACAAAGGGAGGCTGAAGTAAAGTCTCAGGGAGGGCATGGAAACCGGTTGATTTTTTTTAATCCTCCTTTTGGATATTTTCTGCCTGAACTATTCAGAGGAGTTATTGCACACCTTTGAAGCAGATAGGAATTTAACTCAGGCTTCCTAGCTCTGAAGTAGAGGCACTTTTAGTGCAACTCAACAATCTTCTATTTTCAGCATCAACCATCAAATCACCCATTAACAAATCAAAAATGCTACCCAACACTGGCATGGCAAGTAAACCAGTTTCTTCACTTACTTATACGATCACCCAATTAATGAACCAATTAAAAAGACTGACCACCAGGGGCAGTTCCACAAAAGCCATGAAAGGATCGATAAAGAGAGAGGGGCTATAACAAAATGGTGATGAGGGCTTAGAACGCATTCCAACCGCTGCGGTGCGAACCTCTCCAAAGGCATTGAAGGTGTTGGTAGTCATTGTGTGTTCCCTCTCTAAGTACACAAACCAGTTTTTTTTAATAAACCTTCACCAAGACACCGAATTAAATAATTAACAAATGAGAAGCCTTGCTCACTCTTAAAACAGCAAAAGTAGGGGTGGGTAGGAAATGAGAGGGAGTGGTTTAAATTAAATTCTGTCAGGGGTGAGGGAAATACACACTAGCTCTGATAATGTCCACCTTGCTCTTAAATCTGTGCCCCAACTAACATCAGCTCCTCTCAAATCATACTTGAAGCACACACATATCCACAATCAATTAGCTCAGCATTTGCAACATTAGCAACTTTTTTCTCATTCCTTATCCTTCCTAATCACCACGGACCCAGCAATATTGTGTTCCCATCTCCAATCCTCTTTGGGTAAGATCTCATTATCCTTATAACACTTGATTCCCGTCTGGCTATTATGCCTGTCCAATCACATTCGCCTTGGTGTACACACGCATGCACAAGCAGTAGATATAATTTAAGACATTGTCTTCCCACATAGTCGGCCTTTGTGACAAAATTCACTGCAATATTTTCATACCTCCTACCTCCAAATGTACCAGCAAATACGAAACAGATTACCCGCTTGGTTACCAGCGCTACTCTTTGTGTGGAAATCGAAAATAAAATTATAATTTTGCAGGATTGTACCTTCAGGCCTTCAGATAATTATTTCTAAGTATCAAAAAAGACTGTGACCACAAACCATTTTAGCCTTTTAATAGCTTTTTCCCCAGTGTTCCTTAGTGTTGGCGGTATCAAGTCTCCTTAAAATCCTCTGTTCGTTGAAAGTTTTTTGAACTTCCTTTGTATCCATGTAGGTAAGATCATAAGCAATGAAGTATTGTTCTACAGTTTTACTATTTCCACATTTCTGAATGATTTTCTTCACTGGTAACTCGCTGGATCATTTATTTATTCCCATCACTTACACATTCTGATTGACGACGACAGAAATTACTCCAAGGTGCAATTGTTCAAGTTGAACTTGCAAAAATTAGGTCAGCCTAGAAATCTATTTTAAATTTAAGTGAAAGTCAGGAGATTTGCTGTCGAAGATTACATATTTTATTTCACGGAAATTTCAGGATTAGTAAGGTAAGTCAGTGTTATTATTTTATTTATCATCACAATGAATAGAAATATCTATCATCAGTACAAAGCAGGGCCGAAAATAGCTCTCGTTGGCAATCAATTTTTATTAGTAATTAAATGACAGTTCTGGAAAAAGTCTATCTCTGAACCCAGAAGGATGAATCTGTTCAAGCGACAGTTTGTAGAGGTAAATTTCACCAGTAACCTTTCGCTTCTTATATGTTGCAGATTAAACACAAAGAAATTGGATTTTGATTGCAGTGCAGTTATAGTAATCTTTTGTCCCTTTGCACATGTACTTATGTAGTATTAACCTTCAACTCACTCTTCATGTTGGCTCATAGAACAAATACAAGAACTCATCAACTAGTCCACAATGCAATGGTGAACTAAAACACCAAAATCCATCGGCACAGAAATTATAACATCATCATGGATCTGGAAACAGCAATCAAACAATTGAATTTTAATATTTTTATGCTTTCTGATATTCCTGCACTATTAAAATTAAACTGTGTTTTAAGTGGAAACTGGTACTTTTCTGGGAATATTTCGCACTTGTGCAGAATAGTTATTCTATAAAGCAGAGCGGAGTTATACCTTACACTCTTGCAAGTGCGTGGTTGTGTGTGGCAGGGGAGCTCACTTTCACTGTAAAACATTGTGAAGAGGTTTCTTAGAGCCCTGCCCAAAGATACTGAGAGTAATCTTTAATTACTGAACCTTAGAAAATTATTTCTGTTCGCTGGACTGACAAATGAACATAGACCATAGGAACAGCCTCAAGCCTGTTCTGCCTTCTGCCTTTAGATTGATGATGGTGAATGTGTGCATGTGTATGCATCTACGTATGTGTTGGGTCAGGAGCTAGTGTTGTCTGGGAAGCTACTCCTGAAATCACAAGCCTGTGTTAACAACCTTCTAACTCAAGTTGGAGATCAATAGGCTTGCTGAGACATCAGCATGTGCAACAGCCCATGGAACAGAACCCTGTCCTGTTTCAGGAAGACAGAGGCTCGTTCACACTCCTGTCAAACACCAGTCTCCTTTCTGTCAGCCAGCAAAACCAACCCTGGGCTGACATGGGACACTATGTAAACCCAGAGCAGTTTTCTGTAGCTCCTCTCAAGGCCATTGAAAGTCTTCCTAACTGTAGGTCACTGACTTTACACAACGCATGCTGCAGGCATTGAAGAACTTGCTGAGAATACAGGGACAAGCAAATGTTACAGAAGATAGGAAATGCATAACTGTAATTACTTTAATGTTGTTTGAATTATGCAATGATTAAAATTATAAACTTGGATTAATTCATTGGTTTATTGTTGTCACATGTATAGTGAAAATTGTTGATTTGCATGCTATACAGGCAGATTCGAATGACAATGTTCTGACAGTTCTTATTTTTGTGTTTGCAATAAAAGATCAGAATGAGATTAAAGGTAAACAGTGTTGGGGGTGGGGGCAATATTGTTGTGATTATAGGTATTTTCCGTGGACTACATGATCCTATAGAGCCTGGACTGATGGGATTTACATGCATTTATTCTCTCTTCCTCCAATACTTGCTGCATTTTGTCCCCTTCATGTTATTCAACGTCTCACCTGATAGGTGAGACTTTCTCCTCATCATAATTTTTCTTTTAGTTTCTTGCATGGCCTTTTGTCATTGTCCCAGTCATCTCTATTTCCTGTGAGAAATGCTTAACAGGTCACCCATATCTGTTTTAGCACTGGAACTATAATCACCAGAAAAGTATTTGAACACCCATTAGGTCATTCCCTGTTGATAATTCAAACTTTAATCAAATACAAATAAGCTCCGACAATGAGTACAACAGCAGGGTAATATAATCCAGCAATTAACCTGTATGGCTTTCACAACCCTTTTAAATAACAAGAGTCCTTCGTTCTGCAGAATTTAGCTGGGTAGGGTCAAAACAGGGTGCTCTCTAGGCAGCGAGGTTCAAAAGTGGCTTTGTAAAACATTGATTTAACACCAGCAATGATTAACAATGTGATTTGTTGCTCCACATGTTGCTGGCAGTTATTAGATCTGTACACACGAGCCCATTCACAAGATGGCATGCTGTGTTTTTGGAAAGAATGGGTGTTGATTTTAAAGCCTTTGGTGGTTTCACAGTTCCCAAACAACCTGTACCACTGTGCTAATTTAGCCCCGCATGCTTTTATTGTTTCCATCGAAGCAAATAAATCTTTGGCAAAATAGAAATAAAGAGCCAGTGGAATGACTGAGTTCAGAGATCTATAGGAATAAAGCACATTTGATATTGAAATGTGAGGCCAGTCATTCTGTGCTTGAGCCTCTGTAAAATGCTTTTTGACTAATTGCTAAAGCCTCACTGGGATCCTGAAAAGTGTCACCATTGGCTGACAAAGTACTGTAAACTGAAATGAGATTTTTTTTTAAAAATTAGGAAATCAGTATTACAACAGTCCGCTGTTCTGTTTTCAGTAGAATCTACAACACAATTTTTGTTTAAGACATAAATCCCACAAGTCCAGGGCCACAAAATACCTCTTGTATATGTATGTTACTTCTGTGCCTCACCAAGATACAGCCTATTGGATGTGACTGAAGCCAAATTGTAGCTTATTTATGATTCAAGTCTCATGATGAATGTTCTCTTGATGCCTGGAGTCTAATCGTGGAGAATGACATGCGCAAAATTCTCTGGCAGTCCTATTCTATCCTGTTAGTCCAGATGTTTGATGCTAAGGGGAAGTTAATTAAACTTAATAATTGGGATCAGTCTTTGGCTTAAGGAATCATCAGATTATGGGTGCCCAAAGCTTAAATTTTCATGAATTGCAACCTTCCTCAAAGCCAAAAGATATGAGTCAATTGTAACTGGATCTAAAATAAGATTGCGCTAATTGATGGAGCCAAGAATGATGTAATTGGCAATGATCTGAGGGACATAAGTAGTTTTTGTTAAAAAAAGCAATTGCTGTGAAGTGGTGAATTCTCTACTGCTACCAAAAATGCACACTTGCAAACTGCTTCTAAGATATGGGAAGGGACAGCTGGTCTTAAAGAAGTTACCTTGTCAACTGTCTATTTTGATTTGATTTATTATTGTCATGTATTGAGATACAGTGAAAAGTATTGTTCTGCATGCTATTCAGGTAAATCATGCCTCATATAAGTACATTAGGGTCAGAACAGAATGTAGAATATACTGTTACAGCTACAGAGAAGGTGCAGAGAAAGATCAATCCTAATATATGAGAGGTCCGTTCATAAATCTGATAACAGAGAGGAAGAAGCCCCTCAGATTGCCCTGGTAATTAATTTTGAATGCCCTGCTGTTAGCAACTCAGGATAACAGTTATCAGAGTATCAACAAATAATGTTCTTTTTCATCTAACGTCAGAGGTTTATTTGTTTAAAATGAGCTTTCGTTTTGGCCTAGCAAAACTGAGGCTAGGTTTACAATCAATTACCTTTCCTAGTACAGTATTTTTTTTAAAAAGGAAGAACAGAGTAAAATAATTATAATTGAGCATTAGAGTCTTCACATTATCATAGTTCAACATTTGTCAGTCATTTGCTATCATCCTCTTAGTGACCATTAGTGTTTTACAAAGAAATCCAAATATCCAATAATTAAGAGAAAGAACTACACTGCAAGATTTCATGTTTTTGAACAAAAGCAATTGAAATTTTATGGCTAAAAGGATTGAACAACGGATGCACTCTTAACCTGACAATTTACAACTGTGCGTATTATGAACTCAGTTTTGTTTTTAGCTGCCCCCAAAACATTACCTTTTACATAACAACAATCTTTGATCACAATCTTAAAGACATATTCACGTGTCTAGTGACCACGCCAGAGGTATGCCATAGCCCTCTGGCATTCACTTTAACTCTCCGTTGTGTTTCAGCTATTCTTCCAAAGTAAAATTCTGTGGTGCCCTTCCATCAGCTCTCTGTCTATGACCTCTACATATTCTATAAAGGTAGCATAACTGAATGCATTAGCTGTTTGTTCTGCAGCTGCCTTCCTCTAGCATTTTAAAGCCAACTAGGATGATGTTTTGTCCTATAAAGCTCTGACAGGATTACTGTGATTTCCTCAACTAGCTAAAAACCAGAACAAATATGTGAACTTTTGTCCTTCATGTGAACCAAGTTGATATCAAACCTCACACACGTTCCATGTGGCGAACAAGGAAATTCTTATTTCTCTGCTAAAAGTGCAGGTCTAATTTACTGATATCTCCTGTTGGCTTTATCACTCTGGCGCTGTGCAGTCTACACCAGAGCAAAGCAGCGACTGCCCGATGAACTCAATGCAACAACTTTCAGAACTAACATGAAAGATATTTCGGCAAAATCCCACAAACAAGTATCCAGCATTCCAATCAATATTTTACCTTGAACAAGTACCTCTATTGTATGATGGCATGCTTTGGGAATGTTCTCAAACAAAAGCGCAAACCCACATAAATAATTTATATTTCAATTGAATGTAATTGCCTTCTCCCTCAGCATTGCTAACTTTTATCTCTCTTTATGGGGTTAAGGATAGACACTCATACTTGCCCAGGAATGAGTTCTTCATTGTATATTTAATTGCTCCCCTTCTGCTAACCTTGTGAAATAAATATAGGGTAACATTTGACTATAATGAATTTCTAGCTTTTTTAAATTGTAATCTTCACTTCAAGGTTGCTCATCACTTTCTCAATCATAAGTCCACTCATCCTCTATACAACACTCCAGCATCTTAACTTACTGTTAACACCCAACCTGAAAATAACCTTCATAAAAAACTAAAGGTTATTTTCAAAAACATTTGAATTGAGCTAGACTTTACATATGAGTAATTATGGTAATCAGCTATAATACGGCTTAGCAAGCTCTTTTCTGAATGCTTTCAGTGGCTTTGCATTGCTGCTGTATGATTCTACTTGATCAGGTCAGTGTTCCATAAAACAATAAGCATAGGGGCAGAAATTAGGCCATTCAGCCCATCGCGTCTGCTCTGCCCTTCAATCATGGCTGATACTTTTCTCAACCCCAGTCTCCTGCTATCTCCCCTTAACCCTTGATTGCCTTGATAATCAAGAGCCTACCTATCTCCATCTTGAATATACTCAATGACCTGACCCCCACAGCCTTCTGTGGCAATGAATTCCATAGATTCACCACTCTCTGGCTGAAGAAGTTTTTCATTATGTCTGTTCAAAAAGATCTTCCCTTTACTCTAAGGCTGTACCCTCAGGCCCTAATATCTGCGACTAATGGAAACATCTTCCCAACACTCACTACCTCCAGGTCATTCAGTATTCTATAAGTTTCAATTTGATCCCTCTGCCATCCTTCTAAACTCCATCAAGTACAGACCCAGAGTCCTCAAACATTCCTCATCTGTTAAGCTTTTCATTCCTCGGATCATTCTCATGAACCTCCTCTGAACCCCTTCCAGGGCTAGTACATCCTTCCTGAGATATGAGGCCCAAAACTGAGGCTCCAAATGTGGCCTGACCAGAGCCTTGTAGAGGCTCAGAAGTACATCCCTGCTTTTATATTCAAAACCTCTCAAAATAAGTGCCAAAACTGCATTTGCCTTCCTAACTACTGAATCAACCTGTAAGTTTACCTTGAGAGAATCCTGGACTAGAACTCCCAAGTCTCTTTGCACTTCAGACTTCTGAATTTCCTCCCCATTTAGAAACTAGTCCATGCTTTTATTCTTCTTACCAATGTGCATGACCTCACAATTTCCCATCTTGTAGTCCATCTGCCACTTCTTTTCCCACTCTCCTAACCTGCCCAAATCCTTCTGCAGTCTCCCTGTCTCCTCAACACCAACTGTCACTCTACCTGTCTTTGTATCATCTACAAACTTAGCCAGAATGCCCTCAGCTCCTTCATCCAGAGCATTAATGCTTAAAGTGAAAAGTTGTGGTCCCGACACCAACCCTTGCGGAACATCACTTGTTACCGGCTACCATCCTAACAAAGACATTTTTAACCCCACTGTCTGCTTTCTTCCAGACAGGTAATCCTCTATCCAGACTAGCACCTTGCCTCTAACACCATAAATCCTTACCTTACTCTAAGAGCCTCCTGTTTGGCACCTTGTTGAAGGCCTTCTGAAAGTTGATAGATAACATCCATTAGCTTTCCTTGGTCTACCCTGCTCGTTGTTTCTTCAAAGAATTCTAGCAGATTTGTCAGGCATGACCTCGTCTTGATGAAACTATGCTGACTTTGCCCCATTTTATCATATACTTCCAAGTATTCAGAAATCTCACCCTTCACAATGAGCTCCAAAATCTTACCCATGGCCGAGGTCAGACTAATCAGCCTGTAATATTCCATCATTTGCCTTACTCCCATTTTAAACAGGGGTGTCACGTTGGCAATTTTCCAGTCCTCTGGGACCCTCCCTGACACTAGCGATTCCTGAAAGATCACTACTAATGCCTCCGCTATCTCCTCAGCTATCTCCTTGAGATCTCTGGGGTGTAGTCCATCTGGTCCTGGTGTCCACCTTCAGACCATTCAGTTTTTCTAGCACCTTTCCCTTGGTGACGGCCATCATACTCAGCTCTGTCGCCTGACTCTCTTGAATCTTTGCGATATTACTCGTGTCTTCCACTGTGAAGACTGATGCAAAGTAATTATTCAGTTCCTCAGCCATTTCCTTGTTCCCCACCACCATCTCTCCAGCGTCATTTTCCAGTCGTCCAAAAACATTTGCCTCTCTTTTGCCCTTTATATATCTAAAGAAACTCTTACAGCCCATCTATATATTACTGGTTAACTTACCCTCATATTTAATCTTCTCCCTCCTTACTTACTCCCTCTGTTGGTCTTTGTAAGCTTCCTAATCCTCTGGCTTTCCATCGTCCTTTGTCACATTATATGTTTTCTCTCTTGCTTTTATGCTGTCCCTGATTTCCCTAGTCAGCCACAGTTGCCTCATTGATCCTATACCATGCTTCATTTTCCTAGGGATGAATTTTTGCTGTGTCTCCTGAATTACTCCTAGAAACTCCTGACATTGCTGTCCCACTGTCTTTCCTGCCTGGCTCCTCGCCCAGCCGATTCTGCCCAGCTCTTCCCTCATGCCCCTGTAGTTGCCTTTTTTCAGCTGTAAATTCCATTGGCTGTAATTCTATCTTCTTCCTCACAAATTGCAGAGTAAAGTCATCCTATGTGGGCTCAGAAAAATATATGATAGTGGTTACAAAATTATTGCTTGGGGAGAACAGTATTTCAGCTTCTGAAATACGTAGAAACAGCCGTTTTAGCTATGTTGTTATTTAACAATAGAAGTTCTTGGGCAATGGAACGATAGGCTCGGCGTGATACTCCTGGAATGTGGTAGCGGTGATGGTGGACCCAGAACAGGACTCTTGAAATGGACTGTGATGTGGGGTTTTGGGGCAGGGTGTGCAGTGTTGGTGGGCCCAGAGTCCATTGTTTTGACCCCAACTCCCACCTCCCTGCCCAACCTCTGCTGCTGTAGAGAGCAGAAAACAAGAAGGGAGGAAGAACTCTTTTAGTTATATTCCAGTTATATCTTAATATGTTCTGTAACTCAAAATGGCAACAGAACGTGGCAACATGTTACACTTTTCACATTGTAACAAATGACAATGAATAAATCATTCATTCAAGTATACTCTCAGTTTGGCAGAACTATAATGTTCAATTGTAGTGTAATTCAGAGGCAATTTGGAATGGCTTGGTTTCTTTCAAGTAATGGAGACGTCAGCCATCACTGACTGAGGAGAAGTTAAAGCACAACCCATTCTCTACAGGCCAATAGTGAAGTCACACATGGACACCAGCATCTGAAAGTTTACATGAATGCTACGCCATTTGATAGCTGCCTTCTTATCAACATATTTACATATTTGAAGTGATTAATGTCATTGTCAACTTCTATGCAACCAGTATTGTTAAATGTGGCAGGAGAACATAGCGAGTCTCACCTTAGTTCCCTGGGGTACTCCAGCATGCATGCCTGACCATTTGGGTGCTTTGTCAGCAAACCTAATGTCTTATTCATGACTTAAAATGAAGACCCTTTTCAGAAAACAGTTCTGCTTATTTGTTCTATAAATTTTGACCACAGGAGCAAGCGTTAATGAGTCATGAAATATCATTCAATGATGTATTGAAATGTATGTTCACTTCCAATTGGAGTGGGATGTGATGTACCATGAGGATACAACTGTTAGGAAATAAATGCCAGTGGAATTAAGGCAGGGTATGTTGAAGGCAGGAGCTCCAGTGATTTCCCCTTCTGAAATCGGTCTAATTAGAGCTGATACCCCAGTCAATGGGACAAGCATCAACAAAACATACAAATTCCCTATTTTACTGCCAGTGGTGAGAAAAGAAATAGCCTTATCCCTTTGGAAACTGGAACCCTAGGCACCTCTTGCTAAAATCAGAAAACCTGCAAATTGTGCCCCCAGAACCCAAACTTCTCCTGATCTGACCCCAACTCTACCCAATTCAGCCAGATTCCTGACACACCCTAACCCAATGATCCCACTATCCTGATTGTCTCTTGTAACTCCAACTCACTTGTGCGCCCGCTCACTACCACGCACTGTAGATACTAGCCTCAATATGTTGGGTTAGCTGAAATTAAACTGAATAAAATGAGGAGAAGACATATAACACTGGCAATGACCTAATGATTAGTTTTTAATGTGTTTCTTTTCGGTTGAAAGAATGTGTGTTAAGGTGGAAGCATAGTAACTCAGCCAAACCAACACAATTACTCTAGATAAGCTGAAGTTTTGTTTAAAACAGACAGAGTGAATCAGATGTGATAATGTGTACTGTTTATCAGCTCAATTTGTGGTTGTCATGGAATGGTGCTGTGTAAATATCATACAGTTGTGATGACAAACAGTGAACGCAGGCTAAACTTTCATACAAAATTCGTCAAGAGCAAAGGATATGTATCTTTCCAAGGAGGCATGAACAAGTCTTAATAAAAGTTAATTGATCAAACTGACACAGAAAACATGACATGGTTGTAATGTTTGCCATTGGTCAAACTGATCATTTGCTGGAGACTGGATAGTGTCAAGAGTGTAATTGTATTGAGTCTTTATAATGGAATGTGTATAAAACAGCTTGTCTCACAGCAGAGAGTTAGCTAGCTTGGGGAAGAGATCAACTGATCAATAACTAGACAGTGAGATGGAGCGTGCTATTTGGGTCTGACATTCGGACTGATCCATGTAAAAGAGTTCACTCATGATTGTAAGCATTGAACAGGTAAGATATTTGCAATATTTTGTAGTATACTTTGCTTTAATGAGAAGTATTAAGCACATTCTATTGTTAGTGTTGTCATCAGTTATTGATATTCAGAGTAAATCTGCTGGACTAGTGTAAGTGGAAATAACAGCAAACATTATCAACCAACCAATTCACTCACCTACATACACACACAACCACTCACTCTCTCTCTACCAAGTCACTCATTCACTAGCTTACTCATGTACACACTGAAAAGCTTTGAGAAATGTAGCGATTAGAATGAGGTTGGCCAGGTCAATCTCATGAACTATGAGATTCTTGAGTGAAGCTGTTAGCGTGGATCTGGCTGAGAGATATAACCAGGAGTCTCAGAATATCCTCACTCTGGCAACAGGCTCTAAACTACCAGGTCAGAGTCCATGTGCTGCACAGGCATAAATAAATGGTGACTGGGAACCAGTTATCAGCCTCTGTACAATTATTTCAAGGACTTTTACGTCTCAATTGAATGTAGCTGCTGATCTTGTAAAAAGGAAGTGTGTCCTTGGTACTGTTCCCTTCTGCCAGTGTTTCCCATGGATAACCGTGCCAAAGAATCACTACTGCAGCCAGGATTGAAGGTTCCAGCTGGAAGCACAAGAATGTAGTCATGGCACAGAGATCTCCACGTCAGCAGCAATCACCACATTGTCACCACTGTCCTGGGGATCTAGGCCTCAAGTAATGTTAGCTGGACAATCATTCAGTCAGTTCTGACCAATGATAATCAACCTGATATTTCAAATTATAATTCCTAGATATTTCTAACATTTTCTGTGGGAATTTAGTTAATGTAGCAGACTCAAATTTTTAAATAAGTGCTTAGTTACATAGAACATAGAACAGTACAGCACAGAACAGGCCCTTCAGCCCACGATGTTGTGCCAACCATTGATCCTCATGTATGCACCCTCAAATTTCTGTGACCATATGCATGTCCAGCAGTCTCTTAAATGTCCCCAATGACCTTGCTTCCACAACTGCTGCTGGCAACGCATTCCATGCTCTCACAACTCTCTGTGTAAAGAACCCGCCTCTGACATCCCCTCTATACTTTCCTCCAACCAGCTTAAAACTATGGCCCCTCGTGTTAGCCATTTCTGCCCTGGAAAATAGTCTCTGGCTATCAACTCTATCTATGCCTCTCATTATCTTGTATACCTCAATTAGGTCCCCTCTCCTCCTCCTTTTCTCCAATGAAAAAAGTCCGAGCTCAATCAACCTCTCTTCATAAGATAAGCCCTCCAGTCCAGGCAGCATCCTGGTAAACCTCCTCTGAACCCTCTCCAAAGCATCCACATCTTTCCTATAATAGGGCGACCAGAAATGGACGCAGTATTCCAAGTGCGGTCTAACCAAATTTTTATAGAGCTGCAACAAGATCTCACGACTCTTAAACTCAATCCCCCTGCTAATGAAAACCAAAACACCATATGCTTTCTTAACAACCCTGTCCACTTGGGTGGCCATTTTAAGGGATCTATGTATCTGCACACTAAGATCCCTCTGTTCCTCCACACTGCCAAGAATCCTATCCTTAATCCTGTACTCAGCTTTCAAATTCGACCTTCCAAAATGCATCACCTCACATTTATCCAGGTTGAACTCCATCTGCCACCTCTCAGCCCATCTCTGCATCCTGTCAATGTCCCGCTGCAGCCTACAACAGCCCTCTATACTGTCAAAGACACCTCCAACCTTCGTGTTGTCTGCAAACTTGCTGACCCATCCTTCAATCCCCTCATCCAAGTCATTAATAAAAATTACAAACAATAGAGGCCCAAGGACAGAGCCCTGTGGAACACCACTCACCACTGACTTCCAGGCAGAGTATTTTCCTTCTACTACCACTCGCTGTCTTCTGTTGGCCAGCCAATTCTGTATCCAGACAGCTAAGTTCCCCTGTATCCCATTCCTCCTGACCTTCTGAATGAGCCTACCATGGGGAACCTTATCAAATGCCTTGCTGAAGTCCATATACACCACATCCACAGCTCAACCCTCATCAACTTTTCTAGTCACATCCTCAAAGAACTCGATAAGGTTTGTGAGGCATGACCTGCCCCTCACAAAGCCCTGTTGACTGCATTTAATCAAGCCATGCTCTTCCAGATGGTCATAAATCCTATCCCTCAGAATCCTTTCTAACACCTTGCAGAAGACAGACGTGAGACTTACTGGTCTGTAATTGCCGGGGATTTCCCTATTTCCTTTCTTGAAGAGAGGAATTACATTTGCCTCTCTGCAGTCCTCAGGTACGACTCCAGTGGAGAGCGAGGATGCAAAGATCTTCGCAAGTGGCGAAGCAATTGCATTTCTCGTTTCCCAAAGCAGCCGAGGACAAATCTGGTCCGGGCCTGGCGACTTGTCAATCTTAATGTTGGACAAAATTTTCAGCACATCAGCTTCCTCTATCTCTATCCATTCTTTTGCTAATGTCTGAGCAAATGAACTGCAACAAATATTCAGATTAGGAAGCATAACGCAGAATTTACAACAACGGCATCCTGTTGTCCATTTTCATAGATAAGAGCATTTTGCTGGATCATTCCCAAAGATAATCAGACAGATATCCAAACTATTTTAAAATTTCAACTACTCATGAAGATGACACAAACTAACATGGTTTACAAAGAGAGGATATATCAATAGCAAAATAGGAGATATTAAAAAGCACATAAACACTTTGTTTTCCCATCCTGGACATCAATTCCAGTTCAGCACAAATTGAAATATATATTTTTAAAAATTCCCCTTCCAATATTTTCTAGAGTCCTCAGAGGGCACAAATCAGCAGAGTGGAGCTTTCTCTCATTTAATATCATTTGAAAAAAAATTTATAGATTCAACCATAGAGGCTAAGAAGTTAGGTGGCATGGGAAAAGGAGAGCTGCTGACATTTGGATTGAGGCCTGTTGATGCTGAAACATAATTAACCGTCTGTGCCTGTTTGAAAAGTACTGATGTATTTCTGAGGCACACCAGCATTCGTGTACAAATTGATAAATGTAGGGGATTAAAGGGTATGCTGAGAGTAGCAAATCACCTAAACCTGCAAATCAATTTAGTTCCTCTCCCATTTACTTCGCACGGATAGCATCTTGTGCTTAATCTCCTTGTTATTTTTAAGTTCCTACTGGATTTGCACATTAATTGACCATCAAATCAACACTAAAAGTTAATTCTGGTAATTAAGACTGGAAGTATCTCCTCAACAATGAAAGAATCATAATACAATCCATCATCTCCACTGGTCCAGAACAGAATCAGTTTTAAGTATTTAATCTCATTCTTGCATGCAGTTAATTGTTGATCGAGATTATTAAAATGGCAAGGAACATTACTTCTTTGCTTTATCTCTCTAATCTAATATTTGGTTCCATCTCTTTACTTCTCATTCTGGACATAATTTGGTTCATCTCTGTTCTTCATCTTCTTTCTCAATCCTAAATTCACATTGCTTAAGAGAATACATTATTGCCCCATTATTCACTAAGTTCCCAAATGCTCCATTCCCTTTCTAGACTGTATCCTGTCACACTGAAACCATGTGTTCCAAAACATTTTTGAGCTGAAGGATACAGGAAAATGCCAACCTAAAAGCATACTCCTCAATATATTGGCACATTCTGGGCCAAAAGAAACAGTTTGTTGTTAAATCACCAAGTTTATTAGTAGCAAAGAACAGTTGCAGAAAGAACACGTCTACTGTATAAGCAAGAAAACAAGACAATGCAGTAGCACTAATCTTCAGAGAGCTAATGCTCAGTACTGTGGAATGGGAGGATGTAGACTTCGTTATCTTTTACATTCTTTCCACTTTGAGACACCCCCAAAAGGGTCAACTGCATAGACGCAGCAATGTTTCTGTAGGAAGGAAGAGAAAACCAGACATGGACACTCTACTTTAACCTTTTAGTGTCTCACCACAGGAGGCACTGACAAAACCAGGCATCCACCTCATTTCCAAAAGTCAAAAATCCATAATATATCAGGCTGCAACCAACCCATTGAAACTCATCCTTCTCACTATACTTCACATCCTCAAATAGATGCACATAAGTAGCTGTATAAGCATGAAATTTTGTTGTACACGTTGCGAAAATAAGTGAGGTTTCAATAATTCTCAGACTGGGTCTGCAGCATGTAATCTCTGTTGAAAGGTGCTGTGAAACGATTAAACCTTTAAAAAGATAAGCTTTGTCCATGCCTGGAATTTTCAGTTTCACCCAACCTATGACCACGAGACTCGAAGACGTATGAGCAGGTGTAGGTCATTCAGTAGAGAGACAGTAGAGGACAATGTGGCTCTCTCAAAATTTGACGTTGTCCAAAACTCTGCCGTATTTCACAACAAGTCCAGTTCTCTATCAGTCGTGTGTTTTCAGACTTAACACTGGCTCTTAGTCAAGCAACATCATGACTTTAAAATTCATATCTCTGTTTGCAAATCACTTCATGTCCTCATCCATCCCTGTCGCTGTCATTCTCTCTAGCCTGCAAATCAGCAAGATGCAGCACGGTGGCTCAGTGGTTAGCACTGCTGCCTCACAGCACCAGGGACCCAGGTTCAATTCCACCTTCGGGCCACTGTCTGTGTGGAGTTTGTACATTCTCTCCATGTCTGCGTGGGTTTCCTCCCACAGACCAAAGATGTGCAGTTTACGTGGATTGGCCACACTAAATTGCCCATTGTATTCATGGATTTGTAGATTAGGAGGGATAGGTCTGGGTGGGATGCTCTGAGTGTGGACTTGTTGGGCCAAAGGGCCAGTTTCCACCCTGTAGGAATCCTATGAATATCTGCACCCCTTTATTTCTAGTCTCTCGTGCATTCTGATTATTTGTGCACTACGATCAGTGAGCATGCTTTCTGGTGCTGAAGACATTACCTCTGCAATTCCCTCCCTGCATATCTTCATATTTCTACCTCATTCTCCTCCACAAAAACACTACTTAGAACATTCCTCTTTAAAAAAGATTTTGGTCAGGTGGCCTAATATCCCCTTTTATAGACGAGTGTTGTAATTTATTTTGTAATTCTCCTGTGAAGTGCTTTGAGTCTTCAATAAGTTAAAGGTTCTACATGAGTGTAAACATTGATTATTGTTGGCGATGGTGTGGCCAACATTGTCAAAGAGTACAGACAGATCAAGAAGAATAAGAAGGATTGGATTATTTTCTCATAGTAGCATAAAATGGCATTTATAACTTTGATAAGAACTTTTCCAAGGGTGGAAAGCTGATCAGAGTGTTTCAAACATGGATGTCTAGGTAAAAGAGACGCAGATCCAGGAGGTGATAACACATTCAAGGGTTTTGGACAGGAATGGGGTATTTATTTGCAAGGATAGTGGGATCAAAGATGGTTTTTGAGGAGATAGTTGACAGTAGATTTATAGGTGAGAGAGAAAACATCTCGATGGAGAGAACCATTCACAATGATGGCTTAGCATGGGAACCAACAAGAGAAGTTATGTGGTCAACGGCTTTGTGGGAAGAGGATTGAAGACATAGGAAATGATTATCATAGACAAGATGAGTAGACATGAGGAGACATAGACATAGACATGAGGCGAATTTTCAAGGAAGAGAAAAAATCTCCATCCCAAGCAGTGTATTCTTGAAGGTATACATCCATTAGCACATGCCGACAACATACTCCATAGATCTACTATTCTGTTTGAAAAGAAAAATCATTTCAATTCAAGCCAATTCCTCCCATGAGTAATTTGTATACAACTGAGAAACAAATTCCATCCACAAGATCATACACTATCCAAAATATTTGTGATAAACTTACACCCACAATAATCTAAATATATTTCCTCCCCTGCACACCTTATAACAACTTATCTCTTTCTCATAGTGTTTCTACTTCTGTCACGAATGCCTTCCTCACTTGTGGTTTTCTTCAGCAAAGTTTTTCCCTAATCTGTAGTAAACAAGAATCTTGATCATGTTTCTCCTAT
This sequence comes from Stegostoma tigrinum, assembly GCF_030684315.1. Taxonomy (NCBI): domain Eukaryota; kingdom Metazoa; phylum Chordata; class Chondrichthyes; order Orectolobiformes; family Stegostomatidae; genus Stegostoma; species Stegostoma tigrinum. The sequence continues at coordinate 49,666,729 of NC_081373.1, forward strand.
CTTGAATAGGTCTGTTTTTCCTCAGAACACCTTGAAGAGGCCTCTTCCAGTATCTCCCACTGCTCATATCTTAACATTTGCTACCTTCCACAGATCTCAGCATCCTTCTTCTTAATGCCAATGCAAAGCCCAGTACATATTCCCTGGTATTCAGCTGCCTTGAGAAACTGTTATCTCCAGGATACCATTGATCTTTCCCTTGTACAGTTATAACACAACTATGTCACACATGCACAGTTACTTTTTCCACTATATTGTTCAGGAACATGTGAGCTAGTAATTTACATATAGCCAATTAAAGTGAAAAATCAAACTGAATGATTTGAAAAGACTGAGCTCATCCATCCAGAAAGTTCCAAAGCCTATTGACGAAAGTACAATGATAAAAAACATTTTTCTTCCTTTCCTTCTCTGCATGTTTCAAGTCTCACCATTCCTTCTGTTGTTTATTTCTGTAAAGAGGCATATTTATCTTTCAATGCTTGAGATTGAACGAAGTCTAAACCAAAGCTTTGATACGTTTTTTAATATCTGGATAAATGCTCCGTTTTTGACAAATTTTGGATTACAAATAATAAGCATGTCACAGCAAGTGGTGTGTTATAGATGATATGGTTTATGTGGGTTCTTAATTAATGAAGAAGCTATGAACAGTCCACATTATATTAAAGGCCTATGACATTTCAATATCAGAAAGTATATGTCTTTCCGCACTTTGATCGTCTGTATAGATAGAATATTAAAACACTGCAGAACCTATAGTTGAGAGATAAGAAGTTGCCACCAAGGTCACTGAGCTGATTGTAAATACTGCAAAGATTATCTTTCATTAGACTGTTACATTTTGTGATGTAGACTGGATTTGAAAACTACAGAACTCATTTGATGACCAATTCATCATCAGAAAGGGTGGGCTAAAATTTGAAAATGTAATCAGTCCCAAAGCAAATAATAATAAGTGCAAGCTGTTTCTTTTGCCCTGCAAACAATTATATATAAAGAAATTTGCACAGGAAGGAGTGATGTGCTGTGAAAAAGCAATTATATTTGTGTTATGTTGTCACACAAAACTCAGTTATATAATGATAAGTTGCAGCTATTCTGTTTAAAGATTGGCACTTTGAATGTTAAGGTATCTATTCATTATATCTGTGGACATTTAGATGATGAAGGGATGGTAATATTACAATGTACTCAGATCAATAATATATAGGGAGAAACTGGCAACGTTGGCACCAGGATTGCTTTTGTCAAAGATAGTCCTTGAGTCAGAAATACTAAAGATTTACCTCTTCAATGGTGATACAAATAATTAGCGGAGGATCCAGTGTGTGTCTTCTTTTACATTTCTTCGAGAATTTTTGGTTTTTTTTGTTTAAAACTGCAGCTGAAGACAAAAAATAACTTTTTTGACGCTGGTAAAAGCTTCAAGATTAGAGAATTTATAACAAAACCCACAAAAAAATACTCAAACACAGTTAGTACCCTATGTGAAGCTGAGGCCAACAAAATGTAATGGGACCAAATGTGGCAAACAAATTGCATTAATGCTGAACTTGGATGTTCTTGTACACAAATCAGGGGAGCCTGGTCAATCATAATCCAACTGAATGATGGAGAAGGCTCAAGGTGCCAAATAGTTAGATCTGTTTCAGTTTCCTACGTTAACATGTAGGTAGTTACCAACTAAGAGAGCAAATGGTGTGTTAGCCTTTATTATTAACAGGTAGCATAAAGAATGGAAAGCAATCTAGTTTTAATCTGTATAATGCCTAGAGAGGTGATGGGGCAGATGCTGAAAGGCTGTTGAAAAGTGTACAACTGGAGGTCATCATCTCATACCACTCAGGATGGGAGAAATTTCTCTACTCAGAGAGTTGTGAATTCTGGAATTCCCTAGCCAGAGAGCTGTGAATGCTTAGTCTCTCTGTTGACTTAAGACTGAGAACCAAATGAAATGAGGATAGGACGAGAAAATGAAGTTAAGCTAGGAGATTGGTTATGATTTTTTTAAACGGTGGTTCAGGTTAAAGGGGACACATGGCCACCTGCTACTTATATTTCTTAACTTCTTGACAGCAATAATGGAGGTTCAAAGAGCAGAACAGTGAGCTGCTATTGAAAGGCCTCAAGAAGAAATAGGTGGAAGAGGATAGATCTTAATGTTCCATCAGATCCAATGCAATTTTAAATTGGAGCAGGTAAACTAATTGGTCAATTCCCTTTCAACCATTTTACACATTAGATCTACGCCAGGGACTTTGAAGTCAACTTGAGTTCAAAAACATGGATAAGTATTGCCATTGATATTAAAGCTTGATGCCAAGAAGGAAATGGAGCAGACTGTATGGGAAGTCAGAATGGAATTTGACAGTAATACCTTCTGGGGGTTTTAGTGGGGGGGATGGTGGTAATCGCCCCTTTCCTGTTGTACAACTAAATTTCCGGCCTGCATCCGAGGATGCAGGGGGTGTAGGATGACATTTATTGGCCTCTCTGGCAAAATCCCTCACTATGCATGCAATCATTGCTCAAAGCATCTGCAAGTGTTTATGGCATATGGAAGTGGTCAGAATACAATAAATTTGCCAACACCACGCACCATGAATCTCCTTACTTTGAGATTTTGCCGTCTGCTTTTAGACTCTGCCACAGTGGGAAACAACCTTTCCACATCTACCCTATTATGATACCTTATTAGATCTAGTTTTGTGGTAGCCATGGGCATCCAGGCAGATAATAATATTGTTACATGATGTATCCCCCTCCCACTGTCCTTATTATCTGCAGTCACTTCAAGTGAAATCAAGTAGGAAATCAAAATTGCAAAACATTTTAAATCATTCTGTACTGTCATAGATAATTCATGTGAAAAGAAAGGAATTCAAATTCATTTTCTGTGAATGGAAATGACTTGCAGTGAAATAATGATTTACGTTATGTGAAATTTGTAACTACACAGGAATGAAAAGCATGGCTTACTTAAACATTTCATGATGGTGCACAGTGTCACAATACAGAGGAAAAGCAATTGGAAAGGTCTCTTAAAGTGAACTCCATAAAGATAAACTTTGTGCCTAGTTGTAACTTCTTTTGAGGCCTGATCTAAATTAAAGTAGATCAAAAGTAAACTCACCATCCCTCACACTGTTTGATTGTAAATTTATAAATACACTGCATCTAGCTTAAGGCCCAGTTTGAACATAGCCAGCTGACTTGTAAGCGACATGATGGATGCCCATCATATTAAGACATTAGAGCAGAAGTAGGCCATTTGGCCCATTGAGTGTTTGCCATTAAATGAAATCATGGCTGATCTGATGAACCTCAACTCCACTTTCTTGCTTTTCCCCAATACCCTTGATTGTTAAACTGAGTAAGAACCAGTGTACATTAGCTGTGAATATACGTACCAACCCAGGCTCTAAATTCCCTACCCTCTGAGGGAAGAAATTCCTCCTCATCTCTGTCTTAAATCAGTGACTCCTTATTTCGAGATTTTGCCATCTGATTTTTGACTCTCCCACAAGGGGAAACAACCTTTCCACATCTACCCTACTGTGATACCTAAAAATTTTGTTTACATCAGATCGCCTCTAACTCTTCTAAACTCCAATGAGTTCTAACTCAACTAATTTAATCTCTCCTCATAAAAAAAAATCCCTCCATACTCAGGATTAACCTTGTGAACATTTTTGCACTGTCTCCAATTCCAGTATATCTTTGCTCAGAGACGGGAACAAACTGTTCACAGTATTCTATGTGGTTATTTGTTTATGTATTTATTCTAGATTATGGCCAATGCATTCCGTATCTCTGTAGCAACTTCCTTTAATATCCTAAGATGCAACACATCAGGTCCAGAGACGCATCAGCTGTCAGCTGCATTAGTTTCCCTCGCCCTTTATTTATACTGATAATTTTTGTATTTATTTCCTCTCTCCCTTTTGACATCTCAATTATTTTGTATTTTTGGAAAACTCTTAGTTTCTTCTACCAATAAAATTGATACAATGTATTTATGCAACTCTTCTGTCATTTCCTGATTATCCTCATTATTTCTCCAACTTAATTCTCTTAAGGGGCTCATGTTCACTTGGCTTCTCTTTTCCTTTATATACACTTAAAAATCTCTTGCTGTCTGTTATGATATCACTTCTTTATTTACCCCAAAGTTTATTTTCTCCCTCTATTAATTATGTGGTCATCTATTGTTGTTTTTTACAACTTTCCCAATCCTCTGGTTTAACAATAATCTTTGCCACATTGCATGTTTTCTTCCTTTCAATTTGATACTATCCTTAACTTCCTCAGTTAACCATGGTTTGTTTATCCTCTTCATTGAATCCTTCCTCTTCACTGGGACATATACATGTTGTGAATCATGAATGGTTTTCTTAAAGGGTTGCCATTGTTCTTCAACCCTCCTTACAGCTAAACTCTTTCCCGGCTAATTCCAACCTCATTCATTGGTAGTTACTCATATAATGAAATTTAATAAATAATTGAATGAACTTCCAGAGGAAGTGGTGGATGCTGGTACAGTTAAAATTTTTAAAAGACATGTAGGTAAGTACATGAATAAGATATGGGCCAAGCACAGGCAGGTGGGACTACTTTAGTTTGGGACTATGGTAAGCATGGACCGGTTGGGCCAAAGTATCTATTTATGTGTTATATTACTCTGATTCTATGTGGCCTGGTCTCGATGAATTCAATGGTGCCTTCTTGCCTTGTGGCTCCTTTACACCTTAACAAGGCTTCACAAAATACAAAACACCACAGTACTAGTTATATTTGTGGATAACAAGGCATATGACTGACTATTAATATCTCTCAACTTCTAATCCCAGCAGTTAAAATAAACATACCTCTCCAAGATATGCTTTTATTGCACCTGCATAATAAAAGTCTACTTAAAATACCCTTGCATTGTTGAGTACTAAATTAGATAGTACTTCACTTTAACATTCTAACTGGCCACTTTGACCTCAATAAGTATTGGTAAAAACAAAATTCCATAAATGATTATACCTGTCTCTCAGTTTGTTTCAACATCTATGAGATAGTTTAATTCCATATTAGAATCCCTACAGTGTGGAAACAAGCCCTTTGGTCCAACCAGTCCACACTGAACCTCAAAGCATCCCCAGCCAGACACACCCCGCTATAACCAACCTAATCTACACTCCCCTCAACACTACGGGCAATTTAGCATGGCCAATCCACCCAGACTGCACATCTTTGGACTTTGGGAGAAAACCAGAGGACCCATGGGAAACCCATGCAGACACGGTGAGAATGTGCAAACTCCGCACAGACCGTTGTCCAAGAGTGGAATCAAACCTGGGTCCCTGGTACTGTGAGGCAGCAGTGCTAACCACTGAGCTACCATGCCACCCTTTATCTATGAATGCCATATCTACGACATTCCAGAACTCTTCATTTTTGTTAATTTGTTCTTTTTTTTGGTTTGCTTTGTGTTTGGTGGCTTAGCTCTTTCTACATTCACTGAATGTCTCAAAGTGCTTCACAGCTACTAAGATACCTTTGAAGTGTAGATGTTTATTATAATGTAACCACATGCGACTTCCAAGTGACACAGCAATGTGTCACTTAGTTAGCCGGTTAGTCTGTTTTAGAGATGTGGGAGAGGGATAAATATTGACTGAAACACCAGAAAACCTCCCTGGGCTTGAGCACATAGTACCATGGGATCTCATACACCTCAGCCAAATGGGAAAAGTGGTTCCTGACTAAAAATAAATATCTCCAATAGTCTAGCATATCATTCAGTGCTGCACTGAAGCACAAATACAGATTATATACAGAATCTCGGAGTGAGGCTTGAACCAACAAACCTCTAACTTGAGATGTTACCATTAAACAAACTGAAATATTTAAAACTATAAAACTTCTGATTGGCAATGAGCGCCTTTATTCTACAAAAAAAATCCTTGCAACACCTGCCCCTAACATTCATTCAGATGGGGAATGATTCCCTCTGGAAATGAATCTCCTTTCAAATTTCCTTTATATGATCCCAATCTTTGCATCGGTGTTTTTCATACATCTCGTTTTCTGCTTTAAACATCTTGAATATTTCTTTGTTTTTAGATCTGACTCTGCCTGTTTTGCTGCATGTATAAAGGAATGTTTTTGACTTTGACCCACAACCTCATGGGATGAGTCAGGTTAATTTATGCCTCCAGCACACAATTTTCTTTTCAGGTTGTCAAATTATTTCTGTAACTTCAAAGAGCGACCCTGAAATATCATGATTTCCTTTTCACAGTGTCAACTTTGTAATTCAAATTAAACAGTTTTCAAATGAATTATAGACCTCAAAAACTTTAGAATTTTAATAAATGGTTGCTCCCTAATAAATTATTGCAGTCATATTAGCTGAAACCCTTAAAAACAATATCTATTTCACTCTGATTTTTGGTCTCTTATTTCTACTGAGATTAGATTACAGATACCACCATTTTGGCATCCCTTTCCCTCGAGTACTATCTAATACAGTTCCTTATCATCCTAAATAACATTATGAGGCTGAACATTTCTGTTTTACTTGTTGTGAGCTGTAATTATTGGAAATGCTATTATAAAATCACATTACTGGGGGAAGACCACAGCAAAATTCATAATTTTCATTATTGATGAGCTAGATACAGAGTCAGAAGTGTGATTACATAAAATTACTCTGTTAGATTTTTATAACACCAGAGTATGCCTATGACAAAGTATGGATCATTTGAGCATCTAGAAGCGATACTTGGGCAAACATATCTAGATGCTAAAATGGGGCTACAACTTATTTTTACAAAGAATGTACAGCACAAAGCCAGCCATTGAAACCAACTCCTATGTGGGAGAAACATGATGTGAGGCTGGATGAACACAGCAGGCCAAGCAGCATCAGAGGAACAGGAAAGCTTGGTGTTTCGGGTCGGGACCCTTCTCTTATGTGGGGGTGTTCATGTTCTTCACCTCTGTACCACCAAACCCTTTTAGAATACTTTCCAATACCTTCTCCCTCATAAGTTTATCCACCTTCACCTTAAATATAAATATGCAATCCATCTTAACTACTGCTTCAGTGAACTCCACGTTCTGAACATTATTTAGGGAAGGAAGTTTCTCCTTAGTTCCTTACAAGTCTTTTTAATGAATTAGCTTACATTTATGGGCCCTGGTTTTGAATTTCTGCAGAACATAAGAATTAAGAAGAGGTCTAAGCCACATGGCCCTTTGAGTCACAGAGTCACAGAGTGGAGCAACAGACCCTGCACCAGCTGCATCAACCAGACACCCCAATCTGACCTAGTCCCAATTACCAGCATTTGGCCCAAATCCCTCTAAACCATTTTATACAGTTAATGTTGACTTAATTGTGATATCAATTACACTTGCATGTCTGTCTCCTCATAACTACTTGCTCCCTTGCCGCTTAACTATCAATCTAATTCCACCATGAACATGTTCAATAATCCAGCTCCCACAGCTTTACTGGGGTAGGGAATTCCACAGATTGAAACACTCTGATTAAAAACAAAATCCCCTTATCTCAGTCTTTTAAGTGAAACCTATAATTTTTAACTATGTCCCTTGCTCTAGACTCTTCTAAAAGGGGAAATATTCTCTCAGTATCCATCCTGTTAACTCCCCTTGGGATATTATAACATTCAATGAGAACAATCCCAGTCTTCTATATTCCACTGAGTGTCAGCTAAACCTGCTCAACAATTCTTCATAAAGCAAACAGTTTATCTGAGAAATTATTCCAGTGAACCTTTTCTGAACCATTTATAATGCAATTACAACCTTTCCTAAGTGAGGAAGTTTAAACTGCACGCAATATTCAAGATGTGGTCTTACCATCTCCCTGTACAGCCATATCATTGCTTCCTAATTTTTGTAGTGACTTCTCCTTGCAATAAATGCCTGCATTCATTGGCCGTCCTAATCACATGCTCCACCTACATAGCAACATTTTGCAGTTCATGCAGCTGATCACACAGGTCCCTCTGTACCGTGAACTTCCCTGTAGCCTCTTTCCATTCAAATTATAAAGTCTTTTCTATTCCTCCTGCCATTCCTTATTATATACTATCTGCCAGATTTTTACCCACTCACGTAACCTATCTAACTCTCTCTGTAAATTCTTTACGCCTTCTTAACAATTTACTTTCCTTCTTATCTTTGCACCATTAACAAATTTCACTTCCATACATATCTAAGCCATTGATACAGATTGTGAACAGCCAAGACCCTGGCATTAATCTCTGTGGCACTCCAATAGAAACAGCTTGACAACGTGAAAAAACGTCCCAGTTTTCCTCAATATCTGCTACCTATTAACTAACCAATCCTCTATCATGTGAATATGTTGTGAGCTCTTATTTTGTGAAGTAACCTATGATATAGCCAAATACCTTCAGAAAATCCAAGTACACCACATCCCCTTATTGGTGTTCCTTGCTACAACATGTTTGAAGCAGCTTCTCAAATCTGTCACCCACACAACTGCCCAGATTTGTGCACCTACAATGTGGTGGGAACGATAAATAGCTTCTTGGGGCTCTGCTGGCAGTTCTCATGGGCAACCCCATACCAGCCCTACCATCTTCATCCAGGTTTCCCTCATCTGTCTTGAAAGTTCCCCTTTCACAATCTGAGTGCTCAGTAGGAACCTGGAGGAGGGATCGTGGGGGCTATCATTGAAACAGTGAGAGCATCTGGACATTTTTTCCTTTATTCATTCACGGGATGAGGGTGTCACTGGCTAGACAGCATTTCATGCCAATCCGTAATTGCCCAGAAGGGCAGTTAAGTGTCATCCACATTGCTGTGTGTCTGGAGTCACATGTAGGCCAGCCCAGATATGGACGGTACTTTCCTTCCCTGAAGGACGTTAGTGAAACAGATGGATTTTTCCAACAATGGATTCGCAGTCATCATTAAACTCTTAATTCCAGATTTTTTTATTGAATTCAAATTCCACCAGCTGCCTTGGCGGGGTTCAAACCTGGCTCCCAGAGCATTATCTGGGTCTCTGGATTAACATTCCAGAGATAATCCCACTCGGCCATCGCCTCCCTGTATTGAGACACGTTACCTACAGCAGATCACTTTAGGGCTCGAAGTGGAGCCACCAAGTGAAGATACATTTCATCTCCAGCATGGCATTGGGGTAGGGAGGTCTGCAATGTGACCTCTTGCCCAGGGCTCATCTGCTTCCACCTGCTTTCTTTCTCTCCTCTTTTTACTCCTGCTCTTTTATTCTCACTTTTTTTTTCTTTTGTTTTTCTTTCCTTCTGTGGCGTCAGCGCGGCAGCAAGGGCAGGCCATGCACAAAGTGGTAGCAACCTCCCGGTTGTCAGAGGCAACGGTGACAGACACAGCATTTCGGGGCCAGTGGCAGCAGCACGAAGGACATCCCCACCCGCACGCCCCCGCCCTGGCGTTTGGGACCAGCGGCAGCAGCAGCGGTGGCATCTTAAAGCTCCTCTAGAAATCCGAAGCGGACTTTTCAAGGTGGCAGTGTGAGCAAGGTGACATCGCGGAGGAGGGCAGCCAGAGCAGGAGGCTCAGCATGGAGTGGGGGTGCAGCCTGGCTGCTGGTTGTGAGGCTGGTGTGGGCTCAGCATGGGTCTCAGCATGGGCAAGGTGGGCCCAGCAGCGAAGAGATGGTGCCAAGAGAATGATGTCTCCTATGATGCTAGGTCCAGAGCAGACGACAGTGGAAGAGGGTTGTTGGCATCGGTGTCAATTGTGAGCCAACTCAGGACTTATGGTGGAAGCAGCAGAACAAAGATAGACTGACTTTCACTTACATCTTTTTATTCTTTCTATTCTTAAATCACTCAAAATGGTGCTGGTTTGGGGTGCCAGTTGATGTTTTTCACAATATTTTACTGGACTATTCACTGTTAAATGCAAGCGACAATAACTCATTCATCTCATAATCCAGAGAGTTGTGGATGTAAGCTAACTGATTAAGAGGGAGTTAGAACATATTTCCATGAAATTGTTGGGGGTTTTTTTGTCTTCTTGCGAATCTTTCATCAGTTACACATTACAGGAGAAAATGAAATATCATCAGTGACTCCACCATGTTGATTAGCTGGTAGTCCTATCAGGTGAATTTTCATTCACTTCCAACCAAGGGACTCAGGAACTGCTATATGATCAAGTTTACAAATTCACAATTACTCACAGCAACTAAAAGAGAGGAAAGAATTAGATTAAGTGAGAACAAATTTTACTTTTGTTTCAATATATTGATGCACTCATAAGGCAAAGGCATTATATCAGAACAGGATTAAAACTATCAATAAATACTGGTCTGAGCTGTATGTAAAGATTAGTTTATTACATAAAGAACATGGAGAAGAAAAAGAAGGAAGGAAACACAGTGGAGTAATCGTAGCCCCATTGAAAGGTCAACAGATTATGGAAGCCTGTTGTGTAAAGGATTCAGCTTCCCTTGAGGTAAAAAATGTGTGATATTGGATATTGGCACCTGCATCACTTTAAGAGGGCACATGCTAATGAGAACACAGCCAGGAAATACAAGATGCCAGTAGCTTTTGCAAAGTCCAGCATGCAGCTGTGCTTCCCTCAGCTATAGGTGCTCAACTTCTATGAAATCTATTTGCTGAGCAATCATGCAAAGTACCTTGAAATAAACAGAACATGCCTGTTTACTCATCTTGGTGAGAGATTGGTCACATTATGTGCATTACAGCACCAGACCTGAGACACCTTCCCAACAACCCAATCTTGGTGTCTCTGGTAAGTGTGAAGATATTTCAGTCATTAAACAAAATAACTCGGCCCCTGTTTCTCTTTGTAACAAGTGTCCTCCTTTCTGACACTTGACTTTTCCCTGTTACTGTTTCCTATCTTTCTTCTTTCACTCAGTCTTATTAAATGGTTTACTTACCTTCTGGCTTCCAAAAGCACACGCTAGAAATATTAGACTGCCTCTTTGCAGATACTGTGTACCTTAAAGATTTTCAATTTCATAAGACAGGAGAGAGTCTACTTGTCAGTCAGCATTCATTCAAAAAATAAATGGGTTGGCATCTGTGCGAGAGCAATGGCTATTATACGACTCGTGCTTCGGCCCAAGAATATGACAAGATTGCAGAACACACAGCAGTGATTCAGGGTAATAACAAAAGTACAGTTAGTCAGTCTGTCTCACACATAGATTAGATTTTAGTCCAATTTGGATTGGCTAGTCATGATATCTTTCATGTCACAATACAACCTGTGCAACAAACTATGCCCTGTTTAAATTGACATTAAAACTTAACAATTGTAATTGCTTTGCTCTGAGCACATTATGAAAACAACTCTAACTCATTAACTCACATTATCAGACCAACAGGATCACTGAATATGAATTTGACATTAGTTCACTTCAGTCCAAACACAATTACCCTAAGTATTGGCAGGAATGGGAATTGGGATGGGTTCATTTTCCTGTGACTGTTCCTAATTCATGTGTTTGCCCAAGTTACCTAATTGTCAATTTTCTTTCTCTGCTTGGTGAAAACCATGATGTAAAGTGCTCGATGTCAGCAAGAGTTGGTTTTCTTTCCTTTGAGCATTGAAGAATGAAGATAACTTTCAGCCTATATTGTAAATATGCACCATTGAGTTCCTTGAACCAATAATAAATGTCTAAAATTAAACTGTTGCCAATAGTAACCATTCACGTTTACTTGAAATGCATAAAAAATTCGCAGTGCTCATTATTCAATCTATCATGTAGCTGTATTATAGCGGAGTTGGTGAAACTATTATCATCAATGCTGACATAATCCAATCTATCAGACCAGCAATACATCATTGAAATGATAGAGTGAGCTTTCTCCCAGCTGCATTGCAATCCTGACATCCTGAATTCCAGTTTGGGATCTGAGTGCATGGCCGTAGCAGGATATAAGTCATGAACTTCCTTGATCCAGCCAATTTAGAAACTATCTCTAAAAGTGCTGGTCAATTGAGGATACCAAATGGATCAAGAAAGTGGGAGATCCATTTGAGACCCCAGCAGCCCCACTGGGACATCAACTTGGAGGCACCCTCCATTGTTTGCAGAGAATTCAGCAAACTATAAGCCAGCAGGTCCAATGCATTGGAAGTGAAATCCTTTTACAGAATTAATGATAGATATGGTTGTGGTCTTTGTCCCTTCACCTTGTCATCATTGAGACATAGACCATGTAGTTTCGATGGGCATTCAACCTGGCAACTGCAAGGAGTTGGCAGCCTCCATCCACAGCTGGAATACACTGGAGTATTAGAAAGTGGTCCATAAGTGGACTTCAGCTACTCCAAAATGGCTGGCCACCTCAATGTAATGAATCTCTGACCTTTGTTACATCTGTACTTGGTACGACTTAAAAAGATGTGTGCTTGATGTCAGCAATGTGTTGTAGCGAGTGGCCAAAGGACATTAAGGTTTCTGTCTGAATCTCAACTGGGGCCATTTAAAGCAAGGAACACTGATGGAAACATGTTCCATTTTGTAAACAAATAACCTGCTAATCTTCCAAGCACTGCAGTGTCTGTGACTGTAATATACTTGTACACGCCAGGAGCTGTAATGAATCTTTCACAACTACATCACCCATGTCTAGTTCTTATGTTACTGGAGCGAGCATAAGTATTGCCAATCGGGAGCAAATATCTGGCTGGGGAGACAAAAGGCCACAAAAGCATATCACAAACTCTGGTCCCAATTTGCCTCTGGGAAAGTACCCTAAAAATGGGAAAGCTACCTTAATGCAGAACCCTCCTTGTCTTCCCAGCCCCAAATCCTTTTCTGTAAGGCTGCAAAATTTCGGTTCTATATATTTGAGTTTCTTGAATATATTAAAGTAAGAGTACAAAATCCATTAGCTAATTGGCAAGTCAAGGCAATGCAGGTATGTTGCAAGTAGGCAGGTAGGTGCTCTGTGAGCGAGTGTTATGATAACAAGCAAATACCTGAGATTGAGCCTCGTCCAGCCTGTGAGCTAGGTGTCTGCCCCATGTGCAAAATTTCCCTCCTGCAGCCTTTCAATGCAAGCTGCTGGGGCACCCTGCAATGCAAGTGTGTGCTTCCAAAGCATAATACCACAGCATCATCAAAATGCCAGGGTATGTCAGTGGGAAAAATACACAGAGGAGGAACAAGAGCAACAGGCTGCTTTCTGGTTGTGGCCAACATGGAGGCAGTTCAGAGCAAGCAGCAACTGAATGCCCCAGGCACCCGTTCTAGTTTCCTTGTCAAGTTTTCCTGACATCTAGCATGTAAGGCAAGTTTAGTAAGATGGGAGTGTGAATATTAATTAGACAAGCTGCACTGTTAACAAACTGTTTAACAATCAATAATGACCATTGATTGGGCACTGCGCTGCTCTCTAGAGAGAAACTCACCACATGCTTGTAAAAAATCTTCTTCTCTAAATTCATACATTTGTATTTTTGCTCTTTTGTTTAATCTTGTTCTTTCAAGAATTATTTGTTCTCAAATTAAAGTAATTGAAAAAGTTTGGAGAACTCCATCAGCAGTACCTGTGCTTTCTTTTATGTTTCAATAAGCTTTACCATTGTCTTATTGAATATGGGAGTGTGGTTATTTGCTCAGCTTGTGTTTTAGCATCTAGTATGGAAGCAATTCTGTAGTTTAAGAATTTTACATTTTTTTTCTAAGATGTCAAAAAACCTGTTTCCTCTTTGGCTATTCCTGAAATTAAATACCAAGAGGTATTATTTCCCCTGCTATTTCTTCTTTCTGTGTTTATGCATTCTTCTTACACTAAAGCTGTTTAATTCTGTAGTGTTTCAATGCTACTTTACTGTATATCCAGCTCATTATTCCTTCAGTATGGCAATGCCTTTTATGTATTCATAAATAAGATGTTGATTACACAATAGCAATTAGGCACAAGTTACATTAGTAACTTGGATATTGTTACAAAGATTATGAGACCTAGGATAATGGATCTATTCTCTTCAAGATCCTAAAATATTCTGCCTTTCCCCAAAAAGCGCTTGTGATATCATTGGATTGTTGATATTTAATGCAGTCACCAGCCCCTACCTTTTTTAGAATCATTGCTTTACATGACACACAGCATTGGAGACCAGCTGAGTGCTGGCAAGTCATGACATCAAAGATGGGGAAATTGACAGAAGTGTTCCAGTCAGCTACCTAGTGACAGAATTGAATATGACACATATGGAGTTACTCATTCACCTTCACTTTCAGCAGCTGCTGAAATAAGTTAAAAGTACTTTGTAATTAATTAAAACATGATTGTATCTCTTGATGTCAAGTTTAAGCCAAATGTGTGCATACAGACCTGCCTCACAATTCTTCCACCAAAGCATGTGCAGTTCCCCCCATTGGTTGAAAATATGAACATATGCAGGAACTGTTGCTGCCTCTCAATAATTGGACTAGCTCAGAAGCTGGAATGTCCAATCTGCAGGGCAGTTGTCAGTGCCAACTTGATATAGCCAAAAGGAATGCTCAGGATCAGGGCACTGAATTCAGGAAACTGAGAGATATCTAGCAGATAGCAGTTCCCACACTTGCGACGTTAGCAATGGGTTCAGAGTACATGATTCTGAGGTGAGAGTGGCTCAGTTCCTGGTCATTGTCTCTCAGTTCCAGGGTTCCCTGTGGCCTGGACTGGAGTTATTGCTTTCCAGTCTGTCAGTACTGAGGCTCCAAAGATTACTTAAAGGTTGTCATTAATGATCAAACATTTTAACTGCAAATGGTATAGAAAAGGACTGTTACTGGGAATTTAACATTGTCGAGAGCACGTTTGAAACAATAAAAATATGTAGACTGTATAATTAATATAGACTGTTTAACTGTTAGGAAAAACACCCTCTGCAGTTGTAACATCATCAAATACAACCTTAAATCATTCTCATCTTGGCAATTCAAATTTATGCCTTTACTTCTGCACAGATTAATCAAGAACCCCTCATGAGGTGCTCCACAAGGATGACAACAAATCCTTACAGGTCAGATATCTAAAGCTGCACCATCTCTGGACCGATGCTGACCATGCACCCAATCAAATAATCAGAACAATGGGACAGTTAACAAAGGGAGAGGCGAGTTTTCAGCTGGTAACTCAATGAACACTGATTGTGTGTAGGCCATAGAAATAGGGCCACCAGTGGAGAGTTTGTGACAGAAGGGGGCAGGATTCTCCAAACTTATGGACACTGAACCTCAGGACAGTCAATTGTAAAAATGTGTCCCATTGGCTCCTGTTCTCTTTTCTAAGGGGAAAGGTTTCTCCCTTTCCATTCTCTGTATGCCTGTCAGATCTTTGTACACCTTAATTAAATTTCCTCTTCAGCTTCCTTTGCTCGAAAGAAAACTATTCTAGTCTCTTTTCATCACTAGTGAATCTCTTTTGCACTGTCTCGAGTGCATTCACATCCTTCCTATCATGTGGAAGCTAGACCTGCATCCAGTGCTGAGGTGCGGACTAAGTAACATCTTATACAGCTCCATCATAACATCATTCTCTTGTATCGAATGCCTTGATTAATAAAGGCAAGAATGCCATGTGCCTTATTAACCACCTTATCTACCTGCAGAGAACAGCTAGATGTGGAAATAAAACACAGGGGTAGGAGGCGCTATTGAGTCAGATAGTTTGGGTGGCTGCAAAAGTTTATCTTGCATCCTACATCTGTCCAAGTGCAAGCCCAGGAGGAGTCAGCCTAAAGTTTAAAGGCCTGCTTCAGGCAAAACTGAGGCACAAAGAAATTGAAATTATTGAACAAAACTTATGTCATATACAGACAAGCGTAATTATTGCTCAGCAAAAGACCCTGTAGAGGTCTGAAGCTTATGCTTAAAGTAGATTCAGTTGTCAGTCGAGGAGCCACCTTATATAGCTACAGATTAAACAACAATGCCAAAGATCTTCAAAGGCAGACTGAACACTGAGTACTTTGTCACTCTGAGAGCAAATGCCAAAAACGTCCACCTGTTCACACACCTGAAAGCCTCACACCTGTTTAAAGGCACCTGAGACGGAGGCTACGTTGTGACATGAGGTTAGCTTGAAAGTCACACAGCCAATGATGCAGTGTTCTGCTCTGGTTCGAGTCTCTAAAGTGAACAGAACCAGTACGGTTTGTGTCAAACTGACACATTTGAACAAGGCAGTAGCATGAGAGATGCACCCAGTATCGACTCTCCCTAGACAAGGACTCCAAATGCTAACCATATTCATTACAACCTGTAGATGCTATTGATTTAGCTGCCTGTCCTTGATCTCACATACATGCCCTTGCAGCACATACAGCAACTGTATTGGCCTGATATATCACAGCCGCAAGGTGAAGATCAGATGCGCAAATCTCCAAAGTTGAAGGCAGCCTCAAAAAAGGTGACCTTCACAGTAAAAGGTGAAAAAAAATGGCTGGCTCATTAATGTCCTGTAAAAGAGAAATTTGTTGCCCTTATCCATCTCATTTACAAGTGGCCCAAGACTCACAGCAGTCTTTGTCTCTTAACAGCCCTCTGAAATAACCTAGCAACTCAGCCTAAGGCCAATTCAGGATAAGAAAGGAACGATGAAAGATGTGTTGTATTTTGGTAAGACAAACAAGGGCAGGACCTTTACAGTTGTGGAACAGAGAGACCTCGGGGTTCAGCTACATAGTTCTTTGAAAGTTGCATCAAATGTAGACAGGGTGGTAAGGAGGGATTTAGCACTCTTGCTTTAAATGCTCAGACCATTGACCATTAGGAGTTGAGGCTATACAGGACATTGATGAGGCCATTTTGAAGTACTGTATGTAGTAATTGTGGCCCTGCTATAGGAAGGATATCAGTCATTTGGAGAGTGTTCGGAAAAAACTTTTAAGGATGTGGCCAAGACTGGTGTGTTTGAGTTATATGGAGAGGCTGAATAGGATGGGACTTTATTCAGTGGAGTGTAGGATTTTGAAGGGTGGCCTTATAGCGGTTGATAACATCATGAGGGGCATAATTAAGGCAAATAGCAAAGGCCTTTCCCCTAGGGTAGGGGAGTTCAAAATTAAAGGGCATTTTTATTTTACGTAAGAGGAAAAATGTTTAAAAGAGACCTGAGGGGCAATATTTTCACACAGAGGGTGGTTCGTACATAGAATGAGCTGCCAAAGGAAGTGGCAGATGCAGATACAATTACAACATTTAAAAGACATTTGGACAGTGCCATGGATGGGAAAGGTTTAGGGGGATATGGACCAAATGCAGGCAAATGGAACTATTTCAGTTGAACCAAGATTGTACGACTTCATGATTCTATAATTAAAAAACTAACCAAAATAGTGAACGTCACCGGTCAGAACAAGTAGTGTCAGTAAACACAGAAATTGCTGAAGAAACTCGGCAGGTCTGGCAGCATCTGTGCAGGGAAAACAGAGTTAACAGTTCGAGTTGAGTGACCCTTCCTCAGAATTCTGCAACCCAATTCATTGGACTTTGTGGCACATGTCTGTCCAGTTTGGCACTTTCACCCTCCATTTGCCCCTGCTAGTAAACACGTTACATGGCCAATCATCTGCTTATTGCCTTTTTAATTATAAATTTACAACTTTTGTTTAATTCATTTATGGGATGTGGGTGTGTCTGGGCAGTTAAGCGTCAATTCCACTGTTGTGGTTACAAGTAGGCCAGACCAGGTCAGGATTGAAGTTTCCTTTCCTGAAGAGCGCTAGTGAACATAGAACATAGAACAGTACAGCACAGTACAGGCCCTTCGGCCCACTCTGTTGTGCTGAACTTTTACCCTAATTCTAAAGTCTATCTAACCTCCACCCCTACCTTATACTATCATCCATATGCCTGTCTAATAGCCAATTAAATGCCCCTGATGAGTCCAACTCCACTACCCTGTCCGGCAATGTATTCCACGCCCCGACCACTCTCTGAGTAAAGAACCTACCTCTGACGTCTCCCCTATATCTACCTCCACTTACTTTAAAACTATCTTCCCTCATAATAGCTACCTCCACCCTAGGAAAAAGTCTCTGACTGTCCACTCTATCTATACCTCTGGTCATTTGAATCAGATGAGTTTTTCCCTGACAATTCCCTGGTCATCATTACACTTTCAATTCTACATTTTTAACAATTTCAAATTCCACCACCTGCCTTGGCAGGATTTGAACCCAGGTCCCGAGAACATTACCTGGGTCTCTGGATTACAGTTCATCCATAACACTACTACACTATCACCTTCCCTGTACATTTATTATCTATATTTCATAGTTCAAAACCCAAACTCCATCTGCACTCACCCCTTCTTAAGTGATTCCCCTCATTGGAATTAATCAGCTCTTTTTCCTATTTTGAAAAACCCACGACGAAATCAACTATTTCATTAATCTAAGCAAATAACAGGAACTGTCCACCAAGGGGCAGCATCACAGGAATAAAAACGCAACAAGGGGGATAACCAGGAAGGGGGCTTAATCCAAATAGTGTTGGAAGGGAAGTAGTTAACCAGTTAGATTTCCTAAACCAACAAGTTATCCAATCACCCCATTAGTTTACAACAAATTACAAACACTGCCCACTACAGACAGTGGAACAATGTCCGAAACAAAAAAGGGAAGGACACTAGGAGGGAATTAAATCAAAGTAGTGTTGGAGAGGGAAATAATGTGCTCTGGTCCCCATTTGCCCATCTCTCTCCAAATAATTCAAGGGTACTGGCTGATACCATGTACTCCTTCACCAAGGACACCCAGGCATGAACATCACTGCTGAGGGGATTAATTAGCCCTTCCTTTCTTTTTATCTCTGCATCTGAGAGACCCCCCAGAACACAGCCTTATTTTTAGACCAACCACCAAATTACCCTTTTCACTAATAAAGAATTAACAAATTACAAGCACTCCTCACCAGAAGCATCGCACCAGTAACATAAAAAGAAGGGGTAGGGGACTAAAAGCAAAACGGAATGTTTGGTTATTCATTTATGTAACGCAGGCATCTCTGGCTGGGCCAGCGTTTATTGCCCATTCCCAGTTGTCCTTTAGAAGGTGGTGGTGAGTTGATGCAGGGTGGGGGAGCCGGGTAGAATGTGGAATAAGGCACCCTGTTCCCTGTGGAACCCACCTCTCTCTAAATGCTTCGAGGATGTGGGCGAATGCTGGGAGTTCCATTTCCAAGGAAGCCTGGACATAAATGTAGCTGCAGAAGAGGTTACTCAGTCTTTTTTGGTGTATACCTACCACCAAATCACCCACTGTACAATTAAACAAATAAGGTACAAGCATTACCAGGGAGCATATTAAAAAAACAGCTGGGGAAACTAGGGAGGAAGACAAATCAAAACGGTGTTGAAGGGTGAAATAACACACCCCACCTCCATCAATTACCCCTTAAACATATGCTCCAATATGCACCAGTTGCTCTGTATTATCTCTGAAATGTTCCTGGCTGATTCTTCAAATGACAATCATTTAAAACACTGTCAAACATTCCCCCGCTACATCTGTAAGCAGGGTACTGACAGCTTCACTGAATTAAAAATGGGCAACTTGAAATTTTTTATTGGACAATTTATTCCATATAATGTTGCCACCTAACACTCTTAACTAGAAAAATGCAAGTGAGCATATGCGAAGGTTCTCCCTTGTCCCAGTGCCTGATACAAGTAAACACAAGCCCCAGTCTGAGGCTGATAGCTGCAGTTCAGGTTCCACCCCGTTGCATCTCCATTTATTTGCTTGCCTTAAGCCTTTCCAGAGTCTAACCATGCCACTCAACAGAGAGCTCTGCATATGCCTGGGTAAACCATGCGCAGAATCTTCTCCAAGCAGTTTGAGAAGTCAATGTTCATTAAGACACCCACAGGAAGATTCCCTGTCATTGCAGTCTTAATGTAGAAGTTATCAGTTCTAAAAAGTTCCCAGGAGATCCATTCAATCCCAGATCGCACCAAGTTGGACACAGAGTTGAATTTGAGCCTCATTAGTGAGAGGCTGCTCCCTCAAGCTTTGCCCCAGAGCTACAGTGGGCCCTGAACCCAGGCCTACGCAGCCAATTTGTATTTATGCAAAACATAAATACTTTAAACGATCTTCACAGTGTGGAAAAAAATACAACAGTGGATCTACTTGCTTAAGTGAGGATAATAATGCTTGCGAATAGAAAATGTTTTTATTCTGTATCCAATCAGTATATTAAAAATGCGAACAGCACTTATAGCAGTGACTAGATTTTCCATGGAAACACTGAAGAACACTATTAATATTCACAGCATGCTACAATTACTGACCAATTTTCTCACATCATTATTGTTGTACTTTCAGAAACAGTGTAATGTGCACAAGGCCATCATTTAAAATTTATGTGATTTGATTTTTAACATGAGAAGAAATCGTATGTTGCACCTTTATTCCTTTGTGCTATCGAACACAGTGGAATGAATTTACTTTTGGTAATATGTCGTAGCTTCTCAAAGTAAGATGCTGGTGTACTCTTTAGTCACTCAGTGTTGGTATCCCATATTCCCATGTTGTTTGTGGATCAGGTAGTTACATAATAATGTGAGTTGCACTTTTAGAAAATGAACTGGGAGGGAACTGCTCCTGAGTGCACCTCAGATTAGGACACCAAGTTTCTCTGTCAGCCTCTCCAAAATCCACCCTTACTTGCTTGGCTTAAATGGCCATAAAGACTGCAAACATTTGTTGGCAATGTTCCAGCTAAGCACTGCCTCAGGCAAAAACATAAGTTCAGGCCTTAACTCAAGCTGTAAAGTGCTAGAGCTGTCCCCTCAATATGTCCATTCTACTGATTATACATCGATGCTGCACTGCAGAAAAAAAATTTTGCTGCAAGATTGAAGACAGAATACGAATGCACCTGAAAGCTCATGCCTTTGGCCATCAAGTTTCAGAATTCAATCCCTATATCACTCCACCTTCCTATCCCCCTCTAACACCCGGAGATAGCAAGAACTGCAGCCACTGGAGTCGGAGTAAATACAGTGTGGAGGAACACAGCAGGTCAAGCAGCATCCGAAGAGCAGGAAAGTTGAAGTTTAAGGTTTATATCCTTCACCCAGTACTGATGAAGGGTGTAAACCCGAAACATTGGCTTTCCTGCTCCTCTGATGCTGCCTGACCTGCTGTGTTCCTCCAGCTCCACACTGGACTGACTCCTCGAACACCGTCATTCAAATCACCAAATTTTACCTAAGCTTCCTAAAATCTATATCTTTATCTTAACATCATTTTGATGTGGGAGATAGCAAGAACTGCAGATGCTGGACAATCTGAGATAACAAGGTGAAGAGCTGGATGAACACAGCAGGCCAAGCAGCATCAGAGGAGCAGGAAGGCTGACCTTTCGGGTCTAGACCCTTCTTCAGAAAAATGAAGGGTCTGTCCAGGCCCGAAACGTCAGCTTTCCTGCTCCTCTGATGCTGCTTGGCCTGCTGTGTTCATCCAGCTCTACACTGTGTTATCTCATCATTTTGATGTGAATACATTTAAGTGACTCTCCTTGGAATTTTTTTTAAAATCTACATTAAAAGGGCCTATATGTGATTTGCTGTGGTAATCTGCTCCAACCACTTTCAGTTTCTCACACCAGCCATTTCAAAGATCTCCCTGAGTGACTTCATGGCATAGGAGTAACTTGCTGAACAGCAGCTATGGCACTCAGCTCTGCAAAGATGTTCAGTTAATGTACCAGCTTTGAATAATAATTCATCCTTCCCTTCATAAATAAATTGCTTTCTGTCAGTGTTATTAATATTTATTGTTTAAACATAACTATTATAAGAACACATTTGATAAATTGTCGGGATTCCTTAATAAGTTGGTGTAATTTCTGAATTAGTTATAATTTGTATTTTTTTTTGCCTTTTAATTGTAACCAACTCGAGTAACTTGACTCCCCAAAGCCTATCCACACATCTCCAAGGCACAAGTCAGGAGTGTGATAGAATACTCCCCACTCACCTGGATGTGTGCAGCCCCAACGATGCTCAGGTAGCTTGACACCATCCCAGACAAAGAAGCCTGCTTGATTGGCATCATATTTACGGCCGTCAGCATTCATTCCTTTCACCGCCAGTTCATTGTGGGAGTGGTGTGCACCATCTGCAAGGTACATTGCAGTAATTCGCTGAGGCTCCCTCAATAGCACCTTCCAGCCCGCAAACTCTACCACCTAGAAGACCATGGTGTGACAATGCCTTGGCTTTAACAGTTTATTTTGTTCTGGTTCCTTTTAAGAGAGAGATTGAATGAGAGCTACTGAAGATCAGTTGAATAAACAGCTTGGGAGGCCTTGGGTTTGTTCCTTACAGCCTGAATGTGTACTGTCAGTTCTCACAGATTAGGATTTCTGGATCTTGGTTTTTCCGTAACATCAGAAGTTACTGGGGCCTCAATAGAGTTGGAAGCTTCAGTGAAAGTCTGTTAATCTCTCTGAATTTTCTCTTGGTGTTTTTCCCTACTGGATGGGAGAACTGCATGTGAGAATCTGTGTCTGAATTTTCCTTTTTGCCAAGTGGTGTGCTTATGGGATGTTACTATATTGGAACAGTTGACTAGTTATAGTCGTTGTATCTATTATTCAGTTAAGTTTTCCAATGGAAATGTTATTCTAAATTATTGTCCCTTTGGTTGTATTTTAACTACAGTGTTTAAATAAATTGTGTTTTGCTTAACATCGAGTAATTTGACCAGTCACATTGCATCGGGAACAGACACTTCACATTTACCCTTAAAATAAGAAAAGTTAGGGTTTAGGCCGACTTCTTAAAATATTTTGATGAGATCTGGTCTGGTCCATAACAATGGACAACAGAAGAGTAGGGAATAGTACCATAAGACATAGGGGCAGAGGTAAACCATTCAGCCCAAATAGTGTTCTCTGCCATTGCTGATCTGATAATCATCAATGTCTCTTTCCTGCGTCTTTTCCATATCCACTGACCCTCTTACAGATCAAGAACCTGTCTATTTCAGCCATAATTATACTTAACAACCCAGGGCAAGTCACATGTCATCCTGATTTAGAGCTGCATCACTATTCCTCCACTGTTACTGGGTCAAAATCCTAGAATGCCTATTCTAACAATACTTGAGGGTCTTTCTGCATTCCAAGTCTATGTACATCCCAAGAACTCCAGCAGTTCCAGAAGGCAGCTCACCACCATCTTCTCCAGGACACCTAGGTATAATTGGGGACGAGGAATAAATGCTGGTCTAGCTAGTGATCCCAAGAATTAATTTCAAGAAAAGCTAGTCATAACATTTGTTTTTTTACTACAGTTGCATCTGTCAATACTGCACCAGCACCTATTCTAAAAGCAATTTTTAAAAAAATTTATTCTCAGGATGAGGGTGTTGCTGGCTAAGTCAACATTTATTGCCTATCCCCCTGAGGGCTAACAAGAACCAGCCACATTGCTGTGGGTCTGGAGTGACTTGTGGGCCAGACCAGATAAGGATGGCAGTTTCCTTCCCTGAAGGATGTTAGCGAACCAGATGGGTTTTTCCTGACAATCGACAATGATTGTCATTAAACTCTTAATTCCAGATTTTTGTTTTGAATTCAAATTCCAACATCTGCCATGGCTGGATTCGTACCAAGGTCACTAGAATAATGGTGATATCTAGCTTTCAGTGCATGTGTTGGAGTCATACAGCATAGAAGCAGGGTCTTCAGCCCACCATGTCTATGTTGACCAGCAAACGCCGAATTACACTATTGCCATTTATCTGCATTTGGCCAATAGCCTACTGTGCCTGACATTTTAAGTGTTCATCCTGATGCTTCTTAACTGTAAGTATACCTGCTTCCACCCGCTTTCAGGCAGCAATAGAGTTATGCAGCTGTGAGTTCTGTGGAGATTTTCCTTGAACATAGAAAGGTCATTGCTCATCAGATCAATCAATTTATTATTCAATGGCAAAGACATAAATACCACATACCGCTAGACTCCCATTTTAATCAAATCTGGTACCCGTAAAGTTCAATCACTAATACACTCAACAACTGAGCTCAACTATAATCATTCCAAAACTGAGACTGTCCTTTGATAAGTCAGATTGTTCTGTAATAACCAAGGTGTGATTGAATGATCACAATGGGCCTGTCTGACTTCAGTGGACTGTAATCAAGAACAGCAGACTGATTGAAGGACCGTCGATGAAGTCCTTTAATCAAATTCCATGTCCTCAATTCTAGCCAAGGACTAGTAAGGTCATTTTTATACAGATTTTCATCCATAAGTTAATGGTTTGCTTTTCACATTTCGCTGGGTTAGTTAAAAAGCTCGCTTTGCTGAATTATGTTTACAATTATATCTCTAATGTTTTGGATAAAAAAATTGTCTCCAACCATATATTTCATACTTGTTCAAGTATCTACCATCTTTTAATTGGTAATTCATATCATTCCCCATCTATCTTTCTGAAGAAGAGGGATAGGACTATTGCTAATAATAGATGCTAGAATTATTCAGCAGTGGATGTCCAATCTGGAATGAAATTAAATTGCTCAATCTACAGTAGAAAAATCTCGACTTGTCTTCAGTACTCAATGTACTGAATACAAAGTACAAATCTGTACACAGACTGTTGATGAAGCTAACAAAGTTTAAATTTAACCTAGTATAACAATGATTCTGTTCAAGGAATATGAACATCATTTGTAAGCCCAACAATTTGTTGCCCATCTCTAATTGTCCTCGAGAAGATGGTGGCGTTGGTGAAAGTCTGCCTTTACCAATGGGTATTGGCAACACTGTCAAGTTCTTACAAGCTTCTGGCTACTTTGAAATAGCACCAGATGTTCAGGAACAGAGTAGATCATTCAAATCATCCAAACAGCTCGACCATTCAAGAGGACCATGGCTGATCATCTGCCTCAATGTCACTTTCAGGCACTATCTGTACACCATTTGATGTTATTTGTCTCCAGAAACTATTAATTTCACCACCGTTTGAATGTAGAAATTCTTTCTTATCTCTGTCTTAAATGGCTACCCCTCATTCTGAGCTACATCCCACATTTGCTGATTATTATTCCAGGGTAGACAGGAGTTGCTAAAAGAAGTTGCGTTGTAGCAAACTCTGAAGAAATTGCTCAGGAAATTGAAGATTCCTCTGGTCATTTCTCCTGTGTCTGGAACCATTGAAATTAAAACAGAAGGTTCCAAACAGATTAACTAAGCTAAACTAAACAGAAAAAAATAGACTATTAAGTACACAGCCTAACTCTGGAGGTATTATTCAAAATACCTCATACAGCCCAACTACACATTCCCAGATCAGTTACACCACCTACCCCAAACCTGACCTGGCACCTTTGAGACCCAACTCCCATTCATGCTCTCAGGACCCACCATCCTCCAGGTCCAGAACCCACCCTGCTTCAAACCTGTGACTTGATAGACAGGTTCTGAAGAAGGGTCACTGGATTCAAAACATTACCATTGATTTGTCCCTCCAAATGCTGCCAGACCTCCCAATGTTCACTTGCAATTTCTGTTTCTGTCTCTGATTTCCAGTATCTACAGTTCTTTCTGTTTGTGATTATTGTAGCATCTTCTTTCATGCCCCGTTTAATTCTCTTACTGTCATGTCCTGCGGTGTACTCAAACTAATTCTATGGACAGAGTCACATTGGCATCTGAACAACATGGCTTATGGTGAGATTTGTGGCAGAATCAGATGAGAAGTCCAATGGGCCTATGTCAACATTAGGAGCATCTCATTCTTTTGTGCATTTCACAAGTGGAGTGATGGGTTTCTCAATAGTTAGCAGTGAATTGCCATTTAAGGGGGTTATTGCAGGTTCAATGCCTTGTTGATGGCCCAATTCACGTCATTAATATTCAACTTTCTATCTTTCCAAACTCGCCAAACAGGCTTGACTTTCAGAAATCTCAATATGGAAACTAGAGCAGGTACCTAGCGAATTTAACTCACTATTCGCTCTAAATGACCACCATGTTAGAACTGGGTATCATCACCTCAGGGAATACTCCATTGGCACCAGCAAAATGAATCCCACATCTATGGATACAGGCATCAAGCATGTGCCTACCTCTATGAACCCTCATGACAACCTTTCCAATCTATTTACAGGATACTTCCACAGGTCAGTGTTGCACAGCAGGCTGCACCAGCAACCATTGTTTTAACATGGCTGTGTGGACCTTGCACACTCAGAGATATGCACCCAGCTCTTGGGCCAGGTTGCATCTCTAGGCTTGTTGCTCACTGTCATAGTACTCACTCACTTTGACCCAACCTGAATGCTCATCGCATCCCTTCCTTGTCTTTTTAGGCATATTCCCCCTCAACCTGAGGTACGGCCATCATATTGTTTCAGTCTTTCCTTGCCATATAGTACCAGCACAAAGTCAAGAAGCTTGTCATGGAGAATTGTCAGCAGTTGAGTAAAGGATGATGGTCTTTGCTCTGGAGGCCCTGGCACAGTAAGTCAAAGACAACATCTGATGCCAGTCCAGGTGCTTGAGAATCATTATTCCACCATTTGGGACAGATGTGTTAGGATGGTCTCCACATAAGGGATGGGAGCTGTATCATGGGTAATGTACCACCCATTGTCAGTGACGTTCATCTCTCGCTATATACACATGACGTCCTAAAATGACAGAGTTACTGCAACCGTGCGCTGTTTCTGGACGGAATCTCTTCAAGGCATAGACATAATTGAAGGAATGGTTACCTTGGATCATGCTGATGTCCAGTAGCTCCCACATGCTGAAGCTGCAAAACATCACCTCTCTGATAACTTTATTACATGAGAATTATTTTTTCTCAGTTTGCCATTTATAAATCATATTGTTCTTAAGAAACTTTTTTATTATTAGTGGGCCCTTCTGGTGTTAATAGAAGCTTGCAATTACTCAGAAATTACCAGAGTCAATTAATCTGCATTCCTAAGATCTTGCACTTTGATTTTTTTTCTATACGTAGGTCATCCACAGACTGGATCTGTACATCCTTTCTCAACAGAAGACTTTGCCACTCTTTATGTTATCCGTATGTGCCTACCGCACTATTTTGGAAGTGAAGGGTCTGTCATTCTCCCCTTTCATTTCATGACCAGTTTTCTGGTGGCAGTCCGTAATATTTGACAGCCATAGTTGGGAATCAGAGAGATGAAGCCTCCTCCTCTGTCACTATCAATTCAAGGCTCGAGTCTGCTTTTGGGACACATGATAAAGCAGGTTCTAAATTGCTCTCTGCCTTAAGTTAAATAGGAGGTGATGGCCAGGTGGTATTGTTGCCTGACTGTTAATCAAGAGACCCAGGTAATCTGCTGGGTCCTACAATGGCAGACTGTGCAATTTGAATTCAATGAAAATCTGGAATTGGCAGTCTAATGGGTTGCTGATTTTTGGGAAGAACCCACCTGGTTCACTAATGCCCTTTGGGGAAGGAAAGTGCCATCCTTACCTGGGCTGGCCTACATGTGACTCCAGACCCACTGCAATGTGGTTGACGATTGGGGATGGGCAATAAATGCTGGCCTGGTCAGCGTCACCCGCATCCTGGCAGTGAATTGAAAAAATACATTCCAGCAGCAAAGCCTCATTATAATAAAACAAGTGCCAAAGTTTCACAAGCACCCCAAATTGGTGCCTGGAGATCTTGGCACGACACTATCCTAAGTGGGCCTTACTGTGACTCAGCTTGTTACTTCTGGCAGAATCCCTTGTACACAGTTGAGTGCCCATGTTTTAGTGATTGGGTTGGAATCCCTCATGTAGAACCAACGTTAGCTTCAGACACTGTGACCTGGAGTGAGCTGCTGCATATTTGAGTAGAAGCTTCAGGTTGCAAGCCCAGTGTGGAGTTTGCCAGTAAATTTGGCTGAGAAGAACACGCAAATTAAGAAAAAGACTGTCTACACTGTTTTGCAGCACACAAGCTGTACTACCAGGCACCTCTGTCTTTTAACGCAAAGCGTCTACAACATGTGACATGCTGCAACAGTTAACATTTATTAATCTCTTTTTTAAAGTGAGAATCTGCCCCAAGGCAGTTTGCAGGAACATTATCAAATAAAATTTGACATCAAGTCACAAAAAGAAATATTAGGACGTGACAGAAAGCTTGGTCAAAGAGGTAGGTCTGAGAAACTGCCTTAAAACATAATAAATATGTATACAGTTTTGAGGAGAAAATTCCATGCTAAAGGGTATTAATGAACCAAAGAGCATTTTTTAACAACTACTACATGATTATCATGTGGCTAGCTTTTGATTCACATTTCACAAGCATCCTACTGCAGTGAGATTTGAACCCACTAGCCAGCTGCACTCTGGATTACTAGCCCACTATACCACCTCCTCCCCATATCAGTGAAATGTATATCTCCCTACACTCCATGAAATGTGAAACAACAAAGGTGCTATTAATTTTAACTCAATACGGACCTTTGAGCAGACGTTCACTTCATGTGAATTCTCATCGGCTTGGCTACACTTGCACAACTTTAAAGGCAAACAGGTCAGGGAAGCAATTATAAATTATAGTCACTATACTAGATTGGGACCTGTTTATTGGCCTGTGGCAAGATGGTTTGTGAATACCCCTTGAAAAAATAACAGCAGGTTGTATATCTCTCACGATGTAATTAAAATAAATAGTCATTCGTCAATATTGAATGAAGTCAATTCCTGGCAACAATTTAAGGTGCATGCCACTGAATGTAAATGTTCTGTCCTATTGACACCTATCAATTTGTTTATACGAAGTCAGCTCCATTGGAGCTGAGCTGTTGCTTTTCTCTTTCAGACACATTTGATTTTATCCTCTTTTAACCCTTTAAATACTTATTCTATCAATATTAATACACAGCTTTAGAAAGAAACAACTCACCACAGGTTAAAAATCCATTTTGCCTTTAACACTTTCCAGGAACCAGGCTGTGTCTGTCAGTCTACTCCTAACTGGTTTATCAAGCAAATCACAAATGCTTTAATCAACAACTTTGTCCATTTTTTATTCCAGAGTCTAGGATGGTTTGTTTCCATCATTGCCAATCTGAACCGTGTGCATAATGCATTTCCCCACTGAGCTGAAAATACTTTATGGCTCATCTGGAAGGTGAATGACAGCTTTCATAGGAACTTTCAAAGTACACTCCTTTTCAGGCAATCCACTTGGATTTGAAGAGTCATTGGATGGCTCCCTCAGAAGCTAGACAACGTTTAGTCTAGACAACGAAACAGCGCAGGTTCAATGAAAGTCAAGCCACAACCAGGGCTATTATTAAATGCCCAGTTAGGACTAGCACTTGCAGGGTTCAGACCCAAAAAGTCGATACCTTCCCAGGTTTCAAGGTTATTTTCTGCATGATGCATATTTCATCTTGCCTGGATGATGCTGATTTTGTTTCTTTAGTGAAGCTGGAATGAACAGCTAGCAAAAGACTAGACAGGCTAGGCCTGTATCATCTGGAGTATAACAGTGTCAGAGGTAACACAAGTGAAAATTAATTGATCCTGAGGGGACTTGGCCCTGTGGATGGTGAAAGGATGAATCTGCTCGAGCGAGAATGTGGAAATAGGGTTGAAGGGTTAAGTAGCCTACTGTTGCTGCTTGTTCCTACAGAGAGGATTAAATATACATCAAGGCTACACATTACATCTGCAAATCCAACAGTGGCCAGACCACCTTCCCCTATGCTATCATAATCTGACTATTTTTGGTGGTCCTAGGTTTTTTAAAATGACATCCTGTAAAAGTCGTTCGATACTCGTGCCATATTGACTCGATCGTCTTGCTGTCTTTTCTCCCATTCTTTTGCTCCAGTCACTTCCGGAGAGATGTCATCAATCCAATAATTCCACTCAGGATGACTCCTTACCCTGAGGTGTGCTTACCCCCTTCAAGCTGGTTGTCAGGAAGATGGCAAGAAGGGCAAATAATTGGTGACTTCTTGCCACCCCAGCAATCAAACAATGGTGAGAAGGTCCATTTGCCACCTTCTCAACTCGACCTTAATCGGTCAACAGACATCCACTCAAGAGCCTCACATGGCCACCAGCCCAAAGAGCTGGCTTCCTGGCAGGTGAGAAAATGGTGGGTGACTTGTCTGATGCATTTGGAGGGAGTACGGTGCCTCTGTCTGCCCTAGTTTTGTGCCAATCAAAGGCTCATCTTCATGCCAACTCCCAGCACCCCTCTCCCATTGACCCCATGTTATGGTCTAATAATGGATTCAGTAGGTCATAACAAAAATAACTCCATTGGCTAAGTGATCCAAAGTAACATATTCTACAAAGCAGATATTAAACAGTAATATAGATAGAGCAGTAAATATATATCACAGTAAATATATAATAACAATTTGTAATCTACATTTGATATATTAGAAACTTATGCAAACTAATGGGTGGGTCTATTAGCCTGATCTACTTTACACATATTCAACATGTCCAATACCAAATCTCACTGCCTTCTGCCCATCAGGAACCCGCTTTACAATGGCTGGCCTGGAGAACTCGGGTTTCCTGGCACCGGTCACAATCTCAGTCCGAGGTGAAGTCCAATGTGTGCTGCAGAGTCCCTGACGTTAAATTCTATTCTGTGTGCTTTCAGTACTTTCCCAGACATTCCATTGTGCAAAATGCCATCTCCCAGATGGCTGAGTCATGCACTTCCCCAACAGCCAAAACAACTGTCTTGCACCAAACCAATAATCTTCCACTTGTCTTCAATCACTCACTGTTACACTCAATTCTGCAACTGGGAGAGCTTTAAGCTAATCATTAAGATGGGCAGAGTAGATTGTCCATTAGAAGAATTTTAAAAAGTGGGTGGCACAGTGGGTCACTGGTCAGCACTGCTGCTTCACAGCACCAAGAACCTGGATTCAATTCCAGCCTCAGGCAACTTTCTGTATGGAGTTTGCACATTCTCTCTGTGTGGGTTTCCTCCAGGTGCACCAGTTTCTACCCACAGTCCAAAGATGGATACGTTATGTAGATTGGCCATGCTAAATTGCTCATAGTGTTCAGGGAACTGTAAATTAGGTGGGTTACATGGGGACAGGTCTAGGTGGGATGCTCTGAGATTCAGCGTGGACTTGTGGGGCCAAAGGGCTTGTTCACACACTGTAATTAGCCCTTAATGATCTGGATTGACAATATCATTTTTAATCCTACCAGTACACTCCACCCAACAAGATCCAGATGGCAGTGGCATTCCTTCTCACTTTTCGATTCCTGAAGACTAAACCAACAAGAATCTCCAGATCCGTTGAAGCTGCGGACCTTTCATTGGTTCACAAAGAGAGGGTTCAATTAGAGGCCCTTGATACAGCAAGAAGATCGCCAGTCAGCATAGGCTGAACTGACCGGAGCTGGAACAGTTACTTTTTTGTTTGTTGGGGACGGGCAGACAGTCAGCCCTGAAGACGCTACACCCCACACTTAGTGTTTGATGCACTCGGCCTCTAATTCAGTAACGCTGTTTTGTTTAACATTAGTCTTGGGTTGTAAAGTTGAGTGGAACATATGCTATTGGATTGGTGGCATCCCTCCAGAAGTGATAGGAGCAACTGCAGCTTGCAATTGATATTTTTAATAGGGATTTATACTTGGGATGTAACTATCTATGGAATTTATTGGTCTCCTTCACTTGCCCTTGAATTGGTTATGGTGTACTTTCTTCCTGAGCTGCAGCTCGGCCTGTGGAGTGAAAGTGCTCCCATAGCACTGTTGAGGAGGAATTTTTAAAAGCTTACATTTCTATAGTGACTTTCATGATCTCTGGGCATAGCAAACAGAATTACAAACTATGCAACACTTTTTGAAATGTGGTTACTGCTATCAAGCAGGAAACAAGGCAGGAATCTCCCACAAATGTGGTAATGACTGGGAATGAGCCATTATCCACCAGGGACCAGCATATCTCTCTGATAAAGACAACTGATTGTGTAGCTTCAGAGTAACCCACACATTGTGCAAGACAAGGAGACAGGCTCTCTGAACAGCCACAGCTGTTATGGGAAATAAATCCACGCTCTTGGTATCAATCTGTATCAGACTCTAGTCATCTGACCCCTGTGATAATGACCACAGAATCCATTCTTGTGGTGTAGTTTGGGAGATAAATATTGACTGCTGTTCTTCAAAATAGTGCCGTCAATCTGTTTGTCCGCATGTAGATCCTTGTTTTAGTATTCAATTAAAAAAAGACGCAACTGCACCAGTGCTGCATTGGAAAGAAAACTTGAATATTTGTGCTCACGTCCTGGACTGGGTCCTAAGTCTATAATTTTAATTGCAATTCAGACCCAGGAGTGTTACTGATGATTCAGGTCAGGGAGATGCTGTCAAAGCGAGCTTGGGGAATTATGGTGATACATCTTGCAAATGGTGCATTCTGCACTGTGGTATGCTGGTTGTGAAGGGACATGAGTAAATGTAGGATAGCAAAGTGTGGAGCTGGATGAACACAGCAGGCCAAGCAGCATCTCAGGAGCACAAAAGCTGACGTTTCGGGCCTAGACCCTTCATCAGATTTTTCAGGAAGCGTTCACCCAGCTCCACACTTTGTTACCTCGGATTCTCCAGCATCTGCAGCTCCCATTATCTCTGAGTAAATGTTGGCTGCTTTTCCCTGGGTGGCATCAAGCTACGGGAATGTTGCTGCTGCTGCACCAGAGCAGTCAAAAGGACAGTATTCAATTACAGTAAGTGACTATGAGTGCCTCACAAGTGGTGGAGAATATTGAGGATTCAGGAGGCCCATCATTCACTGTAGAATGCTAAATCTTTGACCTATAGGTACAGCAAGTAATTAAGAAGGCTAATGGAATGCTACCCTTTATTACAAGTGAAATTGAACAGAAAAGTAAGGATGTTATGCTTCAGTAATACAGGGCTCTGGTGAGAGTACATTTTGAACACTGCAATGTTATTTAAGGAAAAATATAAATGCTTTAGAGACAGTTCAAGGCGAGGTTTGATTTCTGAAAAGATTGCATGGCCTTACGAGGAAACATTGTAAAGACTGAGCTAGTTTCCAAAGAAGTTTAGATGAGTGAGACCTGACTTGATTGAAGCATGCGAGATGCTGAATGGCCTTCACAAGGCGAATGTTGGAAGAGATGTCTCATTTCGTTGTCGCATCCAGAACCAGTAGGTATAATTTAAAATGAGAAGACTCTCTTTTAGGATAAAAAGACAGATTTTGATGTGGGGAACACGCGGCTTCAGATTTCCCTGCTTCAGAAGATGGTACAGGCAGGGTCATTGAATACACTTGAGGAAGCGGGAGAAAGATTCTTGTTAGGCAACAGAATTGGGATTATCTCAGGTAGATGGGAATGTAGAATCAAAACATAAACACATCAGCTATGGTCCTATTGATGGGAAAGGAATCTTGAGGGGATTATTATAATACACCTGCTCCTAATTTGTATCTTCACATGTACCTTAGTGTTTATGAGACAGGTGCAATTTAACCAAAATTGACCTCCAGGTCATTGACGGTGGGGATGCGGTCAAAATTGGGATAAATTGATTCTTCCTATTCACTGGCTCACTGATGCTTTGTGAGTTTTGAAATTCTTTTCCTCACCTAAACACTGAGAATAGGAGAATTGTGTGTTAAACGAGTTTTTTTTGTCGCAGTTATAAAGAAAAAATAATCTTCAATAATGCGCCAACAGCAATCTCTGGTTTTTCTCTCCAACTTTGCCTCTCCTGTGTGAAGGCAATTGGCTTCTGTTCAATAGCTCAGCAGTAGCAGTGAGATTGAGAACTCAGCAAAAGATTGAAGTTGTATTCCATCAGTCTACAGTGAATCGCAAAGTGCTGTGTCAAACTGACCTGAAGGTTTTATTTATGAATAAGAGTTTAGTGAACTGGCAGAGGTGAAATGGCTTAATGGTTCAATTTTCTTTGACCTGTTCCTTAACTCCTTGCTAATACGACTATACAATCTTATCACAAGTGCTGTTATTCCAAACAGAACTCATAAACACCCCACCCATGGCCGACGCCGACGGAACCCCACCCACGACCGACGACCTCATCACTCCGCCCACAACCTCCACAGCCAGCAACCCCAGAGAAGACAGCCACACTGAGCCCTGCCGCATCTTCACCATCCCCCCAGACCTCTCACTGACTGAGGACAAACGGTCAGTCCTCAGTAAGGGGCTCACCTTTGTCCCCCTACAACCACACATCAATGAATACCAGTCACGGTTGGACATAGAGCCTTCGCCTCCACGCTTACTTCTTCAACCGGGAGCCTAACCCTCCCTCCACTGACCCCTTCGCCCGCTTCCAACACAGGTCCTCCTCCTGGACACCACCCCCAGGCCTCCTACCTTCCCTCGACCTCTTCATCTCCAACTGCCGTCGAGACATTAACCGCCTCAACCTCTCCACCCCTATCACCCACTCCAACCTCTCCCCCGCAGAACGGGCAGCCCTCTGCTCCCTCTGCTCCAACCCCAACCTCACCATCAAACCGAAAGGTGGCGCAGTGGTAGTATGGCGCACTGACCTCTACATCGCCGAGGCCAACCGCCAACTCTCCGACACCACCTCCCACCGCCCCCTCGTTCATGACCCCACACCCAAGCACCAAACCATCATCTCCAACACCATTCATGACCTCATCACCTCAGGGGACCTCCCACCCACAGCCTCCAACCTCATTGTTCCCCAACCCCGCACGGCCTGTTTCTATCTCCTTCCCAACATCCACAAACCTGCCTGCCCTGGTCAACCCATTGTCTCAGCCTGTTCCTGCCCCACCGAACACATCTCCACCTATCTTGACTCCATTTTGTCCCCTTTGGTCCAGGAACTCCCTACCTACGTCCGTGACACCACCCATGCCCTCCACCTCCTCCAGGACTTCCAATTCCTGGCCCCCAACACCTCATATTCACCATGGACATCCAGTCCCTATACGCCTGTATTCCGCATGCAGATGGCCTCAAGGCCCACCGCTTCTTCCTGTCCCGCAGGCCTGACCAGTCCCCCTCCACCGACACCCTCATCCGCCTAGCCGAACTCATCCTCACCCTCAACAACTTCTCTTTCGATTCCTCCCACTTCCTACAGACAAAGGGGGTGGCCATGGGCACTCACATGGGCCTCAGATATGCCTGCCTCTTCGTAGGTTACATGGAACAGTCCCTCTTCCGCACCTACACAGGCCCCAAAGCCCACCTCTTCCTCCGTTACATTGATGACGGTATCGGCGCCGCCTCTTGCTCCCCAGAGGAGCTTGACCAGATTCATCCACTTCACCAACACGTTCCACCCCAACCTTAAGGTCACCTGGGCCATCTCCAGCACATCCCCCACCTTCCTGGAACTCTAAGTCTCCATCTCAGGTAACCAGCTAGAAACTGATGTCCATTTCAAGCCCACTGACTCCCACAGCTACCTAGAATACACCTCCTCCCATCCACCCTCCTGCAAAAATCCCATCCCCTATTCCCAATTCCTCCGCCTCTGCCGCATCTGCTCCCAGGAGGAGGCATTCCACTCCCGCACATCCCAGATGTCCAAGTTCTTCAAGGACCGCAACTTTCCCCCCACAGTAGTCAAGAACGCCCTTGACCGCGCCTTCCACATTTCCCGCAACACATCCCTCACACCCTGCCCCCATCACAACCGCCCAAAGAGGATCCCCCTCGTTCTCACACACCATCCCACCAACATCCGGATACAACGCATCATCCTCTGACACTTCCGCCATCTACAATCCGACCCCACCACCCAAGACATTTTTCCATCCACACCCTTGTCTGCTTTCTGGAGAGACCACTCTCTCCGTGACTCCCTTGTTCGCTCCACACTGCCCTCCAACCCCACCACACCCGGCACCTTCCCCTGCAACCGAAGGAAATGCTACACTTGCCCGCACACCTCCTCCCTCACCCCTATCCCAGGCCCCAAGATGACTTTCCATATTAAGCAGAGGTTCACCTGCACATCTGCCAATGTGGTATACTGTATCCATTGTACCCCGTGTGGCTTCCTCTACACTGGGGTAACCAAGCGGAGGCTTGGGGACCGCTTTGCAGAACACCTCCGCTCTGTTCGCAATAAACAACAGCAGCTTCCAGTCGCGAACCATCTCCACTCCCCCTCCCATTCTTTAGATGGCATGTCCATCATGGGCCTCCTGCAGTGCCACAATGATGCCACCCAAAGGTTGCAGGAACAGCAACTCATATTCCGCTTGGGAACCCTGCAGCCCAATGGTATCAATGTGGGCTTCACCAGCTTCAAAATCTCCCCTTCCCCCACCACATCCCAAAATCAGCCCAGTTCATCCCCTCCCTCCACTGCACCATACAACCAGCCCAGCTCTTCCCCTCCACCCACTGCATCCCAAAACCAGTCCAACCAGTCTCTGCCTCCCTAACCTGTTCTTCCTCTCACCCATCCCTTCCTCCCACCCCAAGCCGCACCTCCATTTCCTACCTGCTAACCTCATCCCACCTCCTTGACCTGTCCGTCTTCCCTGGACTGACCTATCCCCTCCCTTCCTCCACACCTATACTCTCCTCTCCACCTATCTTCTTTTCTCTCCATCTTCAGTCTGCCTCCCCCTCTCTCCCTATTTATTCCAGAACCCTCACCCCATCCCCCTCTCTGATGAAGGGTCTAGGCCCGAAACATCAGCTCCTGAGATGCTGCTGGGCCTGCTGTGTTCATCCAGCCTCACATTTTATTATCTAGAACTCGTAAATGTATCGGTTTCCTCTCAAAACATAGCCAGAAACAAAGTCTTCAGCCAAGATAGTAGACTCCTTAACTATTTCCACAACCTTCCAAAGATGATTTTCTCTTTCAGTCTTCTCATAACAGCATCCAGTTTCAAGCTTCACCTCCCAAGAATAAACAAATGATTCTAGTTTTCACCCAAGGAGAGTTAGCTCCAGATGTACCTGCAGATGAATGAGTCTTACTGTAAATCAACATGGCACAGTCAGGTGGATCTGTAAAGGTCTTCATCTGAGGATGCAAAGATAACACCCAAGGTCAATATCTTTGCTCAGCTTATTTGCTCCAAGGAAACACATACGCTATCACTTGCTCACCTCTTCTATCAACCTGCTCTAGAGAAAATACAGCAGCAATCATTTCCAATGTTGTTGTAAGCTGACCAGAGCCAGAGAACAGGACAAACAGAGAAACAGAAAAAGCAGAGAAAAGGAGTGGCGTTATTGTCTGGGGTTTCAGCGTCTTATATCATAATTGGGAGGTTTCTCACCACAGATTCTATCTGACGTGCTGAATATTTCTAGCATTTTCTGTATTTTGCTTCCATGTCACCGAATAGTTTGATATTTTACTTCAGATTGAGAAATTTTGGATTTACACAATCCAGCTACCACAACTGCACAGCTTCTCATATCATTTCTCACATTAATAATGAAAAAAGTATTCAGCCAACTTGCATCATCAATAAAGTGAGTTTCATCCAAAGATGGATTAACTAATTAAACTGAACTATCTTAAATTGTGTTTTATCATTCAATAAAAATTTACCTACTTTTAATATAGAATTCCAAATTTGCCTCCTAAAAAAGCTGGAAAATATCTTTTGTGACATTTCTAAGGTTTAAGAACAAGCAGTACAAACACAAGATCCAAATTTAATTTCTTTGTCTGCCCAGCTCCTCAAGGCTACTTGTCATTTTTAACATTTAGAATGTGGCTGAGAATGCCAAAGAAAATTCACAACCTAATGTAGGAACCATTGCGTATAAGTGTCAGCCTAGGCCCAGTAGTAGCACATCTGATTCAGAAAGGATATGCTTTAAGATCCAATCTGGAGATTATTGTCCATCAAACTGACACCGTCAGTTTAGCAACAATGCAGTACTACCCTGGAAAAGGTACAACTTGCAGAAAAACATTAAACCAAGTTCCTGACTGCACTTTCAGATGCATAGAAAAAGATCCCGTTCTAATATTCAGAGGGCCAGATCAATGTGCCTTGTAATTTCACTGCACTATGTGATCCCTTTTAATACTGCCATACTGCTGCGTAAATGTATATCTTAAAGGGAACACTGCTTTTATAGTTTGCTTTTTGTGTGTGGTGCACTCCTGTTTGCTGTTTAATCGCATATCCAGGCAGCTTGAAAAAATGACTAGGGATGTTCTGATTAATATTTACTCCTTAGTTAATACCACTAACACAGATTGCCTAGCTTGATTGCTGTGGGAACTGCTCTGTGCAAACTGGCTCCTGAACAGCATCAGTGAATGTAATTCACTGGTACCTGGTATTCAAAGGTATTTGATTTGCTGCAATTTATTTTAGGATGCTCTGAGCTCAAAACATGTGCTGTATAAATGTGGACAGGATCTTGGTCCAGCAAAAATAGAGACTGATATAAAACCAAAGGAGATATTCATGGAAAGAGTTGACAGGCTGATACAGGAACAGGGAGGGAATGGAGATCAGGAAAGATTAAACAATATGCAACACCTTACTCCTGAAAAGAGGAGACTGTGGAATGACCTGATAGATGTCTTTAAGATTGTGAAAGGCCTTGGTAGGGTAGACTCAGCAAGACTCATTCCCCTTGCAAGTGAGACTAGAGCTAGGGTTCACAAATTTTACACAGTCACAAATGAATTCTGTACGGGAATCGGGGAAGTGTACTCATCTATCACAATGGGTCATGTTGAGAAATCTCGGTATCTAGCTTGCTCATGGTGGGTGGCAGGATAGGAAGCTGCACATTAATGAAGTGGGGTGTGCAGGTAATGAGGCTGTGAACAAGCAAAAAGAGAAAACTCACCACAGTCTAGCGAGAATCTTACCTCAATGCCAGAACTTAGCTAAACGAGGCAGCAGAGTCATTCCCCATGTTGAGATATTGTGATGGTTAGCACTTCTACCATCTTTTAAGGCTCTAAGTTCCAGATACCTACCATCCAAATGTTGAAAACATGTTTCCTTAAATTCTATCTAAGCCTCCTGGCCCTTACATTAAATCTATGCCCCCTGGTTATCGACACCTTAATGAAGGGGAAATGTTTCTCACTGTTTCCTCTGTTGTCGTTACACATAATTTCATATATGGTACCACTCAATCTTCTCAAGTCAAAAATGAATGTTTTATATCTCAGTAAAGGTGAATTCGAAATTATGTCTATCACTCGACAGAAATGTAATCACTGTCCCTCAGGTGTAAGCAAAAAGCAGTTTAATGTTGTAACAATTTATATTATAATCGGTGGCAAAGTCTCTGGGAGGAACAAGACCATTTCCTCTGAATGCAGTAGACAAATCCTGCAGACCATGTTGCATAGAGTCACACAGAAACAAAAAAATGGAAACAGATCATTCAAACCAGTAATGTGCTGTAGAGATCAATGCTGGGATCCCATCTATTTACAATATATATTAATGATTTTAATGTGGGAACAAGAAGTAACATCTCAAAGTTTGCAAATGATACCAAGTTGGGTGGGAGGGTGAACTGTGACGAGGATGTAGGAATCCTTCAGCATGATCTTGACAGGTTGGGTGAGTCGACAAATCAATGGCAGATACAGTATAATTTGGATAAGTATGAGATTATTCACTATGGAAGCAAAAACAAGAAGGCAGCTTACTACCTGTAAATTGGGAGAGGGGAGCGTTCAGCGAGACCTGAGTATCCTTGTGTACCAGTCACTGAAGGTAAGCATGCAGGTGCAGCAGGCAGGAAGGAAGGCAAATGGTAGGTTGGCCTTCATTACGGGAGGTTTCGAGTACAGGAGCAGGGATGTGTTGTTGCAGTTATACAGGGCCTTGGTGAGCCCACAGCAGGAATATTGTGTGTAGATTTGATCTCCTTTTCTGAGGAAGGATGCTCTTGCTCTCGAGGAAGTGCAACGAAGGTTGACCAGGCTGATTCTGGGGATGGTGGGTCTGACCTATGAGGAGAGATTGACTAAGATGGGTTTGTTTTTGCTGGAGTCCACATAAATGAGGGGATCTCATTGAGACTTACAAAATTCTAACAGGACTAGACAGAGTAGATGCAGGGAGGATGTTCCTGATGGTGGGTATGTCCAGAACCAGGGGTCTCAGTCTGAGAATTCAGGGTAGATGATTTAGGACGGAGATGAGGTGACATTTCTTCACTCAGGAAATAGTTGATGCCAAAACATTGAATGTATTCAAGAGGCAGTTAGCTATAGCACTTGGGGCAAATGGGATCAAAGGTTATGGGGAGAAAGCAGGATTAGGCTTTCGAGTTGGATGATCAGCCATGATCATATTGAATGGCAGAACTGGCTTGAAGGGCTGAATGGCCTCCTCCTGCTCCTATCTTCTGTGATTTAATGTTTCTATGTTAATGCAGCTGATCTATACCAGTGTTAATCTCCACATAAGTCTCCTCCCATCCTTCTTCTATCCCCTTCTCCTTCATGTGTTTATCAAGTTTGTCCTAAGATTCGTCCATGCTATTTACCTCAACTGCTTCTTATGTTAGCAAGTTCCACATTCGTTATTTTGTAATTAGTAGCTTTTTTATTCATAACTCCTTGTTTTGGGATTCACTACAAATATGACTAAAATCTGTCACACAAAAACTAGGGAAATCGCTTAACATGGCAAAACAAAAACACAGTACGGATTATTTCCCAAAGCATTGATATGTACTAATGGTATAAAAATAATTATCGATTACAAAAGCTTACACCTATGTTGAACTGTGTCTCCGAAAAGCCTTTTATCCATATACAGCTCATTTCATCATGAGGAATTGTGTTTTTAATGAGACGTTTATTTAAATCGGTAGAAAGCTGCTTGCTTTATTATACCGTTTGGCTATAAGTGATCACTAGTCTGTACAAATGCAGTTTGATCAAAAACAACAAAGCCTCAGCAATCTCCCCACCCCACAGCTAGAGTTGAACTGTTAACATTAATACTTCTTACGCAGAAATCAGTTACAGTTAAAGGTTACCAGCATCATTCTAGTTACTTCCATAAAAACAATTTAAAGTTGTCAGAGGATGTGCACTAAATTAATTTGTAGCTGAAAATATTCATTATTGCACTCTTCTTGTTGGCATAAATATTAACTTAAGGTTTGCTAATGATCTAGTATCCAGAGGCCCAGACTAATGTGTCAGATCAGATCAGATTCCCTGCAGTGTGGGAACAGGCCCTTCGGTCAAACAAGTCCACACTGCCCCTTGCAGCATCCCACCCAGACCCATCCCAATATAACACACACACCCCCTTGACAACTATGGGCAATTTATCATGGCCAATCCACCTAACCTGCACATCTTTGGACTGAGGGAGGAAACCAGAGCACCCGGCGGAAACCCACGCAGACACGGAGAGAATGTGCAAACTCCACACAGACAGTTACCCGAGGCTGGAATCGAACCTGGGTCCCTAGTGCTGTGAGGCTGCAGTGCTAACCACTGAGCCACTGTGCCGGCCCCATGGGCTCAAATCCTACCACAGTAGATGATGAAATTTGAATTCCCTTAATAGATCAGGAACTTAAGAGCATTGGATTTTTATGCCAATCAACATCTGATTCATTAGAATCTCCCATCCTTACCTGTCTAATGTACATGTGACTCCAGGTCCTCAGTGATCTAAATATCCTCGAGAATGACCTAGCAAGAGACTCAATTGGGCTACTTGCATGTGTAGAAGTGTGAGAAACATACAGCAAAGCCTAGCCATCTTCCAAGTAATGGACCAGATCTAAGCTTTGCAATTCAGTTACATCTTGTGGTGAATGGTGCTGAACAATTAGGCAATTCACTGTAGGAGGAGGAGTTGGTGTCTATGCTTTGAACATATTGTACAGTTTATGTATTAAAAACACTTTACCCAAACACTCCCCTCAATGAGACCGACAAATGGACACAAAATTTAGTTTGCGATTCAACTCAAATATTTCTTATTAAAAACGCAATGTGAGCATTTCCCAAATCCCCACAATATTTGCTCTCTATCTAACTCTATCTGACTGACAAAGGATGTTACCCACAATGATCCACATGCTTGAGCTGGACCGTTGGAATCTCTTTCCTGTCTGATATTGAACTGGCTCTCTTCCATGAAGGTGGGTCTTGCAGGTCAGGGCAGATCTTCTCCTGGGCCGTCTTGGGTGGCTGCATGGTCTTCAGCCATGAATCATACTGTGAGTCTTTACTGAGGGGTTGGCTTCCAGTTGTGTGTTTTCCACCCCTTGCCCCAGACCTTGCCAAACATTCTGTGGCCTTTGGCAACCTTGTTGGTTTGAAAAATCCAACGGGGTCACGCAAACACCTTTTGCTGTTGCCATGCTAAGGAGATGTAAAGTGCTCTTCCTCAGGTACTGGGCTGGAAATCAAGATTGTCAGAAGATTTGATTTTCCACATTTCTGAGTTTCATATTGAAATAGCTTCAGAGAGGCCAGTATCCCATCACCAAATCACCCTTTATTTACCTGTGGAGAGTTCTTGACACTGATCCAGCTCCCTCAGAGCCAGCTCTCAGGGTGGGCAGAACCTCTGCCACTCCTGTTTATATCTGCCAGCCAGCGTTTCCTGATTGGACCAGATTAACAGTCCCAATCAGGGGACTCATATTCTATGAGGTCCACCTTACTGACCTTCTTATAGTCACTATGCATATTGTTTACATACATTCTAAGATCAGGTAGTACAGAGCCAGATTCAAAATAAAACTTCTTCTGCTCTAACCTAATGCCTTCTGATTTAGAAACTCTTGGAGTTTTTCTTCTTGATCTTTTGTTTTGTTTCAAGTAATCTGCTTTCTGAGTGACATCTCTGAATGGAATTGTGTATTAATTGCCTATTGTGAATAGTTTTGGATACAATCCCATGCCTAATGTAAATTGAGATGAGGCTATCCATGGAAGACTTACTGTAAACAATGAATAAGAGCTGCATTTGTGAATTCCTAGCTGGATTCAAGCCCTGCTTCTTGGACAATATTCAAATTTAAAGCACCATCTTTTCACTTCACAATTGCACCATTGTTCCCTAGTGCGTGCTGTCTCTGGAATGTAGCCCTCTGTTTCAAGCTAGCTTCCATGGCTTTATTGATTTTAGTCTAGTTACTGTTCAAATGAAACTTTCCCTGTGTTTCTTCCAACCCTTTAGAGTCATTTTGCAACTCTTTTATTTTCTGTTAAAGTATCACCTTCATTTCTTTGTTGCTGGGAAAAAAACGGATCACCTGTTGGTGCATATAGAATTCTTCTTCCTGGGCTATTTCATCCCGTAGCTGAGCATCTAACAACAGAAAGGCCAGGGAACGATTGAAGATGAAAGTAAACAACCCTTGTCCATATGAGAATTAATTTATAGACCTCAGTATGATTGGCTTGCACCTAAGATTACTCAATCTGAGCCTGCAGCATTCATCCTGAACTACTCTGACATTAAAGCAAGTCACCAGTGGCAATTAGGGACCTAAAGAGATATGTCAACTACTCACTGCTAGATTAATGAATTCCTCTTTTTGTTTAATTACGGTTAATACTCTTCAGTTCAGGTCTGAACACTTACAGTCACTCATTTAAATCCAGCCTCTCCACTTTTTATCATTAAGTGTTTTCTTCCACGGAGAGTTTGTCCCAGGAATCAGCGAAAAATGAAAATCAGGTGGGGATCAATCTCTCTCAGTCCTTGCCAATTATCTGGTACTTGTGAGCTTTGTTCAGGGCTTTAGAAAGATTTCAGGAGCTCCCGCCCAAAGCAGATGACAGCTTCATTTAAAGTCTATATGTTGTTCATGAACAAACTTATGTCCAGCTTTCTGTGATACCCAACAGTTTTCCCAGTGCTTGAGATTTACTGTATAAAATGATCTTTCAAGTTGTATGCATTCTGGGCCAGTTCTCTTCATTTGGCACCCTGTCACTGTGTTAGCAATTTGCAAAAGGCTTGTTTTTTTGGGCTTCTAGTATGTCTATCCTTATCTATGTAAAGATTACTTCAGTCTCTATCTCCTTTTGAATTAACACAAGGCCCTATTACGTTCAGCTTTGTTCAACCGAAACAAGATCTATGTGTGTTATCTAAGCCCAGAGAAAAGCAACTAGGCTGATCGTGAGTGCAAATGGAATCAGCAGTGAAGAAGTGCTGAGAAATTGCACATCGAAAGCAGAGTACTCAACCCAATCAACCCCAGTAAGCATTTACAACCACTCAACCAAAATTACTCTTTCAGGGTAAGGCTAGAGCGTGGAACTGAAATGAAAGTTAATGAAACAATTCTTTTAAAGAGCTACGACTAAGACCGCACACAAAAGGTGATATATGTTTGGAGTAATCTCTCCAGCAGGATAGCACAGGTTTTATGCATTGGCACAGAATAGAAATGTGTTTATGTGTCAGGTGACCGTTTCTCATTCATTAGAGTTTATGTAATTTGTAAATT
This sequence comes from Stegostoma tigrinum, assembly GCF_030684315.1. Taxonomy (NCBI): domain Eukaryota; kingdom Metazoa; phylum Chordata; class Chondrichthyes; order Orectolobiformes; family Stegostomatidae; genus Stegostoma; species Stegostoma tigrinum. The sequence goes on from NC_081373.1 coordinate 49,711,196, forward strand.
AAGAACAAGAAAAGTATTGCTTCATAAAGGAAACATTAAACTAAAGGTCATGATGTTGGTGTTTGGCCGCAAGATCAAGAAGTAAGGTTTTAGCCTCGTCTGGAGTGTTCAAGTCTTAGGGTCAGAAGGTGAAAGTTTTGAATTTCATTAAGTAGAATGAATTTAATTTATTCCTCATGCACTTCAGGATCTCACAGCAGCTGTTAATCAGCTGGCAGCTCTTGAAAGAGCATTTGAAAGAACAAAGGCTACAATGGTAGAGTTGGTTTGACAGAAAGTGGGATAGCACAAGCTGCAAACTTACTCCAGCTGTGGTTTCTCCATGCAAGGGGGATTTGTACTGTGAGGCACATGTCGGGTATGAGAAGGTGAATTAGGTTGGAACATACTGCCATGTTCTATTGTACCAGCCATGAAGCTCACTGCGCCTTGAAGTCATTGCACACCAAGGATTGTCAGCATTCGCTCCTTCAAGACGATGAACATGTGGCCACATTTGTACATCTCTGGTTAATTATTGCTTGAGGCTGATGTTTCTGACAAATAGCTGGGAGAGTTAGCAAGCTGGAATGTGAGGGTGAGACATATAGCTGTACTAAGTGAGGGTGTGGTGAACGTTGGATTTCAGTCATGCTCAATACAGGCTGTAGGTTGTGAAGAAGGAAGCAGATTTGTGAACCAAGTCGTTCATCTATAAGTTTGCAGCATTAGAAGGTGCATTCACCAATCCTTCGCGCTCATGAAGTAATTTAAATTTTTTGTGGCTGTTGCTCGATATTCAAATCTAAATGAATGGAATGGTTGCTATTTGCTCCCATTGCCCTGTATTATCAGTTGGAGGGGACCCTTGGTTTTCTGAACAAAAGATGACCTTTCTCTCCTTCTCACTGTCTCCTATATCATGCTCTCGAATGTTACAGGACTCTACTTCAAGGGCACATCCACTTCCCCTTTCATTCATAAACTCTTCAGGAGTGGAGCCCACTCCCTGCCTCCTCAGAACACAACTCATCTTTGAGATGTGCGGATGGGGTTTAAGCAGAAAAGACTGGTTTAAATTGGTGCTGGCCTTGCACAATTTTGCCCCCCTCACTAGACACCTAGTAGCTCATTTTCTTCTGGGATCCACAGACAGTCCCTATAATTAGCGGACAGTATCACATTTGTGTGTTATTGGAAACAATTGATTTTTTTCATCCCATTGATTTGAATGTTCCCTTGGGGAAGCTTCTCCCTTTGAAAAGTTCATTTCCCAGTTTGTGTCACTGTCAGATTATGATTCTGGCAGTGGAGAACACTAATTAACTTTCTTTAATTCTACTGAAAATGTTTGTTTGTCCTTAGAAATCACAGCGTAATCTTTTCTGTCCAACAAATTGATAGATATATGCAACTGGTGCAGCTGCAGAATCGCTCAATGTTTAGTGTCAATTTTAGAGATTTATTTTCAGTGACACATTGAATATGCACTCATCCTGGATTCCTTTCATCATTTGTTAACAGAAGCACTAACAAGGCAAGGTACTCTTTGAGAGCTCTGGCAACGATATCAAATGCTAATCAGATTTTATTTGGAGTTTTGATCTTTTTCTATTAGTTCAAAGCAGTACCTTCAGAATCCTGTAACTAAGGATGCGAATCACCCTTTCATTGTTCTCATGCAAGAGGACTAGATTTCTTCATCTTTTTCCTGCCACCCTCCAATGGTTTTACACCAGCTGTATGAGGAAAGACTGGATTAACCTGGATTGTATTCGCTGTAATTTAGATGGATGACAGAGGATCTCATAGAGACATATAAAATCCTGTTGGGACTGGACAGATTAGATGCGGCAACAATGTTCTTAATGTTGGAGAAGTCCAGAACCAGGTGTCGTGGTCAAAGAATAAAGGGTAAGCCAATCAGTCCGGAGATGAGGAAGAATTTCTTCACTCAGAGAGTCGTGAGCCTGTGGAATTCTTTCCCTCAGGGAGCTTTTGGGGCCGGTTCATTGGATACATTCAAGAGGGAAAAAGCTACAGCTAAAGGGATCAAGGTGTATGCAGAGAAAGCACTCTTCGACAATTTTAAACACCAGATATGTACCACAGCTGAGAGTACTTATGATGCAAGCATCCTTAGAAAATGGGTAGGAACATTACTCGCAACATATCTCTTTTAAACTTCACTCCTCATGTTGTCATGGTTGTTATGAAATAAGGGCCATTGAGTTTCAAATTCCATTTTCTGACTTTTATACCTGGGAGTCACACGGGCTGAACCAGTTTTAGAAACTGTCAAAATGTTGACTCAAAACGGTCAAACGAATCAGCTAACCACACAGGTTAACCAACCTTTATGCCACCAATGTGGAATAAACAAAATCGCCTGAATTTTAACCAACATTTTCTTAGAAAGCAGTGTAGCTAATTTACCCAGTCAGCCAAGACAAGGCCCTCATCTCATATAATGATTTACACTTCTATAGGAATTTTCACATATTGGAGATGGAATTTCACCAACAATCAGCAAACCTGAAAGACATAAACATCCACAAGGAGAGTACACCATACAAGATTACATGTCAAGAAGCTGCTTGCAGTAAAAAGGAGATAGATTTTTGACTGTGGAACTGAAACCAGCTGGAGAAAAGGTTCTTTGTGACTCTCAAGAATAAAATATAACTTGTGACAGGACAGAGTAAGAAGAACATCAGAACACTGAGAATCTAAAGAACAATGGAAATATTCACTATTTCAGATGATTAGAGATACCAACTAACCAAATAAAACCTTACAACTCGAAGACAGCCTAAGGACCAAGGCATTATATGGCTTTAATACCAGACTGTTTCGTATTTTAACTTTAAACCTGAGCGTATGCATAACGATTATTATTTTTTTCCTTGGGCTTAGGTGATAATAAAATTGCTCTTTTTTCACTCATGTAAATCGTGTAATTAGCTGCTTACAGTCATAATAGAAATTAGTTATTACGTTTTAACTGGAGCGAGGTATAGGCCTTGCATTAAAAAGAATACGAAATATTGTTTCAGCCACCTAGGGAGGTTGTAAACTTGAGAACAAATTCTCCCATCTCACCTGGTCATAATGGCTTGGGGAAACACGTCAGGGAAAATTTTAATACAATCCACCTTGTCAGAACTGGTTGGAAATTCACTTTTATATCTAGTTTAATTGCACTCTCCACCAAATTGGTATTCCACCTGATTCCATGCATTTCCCACTGACGGAGTTGTTATACAAAATAACCACCTTATCTCTGCTGCTGACTTTACATAATAATTGAGCAGCAACTGTGGATTCAACTGAACAGGAAGGAATATGTCAGTGATTTAACACTCTGTGCCCACCATGTCATCCTTGCCCTAACCTTACTTGTTCACGCAGAGTGCCCTGGAGAGTTAATGAATTTTATGAGCCAAGCGATCAGCATGCTCTCACCAAGATCGTAGGGCTGCAGTAAGAATCTGCTGTAATTGGACATTTTATGAGAATGACCTTCATATCTGTTGTGAATGTGTACTCGCAGTTCTGGTATGAACGAGCTTTAAACATCCTGTCACTCTCACAAAATTCGCCAAATGAATCCCGGAGGAGTGCGATAGTGTGCCATCATTCATAGTCTCCTCTGCATTAAATCAATCAGTTAGCTCTGTGCTTAAATGTAAGGCAGCTTTTGTAAGAAATTGCCCTGTTCTGGAATAATTTGGGATGCAATGCTTTCAAAATCTCTTTGGTCCTGAAACCCTACTGTGATATGCTAACGTAAGAAAGTTGAATGGCGTTTCAAACAGGTTTAAATCTCCAATGAAACAATGCAGACTGGGAGATTTGTTTCAGTTGATCTCATTACACTGCCCTTATTTACACTGGGATGTAACTCCCATGTGGCCATTAGACATGATCTGACCCTCTGCCACTAACTGGGGTCAAATAAGTTAATTTGTGCCATTGTAAGTGCTGTTCACAGGCCTCACAAGAAAGCCATTACTGTTGACAGTCCCTCAATTCAACACAGGGCTGCATGTTCCAGCCTTGGATCTTCAAGGGGCTGAATAGGCCAAATCACAACCCAAAGATGTTGGGGTACATATAGCAGGGTGTCCAATGAACTAGTGGGATCCAGGGTGCAGGATTGGCTTTGTTTACTTTAATTGTCTGGCACCTCTCCGCTTCCTCACTTAGATTTGTCACTCAGAGCACAGTGTAGCTCAATAGTCAAGCTGTCGCCACGTTGAACAATTGGCCACAAGGTCCTCCCAGGCACCACTGGCAATATCGCCATGCTGCAAAAACAGCTTCACATTATCTCCGTTGTCCTTCCATAGAGCTCTGCCTACTCGAGTATTGAGAAAGCAGGACCTGAAAGGGGAGGGGCATTGCTTTGTGTTGTGTAAAGTAATGATTCCGAAGGTGACATTGGCTCCACCCATTCAATTATTGTCACTCACAGAGTGTGGGTGCAGACAAAGGACAGGTGGATCTTCTGTATTTACAATTAACTTGTCAAATGTGCTCATGGCTCACAGTGATTTTGTTTTCAGGCAGTTTTTTGCTCTTCCTCTCATTAACTTTGAAACTGGGTTCTTGCAAACAGTAAATTATGCAGTTGGAGAGACAGAAGAGCTCACTACTGGCACGATCTTCCAAGGTCAGACCTCTGGTGCATACTATTTCAAAAGCCACAATGCATGAATGGCCCATGTGCTGTAGTGTTCAAGCCTCGTCACCAAAGACAAGCCCCAGGAAAAAAAGCACACTGGCTCCCTGTTTCGCAGACAGGGATTTGGAGGTGTTGGTGAACAGCATTAGAAAAAGTCAGTTCTTTTACTAATTGACTGTCGCAGTGGCGAAAGTCACTGTGAAAAGTCGCAGTGAAAAAAAGCCACAATTTGCAGCCCGGGTCAGTGCTGTACCCTGCATGAAAGACGGTGCCCAGCAGTACAGGAAGAATGCCAATGATCTCCTGCACTTTGTAAGGACAGGTGCCACCATCGCCTCTCTGCTATCTCACACACACGAAACCAGCACTGACTAACTCTGCCACTGCATATACATCGCACTCAGGCCCCATGGGCTACAACGCCCATTATTATATCCATCAACAGCTCTCACTAGTCTCATCCTCCCGCAGTACTGACCCTTCCTGCCCTCTGTGTTTCCTACTCACTTACTGGGGATGCCTCACTAGCTCTCCTGCTCCTGTATCTCTCTTTCATCCACCTCCTTCATATTCATTTGTCTTATTGTATTACCAAGCCAAGAGGTTCAAGACTGGAATGAGTTGCAGGAAGTAGGGCAGTCAGTGAGGTTCCCCATTCCCAGTGGGGAGAAAATAATAGATCTAGCCAGAAAAGCAGGCCCAGTCTTATGGGGATTGCGAGATCTTATTGGCCAATCAAGAAATTCACCAAAGATCCTTAGACAGCATCTTCCAAATCTCCAATCACTTCCATCCAGGAGAAAAAGGGCAGTAGATATATTGGAATACCACCACCTACTATTTCCCCTCCAAACCACTCACCAACCAAAAGACTCAAAGTTAAAAAAAACAAGCAAGTGAGTTTACTTCTTTGGAGTGCCATTGTTTTAAGATTTGATTTGATTTATTATTATCACATGTACCTAGGTGCAGTGAAAAGTTTTGTTTTGCATACAGTACAGGCAGATCATCCCATACAAAGTGTAATAGGATAATAGAACGGAGCAAGAAATATAATGTTGGAGAAGATGCAGAGACAGAAAGATCAACGTTAAATTGAGCCTTCAGAAGTCTAATAAGCGCAGGGAAGAATCTGTTCTTGAATCTGTCTGTCCACGTGTTTAAGCTTTTGCCCGGCAGAAGAAGTTGGAAAAGATTATACCCGGGGTGGGAGGGATCTTTGACCATGTTGGTTGTCTTCCTGAGGCAGTGGAAGTATAGATCAAGTCAATGGATGGAAGGCTGGCTTGTGTGATGGACTGGGCTGCGTTCACAATTCTCTGTACTTTCTTACAGTCCTGGGCAGAGCAGTTGCCAAACCAAGCTGTGATGCATCCAGATAGAATGCTATCTATGGTGTATCTATAGAAATTGATAAGCGTTTTTACAGACATGCCGAATTTCCTTATTTTTCTGAGGAAGTAGAGACATTGTTGCACTTTCTTGACGTAGCATCAAAATGGGTAGACCAGGATAGATTGTTAGTGATCATCACTCCTAGGAAATTGACACTCTCAACCAGCTCCACCTCAACACGTTTGATGTACGTAGAGGTGTGCCTTCCACCTTTCTTCCTGAAGTCAATGATGAGCACTTTCATTTTACTGGCATTGAGGGAGAGATTGTTATCTTTACATCACGCCACCAAGCATTCTATCTCTTTCCTATATTCTGTTTTGTCATTGTTAGAGATCCAGCCTATGGTGGTGGTGTTGTCAGAGAAATTGTAGATGGGAGTTAGCGTGGAATTTGGCCACACAGTCATGACTGTACAAGGACTATGGTAAAGGGCTCAGCATGCAGCTTTGCAGGGCACTAATGTTGTGGATTATCATTAAGGAGATGCTAATACCTATCTCCACTGATTGTGGTCTCTGCGTCAGGAAGTCAAGGATCCAGTTGCAGAAAGCTGGCAGAGACTTGGGTCTAGGAGTTTGGAAATTATCTTGGTTGGAATTACAGTGTTTAAGGAGGAATTATAGTCAATGAGTAGGAGCCCGTTGTAATATCTTTGTTGTCCAGATGTTCTAGGGATAAGTGTAGGTCCAGGTGATGGCATCTGCCATGGGCTTGTAGCGACAGTAGGCAAATTGTAAAGGCTGGGAGGCTGGAGTTGAGGTGAGCCATGACTAACCTTTCAAAGCAGTTCATAACCATGGAGGTCAAAGCCACCAGGCGGTAGTCTTTAAGGCATGCTGCATGAGTTTTCTTTGGTACCAGGATGATGGTGGTCTTCCTGAAACAGGTAGGGACTTCAGATCATAGTAAGGAGAGATTAAAGATGTCAGTGAATATTTCCACCATCTGGTACGCACAGCTGGCAACTCATCTGGGCCAGTTGCCTTCTGAGAAAGCTGATCTGACACCTGCAGGGGTCACTGAGGGAACTGGTGCATCTGAGGCTGGCGGGGCAAGTGACATCGTTTCACTGACCTTCTGTTCGAAATGAGCATAAAACGCATTGAACGCCATCAGAGAGGGGTGTATTTTTGCCCGCTATTCTGTTCTGCTTCACTTTGTAAGTCTTGCCACAGACAGTGGGTGTCCATGTGGTTAGTTTAGTCTCTAACTTAATCCGGTATTGCCCCTTGATGTCTCTCATGGCCTTACGGATGTCGAATGTAGTCAGTTGGCAACTGAAATACAAAGACCAACAGTTAGCGATAAAAGGAGCCTTGGAAGCAGCTAAAGGACAAGCTCAGCACTCAGCAAGCTAAACTTACTCCAGAAGCTGATGAGAAGTACTGAGGCAAGAGAATGAGCCATTAAAAGAGAGATACGTCAGCCATCCGTAGAAAATACTTCCATAAGACCATAAGACCATAAGACATAGGAGTGGAAGTAAGGCCATTCGGCCCATCGGATCCACTCCACCATTTAATCATGGCTGATGGGCATTTCAACTCCACTTCCCTGCACTCTCTCCGTAGCCCTTGATTCCTTGTGAGATCAAGAATTTATCTATCTCTGCCTTGAAGGCCTCTAATGTCCTGGCCTCCACTGCACTCCGTGGCAATGAATTCCACAGGCCCACCATTCTCTGGCTGAAGAAATGTCTCCTCATTTCTGTTTCAAATTTACCCCCTCTAATTCTAAAGCTGTGCCCACGGGTCCTAGTCTCCACACCTAATGGAAACAACTTCCCAGCGTCCACACTTTCTAAGCCATACATTATCTTGTAAGTTGCTATTAGATCGCCCCTCAACGTTCTAAACTCTAATGAATACAATCCCAAAGGGATGAAGGAGGTTCTGGAGGGAGCAATTGAAGGCCAAAGGAGAGGTGACTAAAGTTTAATGTAATTAACATGGTTGAAGCAGCAGAAGATATAGCCTACTTTAGTGAGACTATGTTCAGCGGAAAAACTGTGAGAAGCACAGAATGACTGCAGCTTATACTAAAACATAACACACCTGAGAGAGTGAAAAATGGATACGCTGTTTACAATCAACCAACTTCACTTTTGAGCCTATGTACATCGCACAACTTCAACTTCCTGAGGGGTGTAGGAGGAGTTTGAGTACCTCTCAGAGAACAGCTGGTCAAAGAACAAACCATTATAAAACCAATCAGCCAAAGGGCAGCAATTAGAAGATTCCATTGGGCCGCCTGGACTCAGTTAGATTCTGTCCACGTTACCTGCCATACATTAAAAAATGTTTCATACAGCTGAGAGAAAACGGAGGCCAGGAAGCCAAAAGAGATTCAACCAAATTCAACACAAAAAAATATGGGATTAAGACTATGCCCCAAATCTACAATATTCGATTGAAGGACACCTAGACCAAAAAATCGAGCAATTTGTCCAAGAACACAGACTTTGAGCGACAACAGCTTTTCACAGTCAATATACTTGTTTATAATAAAAGACTAGCTGTTCCAGATTCCCTTCAGGAATGTATTAGAAAGGATATATAGGATTAATAGGTATTGCTGGGTATACAGCCCGGTGTCAGTCAATAGTGGGATGGCAGGAGATCTCAAAAGATGAAGATCTTATAACCCATTGAGAAACTTGCGTCATGTAGATTGCCAAATCTGAAGAAACACTCCCATCATGACTGAAGGTAGATCAGAAGCTAAATTCAGCCAAACCGGTGGGAAAAAGTAAATATTGAAAGTAAGAATGAACAGCGGAACCTACTGGAGATCATTCGCGTTCAGCCACAGATCAAGAGAAATAAAGATTAGATTAGATTATATTCCCTACAGTGTGGAAACAGGCCCTTCGGCCCAGCCAGTCCACACTGCCCCTTGAAGCATCCCATCCAGACCCATCCCCCTATAACCCACACACCCCAGAACACTACGGGCAATTTAGCATGGCCAATCCATCTAGCCTGCACATCTTTGGACTGTGGGAGGAAACTGGACACACCCAGAGGAAACCCACGCAGACACGGAGAGAATGTGCAAACTCCACACAGTCACCCGAGGCTGGAATCGAACCCGGCCCCTGAAGCTGTGAGGCTGCAGTGCTAACCACGGAGTCACGGTGCTGCCCAAAGATGCATATGACTCCATCAGGGCCACACCAATGTGCATCCCATCTAAGGCATAGTCAAGTAGAAGAAACTGCCTGGTCTCAGCATCTAGAATACTGCAAGAAAAAAAAAATCCAATGAGAAAGTGATTGCCTGAGCCTAGGATCCAGGATTCCACAACAAAGAAAGTATTTAATTCAACAGAGCAACTGTCTCCCAGGAAGGAAATTCAAGAGATCCAGCTAAGTTAACGGATCAACATCTATAAAGAGTGTTGCCATCTACAAAGGATATCCAAGAAATGAAAGAGCACCCAATGGAGAAATGATCCACAAACCAGAAACAAAGTCTAAGTCCTCAGTGCATTCTGAGAAAATTGTGAAACATCCAGACTCAGTGTACTTACAATGCCAGAAAATTTGGGAAGTGGGCGATGGTGAATTGAGGACATTGTAAATGTAATAGCATCATGTAGGTGATTGCAGAACGGGTAACTATAGTGAAAATGCATGGGGGAAGATGTTGTATCAGATAATGGTTGTGAAGGAGTAAATGTTCATGGTACATTGACTTACATCATTTTTCTGAATGTTTCATTGTAAGCGTAACTCATAAATGCTGAAAAGAGCATTCCAACAACTCCTCAACCATTAATCCACAGTATCAGCTGAAAATCTCCATACTATCTCCCAGTATCCTGAGATAGAGTCCATGGACGAAACACCATTGATAGGAAAGCTGTAACAAGCAATTTGAAAAATGAAAAAAATCACAATTGGAACGACAGCTAAGATCTTCCAAAGTTGCTGTGCTTTTTTTTGCTTATGTCTAGACTCTGTGCACTCATCCTATGGGTTTGGAGGGTATTTTGTCTATCTATTCTCCAAGTTCATAAATTCAACAATTGTAACTATCATCAAGAAGGGAGAAAAATCACACTGTAGAAGCTATCGAGGTATTTTCCTCTTGTCCATAGCTGGAAAATCCTGCTACACTTTCTTTACTTCTTGTGGTGGAGGCGGTCTCGGCAGAGACACAATGCTTCAGAGGGACATCTGATATGGGTTTGTTTGGCAAAGCAGACTTGGAAATATGGTAAGAACAACAGTAGGTATTTCACTTGCTTTTCATTCTCCAATTTGATCAAAGTTTTTAACTTAGCAAAATGTGAGGCTCTGTGGATTGTGGTCCAAAGTTTTGGGTACCCAAGGAATTCATTACAATCCTATCATTGCTTTGTGAGATGACTCCACTGTTGAGTGTGGGGCTCGGAAACAGATAGCTTCCAAATCTTTACCAGGATCAAGCAAGGTTGTGTGATAGCCCCCACACTGTTTATAATTATCCTGACAGTGACTATTCATTTCATTGATGATCAATAGCCCTCTGACGTCAGGATTAGTTACTGCCTAGGTGGAAAGTCTTTTAACATCAGAAACCTCTGTGTCAAAACTAAACTGGCCATCTTAGATATAAATGAGCTACAGTTTGCAAATAACAATAGGGTCATTGCCCAGTCTGCAATGTATTTGCAAACTGTTTTTGATGTCTTCTTCATAGTTCTTTACTCGGAGAGTGGTAAGGGCGTGCAATGCCCTGCCTGCCAATGTAGTGAACTCAGCCACATTAGGGGTATTTAAACAGTCCTTGGACAAGCATATGGATGATGATGGGATAGTGTAGGGGGATGGGCTTTGATTAGTTTACAGTCCGGCGCAGCATAAAGGGCCGAAGGGCCTGTTCTATGTTGTATTGTTCTATGTTCTCCTTAAAGGTTGCCAAAAAAAGACATAATTCTGTACATGGCCAGCCAAAATATTCTCTCACCTATATATGTTTTAAGAAAAGGCCCTGAAAAATGTTGCATTCTTCCATGACCTTGGCAGCATCTCTTTCGAAGGATCACCATTAACGAGGAGATCTGGTATAGGTCAGCTGTGCCAGGTCAGCTTCCTACAAATGATAGCAGTGAATGTGTAGCAACAAACACCTGCACATGTCAACAAAAATCCAAGTATAGGGAGCAGTTTTCATTGCCGATCTGCTCTGCTGCATTGAGCCTTGGTCTGTGCTTCAGCAGCACCTGAGAGCCCTAGAGAAATTCCATCAGCAAAGTCTTTCCTGCATCATTCACCGAAAAGACTCTTAAGTAGATGCTTGTGTCCTCAAAGTCAGCTTTGCAATCATTCAGGCAAAACCTCTGCAAAATCAGCTTCAGTGGAAAGGACACTGTGTCCAGATGGTGAAAAATAGGGTATTTTCCCATGGGATCACTGGTGCCCTGTGATATTTGTCACCTATTTCAGTATGTGTACTGGGCCAATGTTGTTTTAAGCAGATTGCTGCCAACAACCTCCAGTGTCTATCTGGCAGTTAGTGGTGGAGAATACATCACTGCAAGCCATCTGTAGAATAGGTATTGTTCTTAAAAAAAACACAAAGATTGTGGTCAGACATAATTAAAGGGACGTGAAGGAACTGGTACAGATAGAATCATAGAGTCAAAGCAATGTGCAGCATGGAAACAGGCCCTACAGTCTAACTCGTCCATGCTGATATCCCTTTCTAAACTCTTCCTATTCATATAGTCCAGGTGCCTTTTTAATGATGTAATTGTACCAGCCTCTACCACTTCCCCTGGCAGCACACATTACCCCTTGCATGAAAATGTTGCCCATTAGGTTCCTTTTAAATCTTTCCCCTCTCACCTCGAACCTATGCCCTCTAGTTTTGGACTCCCCTACCCTGGGGAAAAGACCTTGTCTATTCACCCTATCCATGCTCCTCATGATTTTATAAACTTTTATAAGGTCACCTCTCAGCCTCCAATGTTCCAGGGAAAATAGCCCCAGCCTATTTGCCATCTCCTTATAGCTTAAAACCTCCATCCCTAGCAACATTCTTATAAATCTTTTATGAACATTTTCAAGTTTAACAACATTTTTCCTATAGCAGAGAGACCAGAACTGAACACAGTTTTCCAAAAGTTGCCTAACCAATGTCTCGTATAGCTGCGATATGACCTCCCAACTCCTATACTCAATGCACTGACTGATAAAGATTCACCAACTTCTTCTAAAAGCTAGTTATCACCAAGGCCACCTATTTCCACCTCTTTGACATTACAGATTCTGTCCCCTACCGAGCTTTGATGCATGTAACCCTCAACTCTGTCAATGTTGCCTCTATCCTTGACTATTCCAATGTACTCTTAGACAGCATCCTGGATTCGTTCCTTTGTAACTCTCTTGTAATTCAATTTGCTTAAATTTGTGCTCTTATCAAGTCCTATCCGCACATCACTTCTAAACCTGCAAATCTAGTGTCTCCTAGTCAAACAACAATTCAATTTTAAACCCCTCATCCATCTTTTCAAGCCTCAATTAACTTGTCCTTACCGATCTCCAGCCTTGTCCAGCCCCACATCCCTCTGGGTTCCTGCATTCCATTCATTCTACCCTCACGAGGATCCTCAGTTTTAACTGGTCCAGCATTGGCATTATGTCTTTCACTGTCTCAGCCCAAAGCTCTGGAATATCTTCCCTACATCTCCCTGCCTCTCTCTATTTTATCTTTCTTCTTTAAGTCACACCTTAAAACTATCCCCTTGACCAAGCTTTCGATCAATCCAAACATCTATCAGCAATAACTCTTTCAGGAATAAACTGCCTCTCGATAAGTCATGAAGAAAGAAGGATCAGCATCTGCAGTGATTTCAAAGTCACTATTAATCTGGTTCTGTGTGCTGAGCTGTATGCCTTGCCTTTAATCAGGGACGTATTTGCTGAACTAACTATATGACTCTATCTCTTTTGGTAGCTGGGTACCCAATTATTTGTTGTAATGCTCCTGTGAAGCGCTTTGAGACTTTCTATTGTGTTAAAGTTGCTATATAAATACAAGTTGTTGTCATTGGTCTCCTGGGAGAAGCTATGTATCACATTCAGCAACTGCCCACACTCATGCGGAAGATAGTCAAATCTCACCTTTTGCCTGCAGCACTGATGAATTATGAGGCCCTAATGCTCCTGAAATGGCTACCATAACTGGCCTTCTGCTGTGATATCAACTATTCACCATTAGCTTGTCCCACAAAACCTAAAAAATGTTTTGCTCGGGGAGAAATAGATTGAAATTGCAACTGAATATACAAGATAGCCTGGATGGTACATGACAGTGGAAGATGTATGTTTTACTCCTGCAGATCAGTTCCTGCCTGCTTTGGAAATAAACCAAAAGAGGATAGTACAGATCTTAAGTTCGATACATGACTGCAAATGGACTAATTTATTTCTTGTCATTGCTGCATGGAAGCCTGTGATTTATTTGTACAGATGAAAACAATTGTTCCTGTAGCTTTAATGGTTTAAAGCAAGAAAGCAAAATATTGCAATTTGTCTGCAACATCTTTACATTCTCAAACTGTTCATAATCTTTGCTTTTCAAGAGAGTGTCTATTAATATATTTAGATTCCAGACATGGTTTCTGAGCTTCGCTTATAATCATTTTTTTGTTATTTTTTTCCTTGCTCCTACATTATACACATTTTACAGTTTTCTCGCTCTGCTTTTGACACATTTTTATAAAAGGGCTTCTAACATAGTTTTGTAAGGGTTTATAGATACTTTTTCACAGGAGGGATTCCTCAAGGAAAATTGTGTGGAATTTGTAGAAGTCATTTGAAAACACTTTCTGATTATTTATCAGTTGCTTATGAAGATCTCTATTTAGTTTAAAGTCCTCTTTACAGCCCTGGTTATTCGATTTAGCAGGGTTTAAGTGAACCCTATCTGACTAGGACTGTTTTCTTTTACCGTAGTGCTGATGCCCATACCCCATGAACTGAGACTTACTCCTCCTACAACAATCTTTGTGCAATGCCCTGTTGAGAAGGATACTATTAAATAGGAGAGGGCTCAGAGAAGATTTACCAGGATGTTACAGTGCCTGGAGGGTTTGAGTAATCGGAAAAGGTGACTAGGCTGGGGCTTTTTCCACTGGGAACGTAAGAGGCTGCAGGGTGACAACATACAGATTTATAAAATTTGAAGGGCATAGATAAGGTGAATAGTGAAGGTCTTTTTTCCAAAGGGTGGGGAGGTTTAAAATTAGGGAATGTATTTTTAAGGTGAGAGGAGAAAGATTTAAAAAGGACCTGAGGGAAAGCTTTTTCAAACAGCTGGTGGTTGGTATGTGGAATGAACTGCCAGAGGAAGTGGTAGATGCAGGGACAGTTGCAATATTTAAAACACATTTGGACAGGGACATGAATAGAACAACTTAGAGAGATATGGATCAAATGCAGACAAGTGAAGCTAGCTTAGTTCAGGAAACATGGTCAGCATGGATGAGTTGGACGAAGGTCTGTTTCCATGCTGTGTGACTCAAAAAGTTACTACAAGTCTTTTTAGAACAAGATGTAAATTTTAAATATCCAGTTACATTCTGCTAATGTCTTTAACTGTTTACCTTGAGTGGAATATGATGTTGGCACTGGGTGCACCAACATTGCAACAGGAACATGAATAGACTATATTCACCCTTCTCGCACATATAAGTGCTTGAAAGCTTGTGTCAAGTGTGGGTAAAGGGGTGGCTGTTGTTCATCCTTACTCAATATGCTAGCCAATGGACTTCTGGTTAGATACGTGTTACGAATGCGTGTTTTCTACAAACTTCTTTAAGACTTTCGAAAGCCATGCAATGCCTATAAAAGGAGTGTGGCATTGATCATTTTTGTCTCCAATTTTATACCGAATGAAATACTTCTCAAGATTAGTTTAAGCCATCATTAACTCTTTGGAGCTTTCACTTAAAAGGACAAAAAGGAATGAAAAACAGGAACTTTACAAACATGGCAAAAAAAGAATAAATTTGTTAGAAATCATGACATTTCAAAAATTGGACTTGTCACAATGCACATGAAACCGAAACTGTGGATAGACTGCCCATTATAGATAATGTCCACAATAGAATCTGCCAAATTCTCATTTTGGACAATTTCAGTTGCAGACGTTATCCAATTCAGATGCCTAAGGCAATCGGTTGATACAGTTGGAACAGGTATTTCAAGGAAAGACTTTTAACATGTTTGAAGAATGCATCTATCGATTAATGCAGCAATTAATAAATGTATCCCTGGGGTGCTTTCTTGCAAACAAGACAGTAAATGGGAATTTTGTCTTTAGGTGATTGCAAGAGATCCCATGACATTTTGGGAACTTGAGTACACAGCTTTCACAATGACCTGGCCAATGCTCTTCACCCAACTACTATTACTGAAAACAGACATAACAGTCACTCATGATACTCTTCTTATGGCTCTTGTGTGCAAATTGACTGCCACATATAACTACAATGCAACAGGGGCTTCACATTAGATGTAATTCAATGGATAGGCCATCATAAGAATGGAATAAAGTCTACAAAAACAAAGCTTTTTTGTTCTGCTTTCTTGCTGTAAAATAAAGAAAATCTTATATGTATGTTACACCTTTCATGAATCAAGACCTCAAGGAATTGGTCTGTTTGTGAAATGTTGCCATTGTTTTGAAATAACAAGTAAGGCCATGAGTTAGCACACAGCAAACTCCCTGGGTCAAGCATATGATAAAGGCTGGATATTCCATTTTACTTTTGTTGTTTGAGAGGTAATTGTCAAACAACATAGAAGGGAGAACTTTCCTGCCTGTAAATAGTGCCATCAGATTTTTACATCAACTGAAAGGTCAGTCAGTTTAATTTCACTTTGGAATGATGGCACATCCAAAAAGTGCATCCTTTCAGTACTGGACTTTCAGCTTAGATTTTGTGAAATCTCTGGAATGAAACTTGAATTCATGACCTTCTGACTCCAGAAACAGAGAGTTATCAACTGATCTAGGACTGAACGGCAGGTGTAAATGGGCCGTGTCTTACACCTTCTGGGACCTTCTACACCGCCTGCCCATTTGTTACCTCCCTCGTCAGTATCCAAGGACCCGAGCACACCTTCCAGGTGAAGCTGCACTTTATCTGCACTTCATCCAATTTACCCGACTGCATTCGCTGCTCATGGTCTCCTGTATATTGAGGAAGTGAAGCATAGGCTGCTACGTTCTGCCTGCAAGAAAGACCCTGAGCTTCCAGGTGCCTGCCATTTAACACACCACCCTGGGCAATATCTCTGCCTCGGGCTTGCTGAAGTGTTCCAGTGAAGCTCACTGCAAGCTGGAAGAACAATACCTCATCTTATGCTTGGGAACTCCACAGCCTTCTTGACTCGATATCAAGTTCACGACTTTAGGGCTAGTGGCACCTTCTCCCATGTCCTTACCCCAACTGCGCACACTAGGCCTTGTTAGCACATGGTCTGCTCCCACATAATACATTGTTAGCCACTAATTGCCCCCATTAGCAGCTATTCCCTCTCCTATGCTGCCCATTATCCATTCCTTTGTCCTTTGGGCTCTATCTCCATCAATCTCTTCCTCCTTACCCCTCACCCCACCCCTATCCTATCTCCTACATAAAAAAACACTATTTCCTAGCTACCATCTATTTTGAGGAAAGGTCACTGGACCTGAAACATTAACTCTGATTTCTCTCCACAAATGCTGGCAGACCTGTTGAATTTTCCCAGCAATTTTTGGAAGCAGAATGTATGTTACTCACAAGATTCTTTGTGTGCTAATATATCAAAGTGGGACTCTTATTCATGTGCAGCCAAATGACGCAGACATTATAATACATATTCCAGCATCTGGCAGTATCATGCAGGACATAACATATTGCAGGCAATGGGCAAATCCAGCAGCCGAAAGACTCCCAATAAAATTTATTGGGCAGGACATTCATCTGCTTCAGGAGATTTACAAACTGACATCACTGCTATTGTTATTTATATTTCTCCCCGTGAATGAGCTATGCTTTGGATCTCAATATTAGCTAAGAATTCAGAAAGTGTAGTTTTATAAGAAGCATAACCGAAGGCTGAATTTAAATAAAACAAGAAACCCTTACAGAAATCCAATTCGGTGAATAGCAAGTGATGTATTTTTTTTATAACATGCACATAGATAGATACATAAATGTGTGCCTTATGATTGATAAAAGACAGAGAGAAGATAACAGAGTGGCAGTCCATAATTTGTAAAACATCCTTAAGTGTGCCAGTTCTGCCATGAAACTTGAGGACAGTTTGAGAAATGTCAGCAGGATAAACTAATTATAGATCAGTTAATCTAACATCAATTTGAGCTCATTTTTAGGGTTTATAAATGATTCAAATTCTCGAGTTTTTATATGACTTAAAGATGGTCATTAAACGTTTGTGAAAGGCAAATTGTGTTTCATAAATTTAATAGAGTTGAGCTACTGAATGTGCTGTAAAAATTCACCAAAGTTCTTTAGACAGCACCTTCCAAACCCTCGACCACTGCCAGCCAGAAGGACAAGGGTAGTAGATACATCGGAACACCTCAACCTGCAGGCTGCACTCCAAGTCACTCATCATCCTGACTTGGAAATATGTCGCCGTTCCTTCACTGTCGCTGGGTCAGAATCCTGGAATTCCCTCCCTAGTAGCATTGTCGGTCTACCTGTAGACAGCAACAGTTCAAGAATGCAGCTCACCACCACTTTGTCCAGGGCATCCAGGAACAGGTAACAAATGCTGGCTCAATCAATGAGTCCCATGTCTCAAAATGGTCACAGTTCCTACATCCTAGACCACTGACAGGTGCCAGCCTCTTTCAAAGACCCTTGGTCAACATGAGGATGGTTGACAGGCAAGAAGTGGTTCCTCCTCTATCTCTTCCTAATGACACCCCAAAAAATTTTTTTCAGACTGCCACTAAGGAGAGATACAATGCCGCCCATACCTCCACCAGGGTCATTTCAGAAAATGGGGTTCCAATGCCTGGGCCAATCGGTCAGAATAGGCTGAGCAGAGTGTACCACATCACAAATGTGTGCTGTACCCACCACAATCTCAGTCACCAAAGGAGGGATGAGTTGGTTGAGGAGGATATGCAGGAGTGTGAGAAAACCTCTGAGGAGGAGAATGAGGCTGAGCCAGAAGGACCTTTAAGAAACCGGAGTGAACCTTACAGTCACCACTTCTAGGATGACTGGTCTGGGTTGAGCCTTCCTATTTACAAGTAGTTAATTCATTTGTATAGCTGAATGTCAGTCTTCTGCTTGTTATGTTCCATACTCCTCAAGGATTGTGGTTTTTCTTTAATTTGATTCATTCTGCAATAAAATATTGACTTTTACTTTCAACTCTGGCTCTGATATCCTCACCTCTTCAAATAACCTGAACAGCAAAATGCATAGGAGCTTTAGCAGGCCATTCAGCCCATCAAGTCTGCTTGGCCAATCAATGAAATCATTGTTGATCTGAAAATCCTTATCTCCTTTCTCCTGCTTTATATCCACCCATTGGTTAAAAATCTATCTCAACCTTGCATACACTTAATGACCCAATCTCAACAGACCTCTACTGTAAAGAATTCTACAAATTAACTACCCCCTGTGAAAGAAATTCACCGTCATCTCTGTTCCAATTGGACAAACATTTATTCAGAGATGACTCACTCTTCTCTGTGATTCCCCCAAAAGAGGAAACAACCCCTCCACATCTAAGCTGACAAATCCCCCAAAAATCTTGCCTGTCTCAATAAAGTTGCTTCTCATTCTTCTAAACAGCTTTGAGTAAAGGCTCACTCCACTCAATCTCTCCTCATAAGAAAACATCTCCATACCCAGGATCAATCTCGTGAAACTCTGGAAGATAAAAGAAGGGTTTTAGTGTATGCATTGACCCTGCACTGCCCAATATTGGTATTAATGCATTTGTGATAGAGTGAGTTTTCATGCTATCTCATGTTCCTAAATGTTTGTGCTAAAATGGTCTTTGTCCATTCCCTGATAAATATATTGAGCTCTTCTATATTTCAAGATTGTTCCTTCAGTTACTTTCACTGCCACTTTCTCTTCCATGCTTCCGAAGGCATTGTGCCTTCATTGTACTGCTGCTGGGCCTGGGCATCCTCACTGATATAGATACATATAGAACATTACAGCACAGTACAGGCCCTTTGGCCCTCGATGTTGTGCCGACCTGTCATACTGATCTGAAGCCTATCTAACCTACACTATTCCGTGTATGTCCATATGCTTATCCAATGATGACTTAAATGTACCTAAAGTTGGCGAATCTACTACTGTTGCAGGCAAAGCGTTCCATTCCCTTACTACTCTCTGAGTAAAGAAACTACCTCTGACATCTGTCCTATATCTTTCACCCCTCAATTTAAAGCTATGCCCCCTCGTGCTCGCCGTCACCATCCTAACCTATCCACTTTTATTAGTTGGGAAATGTGCATCTGTTCTCTCCACTGCACTGTACACTTATGCCAATTTGGCATGTGAATTGGCCACTTACCAGCTCACAGGCCTGTCCACCTGAGAAGATAGGCACCTGGAGTCAGGTGGATGCACCTTGTCTCTGTTTCACCTTGCCATAACGCTGAGCTAGAGTAATGGGGTGCATGCCCACGAGTATATCCAGCAGCCACTCAGCATTTTGTTGGACATAGGTCTCGAAGGCAGCTATCATTCCTTCCATGGAGGCAGCCAGGTATTGGCATGCAGGACCCCCCACAATGTGGACAGACTCCACTATGTTTCACGCTAGGCTACCTGTGGCCCATCTGCCTGATGCTCCCTTGCATCTTTCTCTCACTGCAGGCTATCTCACTTACTGCTGAGCACAGAAGCACAGCTCCTACATGAGACAGAGCAGACGCCTAGTCTGCTGCAGTCCTCTGAGGGTGAGAGACTTTGAGCGTTGCTTTTTCCATTAGCTGCAGACATGTGTCATAGAGTCATTCAACCCCTCAGTCCAAACAGTCCATGCCAAACATTATCCCAAATTAAACTGGTCCCACCTGCTCAACCCATATCCCTCCAAACATTTCTTATTCATGTACTTATCCAATGTCTTCTAAATGTTGTAACTGTACCCACATCCATCACTTCCTCTGGAAATTCTTTCCACACACAAATAAATCTGTGTAAAAATGTTGCCCCTTGTGTCTTTTTTAAATCTTTCCCCTCTCACTCTAAAAATATGCCCCCTAGTTTTGAAAACCCCAAACCTATGGAAAAGACATCTGTCAGTCGCCTTCTCTACACTCCTCATGATTTTATAAATCTCTATAAGGTCACCCCTCAACCTCCTACACTCCAGTGGAAAAAAGTCCCAGCCTATCCAGCCTCTCCTTATAACTCAAACCCTCCATTCCCAGCAACAGACTGATAAATCTTGTCTGAACCCCTTCCAATTTAATAATATCCTTTCTATAACAGGGTGACCAGAACTGGACACAGTACTCCAGAAATGGCCTCAAACTCAACATAATGTCCCAGCTCTTATACTCAATGGTCTGAGCAATGAAGGCAAGTGTACTAAATACCTTCTTAACCACCCTGTCCAACAGTAACTCAAACTTCAAACAAATTTGTTTCTGACCCCCTGAGCTTCGTGTTCTACAACACTGCCCAACGATATACTTTTAATTGAAGAAGTCAACGATGTGTTCAACAGATTGTGTCCAAGGCTAATCGAGCCAGAGTCCATAGTGTAGTGGAAGTCCCTGTGCTGATGGAGGGTGCAGGTGAACACCTTGCATTCATATGCTTCAGCTTCTGCGAATGTGTTGGCGCCCTGACACTGTGCTGCGCAGTGTCCTGTGCGGCTGGAGGAGTGAAGGGGAAAGAATTAGTTAGTCAAAATGGAGAACAGTTTCTGCAGAACAATGTGCTTGCCTTAGTGCTTGCCTGAGAAGAGCGAAGTGCGGTATTGCTTGCTGGGTGGTTCCCATTGCTGTCTCCCCGTGACTACAGAATGCCCCTGGTCTTTTCTGGCCAGCTGTGCAGCTCTTCTTTCAAAGGAGGGTCTGGATATCTGGTACAATGAGCGCCTACCATATGCCCCCAGCTCCCAATCCCATCTCACCCTCAGCTACTCTTGGCCCTCTCAGCACGGTTATTGGCCAGTCATTCCTTCAATGAGTTAAAGAGAAGAATTGAATGTGAGTAAAATGGATGTAATAACATTATGTCATACCATGTGAAGTGCTGAGGCGTTCTGCATTGAGCGAGGGGGCAGTGTAGTGGGCAGAAAGGGCTCATAATTTGAGAGGACGAGGCAGGTATAAACCTGTGAAAAGTGTACAAGATTGTGAATAGAGTAGAAAGAATGAGGACTTTTCCCAGGGTGGAGGGGCCTATTACCAGGGGACACAGGTTCAAGGTGCAGGAGTGGGGTATGTTTAAAAGAGATGTGCGAGGCATGTTTTTCACACAAGGAGTAGTGAGCGCCTGGAACACGCTGTCAGAGGAAGTGGTGGAAGCAAACAAAATAGCAGCATTCAGGCAGCACCTGGATGACTCCATGAATAGGAAGGGAATAAAGGGATATGGATCCTGTAAGTGAAGACAGTTTGAATATAGTTGGTGCAGGCTGAGGGGGCCGTAGGGCCTGTTCCTGTGCTGGATTTTTTTTTGTAGCTATAGTAAATGGGGGGTACTCAAACTGGAAAAGGGTTGAATGTTTTTATTCTAGGAATACACATTGGGTTCACGGTGGCTCAGTGGTTAGCACTGCTGCCTCACAGCGTCAGGGACCAGGTTTGATTCCAGCCTCGGGCGACTGTCTGTGTGGAGTTTGCACATTCTCCCCTGTGTCTGAGTGGGTTTCCTCCGGGTGCTCCGGTTTCCTTCTACAGTTTCCTCCTACAGTCCAAAGATGTGCAGGCTAGGTGGATTGGCCGTGCTAAATTGCCTGTAGTGTTCAGGGAGCTGTGGGTGTTGTAGGTGGATGGGTGTGGGTGGGATGCTCCAAGGGGTGGTGTGGACTTGTTGGGCTAAAGGGCCTGTTTCCACACTGTCAGGAATCTAATCTGTTGTACATTGAGCATTTGGGCTTGGGTGCAGGAAACATAATTTCATAATTTACTGATCACAGAGAGGCGATATATCTGTCAATGAGTGAGAAAGAATGAAAAAAAAATGACTTAAGGAAGATAAGAGCGGGCTGTAGACAGTGTCAGAATCAATCTGAGGTGTTACATTTTAAGTAAACAAACAAGGAATGAGAATATACATTCAATGGCTTGGCATTGCAGATAATCAAACAGTTTTGGCGTCTCTCCTTCTGGGTCAGAAGGTGTAGGGTTTGAACATCAAAGAGTGAAGAACAGAAAACCCACATTGCCATTGCACAAGATTCCTGTGACCCATGGATCACAATGGACTACGGCTGTTGCGCTGGACACCCGTGGTAGTTCACTCCCACCAATCCCTTTGTAGAGGGTGGCTTGATGGCTGAGTGGTTAGCACCGCTGCCTCACAACGCCAAGAACCGGGTTCAATTTTACCCTCAGTGATAATGGGAACTGCAGATGCTGGAGAATCCAAGATAATAAAGTGTGAAGCTGGATGAACACAGCAGGCCAAGCAGCATCTCAGGAGCATCTCCCTCCGGACCAACCTCAGGGAATCTCTCTCCCACTGCAACTCTCTTGTCAATCTTTGGTCTGCCTCCCCCTCTCTCCCTATTTATTCCAGAACCCTCACCCCTTCCCCCTCTCTGAGGAAGGGTCTAAGCCCAAAACGTCAGCTTTTGTGCTCCTGAGATGCTGCTTGGCCTGTTGTGTTCATCTAGCTTCACACTTTATTGTCAATTTTACCCTCAGGTGACTGTCCCTGCGAAGTTTGCACCTTCTCCCTTGTATCTGCATGGGTTTCCTCTAGGTGCTCTAGTTTCCTTGCACAGTCCAAAGATGTGCAGGTTAGGTGGATTGGCCATGCTCAATTGCCCATAGCATCCAGTGTTAGGCAGGTTGGCCATGGGAAATGCAGGGTTAGGGAGATAGGGCTGGGAGGGGGCGCTGGGCGTTGGTCTGGGAGGGATGCTTCTTCAGAGAGTCAGTGTGGACTCAATGGGCCAAACAGCCTGCTTCTACACTGTAGGGATTCTGTGACTCTATGTTTTTAATCAACCTGTTCGGACATGTTATTTCTTTTAATTTAAAAAATATACTTTATTCGTAGAATATACAAAAAATAGACATGTTTACACACCTACCTGGTCATGCTAGCCACTCCGGGTTACCCTGTCGGTAAGTACACCAACTAGAAGAATAAAGCAAAAACAAAAGAAAAACCCCGGCGGTCGCCTCCCCGCACAGTCCCCGTTGGCCCCCTGACCAGTTGGGGAAGGCACCAGCTGGGCCCAGTTACCAAGTGGGGCCCCTGTTACATTCCGGCCGAGGGGTCTCATACGGTGGTCTTTCCCTACCACGCCTTGGCGGCAGTTGCCCTAAGCTTTAGCGCGTCCCTCAGCACATAGTCCTCGACTTAGGAGTGCGCCAGTCAGCAACACTCGGTCGGGGTCAGTTCTTTCACCTGGAAGACCAGCAAGTTGCGGGCAGACCAAAGAGCGGCTTTCACCGCATCCTGTTTGGACATGTTATTACACATCTGTGAAGCAGGTGAGACTTGAACCAGGGCCATTTGGCTCAGAACTAGGGATACTTATCACTGCACTACAAGACGCTTCACCCTCACTGTTGTGCTCTGTTGACGGGTCTATCTAATTATTAGTGGAATGCTTAAAAAAAAAGGGACCAGTCTTGCATGATGTGGTGTAGTTTATTGCAACATTGTAAAAGGCACAAACAACATTGACCTGTTAGACATAATTACAACTATCAGGAGCCACGATTGGCACATCTAACTCCATGTGCAGGATGGTCCAATTCTCCATCCAAATGCCGTGTCATCATCAAATTGAGTGCAGTTCTTGAACCTTCAGTGTCATTACCTGACACAATCATCCAGAGAACTCTTGGGGAATTTCACCACTATTTGCCGAGGGAAAAGCCACAAACAACAATTTCCCCTGCAACCCCAGGAAGTGCTACACTTGCCCCCACACCTCCTCCCTCACCCACATCCCAGGCCCCAAGATGACTTTCCACATCAAGCAGCTGTTCATCTGCACATCTGCCAATGTGGTATACTGCATCCGCTGTACCCATTTTGGCCTCCTCTACATCTGGGAAACCAAACGGAGGCTTGGGGGCCGCTTTGCACAACACCTACGCTCAGTTCGCAATAAACAACTGCACCTCCCAGTCGCGAACCATTTCAACTCCTCCTCCCATTCCTTAGACGACATGTCCATCCTGGGCCTCCTCTGCAGTGCCACAACGATGTCACCCAAA
The DNA here is from genome assembly GCF_030684315.1 of Stegostoma tigrinum. Taxonomy (NCBI): domain Eukaryota; kingdom Metazoa; phylum Chordata; class Chondrichthyes; order Orectolobiformes; family Stegostomatidae; genus Stegostoma; species Stegostoma tigrinum. Next base: position 49,735,664 of record NC_081373.1, read on the forward strand.
GGTTGCAGGATCAGCAACTCATATTCCGCTTGGGAACCCTGCAGCCCAATGGTATCAATGTGGATTTCCTCCCTGAACTGACCTATCGCCTTCCTACCTCTCCACCTACACTTACCTCTACAGGCTCCATCCTCACCCCTTTAACTTGCCTGTCTCATCTCCACCTATCTTCTCCTCTATCCATCTTCGATCCGCCTCTCCCCCCCCGCCCCCCCACTATTTATTTCAGAGCCATCCCCCTTTTCTGATGAAGGGTCTAGGCATGAAACGTCAGCTTTTGTGCTCATGAGATGCTGTGTTCATCCAGCTTCACACTTTGTTAACAACAATTGCTCACGCTTTGAGTCATGTCATGGTAAATGACATAGCTCCCGGTTCTTTCACAAAGGAGCCATTTCACAGGCTTATATTTTTCACAAAAACAACGTTTTGCATTATCCTTTGTTTACTGCACGAACATTTGACAGTCAAATGGAGAAAATGAATGTTCAAGGTAAAAGAGGACATGGGGAGATTGAAGGTAACGGGGAAAGATAAAATGATTTGGAGAAGGAGAAGGCAGCCAGCAAGTCAGCCTGAATTTATGCATTACATTATTTCTTATGAAAAATAACAACACCTTGACAACAACCGTATAAAAAGTAATTTTAGCAAGTTATTCCGATTTCTGGTTTGCAGCAGCTATTAAGAGCCAATTTGTCTTTCCATGATTTAAATAATGGAAACATGAGAAAACAAGGTCTCCAGGCAAACCCACATATTAATATAGCTCAGGTATGTTTGATTTATCTGTATTAGTCAAGGATAAACCTTGACAGATAAAGGTACTGATGAGTTTCCTGAAATCCAAAAATGGATGACATATGTTGACAAATCTTGAAGTTTCTTTTTTCTGCAGAGCAAAATAAGTTGGTACCCTTGAACAATGGAGGCATTGAAAGAAACTGATGCCAAAGGTAATCAATAAAGGGCAGGAATACTTAGTGATTTATTGGGGTTGACAGTATAATATAACGTAACGGACACAATGAGGCAACTAGATTGTTCTTGTTTCTATTACCTGGCAATATTGTAAAAGTGCATCTTAAAATAAGGGGGTGGGGGTGCGTGGGCGGAATCTCATAGGGGTCTGAGCAACATAGGCCATAGTGAGATATATGGTAGAATTGGAATTGAAATCCGGCAAGATATATCTCAATGTCAGGATCAGCTTGCTCCAGCTTTGATGTATTTGCTGGGCAGTGCAGTGAGTTTCTCACTAAGCAGTGGCGAGTTGCCAATTAAGTGGGAATACTGCTTATTAAATGCTTCATTGACACCACAACTCACCTAATTAATGTTCAGCTTCCAATCTTATCCAATGCTCTGAACTAGCTAGATGTTGCAAACTCTTGACACAGAAATCAGAGCTAGCAATCTCAGCTCGCCACTTGCTCCAAAAGACCACCATGTTGGTAGCTGGGGACCAGCATCCTGGGGCAAACTCCATAGGCACTGGCCACATATATCCCACTTCCATGGACACTGGCATCTAATACATGTCATTGCCTATGAATCACCATGGCACATCTCTGATCCAGTTACAGGATGTTTTTGCATGTCAGTGCTGCATCTCTGACTGTACCATTGCTGCAGCAAGGATACTGTGCTTCAGGGGCACACACCCAGCTCATGGACCGGACCCAGGCTGCATCTCCAGGATCTTTACCAAGTGTCTTAGTGCTAACTCACTCTGTGCTGAGCTGGATACGCGTAGCATTCCCACCGTATATAGCCTTGCCTTGACTTTTCGATCATCACATTACTGGTGGATTGCCTTGATGTTTATTGTGGACCTGAAGTCAGGAGGCTTGTCATGATTGTCAGCAGTCTGCAGTCAAGCCAAAAGGAATAGCCATTGCTCGGGCGGTCCCAGTCCAGAAATCTGGACATGGTCAGTCAGCCACTCAGAGTCAGAATCCACTCTTCAACAAGAGCTAACGTTGGGCAACCCACCACCAACCTTAAATAACACAGTGTGGAGCTAAAGAAACACAGCAGACCAGGCAGCAACAGAGGAGCAGGAACACTGACGTTTTGGGTTCGGACCAAATCGTCAGCTTTGTTATCTCTGTGTTATCTCTGACTCAAGCATCTGCAGTTCCTGCTTTCCCACCATCAATCTTGACTCTTTCTCCCCTGGAGTCCTTGAGTGAGAGAGACAAGTGCTCCGGGAGATGAGAATGGATGGCATAGCTATTACAGTTGCTCCATTTGGAGAGCTTTCCCAAGAGAGCAAGCAGAGTTAATGGTGCCAGGGCTTGGGTGAGTGACAGCAACTGAGGGGAGATTGCAGACAATAGAGAGAGTGGCAAGTTATGAAGCGTGATGGGAGGTGAGTACAATAGCAGAGACAGAGTCAGGGTCAGTGTGAGGTATCAGAGAGAAAGCGTTGACATTTGTGTTGGCAGAGTGGAGAAGGACATTGACCTTCTTCCTCTAGAGTTGTGCATTCCTCCAGTAAGCTGCGACAGCATTGGCCCTGCTAACAGTCTTGAACCAGGCTGGTGTGGGCTGGTGCTATGGGGGATGAGGAAATCCTGCTTCTCTACCACTCCAGATTGCTCCGGAGCTCAGCACTGCCCCTGGGCATAGCAAGGCCCTGATTTTCCCCTGCCTGTCACATCTAGGATAAATGTTCAGAAGCACACAGGGCAGATTCAAACTAACATGTACACAACAGCCTTTTAAAAATGGTGCCAGTACCAGGGATGCCAGTCCATTCTGGGATAGCCCAGCCATGGTGCATTGTCATGGTAACTGCTGTATTAAAATGGGGCTAAAATCAGGTAAGCGATGCATCATCCACAGAGAGTAGGTAACTCATGAGGCAAATGTGGGAGGAGAAAATTTGCTAGACCCTGCTGTAAAATAAAGCCCTCCACAATTGTCCTGGATTCCTCGGCCCCACCATCTTCAGCAACTTCATTAATGGCCTCCCTCCATAATAAGGTCCGAAGTGGGGATATTCACTGATGATCGCACAATGTTCAATACTGTTCATGAATCCTCAGATAATGAAGCAGTCCATGTCTAAGTGCAGCAACATCCAGATTTGTGCTGAAAAGTAAGAAGTAATATTCATGTCACACAAATGCCAGGCAATGACCGTCTCCAATAACTAACCACCGGCCCACAATATTCAATCACTCTTAACCAGCTGGGAGTTACCATTGAACAGAAACTGAACTGGGCTGATCAAATAAATACAATGGCTATAAGATCAGGTCAGGGGTTAGGAATACTGTGGTGAATACAACATGAAATTACCAGAAATATACCTATGTATGTGAAGAATGGCATGAGCAATATTAGCTAATGACATAGATAATAAAATGTGAGGCTGCATGAACACAGCAGGCCCAGTAGCATCTCAGGAGCACAAAAGCTGACGTTTCGGGCCTAGACCCTTCATCAGAGAGGGGGATGGGGTGAGGGTTCTGGAATAAATAGGGAGAGAGGGGGAGGCGGACCGAAGATGGAGAGAAAAGAAGATAGGTGGAGAGAGTGTAGGTGGGGAGGTAGGGAGGGGATAGGTCAGTCCAGGGAAGACGGACAGGTCAAGGAGGTGGGATGAGGTTAGTAGGTAGGAGATGGAGGTGCGGCTTGGGGTGGGAGGAAGGGATGGGTGAGAGGAAGAACAGGTTAGGGAGGCAGAGACAGGTTGGACTGGTTTTGGGATGCAGTGGGTGGAGGGGAAGAGCTGGGCTGGTTGTGTGGTGCAGTGGGGGGAGGGGACGAACTGGGCTGGTTTTGGGATGCGGTGGGGGATAGGGAGATTTTGAAGCTGGTGAAGTCCACATCGATATCATTGGGCTGCAGGGTTCCCAAGCGGAATATGAGTTGCTGTTCCTGCAACCTTTGGGTGGCATCATTGTGGCACTGCAGGAGGCCCATGATGGACATGTCATCTAAAGAATGGGAGGGGGAGTGGAAATGGTTTGCGACTGGGAGGTGCAGTTGTTTATTGCGAACCGAGCGGAGGTCTTCTGCAAAGCAGTCCCCAAGCCTCCGCTTGGTTTCCCCAATGTAGAGGAAGCCACACCGGGTACAGTGGATGCAGTATACCACATTGGCAGATGTGCAGGTGAACCTCTGCTTAATGTGGAAAGTCATCTTGGGGCCTGGGATAGGGGTGAGGGAGGAGGTGTGGGGGCAAGTGTAGCATTTCCTACAGTTGCGGGGGAAGGTGCATCATCCTCCGACACTTCCGCCATCTACAATCCGACCCCACCACCCAAGACATTTTTCCATCCCCACACTTGTCTGCTTTCCAGAGAGACCACTCTCTCCATGACTCCCTTGTTCGCTCCACACTGCCTTCCAACCCCACCACACCCGGCACCTTCCCCTGCAACCGCAGGAAATGCTACACTTGCCCCCACACCTCCTCTCTCACCCCTATCCCCAGGCCCCAAGATGACTTTCCACATTAAGCAGAGGTTCACCTGCACATCTGCCAATGTGGTATACTGCATCCACTGTACCCGGTGCGGCTTCCTCTACATTAGGGAAACCAAGCGGAGGCTTGGGGACTGCTTTGCAGAACACCTCCACTCGGTTCGCAATAAACACCTGCACCTCCCAGTTGCAAACCATTTCCACTCCCCCTCCCATTCTTTAGACGACATGTCCATCATGGGCCTCCTGCAGTGCCATAATGATGCCACCCAAATGTTGCAGGAACAGCAACTCATATTCCGCTTGGGAACCCTGCAGCCCAATGGTATCAATGTGGATTTCACCAGCTTCAAAATCTCCCCTTCCCCCACCGCATCCCAAAACCAGCCCAGTTCGTCCCCTCCCCCCACTGCACCACACAACCAGCCCAGCTCTTCCCCTCCACCCACTGCATCCCAAAACCAGTCCAACCTGTCTCTGCCTCCCTAACCTGTTCTTCCTCTCACCCATCCCTTCCTCCCACCCCAAGCCACACCTCCATTTCCTACCAACTAACCTCATCCCACCTCCTTGACCTGTCCGTCTTCCCTGGACTGACCTATCCCCTCCCTACCTCCACACCTATACTCTCCTCTCCACCTATCTTCTTTTCTCTCCATCTTCGGTCCACCTCCCCCTCTCTCCCTATTTATTCCAGAACCCTCACCCCATCCCCCTCTCTGATGAAGGGTCTAGGCCCATAACGTCAGCTTTTGTGCTCCTGAGATGCTGCTGGGCCTGCTGTGTTCATCCAGCCTCACATTTTATTATCTTGGATTCTCCGGCATCTGCAGTTCCCATTATCACTCAGCTAATGACATGTTTTCCAAGGGTAATTGCCCTTGTAATGTTTGCACTCACTGCCCATCCGAGCACAGCATGCTCCAACAAACCAATGATACAATAAAGGCACTCAAAGCTAATTCAGAGATTTTTGCTTGAGGGATAAATAGTCGTTAGGACACAATGTGTGCTCCTCTGTACTTTCTTCCAGTTAGTGCCATGGGATCTTTTATAACCAGCTGAGAAGGAGGGCACACCCAGTACCCTCACTGATTCGGTATTTAAATCTCTGGGATGAACCTTAAGGCCTCAAACTGCTAACTCCAGTGAAAGAGCTGACAAATGATTTAGTGCTGACACCTTGGACTTGCAAATCTCTACATATGGAGTCAGATATCACCCACTTGCACATATTGTTAAATGCTTGAAGTACCTACCAATCATGAAAAATAAATATAATACAGGCCTTAACTGGTCCTAGGAAGGTATTTGGCAAACAAATCAGAATTTATGTTACTCACAAAATAATTGATGCACTCTCACTTCAAATTGGTTTTACATTTGTGGGCAGCCCACGTTATATATATATTGGGACATATATTCCAATAATCGACAATAGAGTGGAGCATGTAATTTATTGCAGGCTGCAGAAAAACCCAACAGCTGAAGGAAACCCAAAGTAAAAATTACTGGTGGGGGCTCGGGGCATCCGTTTGCTTCAGATTTATGAACCAAGGTCTTGACTATTTTATTTATATTTCTCCCTGTGAACAAGGTCACCTTGGGCTTTCATTATTTGGTAGCAATTCAGAAACTTCTACCAAAGAGCAAATAGGAATAAGATAGAAAATCCTCACCAACCTACTATTAGTTGAACAATGGGTGAAATATACATATTTGCATTTCAATATGCACTATTGAAAGAAAAGTCAAAGGAGATAGCTGAGGCACTGGCCTTAAATTTTCAATCAATAATCCGGAAGTTGTAAGGCTTGAGAATAAGCAATGTCACCTTTGCTCAAGAAATGGCTGTGATAAACTGGGTAACTAAATACGAATTAATCAGACATCAGTTGGGGAAAAATTTCAGAGGCCATAATTTTAACAAATTTGTATGTATGTGAATGGAATTTTGGCATTAATTGCTAAGAGAATAGCATACAAAAGTATGGAAGTGTTGCTGCAACTGTACAAGGCACTGAAGAGACCTAACCTGACTAACATATATAATTTTGTTCTCCTTACATGTGAAAGGATGTAGTTGTATTGTAGGCAGTTCAGAGAAGGTTCGCTAGATTGAGTCCAGAGATGAGGGGTTTGCCTAAAGAAGAGAGATTGAGCATTTACGGCCTATACTGTCTAGAATTCACAAGAATGAGACACGATTTCATATATAAGATGCTAAAGGTGATTGAGGAGTAGATGTAGAAAGGATGTTAACACTTGTAGAGCAACCCAGAACAAGTCGTCATCGTCTCAGGATAAGGAGTGGCAGATTTAAAACAGAGATTAGAAAAAAAAATGACTTCTCTCAAAGGGTTGTGAATCTGTGAAATTCCCTATCTGAGGTATTGAGTAATTTGAAGGAGGAGATAACATAGAACATAGAACAGTATAGCACAGAACAGGCCCTTCAGCCCATGATGTTGTGCTGACCATTGATCCTCATGTATGCACCCTCAAATTTCTGTGACCATATACATGTCCAGCAGTCTCTTAAATGACCCCAATGACCTTGCTTCCACAACTGCTGCTGGCAACGCATTCCATGCTCTCACAACTCTCTGTGTAAAGAACCCGCCTCTGACATCCCCTCTATACTTTCCTCCAATCAGCTTAAAACTATGACCCCTCGTGTTAGCCATTTCTGCCCTGGGAAATAGTCTCTGGCTATCAACTCCATCTATGCCTCTCATTATCTTGTATACCTCAATTAGGTCCCCTCTCCTCCTCCTTTTCACCAATGAAGAAAGTCCGAGCTCAATCAACCTCTCTTCATAAGATAAGCCCTCTAGTCCAGGCAGCATCCTGGTAAACCTCCTCTGAACCCTCTCCAAAGCATCCACATCTTTCCTATAATAGGGCGACCAGAAATGGACGCAGTATTCCAAGTGCGGTCTAACCAAAGTTTTATAGAGCTGCAACAAGATCTCACGACTCCTAAACTCAATCCCCCTGTTAATGAAAGCCAAAACACCATATGCTTTCTTAACAACCCTGTCCACTTGGGTGGCCATTTTAAGGGATCTATGTATCTGCACACCAAGATCCCTCTGTTCCTCCACACTGCCAAGAATCCTATCCTTAATCCTGTACTCAGCTTTCAAATTCGACCTTCCAAAATGCATCACCTCGCATTTATCCAGGTTGAACTCCATCTGCCACCTCTCAGCCCATCTCTGCATCCTGTCAATGTCCCGCTGCAGCCTACAACAGCCCTCTATACTGTCAACGACACCTCTGACCTTTGTGTCGTCTGCAAACTTGCTGACCCATCCTTCAATCCCCTCATCCAAGTCATTAATTAAAATTACAAACAGTAGAGGCCCAAGGACAGAGCCCTGTGGAACACCACTCACCACTGACTTCCAGGCAGAATATTTTCCTTCTACTACCACTCGCTGCCTTCTGTTGGCCAGCCAATTCTGTATCCAGACAGCTAAGTTCCCCTGTATCCCATTCCTCCTGACCTTCTTAATGAGCCTACCATGGGGAACTTTATCAAATGCCTTACTGAAGTCCATATACACCACATCCACAGATCAACCCTCATCAACTTTTCTAGTCACATCCTCAAAGAACTCGATAAGGTTTGTGAGGCATGAACTGCCCCTCACAAAGCCGTGTTGACTGCATTTGATCAAGCCATGCTTTTCCAGATGGTCATAAATCCTATCCCTCAGAATCCTTTCTAACACCTTGCAGACGACAGACGTGAGACTTACAGCAGTAAGCAGATATTAATATATATATATAAATAAGCAGATATTTAATTAGTATTGGGTTGATGGATGATTGAGAGGAGGCAGGAAAGGGGAGTTGAGGTCGAGATGAGATCAGCCATGATCGTACTGAATGGCCTACTCCTGCTCCTAGTTCTTATGTTCTAAATCAATCAAAGCTGGCCATTCTGGCTTTTTAAATGGCGCATTGCATTGACCAATTGGCAGCATGAAAAAATAAGATAAAACCTTTTTTGGATTATCAGAACACTTTCTCACAAGCAGTTTGTTAGAAAATTTCTATAAAATTAGAAAATATAATTGTTATAAAAGAGAGAGTTCTGTTCTCATACAGGAAATAAAGAGTTTGGTTCTTCCGAAAAGATAAAGTTCAGAAACCATGTATCCCAAGGGTAAGCACTGGGTCTGTTTTTGTCTTTTGTACATAGATCATTTAGATTCCAGTATCGAGGCACACTTTCAAAAATTACTGATCACAAAAAGGACATTTGCAACCAACTTCTAGATTCTGGTCTTCAGCCTATTCAGGAATGGCTGAAAGCTCTGTACACCACAAAGGCTCTAATACTAAAGTCTTTTGCTCCAGAATTAGCCTCATTCTTCATTAAGCTGTTCCAGTAGAGGTACAACACTAGAATCTACTTGACAATATGTCTAATTGCTCAGGTATGTCAAGCAGGACAAATCCGGATTGCCACCTCTCCAGTCAACTCTGGATATTACAGGGAAGTGGGTTATTAAGCAACACATCCACAGCAATAACCTGATCATTGAAGTTCAGGTAACTTCCCCAGGGCCACTTGAACCCTAACTACATCACAGCCTTGGTGGAAACATGGACAAAAGATCTGAACTCAAAAAAGCCAAGTAATTGGAAAACTCCACGCTTGGGGGTCACACCTGGCTAAAAGGAAATTGGTTTTAACCTTGGAGCCCAATCATTTCAGCCTCGGGACATAACTTCAGGAGCTCCTCAGGGTATGGCCCTCAGTTCAACCATCTTCAGCTGCTTCATCAATGACATTTCCTCCAATGTGAGGTTATAACAGGGGATGTTTCACTGCTGACTGTACAGTGTTCAGTATCATTCACAACTGCTCAGATAATGAAGCAGTCCGGTTATATATGCAGCAAGACCTGGACAATACGCAGGCATGGAATGACTAGTAGCAGACACACCATATAAATTTTAGGCATAGGCATCACCGACAAGAGAGAATCAAACCATCATCCTTTCACGTTGAAAAACTTTGCCATCACTGCTCCCCAGACAAGAAACATCCTTATCAATATCACTGACCTGAATCTGCGCTGTACTAACTATGTAAACATTGTTGCTGCAAGAACACATCAGAGGCAGAGAATAACAGTCCTCTGGAATTCCCAAAACCTGTTCACCATCTTACAATGCATGAGTTAGGAATTTGGTTGCATTTTTCTATTCGGTGGCTGAGTGTAGATCTGACAGCGCTGAAGAAATTTTATGCAATCAAGGACAAATCAATCCACTTGGCGAGCAGCCCAAACACCACCGTAAACATTAATTCCCCCACTAATATATGGTGAAAGCAATGCGTATAACATACAAAATGCACTGTAGTAACTTGCCTTCGATAACACCCTTCAACCCTTCACCAAGAAGGACAAAGGCTGTAGATGCCAATCACTTATATGCTCCAATTCTAAACCACACACCAGCCTGCCTTGGAACTGCATCAGTGTTCCTTCACTGTTGCTGGATCATAATCCTGGAACTTCTGCACGAACAAGCGCTGGGGGATTGGATACACAAGATGGGTTGTTGCGAACCAAGGCAGCCGCTCAAAGCCACCTTTTCAAGTGCAATTAGGGATGAGCAATAACTGCTGACCTTGCCTATATATACAGATCACATGTAAGAATAAAATGAAACATGGAAGTTTGTCAACCTGGAGATCTGGAGGTGACATCAAGATGTTATGGACAGGCTGTGAGCAGCACTCCAGTGTCAATTCAATATGGATAAATGTTATGGACCAGCCCAAACCCCCTGTAAACCCCCTAGGAGATAGCCCAGACACTAATTTTTACCTTATTTAAAGACAAGTGTATGTTGCTGCTTTACAAATGTAACTTGATTGGTCACACTACTTGAAGCAAAAAACACTTTATACAAACCCACAGTTAAAATACAAACAAAAGAAAGAAGAATTGGCCCAACTTTAAATCTACTGGAAAACTTAACACAATATAATTATTTGTTTACCTACTGAACAGCAATATAATTCTAATGTAGTAACATGCTGGCAAGATGGTGGCAGAATAGAACACTCCAGCAGGAGCTTCTCTGCTCCACCCATGCTATTTCTTTCTTTTCTTTTTTCTCTCTCTTTGAGCAGTCCTGCAGTAGACCTGAGGGAAAACATGTCCCGGCGCGGTGAGAGGGAAAACGGGTGCCGGTGTAGTGAGAGGTGGAGTGAGTCCCGGTGCAGTGTGAGGGGGAGTGAGTACCGGTGCAGTGAGAGGGGGAGTGAGTCCCGGTGCAGTGAGAGGGGGAGTGAGCCCCAGTGCAGTGAGAGAGGGGTGAGGCCGGGTGCAGTGTGAGGGGAGTGAGTCCCGGTGCTGTGTGAGTGGGAGTGAGTCCCGGTGCAGTGAGAGGGGAGTGAGCCCCAGTGCCGTGAGAGGGGGGTGAGGCCGGGTGCAGTGTGAGGGGAGTGAGTCCCGGTGCAGTGTGAGGGTGAGTGAGTCCCGGTGCAGTGTGTGGGGGAGAGAGTCCCGGTGCAGCGTGAGGGGGAGCGAGTCTCGGTGCAGCGTGAGGGGAAGTGAGTCCCAGTACAGTGTGAGGGGTAGTGAGTATCAATGCAGCATGAGGGGAAGTGAGTCCCGCTGCACTGTGAGGGGAAGTGAGTCCCATTGCAGTGACAGAGGAACTGAGTCCCGGTGCAATGTGAGGGGAGCGAGTCCTGGTGCAGCGTGAGGGGGAGTAAGTCTTGGTGCAGTGTGAGGGGAAGCGAGTCCTGGCGCAGTGAGAGGGGAAGTGAGCCCTGGTGCAGTGAGAGGGGAAGTGAGCCCCAGAACAGGGTGACTTACCTTGGTGCAGCTGAGTGCCAGTGCAGAGCAGACTGGAGGCTTGCAGTGAAGAGGGATAGTTGTTGAACTGGGGCCCGGCGTGGCCAGTCAGCCTATGAGCTGAGCTGCAGCTACTTGAAATTCTTCAGCAGACAGTAATGTCAATCCTTTAACTATGTTATAGCTACCTTATTTATAAGTTTTTCTTATTTTTTAGTCACTGGAAGTACATTACTACTTTTCATTTCATTCTTCTTTTGTTTCCAAAATTTTTGATACCTAAGATGGCACCATTAGAGAGCAGCCATTGTGAAAATTTTTCACTGCTGTCCTTTTGAATTGAGTCATATATTGTCAATATAAAAATACAGTGAAAATTGTGTACCTTTGCCATACATACATGGCACCACTCGCATTAACTTCGAATAAGACAGGAAAATATGATAACTTAAGGGAGTCCAACTTATGTGCTGAGTACCCATAACAATAAAGGATATTCTATTCTATTCTATCCCATTAACACTCTTTTGGCAAAGTCAAAGTCAATAAAATAGATTGTCTCACATGCAGTGCTTCTCCAGTTCAGGACGAAAGAACATCAAGAGATAAAGAGAACTCTAGTGTTTTGCTGTCACAAGGAGAGATGTCTGGCAGTGTCAAAACCCCAAGAACTACTCAAAGCTAAACTAAAACCCTGGTTCTATGAGACCCTGACCCCACCCAGCCAAGCTGCTTCTATGGTTCCAACTTAACCAAAAAAACACCCAAGTTCTCACATGTTGTTTACCTTATTGGCTGGGAACAGACCACTCTGTCTCAAACTCTTTTCCCAAAACAAGACTAGACAAAATACACCCCCTAAAGCCATAGTATCATTATGTAAATGTGAGATGGTACAGAGAACATAGAACAGCATAGCACAGGAACAGGCCCTTCAGACCATCATGTCTGTGTCAACAATGACGTTATTCTAAACCAATCCCATCAGCCTGCATCCGGTCCATAACCTTCTATTCCCTTCATATTTATTTGTCTCTTAAACGTTGCTATCTTATCTGCTCCAACCACCTCCTCTGGCAGCACATTCAAGCACCTTCCACTCTGTGTGCTGAAAACTTGCCTTGTCTACCTCCCTTAAACTTTCTTCCTCTCACTTTAAACCTATTTGAAACATTGTTGGTGAACAAATGGGGAATAGGAATATGGGCTTTAACATTATTTAAGGTTTTATCTTTTGTTTATTTGCATAAACATTTGATGGTTTCATGCAGATAGCAAATGTTTTGAAGTTGAGGCTAGGGTAGAAGCGGGCAGAATGAGATTGGAGAAGGGAGGAAAAGAGAGGGGAAGGACAAACAGGAAAGACAGGCAGTAATTCAGGCGCAATGTATCTATTGTATTTCTTTTTGTGAAGAACGGAAACACCTTGACAACATCTGTTGAGCCAATAACCCGAGTGAGTTGCTCTTTTGCTGGTTTATAACAGCTGTTAGGGGTAAATTTGTCATTCAGCAATTTAAATAATGATACTTAGAAGAAACAAGATCTCTGGTCAAAGCCAAGTATTAAAATAGAGCAAGTATGTTTGATTTATCTGTGCCAGTGGAGGATGTACCTCGGCAGAGTCAGGTACTAATGAGCTCCCCAAGATCCAAAAAAGATGAGCTATGTCAACTAACCTTAAGGTCTTTTGCCCCAGATAAAAGCCAGCTGCTGTCCTGGACATGCAGAAAAATTGAAACTAAATGTTGCTAAAGGATGTGAACACTGCAGGAGCATTATGATTTATTGCTTTTGGCATATAAAGCATTGTACCTGCCTCAAAGGGCCAAATAAGCTACTGTTGTTTCCATCTTCATTACAGGAAAAACGCATTTTAAAATCCAGAACAATGCAAGTGTGTCTGTAAACCTCATCTGCATTGCTCACAGCATGACAGTGTTTCCTAAGAATGTGCTAATTGGTAATTAAAAGTCATGTTGTAACCATAATCTCAGAACCTAGGGACCAAAATTTATCACTCCATAGAGATGCTACAGAGTCTGAAGAAGACTTCTGATCAACAACTCTTGGAGACAACTCTTGGAGACAACTTTTAAAGGGTTAGATGTCCCAATAGCAATGAATAACAATTAAAGGCATGTGTAAGTTGTTGTGTTACAGATGTAACTTGATTTGAAATGCAGTCAGCAATCCCACAAGAATCAGAGTCCAGTCTTTCAGGATTCACTCAGCAAACCCCTCCACACCAATAAAATCTTGCTCAATAATATACTCGTCAAAAGGAAATTGGTTGAAAGGAAAATATTTGCAGAACTATGGAGAAAGCGTAGTGATGAGCGACACATTGAACAACTCTTCCAAAAAGCCAACAGAAACATGATAGGCCAAATACAATGTTAAAGTGCAGAAAGAATCAATGATTTTAGGAGCCACATCTTCCATTACAATGCTGCAAAAATAAAGTCGTTCACCTGTACTAAGCACTCATAAACTGCATTAAGCACAATTCCATTCCAAAACTAGTCCTTTTAAGGATATTTTCTCATCAACCTCTTCAGAGATATTAGTACACACCTCTGGAGCAGGTGTGACTTGAACCTGGGCCTCCTAGTCCAGGGAAAGGGACATGACTACTGTAGCACAAGAACCCTTAATCCAGTTCTTTTAAGGGACTTTAAGAGCATCTGCTTTCATTTAGAATCTATCCTTCCAGTCTTTCATTTGATTGAACCTGCTTATCTATGTCCACAAGTTCCACAGTCACAGACCATTTCAAAGAATCTGCTTACATGTATACAATTCAAGCCTTTCACCACAAAGATCACCTGGACTCAATGCTGTCTGCTTTTCAGTCGCACACATTTGTCACAAACGACACAAGAGTCGCTGTGATTGGCAACAGCCCAGATGTATCCACTTAAGCATGATCAATGACAGGCTACAGAGCAATGGAAAAGTGATTTAAGATCACTTGCATCTTAATCTTATGAATTAATGTAATCCACAGATCCCATTACATTTCCCTAATGCTTCTCATAGCCTTACAATGCATAAGCTGTCTATTCATGACACACAGAAACTTTCTAAATATAATGGGCCTTCTGTCTCAGAGGTAGGATCTTAACCAATGTGCAACAACAGCCATTTATGATCAAACGAGATCTCAAGTATTTCAGTAAAGCCTCTGTGCTTTCAGCTTCCCTAGACAGTTGATCCTGCTGAGTAGATGAGTATGCAAGAGAGATTAGTTTTTATGTGACTTTAGCTGAGGAGAGGAAATAGCCACTGGTCATCAATCTCCTTTGATTCCATAATGGCATCCATCATGAAGACCTCATAGAATCCCTGCAGTGTAGAAGCAGGCTCTTCAGCCCAACAAGTCCACACCGACCCAAGCCCCAGAGCATCGCACCCAGTCCCATTTCCCTAATCTCTACGGGCAATTTAGCATGGCCAAACCACCTAGCCTGCACATCTTTGGGCTGTGAGAAGAAACCAGAGCTCCCGGAGGGAAAGCCACACAGACACAGGGAGAATGTGCAAACTCCAGGCAGATAGTCGCCCGAGGGTGGAATTGAACTTAGGTCCCTGGTGCTATGAGGCAGCAGTGCTAACCACTGAGCCACCTTGTCCCAGGTTTCACGATTAAGCAATATCCCTCTGCTAGCCGTGCTTATCATATAACAGAGACCATGATCACTCTGACCCGCTACTTATTCCTTATCGTACAACTGTCATCTTCCCAAGGAAAGCTTAAAGCTGTCTTCTTGATGGAGAATTTACAAGATTGGTGGCCCAATATTCCCTACACCTCATTGGCTGTAAAACACTTTGGAATATCTTGGGATCCTGAGGTGTATGGCATAAGTTCAAGTCTTTCTTTCCTAGTGAGGCAGTGCCACAATTAGGAAATGTCATTGACACCAGAATGAATTCTAATTTAGAGGCTTGAGTTGAGGTGAGTGATTGTCTACCGTAAAACTGTTCTCCTAGGAATGGGAAGGGAAGGGCTTAATGGAAGTCTGGAGATAGAATAAGATTTTCAGGCTCAAGACTGGATGATAAAAGGGTACAGTTCAGAGTCAAAGTCGTGTATGGCCACCCGAGAGGGGAATGCACTCCTTTCTTTTTAACACTCCATCAGTTTGTCGATAAATAATATTGATCTTCTTTCAGCACACAGCTATGAATTAAAAGAAAATTCACCACATCAGAATTAAGCAGTCAAACTACAATGTTTCATTGAATGAAAGAAAGAGGAATTCTATTGCCCATTACCCTGGAAAAAAATAGAAACACAAATCAAATGCAAGTAACCTTAAAAGGTGGAGTGGAATCTCACACAGAGGAATGTAAACCAAGAGGAAAAAACCAGTTTGTGATCTCCTGGTGTATACTGGCAAAGGGTGACATTGATCTGTCTATTTCTACCTTTTAGCTCCTCCCCTACAGATTTGAAACCAGAGCACCATCCAGCTCTCATTGCGATTGGACAGCAGCATGTGGATCTGCTCAGTGATCGGCTGGCTCACTTGCCTTTCTGCACAGGTTACCAAAGACTGGCATCATGTAGGTGACCCCATGTCTCTATTTTCATTTCTCAGAAC
Source organism: Stegostoma tigrinum (assembly GCF_030684315.1). NCBI lineage: Eukaryota > Metazoa > Chordata > Chondrichthyes > Orectolobiformes > Stegostomatidae > Stegostoma > Stegostoma tigrinum. The sequence goes on from NC_081373.1 coordinate 49,751,547, forward strand.
TTGCCACTGTTGTTTCACTCTCTGCCAGAATGGCCGCTGTGAGATTGCTGGATGACAATAACAGGATTCATCGAGAAGGACCAAAATGTTCCCAAAATGTCAGCTGGCTAGATAGGGTGCACAGCGTTCAGGCAAGTGTTGGTGGGTCAGAGGACTATATAAGAAGCCCTGTTTGTGGGTGTGTGTGACAACTACATTTCTGTACGTGTGCCACAGCACACATAATTGTCGGGCAATCCCAATTCCAGAGACCGCCAACGGGATCAGGCCACACAGAGCAAAGCAAAGGCTCCAGATGGAACCCATTAGACATTATGAATAATAACGCTAATTTTGGCTCAGACCAATCCTTATTTACTGATGGTTGCATGGGTTTGTCTCAACCTGGTCAGGTTTAGGTCAGTATTTGTCCTTTTCTTTACATTGTCTCCTCAGTCCATGGAGATAGAATCCCCACAGAGCAAGTAGAGGTCATTCAGCCCATCGAGTCTGCACCAAACCTCCAAAGAGCACCCCCTCCAGACCCACCTTGTAACCTCACATTATATCATGGCTAATCCGCCTTGCCTGCACATCTTTGGAGTGTAAGAGGAAACCAGAGCACCTGGAGGGAGTCCATGCAGACGGTTATATGAGGGTGGAATCAAAGCCCTGGCACTGAGAGGAGCAGTGCTAACCACACAGCCACCATGCCATCCCCAAGACATTGAATATTTGAATCAGATGGAAGTTTAATATCAGTAGCTCATTTTTATGACAATGGTAATAGTTGTCAAAAGAAAATAGAAAATTTAAGAAAATCCTTTAGTAAGGGGGAGTTGGAATTGTGGCACAACAGGTCACAGTGGATTTATGAGAAGGGAATGCATGGAATTCTACAATGAAAAGGAACAATGGGGTTATTAGTTCTAGAATTGCAGTAACACCCTGAGGAAGGTGCTGGGAGGTTTGAAATGATAGAATAGCTAATTGGCTCAATGGCCCTTTCCTGCACAGATATGATTGTTCCAATTCACTGCGCAATGAGGCAGAAGACCTGTTCAGACGATGATCAGGAAGGTAAAGGAAATGATGAGTTCATTGTGCCTCTCAGTGTCCCCAGGATTTGTGACTGACCTGCCACAAGACTAACCCAATCTTGTCAGGCATCTGATGAATGATCGATGACCATTTCCCCATGAGCCACAATCTGTACAATGCGAACTTGGCATCCAGATGAAACATCCAGTGATTGCAGGATGGAAATGAGACAGAATTCTAGTAACTGAGACATGTATTTCTCCAGAGAGTGTTTGGCGTTTGATCAACCTGAACTTTGACAGTATGTGGAGTGATAAATCTATCACCTGAGGCCTGGCACTTTCTAGCAAGCTGCAGCTAACCTTGCAAGTCATTACCCGAACAGGGAAGGATTTTTTAGCTGGTCAGGAAGCAGGAGGTGTAACAGTACTCCAAACAGCTAATCTTCAAGAGTTTTACCATTTTAAACTTGAAAGACATTTGTGATTCTCGAAGGCTTGACTCTCATGGCCCTGCAACTATATTCTCTCAGTTTGGAAAGTGAGGAAATGTTCCAAGTGGGAGAAACCACACCCTATACCAGACAATGAAAAAAAAGAAATTATTCTGATTTCTCTGTAGTTTAGTTTCTCAAGTAAAGCATTGGTTTCTAACTTAGGATAAACGGCCAGCTGAGCACCAAAGGCCCAAATCATGTCCCTTCTCGTTTCATTTTCAATCAAAAGCTCACTTTTAAAAAGAAACACTGCACACATCAGCTGAACATATCCAGTTCATAATTTTATGCATATAACAGCAGGTAAATGATAGGTTGCTTTAATAGAATGAGGAAGGGTAGACGAGGCCAAGTTTCAACAAAATGATGGCAGGGTATGTCGCTCCATTCAGAGATCCACTCTGCTCGCCAACTCACTTCCCTTTAGCCTTCTTTCTCTCTCCTTCTGTCTCCACTCTGCAGTAATTCCATGAACCTCACCACCTATGTCCCTGCCCTGTTAACTACCTACGTCAGGAGGCAGGAAAGGGTCAGGTCGTGACTAGGAACCATGTGGGGGGAGCTGAACGTGCAGGCTGTGTCCTGCAGAGACGGTGGATCGAACGTGGGCCAGCGAGAAGAGCAGGGCCGGTGGGGCCGGGAGAGCAGGGCCGGTGGGGGCAGGGAGAACGGGGCTGATGGGGGCAGGGAAAATGGGGCTGGTGAGGGCAGGGAGAATGGGGCTGGTGGGGGCAGGGAGAGCGGGGCTGATGGGGGCAGGGAAAATGGGGCTGGTGAGGGCAGGAAGAATGGGGCTGGTGGGGGCAGGAACAGCGGGGCCAGTGGGGGCAGGGAGAGCGTAGCCAGTGTGGGAGTGAGAGAGGGGCCAGTGGGGGATTGAGGATGGGGCAGCAAGAGCAGGGCTGGTGGGGCAGGGGAAGTGGGGCTGGTGGGGGCAGGGACAGCGGGCCGGTGGGACAGGGAGAGCGGAGCCGGTGGGGAGGTGAAAGTGGGGTCGGTGGGGGCAGGGAGAGTGGGGCAGTGGAGTCGCAGCAACAGCTGCCTTGTGGTTGTCCTGGCGATCGAAGCAGTGCCTGAGATGGGAAATGGGACTCTGAGATCCGAATTTTTCTTTTTGTCTTGCTTACCTTTGGATCTGGTAAATCCTTTAATTCTGGTTTTTGTAACCAAGTGGGTGCCAGTGAGTGGGGACTTCATGCACTTCGTACATGTGACAAATAAATCTGTCTGTTTGTCAGAAAAGACAAACATATATTACTGGGAATTTCTGCTGTTTTAGCATAGGAAAGCTTAGTATAAAATTTTATTCTGCTTGCCACATCAAACCATTTATTATAAATGGATAATAACTCCATTTAAATCCAGATGAAAGCGATATGCTGCAACCACTTTAAGTACTTGCCTGATAATATGGCTAAGAGAAATCTTGAGGAGATGGTTACAATAAGCATTCTGTTCTAAATTTTACTAGGTAATTACTTTGAGTCCTTTCCAATAATGTGTGCATACAATCATGGCCAGCGCTCACCTCTAGAGGTTTGAGATGTGAATCTCATCTGACATACATCTGCAGTTACTGACAGAGCTGCACTGATAAAACACCACGTTTGTATGAGATGTAAAACTAAGGCTTTGACTGTCTCCGCAGACAGACATAAAAGATCTTGTGCCATTGTTCACAGGTGCGCACCAGAGTTCTCCCTTGCGTCAGGGCCAATGTTGATATCTTCATCAATGTGACTGAAACAGCGGGAATAGACTGTTCCACATTTTAACTTCTGGTATGTCACTGTGTGAAAATTAGCTCCGGAATATCCTACATCACAACAGGGACCACAACATAACTAAATAGGCTTTGAGACAAGATTCTCACTAATGAGTGGAAAGAGGCCGATTTGTATGCTTTAGCCTGTATTAAAATCTTATTATTAGTGAACCTTGCCTTATTGTTTAGCAGTTTCCCTATTTCCCTTCTGCCAGGTAGAAACTAGATGGGGCCAATCCCCAACGCATAAGTCAGAGCAGCTGCTTGATGGCTCTAGCTCACCACATGGAACCATACAAATGATATAGCACAAAGCGGGTTTTTGGCCCATCTTGTCCATGCTAACCCAATGATATCTGGATGCCTTTCCTAATCCCACCTTCCTACACATGGCCCATAGCCCTACAGCTTACAGTACATAAGGTGCAGATCCACATACATTCTAAGAGTTCAGGACATCTCCATCCACCACCAATTCAGGCAGCAAATTCCAGGCACCAACCACCCACTGTGTAAAAAGGTATATCCTCACATCCCCTCTAATGCTTCTGTCACTTAGCTTGAATCTGTGACCCCTGGTTTTGTTGAACTGTCTGCTAAGGAAAACAGGTTTTCCCCGTTTAGTCTATCTCTACATCTCACAAATCTGTATACCTCAATCATGTCATCCCTCAGCCTTTTCAATGGAAAATAACATCAACCTCTCCAATCTCTCTCATATCTTCAATCCTTCAGCCCTGGCAACATTCTAGTAAATATTCTCTGCTCTGTCTCCAGAATTACCTCCTTCCTGTAATGTGGTGACCAGAAGGTCACACAATTCACTAGTTGTTGCCTCACCAGTGTCTTGTATAGAGTTATCATTATACCCCTACCATTGTATTTTACATCCCTACCAATGAAGAAGAGCATTCCATTTGTCTGCTTTCCAATTGTCTGCTTTCCAATCTCACTTGCTCCTCCCAGACCTTCATCTTAGACACTGGGCGCCAATGTCACTGGGCACCAAGTGCTCACATACCCCTTCCATGAACCTTGGCATCTGACAAGTGCCAGACTCAGCATGTCATCATGGCACACCTTCGACGGTCCACCAGGCTTAATGGGTAGAATGGCCTGGTCCTGCTCCTGTGTGCATGGCAGACTGGACGCCGTGAAAAAAAATACATCGCCAAATAAAACAAGAAAATTCAGCACACATTTTCGAAATCTGTGGATGACACCAAACTGAGGAATAATTAATGCTGAGGAGGTTTGCATTGAATTCCATGGAAACAGTACGATAAACTTGCAGGATATCCTTATAACGAATGGACAAATTTCAGCATTGATAAATGTGAGCTATTACATTTTGGTAAGGAAAGCAAGATGTTACTTGAAAAATAAGGTGTCGAAGTGGGTAGAGGAACAATAGGATTTAGAAATACAAGGACAAAAATCATGGAAGCAATGCACAGTGCATTCAAGCTGTAACAAAGGTAAAGGAAACACTGGCATTAATAATTAACTTAATAGGTATTTAGTATGTCAAAAAATTATAATCAACTTATGATAATCCTTGGTTAAACACACCTAGAATAATACTTTATATCCTGGTTGCCTTATTGTGAAAGTGAAATAGAGGCATTGAACAAGGTATAAAACAGATTTACGAGAGTGGTACCAGGATGCCAGATCCTGTGGTGCGGTGGATAGTATTCTTGTCTCTGAACCACAGGTTCTGGGGTTTGATTGCACTGTTGGATGCCCAAGCAAGTTGCATTCCTAATGTGTCCAAACAGTTTGAGGATCAACCTGCAAATCTTTTGAATGTACATGAATGGCATGTGGTAAGAGTTGCGAGGGATACCTGATCAGCCATGCAGTGGAAACAAAGTTAGAGCCTCTACCATCACTGTTTGTAGCTCCAGACTACAACATGCCGGTAAACCCAGAGTGATCTGTCACTGTCTGTGTCTCTCCAAACATTCTCACATATATACACTCTCTCACTGGCACACACTCTCAAACCTACATACATCCTCTCACACACGTACACTGGCTCTCACATACGCACGTATATACACACACACACACACACACACACACACACACACACACACACACACACACACACACACACACACACACACACAGTATCATACAATGCTCTCTCATGCATTTTCTCACTCACAAACTCACATATGCACTCTCTCACCTGCACACTCTCTCGAACATTCACACATCCTCTCATATATGCACACTGTCTCTCTCTCACACACACACAGTCTCTCACATAGACACACACTGACACACACACAGTCACAAGCACACACACACACACACATACACACACACACACACACACACACACACACACACACACACACTCTCACTCACATATTCTGTCTCACCCACACACTCTGTCGAACACACATACTCTCATATGCACACTGTCACACACACGCATTCTCTCACATACACACCCACTCTCACAAGCACACACTCTGTCACACACACACTCTCTCACAACCACATTCTCAATCACACACAGGCACACTTTCTCTCACACATACACTCTCACACACACACACACCCACACTCAGACACACACTCCCACACTCACTCTCACACACACTCTCCCATATTCACTCTCACACGCGCACACAGACGCAGACACGCACACACACACTCTCTCTCTCACACACATTCCCACGCTCTCACACACGTTGCCTCTAATATGAAAGGTTGAGTATGTTGGTGAGGGATGATATCCACATGATCTTAAATATTATTAATGATTTTTGATCGAGCCAACACAGCGAGAATATTTCCGTTCGTGAGGAAGAGCAAAACCAAAGGGCATCTATATAAAATAATCACTAATAATTAAGTGTGAGAAACTCCAGGAAAAGCTCTCTGCTCTAATAGTTATGAGTCTGTGCAACTCACTCACGTCATCAGTAATTGAGCTGAATAGAGTAGTTTCTTTTTAAGATGAGATCAAACAAGCACATAAGAGATTTTTTTAAAAATGGAGAGAGATGCAGATAGGGCCAGATGAGGCAATACAGAGGAGGTTTATGTTGAGCACAATCTCAGGCCTATATGGTTAAACTGACTGGCCTGTTTTTTGATCAGCATTGTATTTCTAATTCAAAGAAATTTGCTCAGTGAATACTCATCTTTGTTTTCTTTTAATTCACATGCAATGGAAGATCTAGTTAAATATTTGAAGGATCCTACAGTCAAATGTTTGAAAAAAACGTACATGGCATCCATCATTACTTGAAAGTCAAATGGCAGCAACAGATTGCCCTCTGATAGGCCTTTCAATTATCTTTCTATCAAGCTAACATATCATGAGGTAGTGAAGGCTGGTTATTAGCATTCTGAGAATTAAAATGTTCAACCAGGGTTACAGGCCTTTTCCTCATAAATCTAAGTTGGTTAATATTTCAAGCAAATTCATTAGGCTTGTCAATTAATGGTCCAAACCAGTGCTGGTAGGATAATTATTTTGAAAAAAGATCATACACAGAGCCCTAGAATCTAATAATTCAGAATAAATGTTAACTTTGCTTTCGTTCAATTCTAAATCAGCGCTTCCAAAAAACATTGGCTGAAAAGTATGGTAACGTGTGGCCAAAGCCTAAATGAAAGAGTATCAAAATGGTGGACACAGAGCTAAGTGTGTTAGAGTGAGCGACCCGTGCACACTCCAGAAGCTTTCACAATGGGCAGGTCATGCAATCAAGCAGCCTTTGACTGATTGAACGCATACATTTTGCAAATGTGGTCCACATCCTCTCCAAATCTTTCACAGTGCAGCATGCATACAGCTGCACGGGGAACCTCCTACAAAGGCCATTCAAAAGCTCAATTCCGAAAGTACAACAGCATCGTCCTTATGGAATGGATTCGGAAGTCGAAGCTGCTGCATCCTGACAGATTTCTGAGGAGATAATAAAATGTGAGGCTGGATGAACACAGCAGGCCAAGCAGCATCTCAGGAGCACAAAAGCTGACGTTTCGGGCCTAGACCCTTCATCAGAGAGGGGTCTGCTGAAGGGTCTAGGCCCGAAACGTCAGCTTTTGTGCTCCTGAGATGCTGCTTGGCCTGCTGTGTTCATCCAGCCTCACATTTTATTATCTTGGATTCTCCAGCATCTGCAGTTCCCATTATCTCAGATTTCTGAGGAGGATTTGTGACGGTTACGGCCACTGTGATTGAGGTCCTCTGTGAAGTGTTGCTGTGGTGTGATTTTCCATCCAGTAAGTTATTTTTTGCACCTGACGAGGCAACGTTTTTGTTAACTCCTGCAACATAAGACCTAAACCTGAGTAAGATGGCATTGAAAGATTCAACAGATATATATTAGCCTCACAGGCACTTCAATGCCCGGGCTAGAACTAAGCTATACAGTTACAAACAGCAGCAGAATTCATCAATGTGTCATGCTTTAAGATGTCCACAGCTCAGATGGAGCCTGAAATCCTGATACACTTGGGTCCCATGCTATGGTACAATGATAATAACATGAATATGCCTTGTGTACTAACCGTGCATCATATCACGACGCTCCAGGTCTGCAATATTTCATGAAAATGTATCTGCGACTGTGGGCAGGGGGACAGCAAACAGAAAGGGAGAGGGAGTGCTCTCCACAAAAGCCACCATTTACATAGGATCTCCAGGTTCACCTTTCCTACAACCCATTCAGCCAGAAGACCTGTCTAAGGTATCAGCAATTCACCAAGGAGGTGGCTGTGAAAACCCGCCATCTCCTTCAACAGAAACTTCACACCAGGGTGAGGATGACACCACAAGTGGCTATCAAGTCACTGTCACTCTTAACTTGGACATGAGAGGACAGGAACTTAGAATAGTGCAGAGCAAATCGTTGGCAATCTTAAGCAGTCATTCAATTGCTTGGACCAATTAATTAGGAGGGAGATTTACAAAATCTGCTGGTGCTTATCTCCAAATCCATGGTGACCTGCAGCAGCCTCAGCAACATCACTGTCATGAGGGCACAGTGCTGCCAGCAGACCATCAAAACCCAGCTTAGGGGAAGGAGGAAGAATGAAGAGAATGTAAGGATGTAACAAGGATGTAACTGAGATGTCTTCGCTCCAACAGATCGTCTGACACAGACATCCGATTGCTCAAGATGGTCTCCGTTGGTCAACAACTTTCCAATCCTACCACAACGACGAGTCGCAGTGTACTTTATAGCAAAGAGTTAAAGAATGCTACAACACTGGACTCCATTCTGTCCATCATATCCATAACTCTGCCTGTGAAGGACACTCTTACTCCTCCATCAATTCCCCAAGGCCTGCAATGTTTTTTCTCTTTGGTTAGTAGTCCAACTCTTTTTTTGTAAACTCTGCACTCACCTGTCCCTCAGGTAACGCACATCAAATCTTAAACACTCTTTGAGTAAAACTGTTTTCATTGTCATGCCATCTTTGGTTCTTTTGCCATTCCTTAAAATGGTGTCCTCTGGCTCTCAACCATTCCACCTATAGAAACAATTTCTCCATATCTACACTGTTCACACTCCATTTGATTTTGAATGCTTCTGTTAAATCTCCTCTGAGCTTTTTGTGGTTGTAGATGATGGTGGGAAACCTCAAGCAGGTGAGAAGATACAGCTGAGGCTATAAGGGTAATGGTGGGGAGACTCCAAGGGGACTGGGGACACGCAGAGTGACGACAAGCGACTGGGAGCAGTTTGGGGAGTCTGCAATAGGTCTGGAATGACACAGGAATAGGACAAGAAAGAGATAGAAATGCCGCACTAGTTTGGGGGTAGGGGAGACAGTGAGGCTGTGAGGGTAATTGGAGACAGAGAGGGATTACATGTTGGGTGAGATGCTGGATGAAGTTGCAAGGAAAGGAGAAGAGAGGGATAGATTGTAAGGGTGGCTCAGAGAAGAAGGCTAAATGGAGTGAGTGGGAGGCTGGGAAGAAGAAAGAACATTTTCAAACCTGTCAACAAAGGAACCTTCCACTGTCTAAGAGCCAGAAAAGCTTGAAATCACTGAGATGATGAATTACCTGCAAATAAATGTAGCTTAAGGCTTCTTATGCTCAGGAATCTCTGAATGGAACCATACAGTGGATGTTATTGTAATGAGTGCTGTAAACTGTTAAGTCTAAATCTGAGAATGAGAGCTCAGATGCAGTAAAACGTGTAGTTATTGCCTGCTTAATTTTCTTTTAAGTTATTCGTTTGTGGAATTTTGACACTGATGGTCGGACTAGCATTTACTGCCTATTTCTAGTTGCTCTTGAGAAGATGGTGGTGAGCTGCTTTGAGCTTTGTGAATATGTGATAGAAACTAATAGAAACTTTGATCTCAGCTGCATGAAAGATGTGTTTAAGATAGTGGCCTTTATTGCAAACTGCAATATTGCCTGCTCTCTTGTGCCAATTTAGATCCTGTGACGTCTAGAAAATCAATGTTTTCCAAGTTTGTTGCGGCTTTAAAGTTAATGGATGGTTCTTAATCATAGGATCACAGAATTTTAGAACTGTAAAGATACAGATGGACGTTTAATGAGGATTATCAATGAATCCTTTGATTCTGTTTCTGTAAGACTACTGCACAACAACATGGACACAAGAGATAATGTTACAATACCTCTGCGTCACTGAATAGAAGAGTTAATGAGAATGGAAATGTAGTCCGTGAAAACCAAAAAGTAGCCTTCACCCTCCCCAAAATCAGATAATGACCCTCAAGAGGAGTCCTTGAAAATAATTATTACTTTGAACCCTGCTGGAAACCGCACCAAAGAATTTCTTTTCGTCTAAAAGGCTACTGTTTTAAACTTCATATCCATTCTGCTGCTGTCCCTTATATTCCATTGACTTTAATATCATGGCAAGCCTACTGTGTGACACCTTAGCATGTGCTTGAGTAAATCCATAAACTGCATTATCCCTATCAACACATACTTTACCTCACTGGATATCTTTGTAAACCTAATTTGCAGGAAATCTGAAGGAAGTGATTGTGTGGAGGCAGGGGCTGGGGTAAGAAGTTTGTAATCACACTATCTGCAGTTTGCACTCCTCGAGGGTGATGGGGCATTCGAGAAGGTGAATTGAACCAGGAGTATAACATCATCTTGAACACAGCAGCCTCCATCAGGGCAACTCTTACAATGACAGCATTGTTTCCACAAACATGTTCAGGAGATGTCAAGTGTGTATGTTGCCTTCCCTTTCTGCTCTGCTCCCTCCGGCTGTGGATCACCTTGCTCTGGAAGGGAGATAATAGAATGGGTGGCCCAGTGGCCCAGTGGTTAGCATGGCCATCTGACAGCACCAGGGACCTAGGTTCAATTCCAGCCTCAGGTGACTGTGTGGAGTTTGCACATTCTGCCCATATCTGCGTGGGTTTCCTCTAGGTGCTCTGGTTTCCTCCCACAGTCCAAAGATGTACAGGTTAGGTGGATTGGCCATGCTAAATTGACAATGATGTGGATGGGATTATGGGAAATGCCGGGTTAATGGGATCAGGTGAGATCTCTTCAGAGGGTCAGTGTGGACTTGATGGGCTGAATGACTCACTTCCCAGTTGTAAGTTTCTTTTTATGTCTGTGTGTGTTGGGTGATTTGGCTGCATTTATTAAATAACTGGAAGTTTGTAAAGGCTCGAAGGGGTGAGTTTGCTGCTGGGAGCCTTTTCTTTATGGTTTACGTAATTAGTTTACGCTGTTTCCTTCCATTTAATTTTACCCTTACATCTATCTTCATCCCATGGTGTTTCATTTATGGTGAGCTTGTTGTTAGTTTCTCAAAAGGATCATTGTTCTTTTCCTTGAAAATATTTATCTTTCAATGTGTGGAATCTTCCCAGCTACTGAGAGATCTGGTGGGTCAGTTGGAAAAGTAGGGTGAGGTCAACAGAAAATAGATCCTCGACATTGAAAGGAAAATGTCCGACTCTCCAACCGGGTGTTTAACGCTAAGATGGGAATCGTGCCAGTGAGCATCAAGAGGTCTATCTGTATCTACTTACATGTATTAGCAGGCCATTATTCCTGAATGTTGACTCATTGATATGGAGTTTCTCATTCTCCCAGACAGCAATCTAGATTACCAGGCTGAGTCTGACTCCTGCCTTGAATTGTGACCACAGTTTCCTTCCATCATCACCTAAAGAGCAAGTAAACCATAAAGATGGGAGCTGCCGTCATTACACCCAGAGCGAGGGGGTCAGTGTTTCATTCTGAGAGGGATAAGGCTTCACCTTTGGGCAACGTAGAGCAAAGTATTGATTTTGTAGCCTTAGATATTTGAGATTTGACAGTACAGTTGTTTGCTGCTTTTCTGGTGAACTATTCGGGGTCAGATTCCCACTAACCTTGTTGAACTTTGCTTTTTATCCCACTTTACCATCCTTATCTTTCACTCAGTCTAGCCTTTTCCCTCCTCTGGACTCAGAATGAGACATAAACCCACATAGTCCAGGTGAAGGACATCTGTGAGCACAAAATGCTGCTTGCGAATTACTGTGTAGAATACAAATGCTGGCTCTCAACACTCCTGACCACATCATGCAATGTTACAAGTCAATCTCACTAATGGCTATGATACACAAGCAATGCTTTGGGGAGGTTTACCCTCAAAGTGCCACTGTAGCACGCATCTTCCAAAGGTCCATATCGTAACCAAGGTGCAGGAGTTGCTCACTTCAAATCTTGGAGCCTTAATCATCATATATCGCTGAGGATAGCTGAGTTATGTGCTGACAGTGATGTAGCTGCAGCTAGTCAGATACACACACACAGACACACACACACAGAGACACACACACATACACACATACACCCATACACACAGAGACACACACACATACATACACCCACACACAGAGACACACCCACCCCCCCCACACACACACACAGAGACATACATACATACATACACAGACACAGAGACACACACATACATACATACATCCACACACACAGACACACCCACCCCCACCCACACACACACACAGACACAGAGACACACACACAGACACACATACACCCACACACAGACACACCCACCCACACACACACACACACACACACACACACACACACATACATACACACACACAGACACAAACACACACACACCACGCACACACACACACACACACACACACCCACACACACAGACACACCCACCCCACACACACACACACCCCACACACACAGAGACACCCACCCCCCACACACACACACACACACATACACACAGAGACACACACACACACACACACACACCCACCCCCCCACACACCCCCCACACACCCCCCCCACACACACACACACACACACACAGACACACACACATACATACACCCACACACACAGACACACCCACCCACCCCCCCCACACACACACACACACACACACAGACACACACATACATACACCCACACACACACACACACCCACCCCCCTCCACACACACACACACAGACACACACACATACGTACATATACCCACACACACAGACACACCCACCCCCACACACACACATACCCCACACACACAGAGACACACACACACACACAGAGACACACACACACATACACCCACACACACAGACACACACACACCCCACACACACACACGCAGAGACACACACATACACACACACAGAGACACACAGGCAGACACACACACATACTCACAGACACACACACACACATGCATGCACACAGGGACACTCACTCAGGAGCGTGCGCGCACACACATACACACACACACACACACACACACACACACACACACACACACACACACACACACACACACACAGGAACACACACTTACATACGCACGCACACATGCACGTGCGCGCTCACGACCACACAGCTAATGGCAGAGAATGTGCACATATATTTATAAATGAGACAACATATTGACAATGAAGTTCTTCTTCCTTTCTCTCCAACTATGTACAGTCTCAGCAACTGGGGTAAAGGGATGCCACACTACTGTAGACCCCAGCTGCCTTTGAATTCTGGTAAAGAGATGTTGGGCGTTCATATCTACAGGGCCTGGCCACCCTGACTGCATCATGCCCAGATACAGATTCACACTCCTCAGGATGAACTCCCACAGGGTACAGGTGGCACACAGGATGGAGATGGAAAAGGCCCTGCCCGTACCTCCAGAGAGCCCTGAGGTAAGATTTCTGGGCCCAAATCACTTTACTGTTGACAGTGAGCACCAATGACTACAGAGATGTAGAGTAGATCTGTGTGTATATCCAGCAGATGCTGAGAAAGACAGGACCTGGTTCTTCATGGCAGATCCCATTCTGTTCAGGGAGGAAATTGGGCACTCAATACCCAAGGAGGCATGGTACAAACAGCGTTGGTATATCCCTATAACTATTGAATCGGTTGGCCAGTGCTTCTGTCAGCCCTTGCCTACAGCTCCCCTGTCTGCTTGTACATTTGAATTGGGCGGCACGGTGGCTCAATGGTTAGCACTGCAGCCTCACAGCGCCAGGGACCCGGGTTCGAGTCCAGCCTCAGGTAACTGTCTGTGCGGAGTTTGCACATTCTCCCTGTGTCTGCGTGGGTTTTCTCCGGGAGATCCGGTTTCCTCCCACAGTCCAAAGATGTGCAGGCTAGGTGGATCGGCCGTGCTAAATTGCCCGTAGTGTTCAGTGGTGTGTGGGTTATAGGGGAATGGGTCTGGGTGGGATGCTCCAAAGGGCAGTGTGGACTTGTTGGGATGTAGGGAATCTAATCTAAGCTGTTAATTGCTGATGCCTGAAGGTCACCCAACACTGTCACTACAAGTGCCTGGTCTCCAGCAACCCTCTGAGCACCATCAACCTGGAGCATTTCTGCCGCAGCCAGGTGCAGAGACGTGGCACTGTTGTGCTCACTAGCATGTGCTCCTGAACCCAATCTAGCTGAAGTGGGACTCCTGTGGAACAGTGGCAGTGCCCCTGCCACTGGACCATGAAGCCTGAGTTCAAGTTCCGTCTGCGCCAGCAGTATGTCACGTATCTTTGAACAGGCTGATTGTAAGATATCTAATCGAGCTGACGTGCCCACTGAGGTATCTGAGTTGGTGGTTGGTGCAGGAAGCAGCCTTACTGGTACTTCCTCTGAAGGATCTGAGACTCCTTCCTCAGAGGTGGAAGAGGACAGGCTGTCTTGAGGGGCCCACCCTCTTGGATAGGTTGCAGATTTCACCAGTGCCTACAGGAGTTCGAAGAGAGAATGAGTCATAAAATTGGGGTACAAGGTCAGGCAGGTTATGAGTTCCTTCACAATTGAAGGGAGAGTCATCGAGTCATACAGCACAGGAACAGACACATTAGTCCAACCAGTCCAAGCCAACCATAATTCCAAACTAAACTAGTCCCACCCACCTGCACTTGGCCCACATCCCTCCAAATATTTCTTATTTGTGAACTCATCCAAATGTCGTCTAAGTATTGTAACTGTACCCACATCCACCACTTCCTGTTCATTCCACACATGTGCCACTCTCCGCAAAAAAGTTGCCCTGGACGTCCTTCTCAAATCTTACTCCTAACACCTTAAAAAATGTCCCTGGTCTTGAAGGTCTCTTCGGAGGGGTCTAGACCCAAAACGTCAGCCTTCCAGCTCCTCTGATGCTGCTTGGCCTGCTGTGTTCATCCAGATCTACATCTTGTTATCTCAGATTCTCCAGCATCTGCAATTCCTACTATCTCTGATGTATGTAATTGTGAGTCTGGTAGAGGATGGGCCTGGTGAGAGATTGGTGGAGCATTAAAGTTAAAGTAAGTGTGAGGTAGCAGAGAGAAGATGGAGGCACCTACCCTCATGGAGCGGAGGAAGTAATTTAACTTTGTTGCTGTGTATCTCCCTGGCCATCAGGACTCCTGGTCACTATTTTGTCACTGTCCACCATCTCCAGGGCACTGTACAGGGCAGTTTCTGACTGCCAGGGCTTAACCTGGAACACAACCGTGTTTTAAATATGGCACCAGAGCCAGGAATCCTTGGCATCGCAGCAGTGGTGCATACTTCAGTCTCTGGAAGGAGGGCAGATTGGACAAGCAGGGTACTGTAGACGGCTGGTGCATGGGCAACGAGGTAGGGTGCAGAGTATAGCATGAGAAATCCTGCTGGAGCTCATGGAGAGAAAACCTCCATGAAATTCCCTGAAACTGATGCTTAGAGGGTTTCAGTCAAAATTCAGACCAACATTTCTCATTTCTTTTCTATCCATAATTCTTGTTCCTTCTGTTTACATTTGCACTACGAAGGCAGAATTGTCTATTTTGTGAATTTAACAGCTCAATGAGGAAAATGATTATGAAGTGAGTGCGTTGATTACACAGATTAGGAAAACTGGCAGTGCTTATCTTTACATTCAGGGTACTGTTAATAATGTAGCCTCTATCAGGCTTAATATCCAGCATTTATTTACAGGGAGACAGAGTATAAAAGTAGAGGGCTCTTGCTATAGCAGTACAAGACATTAGTTAGACTGCACCTAGAGTACAGTGTGCAGTTTTAAGCTCCTTACTAAAGGAGTGCTCTATTTGCATTGCAGGCTGTTCAGAGGAAATTCACTAAGTTGACTGCTGTGCTGAAGGGATCGTCTTTATAAGGAAAGGTTTGGCAAGTTGGGCATATATTCCTCGGAGTATAAAAAGAGTGACAGGTAACCAACTTGAAATATATAATATTCTGAGGGGGTTGACAGAGTAGTTGCTGAAAGGTATCCCACCAAGAGTAATTTTACAGCGACAGAGCAAGATTTCAAAATAAGAGATCTTCCTTTTAAGATGAAAATGAGGAGCATTTCCTATCAGGGTCACAGAAATTTTACAGTCCGGAATAAAGCTCATTTGGCCCATCGCATCCACACTAGCCATCAGACATGCACCTATTCTAATCTTATTTTTCAGCACTTAGCCCGTAGTCTGGTATGCTATGATCAGCTAAAGAGTTCTTAAATGGGCTCTGGTCTGTACCACCCCTTTAGACAGTGTGTTTCAGAATGCCACCATCCTCTGGGTAAAAATTATTTTCCTCCAATCCCCTCTAAACCCCATCTTCCTTACCTTAAAATTGTGACCCCTCCCTGGTTATTGCACCTTCTATTAAGGGGATATGTTATTCCCTATCAACCTTGTCAATGCACGTCAGGATCTTCTACAGCTCAGTCAGATTGCCCTCCCTCCTTCTGTGCTCTAAGAAAAGAAAACCCAGCCTACCTAGTCTCTCATATTGTTGAATCCATCCAGCCCAGGCACCATCCTGATGGATCTCTTCTGCACTGTCTCTTGCACAATCACATCCTTCCTTTCATGTGGGGACCAGCTCTGCACACAGTACTCTAGCTGTAGCCCAACTATCGTTACATACGACTCCACCATAACCTCACTGCTGTTGTATTTGGAGCCTTGACTAATTAGAGGTAAGTATCCCATAAGCCTTCTAAACCACCTTATCCAGCTGCCTTCTTTCTCAAAGAGGGCATTGATATTTGGACTTGTCTACTTCAGAGAGCAGTACAGGAGCGTCATACAATAGATTCAAGGCAATTTTAGATAGGGTTTTGATCATCAAGCAAGTCAAAGTTTATGGGATACAGGCAGGAAAGTGGAGTTAAAGCCAGAATCAGATAGTCAGCATCTGACACCAGCTTTTCTATTAATGTTCATAATGTTTCTTTTACCTACGGCCATCATGCATTCAAATGTCAGGTCTTACACACTGCAAGGCTATTTCAGGCTCAGAATAAATCTTGCATACCATACAACCGAAGAAGGGTCCCGACCAGAAACGTCAACTTTCCTGCTGCTCTGATGCTGCCTGGCCTGTTATGTTCCTCCAGCTCCACACTGTGTTATCTATTACTGTAAAAATGGCTGTGTTTGCAGAGTGGACAGAAAATAATACTTTCACCTAAGCAAACATCAGAGAGTCATATTTCTTCAATTTGATATTTTGATTATATTTTGAAGATACCTTGGCCCCAATTTTCTGGGTACACTCATTGAAAATCCATCAACAGTCCTGTGGCAGGCGAGCAGTGTTTTCTGCACTAATGCAGTTAATGGGCTTTTTCAGCCTTATCAGCACCGACCACTTTTGTCCCTAAAAGCTGACTATCACACAAAAGGTAATTTGGAAAGGGACTTCCAATTATTTCAGAACTCTCCATTTCAGCTCTCTCTCGGTGCAACGTTGGGGACCTGTAAATTATCAACAATCTACAACTGTACTTATGACATTCAATATGTTTTCATTAAAATGAGTATGTCAAAGATAATTCTCTCCCCCAATTTTAAGTATATTTCATACAGAAGTGACACGCTACAATATTGCTTTATAAGAATTCAAGATTAAAAGAGATGGAAGGCATGAACCAGAGAAAATTGATTAAAGGCAACTGATGAAAACATGTTAGGAAAAGAAACCAACCCAGTGAGTTGTGACAATTTGGAATACTGTACCTAGAAGTGTGGGGTGAAAACATATTGAGCAAATTTTGAAAAGGAGTTCAATATGTAATTGAATGGTTAACACTTGCTGCGGTATGGGCAAAATGCAGAGAAGTTAACCTAATTGATTTAAGAGAAGAATGGTGGCACCATGCCATCACACCTTTGACAGCATCTCCCAAACCCATGGTCTGTACCATCAAGAAGGAGAATGACAGCTGATGTACAAAAACATCGTCACCTGCATTCCCCTCTGAGCTGCGCATAATCCTTTCTCGGAAATATATCGCCATTCCTTCGGTGTCAAAATGTTGAAAATCCCTCCCTATGTGGATGGACCTGTAGCACAAGGTTCAGAGCAGTTCAGCTACAAACCTCACCACCACCACCTTCCTGAGAGACACCAGGAATGGACAGTAAGTGCTATCCGAGCCAGCAATGCCCACATTCCTTGTGTCAGCCACTAAAAATGTATCACTTAAATCAGGGTATTGGATGTAACTTGTATCGTGTCAATCTTCATGGCAGTCAGACAGCCAGCTACTGAAACAAACAGCGAGGAAGTTAAAAAAAACCCTGCAATATCGAATTACCCAGGATCTCAAAAGGGCTTTACATTTCCACTTCCTGTTGCTGATGAAATGAAAGAAGATAAGATTAGAATGATGCTCTTTTTTCCATTCGGGCAAAACTATTAAACAGCGTCGGAAATATTTACAAAAGCTGAGCATGTAAGAGGAGTAACTCAGCAAGGAGGGCTGGATAAAGAATGCTACAAGCTATACTGTGTCCTAGGGCTAAATGAGGAACAGGAAAGTCAGAGAACATAGATTTTGCAAGGCAGACTTTGATGCTGCTTGGCCTGCTTTGTTCATCCAGTTCCACACCTTGTTATCTCAGGAAATCTATCAACTTTTGCAAAAGTTTCGAGATTGCCAGTCAGCAGCTAGAGAATACTGAAGGGAAAACAGATGAGACTTTGCATTATGCCAAGAGACTTTTCAATGTAATGAAAGCGACAAATTTGGAAAAAGGAAGAAATATTTGTAGAAAAGCCAGTGGAAAGATCTAGGGCAGAACGTAAGTATTGCAGAAGTTTCCACACAAGACACAAGGAAGCAAATGGAGATGGAGGAAAACAGTGCCCCATCTCCTCGAAGTTGATTCACTTTACACCCAAGTGCCGAGTGACAAAGGAACAAAAGAAGCCTGTAAAAGTGGGATTGCTGGAGATCTGTCAGCCAATGATTCTTATAGTTGGAATAATGACTGCAGATAAAAAGCATCAACTGAATGTTAGGTTTCACATTGTCATCAGTGTTCTGTGCACTATCCTGAGTTTTGCAGACCCGTGCAAACTAGCTTAGAACAGTAACCCAAAAATGAATCCCTTGGAAATGAGGTTGAGGCTGTATATTTGAACAATTATTGTGCTAGGAAGACAATGCAGTTGAGTACACAAAGCAACGGGAAGCATTTCAATGGAAATTGTGCTTCTTGGCTTGCTGCAGTCATGTGACCTCTGCCATGAGGCCCTCACAGGAAGCAGCCATCTTAGAATCTGTTTAATTAAGACACCGTAGAAGCAAGACTCTTGTCCTGTGTGTACATAACATGGTGTCAGGTTGAAGCTGACACTAAGTGCTGAAGAATTGCATTAAAACACGGTTATAAAAGAGGATGGAGAGAGGATTAGAGCACCTGAATGCTGCTAAAAGCCAAGGGAAGCCACAGTAAAGGAACAAAGAAGCTGAAAGGACTGGGTAAGACAAAATGGCAGCAAATTTTCTTCTTGCGTGCCAGTCAAAATGGAAGGCATAATGAAGCAGGACTTGGAGGTTTCCACTTGCAATGGTAGAATTTTAAAATCATGACAAACTTTATTGACAAAGCAGAATATCTATAAGTAACTGAACATCCATCACTGTTGGGGAGAGACTGTTACAAAGTACATTCCAACCTCAATCCGTCTGAAGAACAGAAAAGGCAGACTGAAAGAAATTTGAAAGTATGAACCTCAAGTGAGCGCAACTAATAAAAAATACGTGTTCAATATTAGAGCTTGAGATGAAAAGGAGCTTTTGGATAGTTAAGTGACTATATTAATGCAGCTCGTATAATTTAGCTTCAGCCACCTGAAAGACGAGCTCATCCAAGACAGAGTAGAATAGAGCCTACTATCACTGAACGACTGCTAAGAGAGCAGGTTCTGACTCTCAAAGAAGTTATAAGCGAGTACAGGAGCTCTGAGCTTGCAGGTCAACAGCCATAGCACACACACAGGAGAACAGGCATGTTTATCCACAATGTGGAGAAACATTGCAGATCTGTCAACTATGATGTAAAGCAGGCCAGGACTTTCGAGCAGAATAATGTGAATAAAGCAACAAGTTTCCACAGAAGGGCCAACAGAAAGACTTGAGTGCACATGTTGAGTAGGGGATCACATAACATAAAACTGCAAGATGCGAAAGTATTTTTCTCACCAGTGTTTAGCAAGGAAATATACAGCTAGGCCTAAGAAGACGTTAGAGACAATTGCTACAGAGATGTTGAATGCGGCTTATGGAAACTAAGCTTGAATATTAGAGGGTTGCTGGACAAAGATGCAGATGATTCAATTTCTTTGTAGAGTCATTGAGTCATACAACAAGTAAACAGACCCTTCAATGCAACTTGTCAGACCAGACGTCCTAATCTTCTCTAGTCCCATTTGCCAGCATTTGACCCATACTTCTCTAAACTCTTCCTATTCATACACCCATCCAGCTGCCTTTTAAATGTGGTAATTGTACCAGCCTCCACCACTTCCTCTGGCAGCTCGTTCCATACATATTTTCGCTCTCTTGATGAAAAAGTTATCCCTCAGGCCCTTTTTAAATCTTCCCCTTCTCACTTTAAAACTTTGCACTCTAGTTTTGCACTCCCCCCATCCTTGGAAAAATATTTTGGTTATTCACCCTATCCGTGCTCCTCGCGATTTTATAAACCTCTAAAAGGCCACCCCTTGGCTTCCAATGCTCCATGGAAAAAGCCTCAGCCTATTCAATCCCTCCAATTCCTGCAACGTCCTTGTAAATCTTTAAAGTTTAACAACATTCATTGTATAGAAAGGCAACCTGTCTTGTATGCAGTTTTCTAAAAGTGGCCTCACCAATGTCCTCCACAGTTGCAACATGACATCCAAACTCCTATACTCAATGCACTGATCAATGAAGGCAAGCGTGCCAAACATCTTCTTCACTGCCCTGTCTACTTGTGACTCCACTTTCAAGGAAGAATGCACCTACACCCCTCTCCCAGGCAACTCTCCCCATGGCCCTACTAACACCTCACATCTATATAAATTAAACTCCATCTGCCGCTCCTCAGCCCATTGGCCCATCTGATCAATGTCCAAAGGTATTCTGTGATAATCTTCTTCACTGTCCACTGCACCACCAATTTTGGTGTCATCTACAAACTCACTAACCATACCTCCTATATTTTCATCCAAATCATTTATATAAATGACAAAAAGCAGTGGACCCAATACCGATCCTTGTGGCACAATGCTGGTCACAGACCTCCAGTCTGAAAGCAACCCTCCAGAATTACCGTCTGTCTCTAATTTTGTCCGTACCCTCTGACCTCAAGCTAATTTTGTTTCCAATCCAGACAATGTCAAATCCAAAGGAGAAAAAATTTGCTAATGCAATGAAGACAGCAAAACAAGAGGTGGATGTTTGGATGGAAATAGTACTGATGTGTTTCTTGGCTTGCCATGGTAAAGTGATATTTTATGAGTAACCATGACTAACATTGCAGGCAGCAATGTGAAGACCTGGGCAATAAACATGCAGTACAGACTGTCCTGTGGGCTCAAAATAGAAAGCATAAATTCCAAAAGTGGCACTTAGCAAAATCCACTCATCTCAGTTGACGCAAGTCAAAAACTTACACTAGTAAACCTCAACATGTCCAAGGACATTTTCAGCACTTTGAAAGCTCCTGAAAGATTGTAAAGATACTTTTGCAGGTCTTGGTTCCTACTGGTAAATATCATCTTGAAGTCAATGAGTGAGTGAGGCCATTGAGAAGAGTTTCAACTGTTCTGGAGCTCAGCCAGAAAGGCAAGACAGAGGAGCTGGAAGAGAAATGAGTAGTCAAGGAAGTGACAGCACTTAGAGCCTGAATTAGCAATATGGTAGCAGTGAAAAAAAAACAAAATCTGAGTGTGCATCAATCCAATGGATCTCAAAAATGAGACTTCATGAACACTAACAATTCCAAGACATTCTGCCCCAGTTTGCCAAGGAAAAGATCTTTACTACCCTCAGTGCAATGGATGGTTCTAAGCAAGTGAAGCTGGGTCAAAGTAACAATTTTCCAACTACATTCTGAATGCTATTCTGGAGACACAGACGGTTGTACAAGCTGTTTGGTATTTATACTGCTCTGGAAGAGTATTAACACAGGCAGCATGAGATACGTGATATTCCCAGCATTGAACCTAGTGCAGATGAACTGCCAGTCTGTGTGTATGGAGACACAGTGGAAGAAGCCATCACAGGCGACAATCAGAATGTAGTGTGAGTGCTAAAGAGGAACATACTACTTGTAAATGAAGCTGAACAAGAAAATGGTGCCATTGCAGATGACTAAAGTCAAGCACGCAGGTCATGTACTGACAGGGAAAGGAATTCCCCTGGACCCTGACAAGGTAAAAGCTGTAGCAGAGAAGCAGTGACCAAACAGACAGTGCAATGAGCTACTTAACATGATTTATCATCAGAGTGTAAAGCTCTCCATAAGCTCACTGCTCAAGACATGAGGTGGTATTGGAGATAGAACGAGGAACAGCTTGCACTAGAATCAAACAACTAACGATGGCAATGCCCATGCTGAGGAATTGTAGTGTCAATGATGAAGTCACCTTGCACTGTGATTCCAGTGAATCAGAACTTGGAGCAATTCTATTGCAACAAGGAAAACCACACAAATTCATATCCAGAGTGCTAATGAAACTGAATTACACTCACCTTAGACAGCGAGTGTCTCTCTGGTTATTGCCTTTACTTATGAGCATCTAAATTGACGCCCGATTTTGAGAGACAAATTGATCAACCATTGGTTACTTCAAAACATTTTCTGTTTCTACCATGTTCAAATTGTCTGCAAAGAATGTTACTTTATTTGCAGAGATATCATCTGGACATGGCATGCAAGGAAAGGAAACTGACGTGTGTTGCCCACATGCTATTGAGAGGAGTACTCCCTATGAATAAAGTTGAAGCTGCTAAGACCGAGCGTGAAAACTTCCAAATTCAACAAGAACGAAGACTTCAAATATTCAGGAAATCTCCAAACTGAAACTGAAAGATTGGTTTCAATCTCAAATCAAACAAACACAATATGACGTAACTTTCCATGTGCTGAAAGTGATGAAAGGATGGCTGAAGAAATCAGTGCAATATCCATTGCTACCAGAAAGTGTGAGGCACACAGGGATGAAATGATAGCCCAAGATGACATCTTGTACAAAAGATGTGGAATTATTATTGCTTAGGGAAATGAAAAGAGATGTTGAGCATATACATACAAACCATCAAGGAATTGAGTCTAGTCTGAGGAAGACAACAAAAGCATACTTCTAGTCAAATGTGAGCAATGTGATTAAGGACCCTATCATGTAAGTAATAATAAGTTCAGCAGACTAAAGAGCTGCCTATGAGACATGACATCCAGATAGATCATAAGATGAAGCTTAGAGTTGTCCTTTTCGCTCTCACAGGAATTGCTTAACTTGTCACCATCAACAACTATTCTGATAACTTTGAGTGAGATTAGCTGACGCCAACATCTACCAGTGAGGGTGCACAATGCCAGAAAACACACATCAGTCATTGCAGCATAGCGACAGCGAACCTCAATTCATGATTGAAGAGTTCAGCCACCTCACAAAATATTGGAAATTCAATGCCATACATCATCTCTCCAATAAAACAAAAAAGAGCTGAGGCTGCAATGAAAATTACCAAAGGAATGATGTAGAAATTGTGCAAATCCAGCAGAGACAATCTTTGAGTAGAGAGCCTGCTGAATCCATGGAAAGTCATTTAGCCAAAGATTAATGTCTTACTGCACCCAACCTAATCTTCCAATAGCAACAAGTTACTGGAGCCAGCATTAGTAACAGGCACGAGTAGTTACATCAAAGTGAAATGACAGAGGGCCAAGGTTCACTTCGATAAAACTACCAAGCCATTGCTAGAGCTGTGCATTCAAGAGCCAGAGTGCCAACAGTTAAAGCCCTCGATAAAAGTCAGATCACATGGCAACTTGGGAGCTGTGAAGAGTGGCTATCATCTTGATCATAAATAATGAACATGAATGACCAGATCTGCAAACATCTATGTACAACTAGAGAAGCCACACCGTGACTGCAGGCAGCAGAACAGCAAGTTGACTGACATCTCACTACTGGCAAAGGGAAAAGAAAGACCATCAGTCCAGAGCTCCACCACTACCCCGCAATACAAATAGACTAGTTACCATGGCAATAGCATTTGCCATGAGAACGACACTTCCCAGAGAAGGATCATCAGCAGTTACCGGAAGAACAGTCAATGATGATATACATCATTTTGATGCCTGCAGAATTCAAAGACTATGTACACAATGCATGTGCAAAAACTACTGAATGTGGAACTGACTTGAATTCACACACTCTTTTGTTATTGAGTGACAAATTTCTATATGGCCATGTACAACTTGTGTAATTTATCAATGCAAAGGGGAAGAGTCTAGGCCCGAAACGTCAGTTTTTGTGCTCCTGAGATGCTGCTGGGCCTGCTGTGTTCATCCAGCCTCACATTTTATTATCATGCATTTTTGTTTGTTTTTTTTATGAAAAAGATGTCTGGAGAAATGCAATTGTAGCCATAGTGTACAGTCTGTCATGCAATAGTCAGGTTATCTCGACCTCAGCTGTAAGTGCCCTCGTGTGCAGTCTGTGAGACACACATCACTGGAAACACCCCTGTATCCGCACTTACACAGAATCCAAAAAAATGAAGTAAAGGATTTTAGTGTTTACAAATGCAATTGATACAATTCATGTGTGATATTATCAAGAATACACTGGATAAACTGGTAGAAAATAATTTTTAAAAAATCAAGGGCTGCACTGGGTTGCATTCTGGGATACTGGATCTGAAGTCAGTTCAGGTTGTTATAAACTGTAAATTAATAAACATGTTATGAACGTTGTGTCAAACATTTGGGCTCTTACCTTCAGAAGAATGTTACTGCATAAGAAAGAATAATGAGTGTCAGTTAGGGAACAGTGGATTTAAGTGATAAAGGACCAGTCCAGGGCAGAGCTAATTTTCGTTGAAAGAGGATTAAGAATCCAAGTTGGTAAGAAGCTGTTTAAGTTAAAATGCAATTGCCAAGTTAAATTACATAGTTATAAATTTGGTATAATAAAACAAGATTATAAGAATAAGAAGATTAAAAGAATATTTTCCCTCAAACTTATTAGTGGACAAAAAAAATCAATTTAAAATAAGCAATTGGTTAACAAAGTCAATGAAGGCTATAACGATGAAGAACAGACAGGAGTGATCAAACAGCCCATGGTAAAGTATGGGGAAGAAATTTGAATACCATGATGTGACCAAGAGGCCCAAAGCTGTCAACTCAAGAACCATGAAATGACGGACACACACAAACACATGCACACGCACAGACACACACAAACTCTCTCACACATACACACACACACAACTCACACACTCTCTCTCTCTCTCACTCTCTCTCTTTCGGGGAGAAATAGTGGGGAAGGCTGATTATCTGTCCTGTGAAGCACATCATGGACGCTGCCTCCATGGCCAACAGACCACAGCTTAACATCTGTTATCAGAAGTGGGAACATTACCATTGAGCCAGATAATCCCCAGAGTCAGTGACTGATTCAATTTCATCAGTACATGATTCGTTACTAAAGCCTTGGAGACGGGCCTAGAACATGAATTGCCTCCGTAGATACTGAACCTTCTTCCTTTAATGTAGATGGCTGATCATGTAACATATGTAGCTGAGGATAGCCATTTTTTATTCCTTTATTCATTCACGGGATGAGAGCGTCGCTGACTAGGCAGCAGGTATTGCCCATCCCTAATTGCCCAGGTGGCAGTTAAGAGTCAAGCACATGACTGTGGGTCTGGAGTCACATGTAGGCCAGACCAGGTATGGATGACAACTTAGTTCCCTAAAGGGCATTAGTGAACCAGATGGGTTTTTCCAACAATCAACGGATTCACGGTCATCATTAGATTCTTAATTCCAGATATTTATCGAATTCAAATTCCACCATTTGTGGTAGCGGGATTCGAATCCGGGTCAATATCTGTATCTCTGGATTAACAGTCCAGCAATAATACCACTAGGCCGTCACCTTTCCTATTTGGCATATTTAAATTCATTAATCCAGAATGACATTGAATTATCCCTTTCAACATATACAATGGTTTTAAAATCATTTTAGAGGGTTTTTTTCGCTTTCATTAATCTGCGCAAAGTCCATTCTATTTATTGATCATTCTTTACAGGTTGAAGGATTTCCTCTTTTCAATCTTCAGGGCAGTGACCTGAGCCTAACCAACTTCAACTGCCTCACGATGACCTTCCCTCCGTCATAAGGTGAGAAATGAGGAACTGCAGGAAGATTAGCACCCTTTGCAACTCCTCGTATACTGAAGCAGTCCATGTTCTAAGACTGAACAAAACACCAAAAGAGAAGTACAGCCCTCCAAACCTGTGCCAATCATCATGCCCTAATTCACCTGAAAAACAAATCTTCTGCCAGTTTTCATTCCATATCCCTCTATTCCCTCCCTATTCACGTAACCATCCTGATGCCTCTTAAATGTCGCCAATGTGCCCATGTCCACCACGTCTTCTGGTAGTGCATTCCAGGGTCTGCCACTCTCGACATGAAAAACTTACTTCACACATCTCCCCTAAACTTTCCCCCTCTGAGCCTGAACCTGTGCCCCCTCGTAACTGAAACTTCAACCTTGAGAAATAGCCTCTGACTATCCACCCTATCTATGCAAATAAATGAACAAATAAAAAAGTGCAGCACAGGAACAGGCCCTCTGGCCCTCCAAGCCTGTGCCAACCATTATGCCCTAATTAATCTTAAAACAAACCCGCCATTTTTCAATCCATATCCCTCTATTCCCTCCCTAATCACGCACCCATCTACGTGCCTCTTAAACACCTTCAATGTGCCCGTTTCCACCACCTCTTCTGGTAGTGCGTTCCAGGCTGCTATCACCGTCCGCAAGAAAAACTTCCCTCGCACATCTCCCTTAAACTTTCCCTCTCTGATCTTGAACCTGTGTCCCCTCGCAATTGAAATTTCAGCCCTGGGGAGAAAGCCTCTGGCTATCCACTCTATCTGTGCTTCTCATAATTTTGTAGACCTCAGTCAGGGTGTCCTCTCAGCTGCCGTCTTTCAGTGAAAACAATACTAGTCTTTTTAACCTTTCCTCACAGTCAATGCCCTGGAGACCAGGCAACATCCTGGTGAACCTACTCTGTACTCACTCCAAAGCATTTACATCCTTCTAGTAGTGTGGTGACCAAAACTGCACATAATACTCCAAATGCGGCCTAACAAGGGTTTTACATAGCTACAATATACTCTTGTACTCCATGCACTGGGCGATGAAGGCAAGCATGCTCTGTGCCTTCTTAATCACCTTAACTATCTGTGTTGCCACTTTTAGTGAACTGTGGACATGCACACCCAGATCTATCTGAATAATAGTGTTCCCTAAGGGTTCTGCCATTTACAGCACAAGTCACACCTGAATTTGATCCTCCAAAATGCATCACTTTGCATTTGTCTGGATGAGACTCCATCTGCCATTTCTGTGCCCAAGTTGCCAACCTATCTATATGCTGTTGTATCCTTTCACAATCGTTGGCACTATCAGTAGCTCCACCAATCTTCGTGTCATCTGCAAACTTATCAGACCATCCACATTTTTCTCTAGATCATTTATACGTACTACAAACAAAGGACCTGAGGCTGGGCCCTGTGGAACTCCATAGTTACGAGTGTCTATTCTGAAAAACATCTTTCCACCACTACCCCCTGTATTCTATGACCAAGCCAGTTTTCTAACCATCTCGCCAGGCCACCCCGAATCCCTTGTGATTTTAGCTTTTGTACCAATCTGTCATTTGGGACTTTATCAAATGCCTTACTAAAGTCCATATAAACTACATCCGCAGCCCTTCCCTCAAATTATCCTTGTTACCTCTTCAAAATTTCAATCAGGTTGGTGAGACATGCCCTTCCCTGGACAAAACCATGCTGCCTGTCCAAATAACTTGCCCCATTTTCCTCCAAATACATATATATCTTATCCCTCAGTATCTTCTCCAAGAGCTTCCCCACCATATGCATCAAGCTCAACGGCCTATAGTTTCCTGGATTATCCCTGCTTCCTTCCTTAAACAAAGAAACAACATTTGCTAATCCCTGTCCTCTGGAACTTCACCTGTGGTCAACGAGGATGTGAAGATATCTACCAATGCCCCAGCTATTTCCTCCCTTGCCTCTCTGAGTAACCTGGGGTAGATCCACTCCGGTCCTGGGGACTTGTCTTACTTAAAGCAACTTCAGATTCTCAAAATTTCCTCCTTCAATATATTGACATTCTCTTGAGTATTCACACACTTATCCCTGACCGCAACATCAGTCATTTCCTTTTCCCTTGTGAATACCGATACAAAGTACTCATTAAGGATCTTCCCCACTTCCTGTGGCCACATGTATAACTTCCCTTTTTTTGTCCTTGAGTGGGCCTTCTCTTTCCCTTGCTACCCTCTTTCTTCTAATATATGCACAAAAGGCCCTGGGATTCTCCTTGATCCTCTTTGCTAAAGACATTTCATGGCCCCTTTTAGCCTTCCTAATTCCGCATTTAAGTTCTTTCATATTTTCTCTATACTTCTCAAGGGCTTTGTCAATTTGTAGCTGCCTAGACCTACCACATGCTCATCTTTTTCCTTTTGACTAAGCTTACAATTTCCCTTGCCATCCATGGTTGGTGAATCCTGCCATTCCTATCCATCAGTTTTACACAGCTGATCTTTACATGTCTCCCACATGCCAGATGTAGATTTGCCCTCAAATAACTGCTCCCAATCTCCATTCCTCACTTCCTGTCTAATTTGGGTGTAGTTGGACCTTGACCAAGTAAGCATCCTCACCTGACAGCCACTCTTGTCCTTATCCATTGCTACTCAAAATCTTACGGAGTTATGGTCACTAAGCCCAAAATACTCTCCTGCTGAAACATCAATCACCTGTCCTGGCTCATTCGCTACCACTAAGTTTAATATGGCCTCCTCTCTGGTTGGATTATCAACATACTGTCTTAAAAGCCCTCCTGGACACATCTAACAAATTGATCTCCATCCGAGCCCTTAACTCTAAGGGACTCCCAGTCAAATGTCGCAAGACAATATCTCGGCTCAGGCTACTTAGTGGCAAATAACATTTACATCATACAAGTTGCCAAGTGATGACCATCTCCTTGACATTCAATGACATTACTATCATTCCAACCCCCACTGTCAACATCAATTACCAATGACCAGAAACCAGACTGGACTAGCCATATAAATTTTACAGGTTCAAAAATAGCTCAGAGGTTAGGGATTTTGCAACAAGTAACTCATCTCCTGTGAGTAGAGTCACCCAGAAGATTGTCCACCATCATAGTGCAAGGTGCACATCAGGAAAGGTGTGAAGTACTCTCCAACTGGCTGGATGGCTGAAGCTCCAAAAACACAGAAAAGAACTCAACTCTATCCCAGGATGAAGCAATCCACTGGATTGACACTTCATCTATCATTTTTAACGCCTTTCACCATCAATACAAAGTGGCAGCAGAGTATACCATCTGCAAAGGACACTGCAGCAGCTCACAAAAGCCTCCTACAATAGCACTTCACGAACCTACAGTCTCTGCCACCCAGAGGGACAAGAGTAGCAGATTACATTGAAAAACCACCCCTGCAAGTCCCACTCCAAGCGACTCACCATTTTGTCTTAGAAATATATCACTTATTGTTCTGTTGCTGGGTCAAAATCCCAGAGCTCCCTCCCTAACAGCATTGTGGTTACCTCCACACCTAAGGACTGAAGCACTTTGAAAGGCAGCCTACCTACACCTACGGCAATTAGCCATTGGTATTATGTGCTGTCCTAGTTGGCAATACCTATATCCCATGAGTAAACAAAATAACCTAAACTTTCCACTTACAGTTTACAACTCTGTCCATTATGTTACTTTATATTTTAACATTTGATTTATCACAACTTGATCGTCCCTCAAATACTTCTGAAGAAGGCTGAAAAGCTTTAATGTCTCTCGTCTTTCCTCCTAAATCAGATCCTTCAATACTGGGAATCATCCCAAGAGATGACGTCTACTCTCCTCCAGAGTTTGGAATTTTCCCCTGTTTCTCAATAGGCAGGGCTGACAATGGGGTTTGACCGGACATTTTCATGGCTTATTGAACTAATCAGCAAACCTTAATGCCTGATATACAATTAAAGCCTAAGTTCAATGCTTGAGCCATATAACTATACAAAATTGATCACTGGCCCTCATACGTTAATTCTGAATTGAAATTTTGAAATGTTGCTGTTTCTAAGTTAGTAGGATGTTTACCTTGCAATCAGGGTTCAGGTTTCGCATCCAGATCTTCAGCACAAGAATCAAGGCCAACTCTCCCATGCTGCACTGAGGGAACACAGTATTGTCAACAGTGCTGTTTCTCAGATTAAATATGAAATAGAGGCCCCATCTATCTTTTCAGGTGGATGTGCAAGTTCCCACAGCACGGTATTGAAGAGGATTTGGAGAAGTATCTCTGACATCCTGAATGATCTGTCACTCAAACTCCACAAAATATAGATCATCACTCTCACATAGCTGTTTGTGGGAGCTGAATGTGTGTCAATTGGCTTCCATGTTTCCTGCATCTTGGCAGTATCTAGACTTCCAAAAATATTTGAGATAACAAAGTGTGGAGCTGGGTGAACACAGCAGGCCAAGCAATATCTTAGGAGCACAAAAGCTGATGTTTCGGGCCTAGACCCTTCGTGTTATCTTGGATTCTCCAGCATCTGCAGTTCCCATTATCTCTGTTCCAAAAATATTTGATTGGCTGGAAGGCAATTTGAGACACTTGGTGGCTGTGAGAAAGGCTATACAAATTTAAGTATTTCTGTCTTATATTTAGCCTTTATTTAACCAATAGAATCCGATAAGATGATCAACTTCTATCATGCTCAGGGACAAGGCATAAAAGGCTCAAGAGTAATACCTTGCAGAAAATTAACCGGGCTGTTGCAAATGTTCCCTGCCATTTACAATGAAGGTTTAAAAGGAACACTATAAAGGTGCCTTTGAGTCATGTGATTTCTGATGAAACATCCAATATCACCATTTCTTTCTCAAGTGACAAAGCCTGTTATAGTGAAATGACACGCTGTATAAAAGAAATGGATATAATGAGTATGGACACAGCAATAATCCTCTTAGTAGATGCCCTGTCAAATAAAATATTCACGTATCAGGTGATTTGATTTAAATTTTCACTGAAACACAAAGATTTGCTTCAAAAGAATCAAATTAAATGATACGGGATGGACTTGCTACAGATGTTGTGACAGTCAATCAACATCAAGCATCTTCAGCTGAAAATAAATGTGAAGACTTTCAGAAAACAGTTGTCTGAATTGGATTCATGCTGAAATTTGCCAGGTTCCTGTTTCACACAGCTAACTTATGGCATGAACATTGCACATGAGAGTGCCCTAGAGATGCCCTCACTCAGGATCAATAGAAACAATGTAACCACTGACAAATGCCACACTTGAGCATTATGAAGTGTGAAGACAAAACTATCTTGAGGGGGGCTCAGGGTGGCATGTGTAGAACAGCTCCAAATATGTCCCAGAAGGGCTGCCTGCAGCCTTTCATGAAATACAGTGATACTCTCTTGTTGAGCATAATAGTGTCTTTGTTTTCAAAGACTTTTCCTCAGAAGTAAACTGAAATGTTCTCAGTTCTTACAATGTGTGACTGCTTGGTGGTCAACTTTATTTCATTTGTAGAGCCAGCAAGAATAATTTTCCCAACAGTACTGTTCGTGTGAAAAAGAGGAAGTGCTACAAAACATGATTTTGTGACCCCGGGGGCTGGGCCAATGATGATACAGTGAGTGAAAAATTAAAATGACCGAAACACAAGAGAATAAAATTAAACATGTACTGATAACATTCAACCTTCAAATGTACAGCAGTGTCTTCATTCAACTGGCCTCCTTGTTCACCACATTAAAGCTTTAATATTTTGTAAATTAATGCTTTATTATATTGATATTTTCAATAATAAGCTGTCTGTGTTGTTTCCTGTATAATTAAATGCTTTCAAAGACCTTTTTTTTAATGGATTGGGCCAAGCGCAGCTATCTAATTTGATCAGAAAAGAAGCTCACACTGATCTTCATCATTCTGCTCTGTCATCGCTGTCCTTGAAGCTAAACTCATCTGGAAGGATGAGAATACCAACTCCATCCAACAAAAAGGGAATAAACAAAGGTCAAAGATCCACCATCCAAGAATCTTTGGATTTTTTGCTCATTCATGGGGTGAGGCTATTGCGAGCAAAACCAACACATTGCTCCTCCCTGATTTCCCTTAACAAGGTGGTAGACAGCTGTAATCTCAATCAACAGTAGCAATGGAGAACAAGTACAAATTGGTGTTTGGGAGGTAGTTACAAGATTTTGACCCAGCAACCAGTGAACAAACAGGGATAATGTTCCAGGTCAGGGTGGTATGCAATGGAAGGAATCTTGAGAGATCTGGTGCTCCTGTCAGGCTGTAGGTTTGGACAGTCGTGTCATAGAAGCTGTGATGACTTATGACCATACATGTTGTAAATGGTACACAGTGCCGGCCCTGTGCATCAACAAAGTGGGGAGCAATGATTTAATCTGGTGGATCAGGTGTCAGCAAACAGGATTTTCTGCCCTGGATAGTGTCATTAGGAAAATGGGGAGACAGATCCCTGGACTTGTGCCTTGTAGATCATGGAAAAGATTTAGAATTAAGAGGAGAATTATTTGTTAGAAAATACTGAACCTCTGGCCTGCCATCGCTAGAATGTGGATTTTAGCAATGGCAATGAGTTTGAATGTCAAAAGGAGATGGTCAATCTCATGCTGCTTGGAATTGACCACTGTCTGGAATGTCTTAGGTCTGAATGTAACTTGGGTACTTATTAATCATCAGCAAATATCCTCACCCCTGACTTTGAGATGGAGGGAAGGATATTGATAAAGAGCTGGAGGGTGTTGTGCCTAGCACATTAGAATCATAGAATCTCTGGTGCAGAAAGAGGCCATTTAGACCATCAAGTCTGCACTGACCCTCTGAAGCGCATCCCACCCAGATTCCCAATTCTATTTCCATAACCCCACATTAACCATAA
Organism: Stegostoma tigrinum; assembly: GCF_030684315.1. Lineage (NCBI taxonomy): Eukaryota > Metazoa > Chordata > Chondrichthyes > Orectolobiformes > Stegostomatidae > Stegostoma > Stegostoma tigrinum. Next base: position 49,784,876 of record NC_081373.1, read on the forward strand.
CAAACCCATTTGACCTGCACATCCCTGGACACTGTGGGCAATTTAGCATGGCCAAATCCATCTAACATGCACATCTTTGGACTGTTGGAGGAAATTGGAGCATCCAGAGAAAACCTACACAGACACGGGGAGAAAGTGCAAACTCCACACAGACAGCCAGCCATCTATCAGGGGAATTGAACCCAGGTCCCTGGTGCTGTAAGGCAGCAGTGCTAACCATTGAGCCATCTTGCCACCCCAAGGAACTACCCTGAGGAACTCCTGCAGCAAAATCCTGGGCCAGAGTTGATTGGTCTCCAAAATCACAACCATCTCCCTTTTGTGTTAAGTTTGATTTTGAACACTGGAGAGTTATCCCCTGGCCCCCATTGACTTCAGTTTTTCTACAATTCGTAGATGCTAAAAATCATTCAAATGCTGTATTACTATTAATTGGACTTACTCTCAGCTCACTTCTTAAATGTAGCTCTTTCGTGCCATGTCTGATTTGAGATCTGGAGACATCTAATCATTACAAAACCCAAACTGAGCATCAGTGAACAAGTTATTTCAAGCATTCTGTTCAGAACATGAAGATATTTAACTAATTGAGGCTAAAGGAATGAATATGTGCAAGAATGTATCTGTTGTTTTTTGTTTCTATTTTCGTGATGAAATGGGAATGAATCTCACTTCATTGATCATGTGGGAGAAGTATCATGAACATGGATCATCACTGCAGATCACTTATGGAAATGTAGAACATTTAATTGCAATGTGTCTATTCGAAAAAGAGGAGATACAGCCAAAATGATTATGCATGTAAGTTTAAAGGCTGTCTGAAAAGAAATGTCGCACCTGAAGGTGTCAAGGAAACTTCAAAGAGAGAAATGTAATTGTAATCTCTTATGAGAATCTCAGGCTGTGAGCATGATAGGAGAAAGAACAGCAGTCTAGGTGAAAGGCATTAGCATTTTATCCTTTCAGGACTATCCAGGATCATGAGCTAAAATCAAATTTCAACGCTGGTCTGTGTTTGCAAGTGGACAGAGGTAACTGTTTGTACTAACCTGGGTTCTATTGATAGTGCACTGTGAGTGTTACAGTTCCAGAATAATCCTGTGGTCACCTGCTTTGCATGGTTATGACCCATTGCCGGGGGAGGTCCGACAAGATTCAGTCCAGATACCCAGGAGCGTGACAAATTGAAGTAAAATGGGACGAACTGACTCTGCTTCTTTACCCACCTGCTTAGCTGGTTTGCCACAACAAGATTCAGCAAACTGGATTCCCTCCCTTGTGGACACCTTGCAGGCCAAATGAAAGGAAACATTGTAGGGCTATCAGGAAGAAGAATGGAGGAGTGGAACTAACTAGATAGCCCTTCAAAGAATCATGATGAGCCAAATAGTTTCCTTACACGCTGAGTCTTTCATGAAAGCAGCAAAAACCCACAAAATTCCTTAAAATAACACAATGAGCAGTGATGGTGTCCCACTTATTCCAAGTAGCGGAAGCTAGAGAGTAAGTCAGTCAAAAAGGAAACTGGAAAAAAGAAGGAATTTGTCCCTCTGCATGCTGGCAGTCAGTCTGGAAGCCAATCAAAAGGAACGAGGACGAGAGAATTTGTGAAGACCAAGTGAGGTTGACACAGAGTCTACTGGTTTAATGAACGGGTAAAAACTTGGCAAATGGATTATATCGTGAGAAAAAAAGTTGAGGTTATGCCCTTTGGCAGGAAAGATAGAGCCACTGAGTATTATTTAAAGGAGGAAAGAACCCAGAAAGCTTCTTCACAGATGGATTTGGGGATTCTTGTGACTTAATCACAAAACACTGGCATACAAGTTCAATGGGTAATAGGGAAGGGAATATAATATAAAATAGGGAGGCCTTGCTTAAAATGTACAGGCACTAGTCAGTCCACACCAATCAGTTTTGGTCCAGTTTATCTAATGAAAGGTATACTGACATTGGATGCAGTCCTGCAAAGATTCAGTCAGTTGATCCCAGGTACGGAGGGATTTTTTATAAGGAGAGCTTGTGCTCATCGGAGTTTAGAACAATGTGAGGAAAGTTTTATTGAAATATCTGAGATCCTTGGGACACTTGACAGGGTGAAGATGAAGAAAGGTTTTTCTCCTTGTGGGAGAGCCTAGGATTAGAGACTATTACCTAGGGTAAGGGCACAAACTGCTTTGGGACTTTGTCCAATGTGTTTATGTCCTTCCTATAATGTGGCGCCCAGAACTGTACACAATACTCCAGCAGATCCAACCGCAATGCCATTGTAGGTTCTCATCTCAATAAGTCAGAAATATGAGAAGGAATTTCTTCTCACAGAGGGTAGTGAATCACTGGAATTCTTTCCCGCATGGGGACTATTGAGGTTGGGACATTAAGTATATTCAAAGCTGAGATAAATAAATTTTTAATCGGGGGGGGAAATAGGGAAAGGCAGGAAAATGGAGTTGAGGATTATTAGATCAATCATGATGTCATTGAAAACCAGAGTAGACTCATGTACTTTTCCGGCGCTTTTTGCATTCACAGTTTAATTTGCAAAGCCAACAATCTCAAAATTGACTACTGTAGCACTCTAATCAACACTTCCCTGCCTAGACTTCAAAAACTGATCTGTATACCCTTAACTTGTATCCTTCTTGGGGGGGTGGGGGTGGAGGGTGGTTCGCTCCCCATTTTTCAATCTGTTTAAATGTGTGTAGCTTTATTATTTTTTCCTCATAACTTGTAAAGAGATAAACTCACCCATTTGTTAACTGGAAGCCCCGATTAAATTGACTCCTCCTGAAACATACATGCATTTGGCCTGCGAGGAAGGTGTCCACAAGGGAGGGAATCCAGTTTGCTGAATCTTGTTGTGGCAAACCAGCTAAGCAGGTGGGTAAAGAAGCAGAGTCAGTTCGTCCAATTTTACTTCAATTTGTCACGCTCCTGGGTATCTGGACTGAATCTTGTCGGACCTCCCCCGGCAATGGGTCATAACCATGCATAGCCTGGGATGTTTATGCAAGCATATTTATTAGTAATATTCATGAGGGAATTGAATATCCACTTAGAAAGGAAACATTGTAGTGCTATCAGGAAGAAGAATGGAGGAGTGGAACTAACTAGATAGCCCTTCAAAGAATCATGATGAGCCAAATAGTTTCCTCACACGCTGAGTCTTTCATGAAAGCAGCAAAAACCCACAAAATTCCTTAAAATAACACAATGAGCAGCGATGGTGTCCCATTAGAACTAAACCTTCAGGAGTTGGATCGGGGGCAGGAGTGACTCAGGCAAGTGTTTTGTTTTAGATTTTGTTTTATAATTCCTGGAGGAGTGGCCCACCAGGCTCTGCCTTCCAACTCCCTAGCCCCAGCCACCTCGACTTCCTCTACTCGCAGCCACCCATACCACAACCCTTTGCCACTTACATAGCCATAGGGAACTGGGTGCAGGTCACTAACACTAGCTGCCTGCCAACCAAATAGGTGCTTCCACACATCGACTAAAACAGTGCAGAGGATTTGCTTTTGTGTTCAGATAGCATTCCAGTAGTATTTACAGAAATAATACCTAGTCACTAAATCATGTGCATACTTTTGCATGATCAGTGGGATCAAAGGCCAAATGCTTTACTCTAGCTCTTAGTTTTTATGTTCTTATGCTTCATCCACAATTTCCCCAACCCTATCTCAGTCCCCCATTAACTTTGGGGCATTGTTTCATCAGACAACACTTCTGATTAAATTTGACCGACAATGTTCAATGAGAATTATAAGAATTGAGGGGATCTCAAAATTGAGGATCTCAAAAACATGGGCAGCACAGTGGCTCAGTGGTTAGCACTACAGCCTCACAGCGCCAGGGACCCAGGTTTGACTCCCGCCTCGGGCTACCATTTGTGTGGAGTTTGCACAATCTACCGGTGTCTGCATGGGTTTCCTCCAGTTTCCTCCCACAATCCAAAGATGCGCAGGCTGGGTGGATTGGCCAGGCTTAATTGCCCGTAGTGTTCAGGGGTGTGTGGGTTAGGTGCATTACACAGGGATGGGCCTGGGTAGGATGATCCAAGGGTCAGTGTGGACTTGCTGGGCCAAAGGTCCTGTTTCCACACTGTTGAGATTCTATGATCTATGATTTTAAGAAAAACTAACATCGGTGGAACCTTGCCTTTAGTTTTTGTACTGTACTGCAATGCTTTTTGAGTCATGCTGATGGACCATTATGCTGGCTGCTTAAATAATTACTTGAAACAGCTTAAAACCTCTGTTCAAAAGAGAAATGTCATCGAATCCTTCCAACCTATGGTTGCTAAGATAACAAACAGCGAGGAAACTTTCCAGATGACACATTGAATGAGTAACAGGATGTAGTGAATGTAGTCTCTAGGGCCCTGTTACCACTAATGTTGTAGTTAGTGCTATCACAGAATCAAAGAAATGTTCTGACACAGAACGAGGCCGTACTGGCATGTCAGTACTGGCTTGGGGAAATGTGGTAGAGGCAGATTAGACTGAGGCGCTCAAAAGGGCATTGGATGATTATTTGAATAGAAATAGCATGCAGGAATGTGGGGGTAAAAAGCCAGGGGAAATCAGCACTAGGTAACAGAACTGGTGCAGACACGGTACACTGGACCTATGAATTCTGTTCAACGAGCAACATTACCTTGTGCCAAACTCCTGCTGTCTCCCCATAACCTTACACACCTTTTCTGTCCAAATAATCATCCAAATCCCTCTCAAATGCCTCAATTTAACCTATCTCCACCTCATTTCCATTCCATACTCTAACTACTTGCTGAGTAAGAAAGGACTTTTTTTTCTCACATCACGCTTTCCTTTGCAGACCACTTTACATCAATGCCCTCGTGTGCTAATTCTGTAAAAAAAGCAGGTGCAATTTCTCCCTATCTACTCCATGCATAAACTTTTAACTATTCTTCTGTATTCTGCTCATAATTTTGAATACCTCAATCAGATTTCCTGTCAGCCTTCTCACCAAGGTGAACAATCTCAATTTCTTATCCTCACAATTGAAGTTTATCATCCCAGGAACTGTACTAGTAAACCTCTCCTCGGCTTCCTCCAATGTGTTCACCACTTTCCTGTAATGTGACATCCAGAACTGTACACAATACTCCAGCTGAACCAACACCAGGGTCACACCAGGGCCAGGAAATATGCAACTCAGAGACCAATGATACAAACAGAACTCACTTGCCTGTTAAGGGCACAATTGGCCAGAACATGCTCTGTACCTGTTCCACATAGTTTCATTTGACAACCAGCTGAAGTGGAGTCCAAAAGGCTATGGGTTCGTTTGACATTGGCAATCAATGGGACTTCCCTAACAATCATCTGATCTTGCACCAATGTTGATCACTGCACTGGTCCATGTCAGTGAAATCTAAGGTTTAAAATGGGCCAGATCCGCCCAATGGCCATCTGAGAACATATGGAAAGACAATTTACCAAAGCGACTCCAAGCTTCAGTCCCAGAATGAATCACTGATATAATAATAGGTTAGTTTAAAAATAGCTCCTCATTACATTCACTGCCTCAGAGCCTTGCAATCTTCATCAGCAGCCTGCTTTCTGTATTGTTTTGACTTCAGGCAGTTTTCTACCTTGTGTTTTTGCAGTCAGAGTCCACATCTCTGGAATCTCATGGGTAAATTTGGTCACTCAATTCGGTAGAAAATCCAGCACAAGTCGATCGGTGTTTGGTATTGAGGGATAGCTTGAAATCTGAACCAGTTAGGAGCTGAATCACTGATCCACAACTTCACAAAGCCCAGTAGAACGAGTGAAAGCTCGTCATCTTGGAATTGCTTTCTCTCTGCATTTAAATTTTATCTGAAGACAGACTTGGTATGATATCAATCCATTGTTCATAATGTCATTAACAGAGTAAATGCTGGAGAATGTTTCCTCTCATGGAAGAGCTTAGGTCCAGAGGACATATTCTCAGAATAAAGGGGGCATCAATTTAAGAATATGAAGAGAGGGAATTTCTTCTCTTAGAGGGTCGTGAGTCTTTGGAACTCTTTGCTACACAGAGCTACGGGGCAGAGCCCTTAGAGAGTCATGGAGATATACATAATGGAAACAGACCCTTTGGTCCAACTCATCCATACCGAACAGAAATTCTAAATTAATCTCATCCCATTTTCCGGCATTTGGCCCATATCCCTCTAAACCCTTCCTATTCATGGACCCATTCAGATCCTTTTAACTGTTGTAATTGTACCAGCCTTTATCACTTCCTCTGGCAATTCATTCCATACACGCACCAGCCTCTGTGTGAAAAAAATGCCCCTTAAAAGGAACCCTTAGGTTCCTTTTAACATCAATTTCTCTAGTCATCCAGCATTCCCAATATCAACCAGCTTTGCCCTTTACCCGAACAGAGACCCTCTGTCCCTGGACTTTCGTTATCTCATTTTTGAAGGCTTCCCACTTTCCACCCATCCATTACCTGCGACCATCTGCCCCCAATCAACTTTCATGTATATTTAGGTCATCGATAGATGGATTCTCTATCAGTCAGGAAATCAAGGATTATTGGACAAAGGGCAGGAAAGTGGATGTGAGGGATGTCAGATCAGTCATGATCTGCAACAGGCACAAGGAGCTGAATGGCCTACTCCTGTTCCTATTTCTTACAAGCTTCTGGTAAACTGCAGCGTGTCGCCTCACCAGATTTTCTTTCCTGCCACTTCCACTTACTCCACCTCACTTGAGCTTCACCCAGGGATCCTTCCTCAACCTCACTAACTATACCCTTTGCAGAGTTGGTATTGGTGCAAGTACTGGAGGTTGGGGGAGGTAGCAGAGGGGCTTGCATAGCAAGAGGTGCAATGTTAGACAGCTTGTCCTCTTGGTTTGCCTTCTGGGGAGAACCTAAAGAGAAACTGAGAAAAAAGAGAGCATTATCATCATGGCTCCCAGAGTAAGGACAGTTAAGATCTATTTCAAGCAATGATTGACTTTGAGCACTAATGTAAAATGAACAATAGCATGTCAGAAATTTGTTTGACAACTTTTTTACTTTACATTGACTCAGTCAATATACTCTCCAAACCCATACGTAACAATCCTGTAGAAAGATCAATCAGTTGGATGGTGTTTTGATGTTGTTTATTTTAGGGATATGACGTGTGATTTTGAATTAAGTGTTGCACTTCAGCAAAATGACACAGTCTGGTTCCCACTTCCTACAGACTAAGGGGGTGGCCATGGGCACCCACATGGGCCCCAGCTATGCCTGCCTCTTTGTAGGTTACGTGGAACAGTCCCTCTTCCGCACCTACACAGGCCCCAAACCCCACCTCTTCCTCCGGTACATTGATGACTGTATCTGCGCCGCCTCTTGCTCTCCAGAGGAGCTCGAACAGTTCATCCACTTCACCAACACCTTCCACCCCAACCTTCAGTTCACCTGGGCCATCTCCAGCACATCCCTCACCTTCCTGGACCTCTCAGTCTCCATCTCAGGCAACCAGCTTGTAACTGATGTCCATTTCAAGCCCACCGACTCCCACAGCTACCTAGAATACACCTCCTCCCACCCACCCTCCTGAAAAAATTCCATCCCCTATTCCCAATTCCTCCGCCTCCGCCGCATCTGCTCCCACGATAAGACATTCCACTCCCGCACATCCCAGATGTCCAAGTTCTTTAAAGACCGCAACTTTCCCCCCACAGTGATCGAGAACGCCCTTGACCGCGTCTCCCGTATTTCCCGCAACACATCCCTCACACCCCGCCCCCGCCACAACCGCCCTAAGAGGATCCCCCTCGTTCTCACACACCACCCTACCAACCTCCGGATACAACGCATCATCCTCCGACACTTCCGCCATCTACAATCCGACCCCACCACCCAAGACATTTTTCCATCCACACCCCTGTCTGCTTTCCGGAGAGACCACTCTCTCCATGACTCCCTTGTTCGCTCCACACTGCCCTCCAACCCCACCACACCCGGCACCTTCCCCTGCAACCGCAGGAAATGCGACACTTGTCCCCACACCTCCTCCCTCACCCCTATCCCAGGCCCCAAGATGACATTCCACATTAAGCAGAGGTTCACCTGCACATCTGCCAATGTGGTATACTGCATCCACTGTACCCGGTGCGGCTTCCTCTACATTGGGGAAACCGAGCGGAGGCTTGGGGACCGCTTTGCAGAACACCTCCGCTCACTTCGCAACAAACAACTGCACCTCCCAGTCGCAAACCATTTCCACTCCCCCTCCCATTCTCTAGATGACATGTCCATCATGGGCCTCCTGCACTGCCACAATGATGCCACCCGAAGGTTGCAGGAACAGCAACTCATATTCCGCCTGGGAACCCTGCAGCCATATGGTATCAATGTGGACTTCACCAGTTTCAAAATCTCCCCTTCCCCTACTGCATCCCTAAACCAGCCCAGTTCGTCCCCTTCCCCCACTGCACCACACAACCAGCCCAGCTCTTCCCCCCCACCCACTGCATCCCAAAACCAGTCCAACCTGTCTCTGCCTCCCTAACCGGTTCTTCCTCTCACCCATCCCTTCCTCCCACCCCAAGCCGCACCCCCATCTACCTACTAACCTCATCCCACCTCCTTGACCTGTCCGTCTTCCCTGGACTGACCTATCCCCTCCCTACCTCCCCACCTATATTCTCTCCACCTAGCTTCTTTACTCTCCATCTTCGGTCCGCCTCCCCCTCTCTCCCTATTTATTCCAGTTCCCACTCCCCATCCCCCTCTCTGATGAAGGGTCTAGGCCCGAAACGTCAGCTTTTGTGCTCCTGAGATGCTGCTTGGCCTGCTGTGTTCATCCAGCCTCACATTTTATTATCTTGGAATTCTCTAGCATCTGCAGTTCCCATTATCTCTCACAGTCTGGTTGGGCCCAGTTATGGTAAAACCAGATGCAGGGACTTAAATGTAATAACTGCCAATTTGTCAGCAAAACACAGTCCAGTTGACCAGAGGGTCAGGCAGTGTAAATGTCATACAGTTAATTGGACAATTCGAAAGGAAATAGCCAATTTGGTCACTCAATTCTGTAGAAAATCCAACACAAGTCGATCGGTGTTTGGTGTTGAGGGATAGCTTGAAATCTGAACCAGTTAGGAGCTGAATCACTGATCCACAACTTCACAAAGCCCAGCAGAACGAGTGAATGCTCGTCATCTTGGAATTGCTAGGCCATAACCAATAGTAGCAGCCATGAACAGGCCGGTTGGAGATCAAGATGCATTAAAACTGGGAGATAAGCCTCCTTCCAGAGAAAACAAACAGATGATCTAATGAGGTAAAGGTCAAATGACTGAGATACATTTGATTTGTTCTGAGGAAAGGTCACTGGACCCAAAGCACTAACTCTGATTTCTCTCCACAGATGCTGCCAGACCTGCCGGGCTATTCCAGCAATTTCTGTTTTTGATACATTTATGATGATGTTGGCCAGTGGTCAAAGTATTACTACTTTGGAGAATTTTGCAGTGTATCTTGCTTCAATAAAGAAAAATTAGATAAAACCTGTTGTTGGAACCACATCAGGTTATTGATATCCAGAGTAAACCCGACAGAGAAGAGAAGGCAGGAATAGAAGCCTACAAGGGCACTTTGTCTCCAGGACTGCAGGCTCTCTGAGCTTACCTTGTGTAATTTTGTACTTCAAATCAAGTCATGCCAAAAGTAGTAAGCCAACTCTTTCATTTGATATAGCATTTGTTGTGACAGTAGAGACATTGCATCCTCCCAACGCTCTATAATAAGGAAATGATATCTAAGTCTTTTTGTCAAATTAATGTTCAAAGTTCTTCAGAAAACTATTCCTCTCTCACTTTCACCCTCTGCACCGAGGCATGGTTTTATTCAAGCTTACATTTCAGAATTGCAACATGGCTACTGTCTGCGCAACTTAGGTACAGCCTTCACATTCCGTACACCCTAACAGAAGCGCTGACATGCTTGTTAACATGCACTGCAGCCTTTCTTCAGTATGGATGAACAGAACTTGGATCTGGGATTGTTTGTTTTCTTTGCAGTTTCAGAGACATCAGTGACAACATCTTTCTTTTTAGATTGTGTTCTGAGAAGCAGAGCTAAATACGCAATAAATAAAGACTCACATTGTGAAGCCTGATTTCAATTTAGGTCAATAAAAGCTTGCCAAGATAGATATGCCTTTCCAAGACAGTATATAATGCAAAAAAAGTGTCTCAGTCTCCCATTTACGCCTCTTCTGAGTTTTACTTCCACTCAGATCATGATAGATGGCAAATCCGATATGATTCAAGTGAAATGGTGAGTACGACAAGTTTGTGTACTGTTACAAAAATTATTCTATCTGCACACAGAGCAAATACTCAGAAAATTAGATACACTTTCAGAAATAAAAAAAGATTGAAAGCAGGAACATCAACAAAGCAAAGCACTACTTGCAGAATGAGAAAAGACCCTACAAAATATTATAAATCAAGTAAAATCCTGAAGTGTAGGTTATGTACTGAGTATGAACACCAAACAGACAGAACTGTAATTAAAAGGAATGCAGTAGAAGAGACTGGGCTGAAGACTAAAGTGGACAGTTTGACACTGGAACAAGTAGATAAATTCATGTATTTAAGTGAAATGATAACAGAAGATTATAGATGTGATGCTGAAGTCAGAAGAGTAGACATGGCCAGAAGTAATTTTGTAGGGATGAAGAACGTGTTAACAATGAGAATACTCAAGCTTATAACAAGGACAGACCTCATAAATGTTATATTTTATCCATTTTCCTGTATAATTCAGAAATCCAGACAACAAGTAAGGATCTGTGGAAGAAAATAGAGGCCTTTGAAATGTGGGTACTAAGAAATGTTCTTAAAATTTCACAGGAGAAAGAAAGAAATGTTTGAAATTCCAAGAACACAAAGAAATCCAAAATGTGACATCCAGAAAATAACTTGTAAGTCTTTTGCCCATTTCATCAGAGTTGAAATACTGCAGAGACTTTGACTAGAGGACAAAGAGGAAGGCAGCAGAAACAAGGATGGAGCTCAGAGTACTTGGATGTCAGATCTCACAGAATAGTTGCATATGAGCTACAGTGGATGTGTGAGGATGGTGTCAGAAGGCTGAGTGCAACGCACCTTAACAGTAGATTTCTCAAGCTTCCAGCAGCAGCAGCAGTCATCAGATCAGATTCTAACTACCTTTACTCTATCATGCTGAAGTACAGAATGAACCAACCACTCTAAACATTAATTTCATAGTCTCTTCCCAGCGGAGAAAGAAAATATATGAAATCCAATGCTGTTGCAACCATTTTGCTACCCAGCCAAGCTTCACTCAGTACTCCTGCCTTACTTAGTTTTCATTATAATGTTACCATTTCTTTTATTTACATCACAGAGCAGTCCATGTGGCTGATTTTGAAACAATGCAAATGTGACAATGAAGGTTAAGGTGATTTATTTTTTAATCACGTCACGTGAGGATTCAAAACATTGGACAAAGCACTGGGAATAATTCCCTATTTTTCTTCAACTTGTACCATCAATCTTCTATGTCCATCGAAAAGAGTCTGAGTTGAACATGTCATCAGTCTGTATATTTTATTCAAGTCCTTGGTACCGGAGTGCTACCAACTCAGCCATAACCAACACCTCCCATTCGATATAAGATCAAAAGAGCTGCGGATGCTGTAAATCAGGAACAAAAACAAAGTTGCCGGAAAAGCTCAGCAGGTCTGGAGTATCTGTGGAGGAGAAAACAGTGTTAATGTTTTGGGTCAGGTATGTTCTGAGGAAGGGTCACTGGACCTGAAACATTAACTCTGTTTTTTCCCTTCACCAATGCTGACAGACCTGCTGAGCTTTTCCAGCAACTTTGTTTTCATTGTTGTTATCTCCCATTCTGTTTTGCTTTAATGGCATTGGCATCATCCATATTCCACCAATATTTATATTGGTAAGTATCAGACCCTAGACTGAAAATAACATAGAGGGATGTGCCACCTTTAATAGAATTTTAATTTATTTTACCTGGCTCTGCTGGAATTTCTTGCTTATATAAGAGTACTCATTTCCTTTGTCAATCACATGTAATTTCTTTCTCACCGCACTATTTTTATCAGCCTCATGAGATTAAATGCATTCATTGGAAAACCAGCTGGCCATATTCATAGAACAGTATTTCGCCCTCCATCAATACAAACCCAGGAGGAACAGTTAAAATGCAGCAAGAGACTTACCCATTAACCTCCCACCCTGATCCTTCCAACTGGAACTTTTATTATGTGAAAAGCAGGAAATTTCAATTTCATGCAGGCACAAGCCAAAAGTTTCTAAATAATTATATGAAACGGTCTTTTCTTAAACATGCAAATCTACAAAGGTCATGTCCATAAGCCTTTCAGCAGCTGGATCCAGAATTGGAATCATAGAATCCATAGAGTATGAAAGCAGGCCATTCAGCCCATTGAGTCCACAATGACTGTCTGAAGAGCATCCCACCTCAACTCACCCCATCCCCTGTAACCCTGAATTTCCTATGACTAATCTACCCAGCCTACACATCCCAGGATACTATGGGACAATTTAGCATGGCCAAATCCACTTAACCTGCACATCTTTGGACTGTGGGAGGAAACCCACACAGACATAGGGGAGAGCATGCAAACTCCACACAGACAGTTGCCCAAGGGTGGAATTGAGCCCAGGTCCCTGGTGCTGTGAGGTAGCAGAGCTAGCCACTGAGATAGCATTGAAGTAGGTCACTCATAGTTATTTTTCAATTTCCTTCATCAGCCTGGAGGAACAAGAGAGCTTATTCAAAGTTCCCTTATCTGTAGGCTTTCCAATTTCCTCCAGACATTCAATTGTCACCTTAGGGCTGGACTGAGTCTTGCGAAAACTACACATATCAAGGTATGATGAGTTTAATTGCCATCTAAGATCCTGCCTGGTCCTTTAATATGTCAAATTAAAGCAAAACCTAATTTAACACAGGTGAAGTGAGGTTTGAAAAGGAGAGAGACCTTCATTTGTACAGTGCCATTCAAAACGAATCTTGCACACTTGAAGTTTTTGTGACACAGAATTTGTGCGCCACTGAGAACAAACATATTTTGTAAAAGCTTTTTACTTTGCCCTCATTAGATCAATTTGCAAGGGATAAACCAACATTTACATGGTGTGGGATGACAGCACAGATTTCTTGACAAGTGAGCACACCAGTCATTAGAACATTTTGTATGCAACTCCTTGACCAACAAGAGCCAACCAGCGCTCTCCTTTCATGCAGTAGAAATGTTCCCGTTGAATTGGTGTTCTTGCAGATGAGCAAGATAAAAATCTTTCACAAAATACATCTTCTTTCAGCTCTGCTTTTGAAGGACATTCCCTAGTGTAATTTAAGATATACACAGAAAATATATGCATAGCAACCTGCAATGATTTTTCATGCTGATATTGGTTGAGAGGTAAATATTAGGATGACGAGGATGAACGCGCCCACTCTTCTTAAAATAGTGCAGGTGGATTTATTCTAGTATTGGAGAGGGCGTTTCAACATCTCATCCAAAAGACAGTGTCTCAGACAACGTAGCACTGTACCTGGTCTTAAACCCATGACCTTCTAACTCAATAACAGGAGTATTATCTACTGCACTGAGCTATGGATGACATGAATTTTAATTCAAATGATTTTTTTTAAACTTTAAGCAGAAAATGCTGCAGAAACTCAGCTGGTCTGACGGCATCTGACAACATCTGAGTGAAATACTGACTGACCTGCTGAGTTTCTTCAGCATTTTCTGCCTAAAGTTTAAAAAAAATTGAATTTAAATTCATGTAATTTAATCAATTCTGTTTTTATTTCTGATGTCCAGCATATCTTTTAGAAAGCTGAGATAGCATTAACAAAAAGTATCTCCCTTCCACCCTATCCCACCTGTTTTGACAGCTGTCTTCCTCACAGATCATTGTAATTTTATGTATTTTACCGAACACAAAACAAAAGCGACAAGAGGGTGTCTGATCAGAATTGATTTGCTTCATTCATGGGCCATCGCTGGTTGGCCAACATTTATTGACTGCCCCTCGTTGCATTTGAGATGGTGGTGGTGAGCTGCCTTTTTGAACCACTGAAGTACACATGCTGTCGTTTGACCCGTAATGAACCACTGAAGTACACATGCTGTTGTTTGACCCATAATGCCCTTTGGGGACGGAATTCCAGGACTTTGGCCCAGCAACTGTAAAGGAACGGCAATATATTTCCAAGTCAGGATGGTGAGTAGCATGGAGGCGAACTTGCGGGGGGTGGTGTTCCCATTTATCTGCTGCCCTTGTCCTTCTAGATGGTCAGGGGTTTGGAAGGTGCTGTCTAAGGATCTTTGAATGCCTGCAGTGCATCTTGTAGATAGTACATACTGCTGCTACGGAGCACAGGTGGTGAGGGGAGTAGATGCTTGTGAATATGGTGCCATTTAAGTTAGCTGCTTGGTCCCTGGATGGTGTTAGAGTTGCACTCATCCAGACAAGTAGGGAATATTCCATCACACTCCTGACTTGCACCTTGTAAATAATGGACCTGCTTTTGGAAGTCAGGAGGTGAGTTATTTGCTGTAATATTCCTGGCCTCTGATCTGCTCTTGTAGCCACCATGTTTATGTGGTGAGTCCAGTTGAATTTCTGTTCAATGCTAACCCAAGGATGTTGATAGTGGGGGATTCAGTGATGGTGACACCATTGAATGTCAAGAGACAGTGGTTAGATTGTCTCCTACTGGGGAGATGGTCATAGCCTGGCATTTGTGTGGCTTGAATGCTGCTTGTCACTTGTCAACCCAAGCCTAGATATTGTCCAAATCAATATCTGAGGTGTTGTGAGTGGTGTAAGTATACTTGATGCTGCTCCTGGCATGACCTCCAGTACTCTCCATTGAACCAGAGTTGATCCCCTGACTTGATGGCAATGGTTGAGTGGGGGGGAAGTGCAAGGCCATGAGGTTACAGATTGTGCTGGAGTACAGTTCTGCTGCTTTTGATGGCCCACAGTGCCTCATGGATACCCAGTCTCAAGTTGTAGCTCTGTTCAAAGGCTGTCCCATTTAGCATGGTGATAGTGCCACACAACCCGATAGAGGTTATTCCCAATGTGAAGACAAGATGAGGGCATCGCTGGCTAGGCCTGCATTTATTACCCAGCCCAGAGGCAGTTGAGAGTCACATGTAGGCCAGACCAGGTTAGGTCAGCAGATTCCCTTCCTTAAAGAGCATTTAGCAAACCAGATGGGTTTTTTTTTCAAAAATCAACAGTGGTTATGATCAGGCTCTTAATTCCAGATTTTTATTGAATTCAAATTCCATCATTTTCAATGGTAAGATTTGAACCCAGGACCCCAGAACCTTACTGGATTAATGGTCTAGCAATAATACCAGTAGGCCATTGCCTCCCCATTCCTCAAACTGCTGTATACTCAGTAAAAATATTACTGTAATAATGTTTTGATAGCTATCGTTTTGCTTTTCAAAATTATATGAAACAGGAATTCTCATAGCTAAGGGAAACACAAATCAGTAACAAATGATGCAGATGAATTTGGGAAGGTTGGGCCCATTGCAATTACTTAAACTTCACAATGCATAACTCATAAATAATTCAGACAGCATTTTACATAATCCTTGAGAATTTGGCAACTATATAATCCCATTGTTAAGAGAAGCTAGGGTGTGTCACGCAGCATGACACCCTCAACATTGAACATGCTTACCGCAGTGCCATCTGTACAAATAACTGGTAATGCTGGATCTGAAACTGAGTTCCCCATAAAACACACACTCTGCATAACAAATCTTACAGGTAAATAGTTTACAGGACAATTAAATGGTACTGAAAATGAAATGAAGTGTCAAAAACGCAGAATAAGTCTCTGCATTGTAATATGGATAAGTAGGAAATTAAAATCTACTTCATCAAAATTCAAACAAATTATTCAAAGGGATAAAAAGAGAGAGTGTTTGATTATTGGGCTGTTGCAGATAAATCATTCAAATTCAGTCCATGTAACAACTTCGCTATCTTTCCCATGTACTTGTTATTAGATCCTTGGGTGATGTGATGCCCTAAATCTCACTGGAACAAGATCACACTGTCCTTCGAAAAGTAAGATAAGATATAGTGCAACCATGACTCAATATTACAATAGTGATTAACACTATATGTACACAATTAAAAAATGCAGCAAGTGCTTTTTATTCCTGACTTGCCTACACTCAAGAAATCAAGATTACATCTTTGTTAGGAAAAGAACTCTAAAAGCCTAATAGGTCTTCTCAGAAGTGTTTTATAAATTTAAGACCTATGCAATTGAAACACAGGCGATATATTTTGTAGCTTTATGAAGCAAATGCATTCTTCCCCACCCCAGGTTATTACAGTTTAGAGATAGATCTATATTCATATGATAGGCTTTCAAAACAGTCACTACTTATTACTTATTTCTGTAGCTGCTTCTTGCATTACCTAGCAGAGTTTCAGTATCCCAGGGGAAATGAGCTTCCACTGCCAAATTTGATACACTGTTACATCAATATGTAGCTAAAGAAAGCACATACCCCTCACCATGTTTTCATTGCGCAGCTTCAGAACTTCTTACATCCTATGCTAGATTATTGAACACTAAATACACAAAACACAATAGACCCTATGACAAGGACTGCTGAGAATTAAAGGAGCAGGCTTTTCAATCCTCTGTGTGATGCACATTGTACTTTATTGATCATAAGAATTAACTGATGGAATATTTTGGGCTGTGAGTGTCCATTTTCCTCTGACACACTCCAGGGCACAGCTTAGTGACAAAAGTCTCTTTTTAAATTATTTTCGTAATTCGCGAGAATTGAGTGTTGTATTTATTTCTCCAATTGCTGCAAAAGGGAGAGAAGCGACAGGAGAGAGAGGGAAAATTTCTCCTATCTCTATGGTTGCAAGATATTTCAACTCCTATGGATCGCCCCCAACTGTGTTGTTTCAGGCTCTGAAAGAGTTCATGCTGAGGAATTCATTTGAACTGTCCAATATGTTATACCAAAATTACCCTGGGCCTTGAAGGAGATTGACCTAATTTCCAGATGTCCCTCATTAGTCTTTATAACAATGTCTACCATATACTGTTGTAACTTGTATCACATTGCTATCATGATAAATCTTGTTAAAAGACAAGAGACCCCTCTCATTAGACCACCTGGTGGTTTTCCTATGCCACATAGACCCTGTATCTCCCAGCCTAAAGGGAGGATGGTGGCAGTAAATCTGCTTTTATGGTTTCCAATAGTGTCGGTAGATCACACGACACAATTAGCTATGGTAAAGATTCATGAAACAATTAGGACATTAAATGCCATGTCCCCAGCTCCAATCGATTTGGTCTACTGTATCCACTGCTCCCGGTCTGCCCCCCTCTACGTCGGTGAGACCAAGCTTTGTAACAAACAAGCACACCTTCCGGTCACCAATCATTTTAACTCTCCGTCCCACTCCCTGGGTGACATGCCCATCCTGGGCCTCCTCCAGTGTCACAATGGCGCCACCAGCAAACTGGAGGAGCAGCAACCCATATTCCACCTCAGAAGCCTATAGCCCGATAGCCTAAACGTGGAATTCCAAGATCTGTAGCTCAGGTTGTGGATGAGGTTGTTGATATTCCAGTAGCCTTCCTAATAGCTTGCTGAATCTACACATTAACCTACAGTGACTTATCAACAAGGAGATCTAGATCCCTTTGCATATCTACATTTTTCAACCTTTTATCATTTGAGAAATAATCAGTATATCTATCTCTCCTATCAAAGTGGGCAATCTCACATTTTTCCACATTATATTCCATAATCTAGTCTTTTCACTAAGCCTGTTAAAATTCTCCTGAAGTCTATTTCTACCTTCCTCACTACATTCCCATTTAACTTTGTACCATTCACAAATTTGGAAATATTACATTTAGTCTCCAGCTCCAAATCTTTAATGTATATTGTGGACAGCTGAAATCAAGTATTGATCCTTACTCTTCACCACTTGTCTTAAACTGCCAACATGGGAATGACCCATTGGTTCCTACTTTCAGTTTGTGTCTGTTATCCAATCAATAATCCATTACCACCTTTCCCATGTGTTTCAAATTCCTTAAGTGAACCTCCCACAAGGGATTTTATCAAAGCTCTCTGAGATTCAGTACAATGCATCTATTGGCTCTCTTCTATCAATTTTGTTGGTAACATATTTACACACTCCAAAGGTTTTGCCAAACACTATTTCCGAATCCATACTGATTATGCCCAATCAGATTATTGTTAAACAGGTGTCTACTTATCCCATCCTTCATATTAGATTCTAAAATGCTGCTGCCCACTGTTACTATTGAGATGGTCCCTCCATTGTACAAACTGAAGCAAAATACTGACTTAGTGAACAGAAGAAGCTGGATCATCATCACCTTATTAAACGGCACTTAGGGATGGGTAATGAATAGTGACCTGGTGATCAATGTCCTTGTCCTGTGAAAGAATGAAAAAAGGCAGATAAATGGGAGAGGTGCAAATCAGCCGAGATCTAATTGAATGGCAGAACAGACTCAAAGGGATAGATGGATTATATCTGTTCCTAATGTTCCTTTTAATAAATTATTGAAGACCCTATTGATCACACCATCCTTCAAAGCTGGATGATAAATTGTAGCCCAAGGTGAGTATGGCTGCAATCAGGATACTTAGATGAGAAGTAATCATTGATGTTGTCAGCAGAATGAGAAATTCCACACAGAGGAAGCCTTACAGATGAGAACAGGAACTGAGCATATAGCCGTTTTATGTTCTATACCCCTGGGAAAGCTGGCCAATAAAGCTATCAATCTCTCATGCCTACTTCTTCACAAAGATTGAACCACAAAAGTAGAACCCTTCCCCTCCTTCCACCCAGATTCAGTCTGTTCCTCATTGAACTCCTTCATTTTCTCTTTGATTCATTTCCCTGATTCATTTCTCACTGTACTTCTCACAAAATGAACATCCAAATCCAAACCTCAAGCTGAATGGAACATTACCACTGCTGTTGAAGGAAAGTTTGAGAAAAATAGATCTCTGAAGGCCCTTGAAAAGCTTGCGCAATGGATTGATATCAGAACAGAATTGTTGTTAAACACTGTTTAAATTCTTTGACGCAATCCACCCACCATCGGCAAGGCCAACATTTGTTGCCAAGCCTGAATGCCCTTGATCATTTCCAAACGTAAACACTATACATTGGGAAAAGGAAATCGCTGGCACTAATGCATCCCTTTATGAGCTCAATGCATTCTGTGCTTGTTTTGAACAAGTCAATGAAATGATGTCACCTATTCCAACAGCCTCAGATGCACAGTCACTGCTGCAGATGTTAGATCAACCTTCTCAGGAGTGAACCCAGCGAAAGTGACTGACCCTGATGGAGTCCCCAGCTATGCACTCAGATCCTGCATGGACCAGCTGGTGGGAGTATTCTCAGACACCTTTAACCTCTCCTTACTCTGATCTGAGGTTTCCACCTGCTTCAAGGAGACTGTTACAATCCCAGTGCAAAAGATGAATCAGGCAACATACCCTAACAATTACCGCTCAGAGGCCCTGACCTCCATCATTATGGAGAGGTTCAAGAGGTTAATCATGGCACACATCAACTCCAGCCTCAATCTGCTACAATTTGCCTATTGGCATAACAGGTCATGGCAGATGTCATCTCCCTGGCCCTACACTCAGCCCTGGAACATTTGCATAACAAGGACACCTGAGTCAGACTCCTACTTTCTGAATTTACCTCTGCTTTCAATACCATAATTCCAGCCAAACTCACTTTCAAACTCCGAGATCCAGGATTCTGCTCCCCCCTCTGCAAATAGATCCTCTACTTCCTGACCCTCAGATTGCCATCAGTGAGGATAGATGACAGCACCTCCTCCATGATCATTCTCAACACCAGTGCCCCACAAGACTCTGTACTCAGCCTCCTACTATACACTTTACACACTCATATTTGTGTGGCCAAATTCTGCTCTAACTCCATTTGCAAGTTTGTTGATGATACCAGTGTAGTGGGTCAGATCTCAAATAACAATGAGACAGAGTACAGGAAAAAGATAGAGACCTTGGTAGAATGGCATAAAGGGCAACAATTTCTCCCTCAATGTCAGCAAAATGAAGGAGCCAGTCATCGATTTCAGGAAGGAATGGAGGATACACCCCTTTCTGTATCAATGGTGCTGAAATGGAAACGGTTGAGAGCTTCAAGTTCCTGGAAGCAAATATCGCCAACCTGGTCCTAATCCATCCATGTTGATGTTACGGCCAAAAAGCGCAGCAGTGCCTCTACTTCCTCAGGAAATTCAGCATGCTCACAAAGACGTTCACCGATTTTTATAGATGCACCATAGAAAGCATCCTATCTGGATGCATGACGGCTTGGTTCAGCTACTACTCTGCCCAAGGCCCCAATAAATTACAGAGAGTTGTGAACACATCCCAGTCCATTACACAAACCAAGCCTTCCTTCCAGTGATTCTACCTATGCTTCCTGCTGCATTGGGGAAGCAGCCAAAGCAAGCAAAGACCCCTCCCATTCTGGTTATACTCTCTTCCACCTGGAAGAAGATACAAAAATTTGAAAAAATGTCCCAACATATTCAAGAATAGCTTTCCTGCTGTTATCAGTCTTTTCAACGGACTTCTTATATATTATAGTTGATCTTGCTCTGTGACTGTAACACGATATTCTGTATTCTGTTCTATTAGCCTGATGTACATATATATGGCATATAGGCAGCACAGTGGCTCAGTGGTTAGCACTTCTGCCTCACAGCCCCAGGGACCTGGGTTCGATTGCACCCTTGGGTGACTGTCTGTGTGGAGTTTGCACATTCTCCCTGTGTCTGTGTGGATTTCCATCAGGTGCTGTGATTTCCTCTCGCAGTCCAAAGATGCGTAGGTTAGGTGAGTTAACCATGGGAAATACATGGATTGGATTAGGGAACAGGTCTGCATGGGATGGACTTCAGAAGGTCTATGTGGACTTGTTGGGCTGAACGGCCTGTTTCCATACTGTGCGGACTCTGTAATTGATTTTATTATCCACTCCCTCTGCTACCAATGCTCAGTAGCAGTAACGTGTGCGAATTCACTAAAGATCCTTGGGCAGCATCTTCCAAACTATGACCTCTTCCATCTGGAAGGTCAAGTGCAGCAGATACATGGGAACGCCATTACCTCCAAGCTATTCGCAATTCAGACTTGGAAATACTTTGCCATTTCTTCCCTGTCACTGGGTCTAAATCCTGGAATACCCCCCATAAAGAGGATTGAGAGTCAAACTGCAGCAGTACAAGGCAGCTCAGCACTACCTTCTCAAGGGCAACTAGCCACAGGCAATAAATACTGGCCCAGTCAATGGCGTCCACATCTCATGAATTAATTTTTGTTTGAAAAAGTGCATGAATGAGAAAGAAATTCAAATTAGGCAGATGAATTCAACGTCAAATCACGTCAAAATACAAAACAGGGAGGGAAAGAAAGGTTAGAATAAGGGAGAAAACAAGAAAAGAAATGAAAAATTTAAAATGTGGACTTTTAAATTGACATTTTTAAAATCTCCAACAACAATTAAAACCTGAGAAAATGAGATTTCACACTCATATAGTTAACTTTCAGTGCTGGAGAGATGAGCAATATTTACCTGTTATCATTGTGGTGAAAAGGACATTGGAATGGACAGGATTTAATTTCTCTGGCAAGATTAATCACTATCTATCACACAAATCCAGCAACTTCACACCACATGATACAATTGAAGGGTATGGCAAACATCAAAGGTTTTCTTTTGCAAAGCTAACCTGGAACAATCTATCTTGGACAGCATATTCAGGATTGTTGAGTTCAACAAGTCACCTGTCTGAAGGTATTGTAACATTTGTCCATACATTGGGGAACCCACAGCACTCCAGTGAGAGACAGCACCTTCAGGAGAGGAAGGGGACCCGTAATCCAGTGAGAGACATCACCTTCAGGAGAGGAAGGGGACCCGTAATCCAGTGAGAGACATCACCTTCAAGAGAGGAAGGGGACCCGTAATCCAGTGAGAGACATCACCTTCAAGAGAGGAAGGGGACCCGTACTCCAGTGAGAGACAGCACCTGCAGGAGATGAAGGGGACCCGTACTCCAGTGAGAGACAGCACCCTCAGGTGAGGAAGGGGACCAGTACTCCAGTGAGAGACAGCACCTGCAGGAGATGAAGGGGACCCGTACTCCAGTGAGAGACAGCACCTTCAGGAGATGAAAGGGACCCATACTCCAGTGAGAGACAGCACGTTCAGGAGATGAAGGGGACCCATACTCCAGTGAAAGACAGCACCTTCAGGAGAGGAAGGAGACCAGTACTCCAGTGAGAGACAGCACCTTCAGAAGGGAAAGGGGACCAGTACTCCAGTGAGAGACAGCACCTGCAGGAGATGAAGGGGACCCGTACTCCAGTGAGAGACAGCACCTTCAGGAGATGAAAGGGACCCATACTCCAGTGAGAGACAGCACCTTCAGAAGATGAAGGGGACCCGTACTCCAGTGAGAGACAGCACCCTCAGGAGAGGAAGGGGACCCATAATCCAGTGAGAGACAGCACCCTCAGGTGAGGAAGGGGACCAGTACTCCAGTGAGAGACAGCACCTGCAGGAGATGAAGGGGACCCGTAATCCAGTGAGAGACATCACCTTCAGGAGAGGAAGGGGACCCGTACTCCAGTGAGAGACAGCACCTTCAGGAGATGAAAGGGACCCATACTCCAGTGAGAGACAGCACCTTCAGAAGATGAAGGGGACCCGTACTCCAGTGAGAGACAGCACCCTCAGGAGAGGAAGGGGACCCATAATCCAGTGAGAGACAGCACCCTCAGGTGAGGAAGGGGACCAGTACTCCAGTGAGAGACAGCACCTGCAGGAGATGAAGGGGACCCGTAATCCAGTGAGAGACATCACCTTCAGGAGAGGAAGGGGACCCGTACTCCAGTGAGAGACAGCACCTTCAGGAGATGAAGGGGACCCGTACTCCAGTGAGAGACAGCACCCTCAGGAGAGGAAGGGGACCCATAATCCAGTGAGAGACAGCACCCTCAGGTGAGGAAGGGGACCAGTACTCCAGTGAGAGACAGCACCTGCAGGAGATGAAGGGGACCCGTACTCCAGTGAGAGACAGCACCTTCAGGAGATGAAAGAGACCCATACTCCAGTGAGAGACAGCACCTTCAGGAGATGAAGGGGACCCATACTCCAGTGAGAGACAGCACCTTCAGGAGAGGAAGGAGACCAGTACTCCAGTGAGAGACAGCACCTTCAGAAGGGGAAGGGGACCAGTACTCCAGTGAGAGACAGCATCTTCAGGAGATGAAGGGGACCCGTACTCCAGTGAGAGACAGCACCTTCAGGAGAGGAAGGGGACCTGTACCCCAGTGAGAATCAGCATTGTCAGGAGAGGAAGGGGACCCATACCCCAATGAAAGTCAGCACCTTCAGGAAAGGAGGCGAACTCATGCCACAATAAGAATCACCAACATCTTTTTATTCACTTGTACAAAGTGGGTGTCATTGGCCGGACAGCGTTTTGATTGCCCATGCCTAATTGCCTTTGAGAAGGTGGTGGTGAGCAGCCTCCTCTGAGCCTGAAATTGCTGCACCATTTGCTGTTGACCTCAACTTAATTTTGGGAAGAAAATCTGTAGCCTTAAGATTTGCTTCTTCCAGAATCGCCTGCACATTATCAGCTCTACAGGTTTTCTCAGGGCATTTCTTTCTTCCACTGCCCATGAAGGCATGGAGGAACCATTCCAACAAAACATATTGTAATTCCATTTGCCAATTCTGGAGGAAACAAATAATATTCCCTACAAAGATATCAGAAAGTAACTGCTATCCCAAATATCCCATACTCCAAAGCTCCATTCCAGTCAGAAGTTACACCTATTGTATTGTCCAAATGGATTTTTTGGTCATGTATCCAGACTGATATCTATTATTTGTTCTTATTAGTATGCTGGTATTCTCCTAAAATACATTTAATTTAACAAATGTTAACATCCTGGAGAAACAAACATTAATTATTTAACTACGCCTAAAATAGTTTGGCTAAAACAGATACAGCTCTAACTTTATATAATTTTCTAAGCAAATAAGATCGCACTGAAAGAAGTTTTTCGTGCGAGACAGCAGGCAATAAGAAAATCTTAATTAAAGATTTTTTTTGTCTGTCAAAACCATTGGGCATCAACCATCCAGGGCTACTGTCAACTGCAACAGTTTTCATTAGCAAAGATCAGCACATGTCTAATAAAACAAAAATTATTGAGTTCAAATCATGCTGTTTGCACAAACACGGTGACTGTGATGACTGTTGGAGATTTATGTTTTACTGCGTTAATGCAAAATCCATAAATCAGACATTTACAGCAAACAGTGACAGGCAGATGTGTTTTATTAAGTGCATTATGTGAAGGTAACATGCACAAAACAAAGGCCTCGCTTATATAGATATTGCAGAATGTGAATGAATAACCAACCATTGGTCATGAGGTAAGTAATTATATTATTATACTTGTAAGTAATTTTTAGATTGTGGATGCCACCGGCAAGGTCCAGAACTTTTTGGCCATCTCTGGTTGCCCTCCAAAATTGGCTGTTGGTCTTCTTCAGCTGCTGCCCCTCTTTGATAAGACTGGTGCTCTTGTTTGTAGGGCAATTGAGAATCAGCTACATCGGCCAGGCCAGGTAAGAATGACTGGTCTCTATCCTTAAAGGACATTGGAGAAACAATTATGTGAGTATGGCTACTCAACAGCTACATTCTCACTTCCTGACCACTTTATTTTCAGGTTGTCTGAAATCATTTTTTCAGAGTTGTACTTGAACCTAGAATTTTTGAGCACAATAACATGACCACTGTACCCCAACAATGATAAATATCCAACACAAATAAGTGAGGGCTTGCCTTCTCAAGAAATACAGAGCTATTACAGAAAAACATCTAACCTCATAATACAGAATTAACACAGAACAGAGAGATAATGTGATTTCAGAAGTGCACTTGTAAAAGCTACATAGACATGACACAGCAATTAAAAGGGTAATCTTTATAGCAAAATATGTAATAAAGTCAATCAATTTGCAGATCAGTTACAATTTGGCATTAAATATCTGTGTTTATTTTACTAAAAGCCTCTTACAGCTGCTAAAATGCAAATATTTTAATGTGTTTTACTTTCCACTGCAATTTGTGACATGCTTGAAATTTAGAATTAATGTTCACAATTAAAACCCTGCATTTTAAATGCAGTATTCTAATGTTTATGATTGTGACAAAAGCCCTGCTTGTGTACTTAAGATCATCAACAAATGAGGTGAAAAACAGATCAAGCTGAAAGAAACATCTCACGCAAATATAAGGTAAAGCAGAAATCCAGCTGAAATGAGCAAGTAGAGATTATGAGAAAAAAACTTGGCAAGGGATATTAATGCGAACAATGAATATTCTCATAAATATTTTAAAGTAAAGGTGGTAAAGGCAAATGTGATCCCAATAAATGTAGGAGAAACTGCGGTAATGAAGGTAATAGCAGACATGTTATGCAAATACTTTGAAATCAGGTAGCGACAGACTACCAACAGTTGTAGAAAGGTCACTGGAGCATGCCGTCAGGGACTCAGTATTTAAACAGATATGAAGTTACCAAAGAAGATCAGCAATGGATTTGTGACTGATCTAGCTGAGGAGTTCACCAGTATTAAACATAGATGCAAGAGAAAAGATACTGAATTAAGATGCAAATTGGCCCTTTAATGCGTCTTGCCTAGATTATGTTTGAAAAGGTATTCGATAAGGCTCTGCACAAGAGATTACAGGCAAACTTTAGAGCATGTGGAATTGGCCTTAACACAAAAGGTATGGGTCTGTAATTGTTTAAGTCAGTGTTATTCACTAAAAGTTTGACACTTATCAGATGTGGTGACCAGGTGGCATGTGATGCAAAATGCATTCAATATTAATAAGCTGGTTTTAAACTGTCAGCAATCAAGGCTGAAACAGTCACTGACAACAACAAGGAAAACACCTTCAACTAGCCTTGCAACCTATCTGTTCCCTCAAGCAAGTATGTTGCTTCCTCTGACAAACGGTGACGTCAATCTGTTAACTGAAGTGTTCAGCTTCTGACAGCATATTCCAATCTATTTAAAAACAAAACGAATTTCTTCAAGAGTAAAAGATAACCGTCTGGTCTTCCTTTTATGTAAATAATGTTCATTTCTTTCAACCTCTCATTTCCACAGACCTATGAAGGCTGAACAAATTTGGATGGTGCTGCATTGGTCAAAATTACACATCACTGTTTCACAAAAAAAAACACCACTTACCAGCCAAAGAAGATTAAATTCTTCACTCAGCTTTCTCAGTGCCACTAGGACCCCGACAAAACGTTGACAGCAATCAGGCTGCTTTCCTTCTGAAGGCCTGTCCTACTTCCACAGCACTTCACAGAGCGATCCCACAGTTATGCGCACCTGCAGGGAACCGTTAACAGAGACGATAACAGGCAAGAAAACTTTTATTTAAGTTTCATTGAGAGGTGGTTCTTCAAGATGCAGATCACTAAAAAGCCAGTACATAAGAACATAAGAAATAGGAGCAAAAGTAGGCCATCTGACCCACTGAGCCTGCTCCACCATTCAATAAGATCATGGCTGATCTTTTTGTGGACTCAGCAACATTTCTCCACCCACTCACCATAACTCTTAGTTCCTTTACTGTTCAAAAGTCTCTCTCTCTTTGCCTTAAAAGCATTCAACGAGGTAGCCTCAGCTGCTTCACTGGACAGGGAATTCCACAGATGCACAACCCTTTGGGTGAAGATGTTCCTCCTCAACTCAGTCCTAAATCTGTTCCCCCTTATTTTGAGACTATTCCCCAAGTTCTAGTTTCACCCTCCAAAACAAAACCCCGCTTCTATTTTACATATTTCCTTCATAATTTTATATGTTTCTATAAAATCACCTCTAAATTCCAATGAGTAGAGGTGCAGTCTACCCAATCTCTCCTCATAAACCAACCCTCTCAACTTCAGAATCAGCCTAGTGAACCTCACCTGCACCCCACCAGTGCCAGTGCATCCTTTCTCAAGTAAGGACACCAAGATTACGCACTATACTCCTGGCGTGGCCTCACCAGCGTGCTATACAGCTGCAGCATAACCTCCCTATTTTTAATGCAAAATGGATGGCCTACATAGTAATGAGCAGAGCAATATGTAGTTCCAATCTTAAAGCAACAAGATTGCCTCAAGCTTGCTGAATTAGGGGCATAATAGACAGCAACCTTGTAAAAGACACCATTGTCATGCCCACCGCTGCATGTTAGCAAAGCTGTGTTCTGTGGCTCTAAAAATGAAGATTGCCATCGGTTGTGGCCAATTTGCCATGTGTGGAGAGTGGCAAGTTTGTACAGCCATGTGTTGCAAGTTAGCAGGTAGAGAGAGAAAAAACACATTTTTTAAACTGGCAGGTCAGGACAAGTGGCTTCTCCAAGGCCCTACACTGATACTTCAGCCATTCGCTATTTAGATCAATGAGCTGAATGAAGGAGTGGACAATTATATATCTTAGAGGTGGCCATAAGGTAGGAGGCACAAGTACAGTACATGGAAACAGGATTTGACAAATACGTGTGACATTCTAGTTTGGATTTATAAAATAGATGGCCTTGATGGTCAGATGTATTTTAGCAACAACTCAGCAAGGACTGAAGAAAGTGATTATGCCTATGACGTAAAATGGAGCCAATTTAATTAACAACAGAGTTACAGAAGCTACACGCTCCATTGAGATCCGATTGGCTTTTAAATCAAGTAAATGGATATTACCAGGTTTTTTTGAAGAAGTCCTTAATTATTCATTTAGAAGTAAATTCATTACCAAAATAAAATAAACATGAGGTATATTTAGAGCTATTCTGTATTCACTATACTCACTCTATAGCTCTTTGCTCTTTTAAAGGCCAATGTGTCACAGAAGCTTTATTCTCGTAATTTTACCTGTTAAGGTCTGTTACATTACTACAACGAATACAAAACAAAGGTAAATATAGAGTTCTTGAGATTGTGAAAGGCACTGTTTCTTAACCAATGATGCATCATTAACTACCACTAGAATGGGGTTTTCATGATTATCTACAGTTTATGGATGAAATATTCCACCAACTTATTTTCCTAAACTGAAGATCTTAGAGTGAAATTCCAGCAATTCCTTGAATCTATCCATTGAATCTGAATTGCCACATCCACTCAGCAGGACAGCACTAAGTTGGAATTAAATTTTGACACATCAGGAACCACAAATAAATGTTGCTAAAGCAACCAATCTTTCGAATTAGACCTCGCCCACTCAGAGTAAAGATGAGAGCACAGGATGCAATCTGCAGGCATCCATCAAAAAACTGAAAGCAAAAGAAAAGTAAATAAAGTGAAATATACACAATCATTCAATGTTCACAGAACCATGAAAAGGCTTTGACAGCATGAATATTTCAGAAGAGAAGAGGCAAAATAGAAATCCAGGTAGCTTGTTATGTCAGATACAGTGTCAACAGTAAAACTAGTCAGAGATAGTAGCAACTGCAGATGCTGGAGAATCTGAGATAACAAGGTGTATTTTCGAAATTTCTGAAGAAGTGTCTAGGCCCGAAACGTTAACCTTCCTGCTCCTCTGATGCTGCTTGGCCTGCTGTGTTCATCCAGCTCTACATCTTGTTTTCTCAGTAAAACTAGTCACACAGTTTTCATTCCATTGTCAATGCTTCTGATCCCAACCCTCCTCCATTCCTCTGCATTGTCACCATTGTGTGATTGCAGATTTCTTTTTAAAATATAGTGAGAAAGTATCATAAAGTTGTGCAAGCTTAACAAAGTTGCGTACCAACAGAATCCGCACTTCACTTTAACATGATTAATGGTTTGGAGCTGCAGAAACAGCCAACAAGAAACTGCGGTCAACTGGGTCGGAAGCAGTTGCTGTGAAGCGTAGGGCAGGCAACACTGCTGATCAGTGAGGTTTCAGAAATGATAAATAACAGTGGAGAAAGGATGTCTTGCAAAGGCGAGCCTGAGAGAGGAGATGCTGCTTATCAACTAACTTGTAACTGTGCATGAGTGAATTATTAAAAAGCTCCATTTACTGTTTGTGACAATTTCGCAAGAGTGGGAGAGAATAAACCTTGTTGCACTATATTACTAAAGGAAAAATTACACACGTTTAACTCTCAGGAAAACACAACTCATCATAAAGGACAAGACTCACATCATCAGCCTGCAATTGTTTAATTGTTTCTTGAAATCATATTTACATTGGGGTAGCTCACATTAAAATACCCACAATATTCTGGGAGGAATTGGGGCCTGTGTTCTTCATAGGAAGAGCTGTCACCATTATTGTCCCCATTATTATGCTTGGAGGTTACCGTATTACTCCAGCTCAGTACATAGAATGTGGCCATCAGAGATTTTATTCTGTTGGTGATAAGGTCCTACTGTTCCTTTGTCGGAAATTCCTGAGGCATCCTTTGAGAATGAACTTGGGAATCAAAATCAGGAAGACACTGTGGCTTTCTCCAAATTGGAGACAGGTTCATTGCAATTAAAGAGACTTGTTGACTGTGAACTGTAAGCTATTGATTAAAAACATTCAAATCACACTGATGTGATTCACAACAGCATTGTTTTGTTTTAAGAGGTAATGCAGAGAACAGACTGGACCAAAGCCCTTTAATTCTCCCAAAACTTCAATCCATTCAAGACCTTGCAGCCTGCATTTTAACTTGCATCAAGCCCCTATATTTTTCCCCTGTAATTTAATCTATTTCTTCTAATCAACATGTTCAGGCATGATATTACACACTTCTGGAGTAGGTAGAACTTGAACCCAGGCCTCCTAGTTTAGAGATAGACACTCTACTGCTGTGCTGCAAGAACCCTGACCAACCCACCCTGTACTCTTTGACTGACAATAACTCCCAATTAGGCCGTGCTTCAATCTTAAATTGCTTTAAAATTCCTGCCTCCCTCTCGTTTTGTCATGGCTATGGTGTGGAAGTCTCAATAGCCTCCAAAGCACTGCTTCTCAACTCCAATGAACTCATTATTTACTATTTGGTGGGTACACACATTTTCTAATGACTCTCGCGTAAGTTTTACTTCCTTCCAATTCTGCCTACATTTCCCATCTAAAACATCATTTGATTTTCATTCTCTATTTTGCTGAGGTCTCATTTCCCCCGTCTTGGCTAGCTCCATTCATTCTCTCCTCTGGCTAACGTCAGGTCTGGTCACTTGTGCTTCCTAACTTTCCATTACCACCACTGGTAGTCAAAATTCTGGACTTCCATACCGAAAACTTCTCCATTCTTCCTTCCCCCTCCTCCTTTTACTTTTCTCTTCCCGTGTCTGGCAGCGGCCTTACACCTGATTCTCCTGGAACTGCTCACCTGTCTGTCCTCAAAGGCTGAAGCTTGAGGGATTCCACTCTGCATAACACAGCAAGCAAGAGACACCCCCGATATTACCACTTGCAACACATGTATCAGAAGATTTACGGATCAACCTGTTTGGCCACATCATGAATGCATCTTTCATCAAGTCCTGAAGTGAGGCTTCAACCCAGAACTTTTGGCTCAGAGGTAGGGACACAAGAGCCACAAGAGTTCCCCTCCCCTCCTCTAAGACCATTATGAAAATCTTTCTGAAAGCTTGACCAAGCTTTGGCCAGTTGTTCAAATGTCTCCCTCTTTGGCTTAGGCTCAGTGTTGTCCGATTATATTCTTGCAAAGGATCATTCAGTGTAATACACATAAAAATACAATTTTTTGAGTCATGTGCCATGAACTCTACATCCATCTCCCTGATCTATCTTCACGTGGAGATAAATCTGAAATTCCTGAGTTTGCAGAGTACTTGAAAGATCATAGTAAAACAGGGCTGAGTTGGCACAGCTTTGACAAGGGGCGGTCATGCCTGACAAATCTGTTAGAAATCTTTGAGAAGATAATGAGCAAGTTAGACAAAGGAGGGACAGTGGGCGTGATCTATTTGGATTTCCATAAGGCCTTCGACAAGGTGCCACACATGAAGCTGCTAAACCAGGTAGGAGCTCATGGCATTCAGGGCAAGGCACTGGCATGGATAAAAGATTGGCTAATGGGCAGAAGGCAGAGGGTGGGGATTAAGGGATTGTCTTTAGGATTGTAGCTTCTGACTAGTGGAGTTCAACAGGGGTCTATGTTGGGCCCACAACTATTTACATTATACATTAATGATCTGGATGATGGAATTAAGGGCATTGTTGCTAAATCTGCAGATGACACAAAAATACATGGAGGAACACGTAGTGTTGAGGAAGCGAGGAGGCTGTAGAACAATTTGGTCAGGTCAGGAGAGTGGGCACAAAAGTGGCAGATGGAATACAATGTGGGAAAGTGTAAGGTTATGTAGGAAGAATAGAGGTGTAGTCTATTTTCTAAATGGAGAAAGGCTTTGGAGATCGGAAGCACAGAGGGACTTGGGAGTCCTAATTCAGGATTCTCTTAAAATTAACATGCACTTCACTTAGCAGTTAGGAAGGCAAATATAATGTTAGCATTCATTTCAAGATGGCTAGAATACAAGAGCTGAAATGTACTGTTGAAGTTGTATGAGGCTCTGGTCTGACATATTTGGAACACAGGTCAGTTTTGGGGTCTGTATCTGAGAAAGAATGTACTGGCATTGGAGTCCCTCCAGAGGAGGTTCACAAGAATGTTCCTGGTGATGAAGGACTTGTCATATGAGGATATGCTCAAGCTGTACAAAACTCTGGTGCAGCCGCACTTGGAGTATTGCGTACAGTTCTGGTCACCACATTATAAGAAGGATGTGGAAGTTTTGGAAAGGGTGCAGAGGAGATTTACTAGGATGTTGCCTGGTATGGAGGGAAGGTCTTACGAGGAAAGGCTGAGGGACTTGAGGCTGTTTTCGTGAGAGAGAAGAAGACTGAGAGGTGATTTAATTGAGACATATAAGATAATCAGAGGGTTAGATAGGGTGGATAGGCAGAGCCTTTTTCCTAAATGGTGACAGTGAGCACGAGGGGGCATAGCTTTAAATTGAGGGGTGAAAGATATAGGACAGATGTCAGAGGTAGTTTCTTTACTCAGAGAGTAGTAAGGATATGGAACGCTTTGCCTGCAACGGTAGTAGATTCAATAACTTAAAGTACATTTAAGTCGTCATTGGACAAGCATATGGAAGTACATGGAATAGTGTAGGTTAGATGGGCTTCAGATTGGTATGACAGGTCGGCACAACATTGAGGGCCGAAGGGCCTGTACTGTGCTGTAATGTTCTATGCTCTATGTTCTACGATCTATGAGTTGTTGAGGATTCTGGTTCTATGTTCAATGGAGCTTCAAAGGATGAGAGGGGGATCTAGTTGAAACTTATGGAATACTGAGAGGCCTGGATAGAATAGTCATGAAGAAGATGTTTCCATTAGGAGGAAAGACTAGGACCTGAGGGCACAGCCACTGCGTGAAAGGATGGCCCTTCAGAGATGAGGAGGAATCTCTTCAATTGGATAGTGGTGAATGTGTAGAACACATTGCTGCAGAAGACAGGGGAGAAAAAGTCATTAGGTCTATTCAAGATAGAGATCGATGGGTTCTTGGTTTGTAAGGGGATCAATGATTATGGGGAAAAGGGGAGAGAATGGGATTGAGAAACATATCAGCCATGATTGAATGGTGGAGCAGACGAATGTTATTTGCCACTTGTTAGCCCAAGCTTGGATACTGTCCAGGTCTTGCAACATTTGAACATAAAGTTGAATGTGGAATGCTTCAGTATCTGAGAACTTGTGAACGCTGCTGAACATTGTGTAATCATCGGTGAACATCCCCACTTCTGACCTTATGATGGAGGGGAGATCATTGATGAAGCGGCTGAAGATATTTGGGCCTAGGACTCTACCCTGAGGAACTCCTGCAGCGATGCCCTGGAGCTGAGAGGACTGACCTCCAACAATCACAGCTATATTCCAATATGCCAGATGTGACTCCAACCCTCTGCTTCCCATTGATTCCCAGGGCTCCTTGATGTTACAGTCAGTCCAATGCAGCCTTGATGTCACTGGCTGTCACTCACACATCATCCCTGGAATTCAACTATTTTGTCCATGTTTGAACCAAGGCTGTAAGGAGGCCAGGAGCCAATCGGTCCTGGTGAAACCCAGACACGATGCCATTGAGCAGATTATCGTGAAGCAGATAATGATTGCTAAGCACTATTGATGATTTTAAGAATGAATCGCCAACTGGGGACAAAGACTCAGGAGGCAGGGTTCAGGCAAGCGACAGACTTTATTCTTATTCAAGCAACAACTGGATAACACAGGGAGAGGGCCAAAGATCTTCCGCAAATCTGGCCTCGAAGTGAGAAACCAGTCGTTCTCTAAATCTATGGCTCAGATCGGAAGAGAGATCAATGACTCACTTTGATTTTTACAGTGAAATACAGCATTTTTACACATTCAATGCTACAATATTGCATACAGCATGGTCACTGTGTCCTTCCTCCATCTAACTTTGTCTGCATCACCCTCTTCTGTTTTCTCCTTCATGTGTTTGTCTAGCTTTCTTTAAATAAATCTATAATGAATATTGTAACAACTCTTTCAGAGCTACATATTTAGAAGTTTTCCTTTAAAACTGGAGACTCCGCAGCAGCTTCAGGAAATCTGACTTTCATATTTGTTCAAATTGACAGCTCACACACAATTTTCTACAGCTAAACTGGGGCTGGTTCTCATTCACGTGGTTGGACTCAGAAAAAAAATTAGCACCCATGTTCTGGGACATGTATCGATCCCACTAGGGCTTCTCACCTCAAGAATAACAATCTGCATCTGTTCACAACTTGAAAAAACACACCTATTGGAGTTACATAGACACCTAGGAGCAGGAATAGGCTATTCAACTCATCCAAACTGTTCTAACATTCAGTTTTAGCCACTAGTGAAGTTCCAGAAGACTGAAGGGTGTCTAATGTTGTTCCCATTGTTTAAGAACAGTAGCAAAGACAAGCCAGGGAATTACAGGCTAGTGAGCCTGACATCAGTGGTTGGCAAGTTATTGGAGAGGATACTGAGGGATAGGATCAACAAACGTTTGGATGGTCAAGGTCTGATTAGGGATAATCAGCATAGATTTGTGTGTGGAGTGTCATGTCTGGCAAATCTTTTAGAGCTTTTTGAAGAGGTAACCAAAAGGATGAGGGTAGGATGTTGACTATGTGGACTTTAATAATGCCTTTGATAACGCCCACACAGCAGGCCAGTCATGAAAGTTAGGTCACATGGGATCCAGGGAGAGCAGCTAATTCAGATGAAAATTGGTTCAATGGTAGGAAGCAGAGGGTGATGGTTGAAGGCTGTTTCTTGGATGGAGGCCTGTGATGAGTGTTATGCCATCGGGGTCAGTGCTAGGACCTTCGTTATTTGTTCTTTACATAAATGGTCTGGATGTGAACATACAATGATTAGTAAGTTTGCAGATGATACAAAATTAGGAGGTATCGTTAAGAGTGAAGAATGTTATCAAAAATTACAGAGGGATCTTGATCAGATGGGGAAGTGGGCTGAGGATTGGCAAATATAAGTCAAGACAGATAAGTGTGTGGTGTTGCACTTTGGAAAGTCAAACGATGGTAGGACTTTCACAGTAAATGGTACAGAGAGACCTAGGAGTACATGTACATAGTTCATTGAAAGCAGCACCACAAGTTGGTAGGGTGGTAAATAAGGCATTAGCATGCTGACCTTCATTGGTGAGGGATGGAGAATCAGAGCTGGGACATTATGTTACAGTTGTATAAGTCATTGGTGAAGCCACATTTGGTGTATTGTGTACAATTGTGGTCACCCTGTTACAGGAAAGACATAGTTAAACTGGAAAGTGTGCCTAGATTTATGAGGATGTTGCCAGGATTAGTAGGCCTGAGTTATAGAGAGAGGTTGGCCAGGATAAAACTTTATTCCTTGAAACATAGGAGAATGAGGGGAGGCCTTACTGAAGTGTATAAAATAATGGGGGATATATATCGGATGAATGCAAAAAAACTTGTTTCATTTTTCATGGGAGAGTGACAATAAAATGTCAGCTTGAAGGGCAACAAAACCCAGAGTCCATCGATTGTCCAATGAAGGTAGGCAGATAGATTGAGTGAATATGGTGGAGGAGAGAACAGCATCCCAGAGCAAAGGTCACGTAGACAGCAACAAGCATTGCATGCAAGGAGGAAAGCTAGCAAATATCAGGTCAAACACTCTTAGAAGCTGGAGGCAGGTCTAGAAGAAGTTCATATGCCTTGCTTGATAACCTGTGACACAACTACTGTCGACATTATTGTATTCATTAGTTGTCCAAAATACAGTTTGCAACGGTTTCCTCCCCCTCACAATATCTTGTCATATTTTGAAAGCTTTCCATGCATAATGGTTAGGCCTTGCAGAATAATTGTCTTTTTTTCAGTCACATTCTTAAGGGATCTGCTCAATAACATTCTTGTACATCAATGTATGATGTTGTCTATGGGCTGAATTATAACACTCTAATATCAACTTTGCTATCACAATAAATATGCATCTTCTTGGTTTGTCTATTCATGTCAGTTTAGCCCTCATGAGCTGTTGGACAGATTCAACTCACGTCTGGTTCCAAAGACCTTTAAATCAACTCCTTTCTGTTCAAAGGCCTTGATCCTGGCTCAGGGACAATACTAGCTTTGAGAACATGCAGCAGTTATTTCAGAAAAATAAAGGACACAATTTAAAGAAATGGATAAAACCCAAACTAATTGTCCATTTCTGTCACAAGCTACATCAGAGCATTCCCTCTCTCTGTCAATCTCTTCAGGATCCACAGTGGTTCAATAAGACCTGTGCTCTTTCTTCTGGAGGTATTTTTTAATAGATGAAACTACCCCATCATCACAAGAACTGATGTGAACCACTTCCAATAAAATGACGTCCTTTCTTTTAAATAAGGAAACCAAAGTGGATAATTGACTTCAGAAAGAAAGGAGGAGAATATGCCCCCCTTTAGGTCAATGGAACTGAGGTTGAGAGAGTGAAAAGCATTAGGTTCCTCAGAGTAATGATAACCGACGAACTGTCGTGGACTTGCCACGTAAATGCAACAGTCAAGAAGGCACAACAACGCCTCTTCTTCCTCAGGAGACTCAGGAAATTTCACATGTCCATAACATCCCTCACCAACTTCTACAGATGCACACTGAAAGCATACTGTCCGGGTTCATAACGGCCTGGTATGGCAACTGGTCTGCCCGCACCATAGGAAACTACAGGAGGTAGTGTGCACAGCCCAGACTATCGCAGAAGCTAACCTTCTATCCATGGACTCTATTTACACAGCTCAGTGCCGCGGAAAAGCAGCCAACATCATCAAAGGCCCATCACAACCCAGTAATGATCTCCTACAACCTCTTCTGTCAGGCAGAACGTACAGGAGCCTGAATACACGCACAAACAGGTTCAGGAACAGCTTCTTTCTGGCCATTATCGACTGATGACTGGACTCTAGCCTCAGATAATGTAACCTGCAATGAAACCTGTATGTCTGTAAGACTTTTTGATCTGTACATCCTTTGCTTGCTGTGATCTGCCTGTACTGCACATAAATAAAGTTTTTTCACCATATTTCAGGCCAGGTGACAATAAAAATCAAAATCAAAACAAAATTGCAGAAGTTTCTGCAGATATGGTCTCCAGTGGTTCCTGTATAACTGTAGCAAGACATCCATACTTCAGCAAAAACAAAATACTATAGATGCTGGAAAACGTCAACAAAAACAGAGTGCATGGGTACAACACGGTTTACTGAAATTACAAAGATGTGGAAATATTGGATCGTTCTTACAGACAGAGTGGAGGTGTTCTGCAAAGTGTTCACCCATTCTCCCTTGGTGTGTCTCCATTACACTGGCAAGACCAAATGCTAACATTTCTGGCTTGGGCCTGCTATAGTGTTCTACTGAAGCTCAATGCAAGCTAGAAGAACAATACCTCATTTTCCACTTAGGCATTTTATAGTCTCTGAGTCTCAACAGGAGTTCCACAGCTTAACTTCTGTCCTCCAAATCCTCTGTCCCCGATCCCTCTTGCTCAACCCTTAAGTTGCATATTTCTCTACTTCTTCAATTCACTTGTCTGTCATCCAGAACTGGATTGGTGGAAATAGCTTTCGTCTCAACAGTAGGAGGATTTGACACGATGGTTTTAGTCTGTTGGGGGTTCCCCAATCCATCACAATTCCTGGCAGGATGTCCTGAACCATTAAGCTCCCAGATGAGGTAGAGTGGGCCTTTCTCTATTCACCAAACCCCCCCAGTTAGTCGCAACAAGGTTAATTTTAAAAAGATCCTATCCCCATCAACACTTTTCTCCTGGATCCAAATAAACTTATGTTTCTCAATGTTTTTCTCAAATAAACAAGGGGAGTGGGTCATTACTAACTGAATGTGAGAAAAAATAGCAACACAACTCAAATACACACAGTGTAGAAATAAGGAGATTAAAAGTTAAAGGAAATGTATGGATCAGTCACTGATTTGTGCATGAGAAGCAGATATGATGCTTTTGCAATGAACATTATTGTTGGCAGCTGAACGGATAATTTCATTTTTTTTCGTTTTGCAGGTTGGAGAAAACACTGTTCTTCTGATTCCTTTTCTCAGTCACTGAATTCTAGCATTCAAATTGAGAGATAGTCTTTCCTTTATAATCTGCAGTGCAGGAGTATTTAAAATGGCTGCTCTCAAAGCTGCAGCCTTCACACGCTAGTTCAGATGGCCAATAACGCTCAAAGTGGTCAATTTTTAACTCCTCCTTTTGTGTGTTCCTAGAGGGTTAAAGCAGACAGGCTATCTGCTGAGAGGGAGGAATGATCAGTCATTATCTCTTGTTGAGTCTCTCTCTGTTTGAAGCCTTCTTGATA
This sequence comes from Stegostoma tigrinum, assembly GCF_030684315.1. NCBI lineage: Eukaryota > Metazoa > Chordata > Chondrichthyes > Orectolobiformes > Stegostomatidae > Stegostoma > Stegostoma tigrinum. The sequence continues at coordinate 49,823,006 of NC_081373.1, forward strand.
CTTTAGAAGTGCAACATTCCATGGGGTCCACAGCCAGACAGTCTGTATTACATCCATAGCTTTTTTGTGTGTTATCGCCCATGATGCAAATTGCTTGAGTGCAGTTACTGCCACCCTTTAAGAGATGCCTCGACCAACTTAGGCACAGCAAGATTCCACAAACAGCAATGAAGTAAATAGGTAAGTAACCAGGTTTACTGATGTTTGTTGCAGGATAAATGCTGATCAGGATACTAGGAAGAACTCTCCTGCTTTTCATCAAAATTGCAATGTGAGATATTTTATGTTTTCCTCTGAAGACAGCGAGGCCTTCATTTAAATTCTCACCTGAAAGCCATAAATCATACGACAGTGCATACTCAGTCATACCTCAATTGCAGCACCTACAGTTCCATTTAAATGTAGTGTCAAATCTATCCTGTGGGGCAGTCTGTACCTGTAAGAGACCACCATTGGAAGGGATACTGATTAATAATCACAACAATTAAAGGAGAACATTTTAATAAACATGTGCTGAAATGTCACTTTAAATACTATTGTGAAGAAAATATTCGTTCGAGGAATTAATTAATCAAACGCAAATGGTAATAGATACCTTATGTTTTATAGATTCTGTGACAAGTATTTAAAAGGTTCCCAATCCTAGAATGTAATGGAAAAATTAACTACTTGGAAAAGTATTAATGCCTGAGAGTGTTGATAAAAGATGCAGAAATCAAAGCAACAATGAAGCACCTAGCTCCAATACAGTCAATTCCAGTCTAATCAAAGATGAGGTTGGGTCACAGCAAGAAACCTAATTACCAACGACAGAAACTTCTTAATTACATGTGGGCACACTCATTGGTGAAATTAATGCCCCAAGGAGACATCCACAAAGTTTTCTAAATCGTTTTGAACTTGTCTGAAAACTTTACTTCAGCAGCATGGGTTTCTCAAGACTCAAAGCAACTGGAGGGCAGCTTTGAGAAGCTGTTCAGAAGGATCCCGAACACTAACTCAGTTATTGCAGCCTCTGTCTCTATTCCCTTTAGTAACACCTTGGTAGAGAACACTCATCTGGGTACTGCCATTCTCAGCATCAGAGGATTTGAATTTGACTGGATCAGGATGGGGAACAGTCAGGATCAATGTGTCTAACAGCAGATTCAAAAGTGAAGGCCATCAATACTCAAGGCAGTGTTGATGTGGGATCAGCATGTATCCAGAGGAGGCAAGTGGGAGAAGACAAACAGACTCATCATTCAGCTTCTTTTTTCTTACTCGCTTATATTTGGCAGACAGCACAGCAGTTTCAAGGTGCCCAGTGTGTCTGATGCTGGTTTCTGCCTGGCAGCAGTGGCAGAGTTTGTGTCCCTGTCAGCGCTGAAGGTGACTTTGGGCCTACTACCCAGTGCAGGGCCTGGTAGCTTCAGAGGCGGCTACATTGCCGAGATCAGCCCATTGTGGGCTCATGGCTGCAACAACACGGATAGAGACAAGACGGGGACAGGTGGTGAGCAAAGGAATTTGAAGCTAGTCAGCAGCTTCCTGCTGGCATTGGTTTCAGCATAACAGTAGAAGGGCCCGGATCCAGGCCCATGGCTAAGCACTTAGGGAGGACTGTAATGTTGAACTTTGAACTTACTTCTTTATTTTTCAAATTTATACCTGAGATTTTGTACCTAGGTAGCTCTGTATCCAAGATGGCATTGGGAATGGTGACTTTGTCACTGTGCTGCCTGTACTTGGGTACATGTGAAAATAAAATCTAACTCAGCAATTCACTATTCTTGTACTTTGTGAAAGCGGACAAGTTGAACTCCAGTAAACTATTTCGTTTTCATGCATTGTAATTTAGAGTTGCTTAATTTAAAATAAGGTTTTTGGCTAAATGAAAGGTGAGAAAACATAGTGTGCAGTTGCTCCAAGTTCACTTAAGTGGTCCACTTATAATGGATGCTCACTGTCTTTGATTAAGTCTGAGTGTTGGCTGAGAGATACGTTGCAAGTTAGCAAAGAATCTACTAGTACCCAAGATCTTAAACAGACAGTTGAGACTTTAAAGCATTGTATAGAACTCCATGCACAAAACACACTTTGAACTCTGCATTGTTCTAAGAAATATCAAATTCATAAAATACACAGCACACGCCTCCTCAGCCATCTATAGCCATAAACCTTCTCGGCAGGAGATAGACATTCTTTCTTTCTTTCTTTCCATTCTGCTCTTGACTGCACTTAGCACTAATCTGAACGTTTTGGTATTAAAGCATGATACCCTCCTTCATTTATCTCTACCATCCATGCTGAGCATTTTCAGGTTCTAATTGTGGACTGTGCTTTTAATTGTCACAGGATTCACACAACGCAGGTCCACCACAGGCCTGCTGTGTAACTTGCTGATGTGAAGCTCCGAAGCCGAAATTAATTAGCTTAATTGAGTCGTGACAGCAGATTTCAATCAAATCAGTTAACTTCTTTGTTTTCCCCAGGCAATTCCACAACTCCCACTTGGCGGATATCTTCTGTTTCATATCAAGATCACGGTTTCACATTTTGTTCTTGATTGGGAGCTAATTTGGGTCCAGACTATCCAGTAAGTACAGCAAAGCAATTGGTGGGAAGTGACCTGTCAATTTTATGAAAAAGTGACATGTTAAATGATCGGCTTTCCCACCTTCTGATGGCACCACATGAGACCACACAGCAACTCTGATCTTTTAACCATTAACTTGCACAATTCTTTCTTTTGCTTTTGGCTGACAAATTCAATGTCAAAATTTGTCGTAGTGATTTGTGCAGAACAAGTAGTGTACAGCTGAAATAAAGTAGCAGCAAATTGAAATCTACCCCTAGAGAGAAAAAAGGCTTCTCTTGTTTCTTGTTTTCATCCGAGAGCTTACGATGATTGTGGTCGAGATTGGGCAGTTGCTGTTTTCATACAGAATAATAATTCAGCAGAGGTCCAATGTAATTACTTCAGACATGAATTCTTGTCACTTTGTAACTTGATAAAACCCTTTGCAGGATCTGGGTAGTTCATGAATTTCTTACTTTGATAGTTTTAGTTTCAAACCATTATGGTGATAGCATAGTGTGGAGCTGGATGAACACAGCAGGCCAAGCAGCATCTCAGGAGCACAAAAGCTGACGTTTCGGGCCTAGACCCTTCATCAGAGAGGGGGATGGGGAGAGGGAACTGGAATAAATAGGGAGAGAGAGGGGGAGGCAGATCAAAGATGGATAGAGGTGAAGATAGGTGGAGAGGAGAGTATAGGTGGGGAGGTAGGGAGGGGATATGTCAGTCTGGGGAGGACGGACAGGTCAAGCAGGCGGGATGAGGTTAGTTGGTGGGAAATGGAGGTGTGGCTTGAGGTGGGAGGAGGGGATAGGTGAGAGAAAGGATAGGTTAGGGAGGTGGGGACGAGCTGGGCTGGTTTTGGGATGCAGTGGGGGAAGGGGAGATTTTGAAGCTTGTGAAGTCCACATTGATACCATTGGGCTGCAGGGTTCCCAAGCGAAATATGAGTTGCTGTTCCTGCAGCCTTGGGGTGGCATCATTATGGCACTGCAGGAGGCCCAGGATGGACATGTCATCTAAGGAATGGGAGGGGGAGTTAAAATGGTTCGTGACTGGGAGGTGCAGTTGTTTGTTGCGAACCAAGCGGAGGTGTTCTGCAAAGCGGTCACCAAGCTTCCGCTTGGTTTCCCCGATGTAGAGGAAGCCACAACAGGTACAGTGGATGCAGTATACCACATTGGCAGATGTGCAGGTGAACATCTGCTTGATATGGAAGGTCATCCTGGGGCCTGGGATGGGGGTGAGGGAGGAGGTGTGGGGGCAAGTGTAGCCCTTCCTGCAGTTGCAGGGGAAGGTGCCAGGTGTAGTGGGATTGGAGGAGTGTGTGGACCGGACAAGGGAGTCATGGAGAGAGTGGGCTCTCTGGAAAGCAGACAAGGATGGGGATGGAAAAATGTCTCAGGTGGTGGGGTCGGATTGTAAATGGCGGAAGTGTCGGAGGATGATGCGTTGTATCCGGAGGTTGGTGGGGTGGTATGTAAGGACGAGGGGGATTCTCTTTGGGCGGTTATTGCGGGGGGTGGGGGGGGGGGGGGTTGTGAGGGATGTGTTGCGCGAAATGCGGGAGACACGGTCAAGGGTGTTCGTGACCACTGCGGGGGGGGGGGGTGGAAGTTGCAGTCCTGGAAGAACGTGGACACCTGGGATGACCAGGAGTGGAATGCCTCATACTGGGAGCAGATGCACCGGAGGCAAAGGAATTGGGAATAGGGGATGGAATTTTTGCAGGAGTGCGGGTGGGAGGACGTGTATTCTAGGTAGCTGTGGGAGTCGGTGGGCTTGAAACGGACACCAGTTTCTAGCTGGTTGCCTGAGATGGAGACAGAGAGGTCCACCAACCTCCAGATACAACGCATCATCCTCCGACACGTCCGCCATCTACAATCCGACCCCACCACCCAAGACATTTTTCCATCCCCACCCTTGTCTGCCTTCCACAGGGACCACTCTCTCCGTGACTCCCTTGTTCGCTCCACACTCCCCTCCAACCCCACCACACCTGGCACCTTGCCCTGCAACCGCAGGAAATGCTACACTTGCCCCCACACCTCCTCCCTCACCCCTATCCCAGGCCCCAAGATGACTTTCCATATTAAGCAGATGTTCACCTGCACATCTGTCAATGCGGTATACTGCATCCACTGTACCTGTTGTGGCTTCCTCTACATCAGGGAAACCAAGCGGAGGCTTGGGGACTGCTTTGCAGAACACCTCCCTCTGATGGTGATAGCATAACTTGTGCAATTTGGGCTATCCCCTCCCCTGATTTTATAGGTAATGGTGAGGACCTGGTGTCCGATTCAATCCTTAAGTGAGCAATTAATGCCCAATTAAGAGCCTCATAGCCCACTGCTCCAATCTAAAGTGCAGAAGGACAGACTTATGTCAAACACATACCCCGACAGGCTTTACCCTGCTGTACTTTCCCAGGAATGGCTTCTTTCTTGGGTACCACCAACCACCATCAGAACCACCCGCTCCCTTGTCAATAAGAGGCCCCCCCCTCCCCCAGCTGTGTTTCCCCATGCCCATTCTACTCCTCCCCACCATTCACTGGGGACTGTCAACCTGACCCCAGCAAGATCTCAGGCTTCCCCAAATGACAGGGTCGATTGCTGGGTGCTGGTCCCTTGATTCACCCGCAGTACTGGCAGTGACCAACACTGCTGGGGGCACTACCAGGACACGGAGCTGCCGACCTCCAATTGGCCAGCAGCTCCATGAAGATGACCATTCTCCAGTTATTGAGCAGAGCTCCCACCTCATACTAATCAGAAATCAGTCACCCAATCAATTAAAGGCAGTCAGAGTGGGTCAACCCACAATCTAGGCTAAGATGTAAAAAGCTCATTCTCAACATTAAGTCCAACCCCATAGTAAAATATAGCACTGGTGGTCTCCCAGGTGTCCTGGTAAACATTTATCATTCATTCAAAATGACTAAAACAAAGTTATCCTTCCTGAAAGGGTAGCATCCCTCTTAATTTAACTCAACATGTAAAAACAAGACAGAAAAATCAGCCTCACAGTGAAGAATTCCACAGATTCACTACACTTTGAGAAGAAATTCCTTATCTCTGCCTTAGAAACCCCACTTACGTTTATTCCTGCATGTATAAGGGAGATACACTCTTCCCTCCCCTTTCAGCATTTTGAAGAAACTATTCTGTCTGCAACCTCAATACCTTAAGATATAGGAACGAAAGTAGGTCATTCAGCCCATAAGTCTGCTCTGCCATTCAATAAGTCATGGCTGATCTTATAGTCCTCAGCTCCGCTTTTCTGCTTTTTATCCATTACCCTTGATTCCCTTACTGATTACAAATCTGTCTATCTCAGCCTCTAACATACTTAACAAATCAGTCTCGATAACCCTCTGCAGTGAAGTATTCCACAGATTCACTACACTTTGAGAAGAAATTCCTCATCTCTGCCTTAAATCTGTGACTCTTATTGTGAGATTATATCCTCTGTTCCTGGACTCCGCCACGAGGGGCAACAATATTTCTATATCTATCCTATCAAGTTGCCTAAGAATTTGATGTGTTTCAATAAGTTCAGCTCTCGTTCCTCTAAACTCCAATGAGCAGAGGGCCAAACTATTCAACCTCATTTCTTGGGACAATCCTTTTGTGCCCAGGAACAACCGAGTGAATCTTCTTCGGGCTGCTTCCAATGCCAGTATATTTCTGCTTAGATAAAGGACATGAAACTGTGCACAGTATTATAGCTGTCACCTGATTAATGCCTTGTTTAGTCTTAGTAAAACCTCCCTACTTTAATGTTTGAAATAAGTGCCACCACTCTATTTGCCTTCCCTATTACCCACTGAACTTGAACGTTAATTTTTTTTTGTGTGTTTCATTCATGAGGAGTCTCAAATCCCTCTGCTCTGTAACTTTCTGCAGTCTTTCTCCATTTAAATAATATTTAACTCTTTTATTCTTCCTGCCAAAGCGCATAACCTCAAATTTTCCCAAATTATGTTACATCTACTAAGGTTTTGCTCACTTGTTTAACCTGTCTATATCCCTCTGCAATTACTTTGTGACATCCATTCTATTATATTGTCATTAACAAATTTGGCTATATGACATAGAACATAGAACATAGAACATTACAGCACAGTACAGGCCCTTCGGCCCTTGATGTTGTGCCGAATGGTCATACCAATCTGAAGCCCATCTAATCCTCACTACATTCGCTTTCTTCACCCCAGTCATTAATAACTTTCGTAAATAATTCTGGTCCCAGTACTGATCTCTGTGACACTCCATTAGTTATAGGTTGCCATTCTAAAAATGCCTCCTCTTAACCCAACACTCTGTTACCTATGAGTTAGCCAATCCTCTATCAATGTTAATATACTGCGGCCACTTAATCTTATTAAGTAGCCTAACATGTGCCTTATCAGATATCTTCTGAACGTCCAAATACTGCAAACTTTGTTTTACCTGGCACCTAATGAACTGGTACTCTCAATACACTGGTGAAAAGGTATCGCTCAAATACCACAATTTATTATCCCAATCCCCTCAATGTCTGAGGATGTGAACTGAGGGTGCCAGTGAGAAGGCTGTCTGCTGGTAGGTTTCATTTAAGGAAAAGTTGCATTATTTAAGTGATTTATGCTGTGAATAACGTCTAACAGTAATGTGTATACCCTCTGCATTATGTTTCTACAACTTAGTGCACTTCTACACTGATTATATGGACCTCTTGATCAACCAGAATATATGATCAACCAGCACACACCTGCTCCCATCAGCAATGATGGTTCCTATATATAACAACTGCTGCTTTCCCTTTACCTCATCTGCTTGTTAGCTTCTCAACAAATTCTAACAAATTTGTCAGACATTGTTTCCCCTTCCTGAATCAAAGTTGACTCTGGTTGATCATACTTAGCAATTCTAAATGTTGTGTTATTACATCCTTTATAACAGTCTCTCAACATTTTTTGAATAACAGACACTGCGCTAACTAAATCTGAAAACAACAAATGCTGGAGGTCACAGCAAGTCAGAAAGCATCCACGGAGAGGGAGCAAGCTAACCTTTGGAGTCTGGGTGAAGAGTCATTTAGACTCAAAACGTTAGCTAACTCTCTCTCCATGGATAGACGGAACTGCAGATGCTCAACACCTTATTATCTCTCTCTATGCATGCTGCCTGACCCACTGTGATCTCCTGCATTTGTTTTCATTGCAGATTCCAGCATCTGCAGTAATTTGGTCCAAAGCTTACTAAAGCTAGCCTGTTCTTTTTCCTTCTTTCCCTCTGAAATAAAGGTGCGATATTGGCAATTTTCTAATCCTCTGGGACTATTCCAGAATCTAAGGATTCTTGGAAGATTATTACCAGTGCATTCACCATATCTGTACTTACTTACTTTCAAATCCTATGACACATCCCATCAAGTTGAGGAGATTTATCAGTCTGCAGCACTATTTGTTTCCATTGAGCTTTTCCTCTAATGATAATTATTGCTTTTATTTGCTCTCCCTTTTTTGTCTCTTGAAATTCAGTAATTTTGGAATGCTGTTAGTTTCCTCTATTGTGGAGACTGATGCAAATGTTTATTGCAATCCTCCACCATTTCCTTATTCCCCATTGCTATTTCCCCAGCCTTGCTCGCTAAGGCTAGGGATATGTTTGGCTTCTCTGTTCCTTTTTCTACTTTTAAAGAAGCTCTTGCTGTCCTTCTTGATATTACTGCTCCATTTGTCAATGAGGCCCACAAACCCTCTCATGACATTTTTCCTGGAAAATTGGTGTTAGTTTGCTCAATGCCTCCTTCATTCTAATAAATGCTGAATGCCTGCAATGCTGAAACCATGCAATGAAAGGAGGAAATTTAGGAACCAGCATGGATGTCAGGCATGCTGCTTTAAAAAAAAGAAATACAGTTAATGGGTTAAGCCTTACAGGATCTGAATGTTGTGGGGCTATGGCGTAAAATGTGTCAATTCGCTGAGCAGCATGACACACTTCTCACCATGCAGTAGCAAGTTGTCAACTAAAGGGGATGATTGGAGGTTAAACACCTTAGTGATGGTGCAACCCCTCTCAATAATATTCAGCTTCCTATCTTTACCAAACACTGCACAGGCTAGACACTGAGAATTTTCACCATGCAAGTCAGAGCAGGTAGCTGATAGGGGCAGGGGTTTATTGTTTGTTCAAGACCCTACTGGCTGCACATCTCGCCTCATTAGTATGGGGCTTCCCACTTTACTATCCACAGTGAGCATAATAATGCGTTCTTGGCATGGGGGGTGAGAGCAGATACCTGACATCTCAGGACATAATCCAGCTTTGTGTTCCCCCCTCGACATGAACATCAGCAACTGATATTTACAAACCCCTCATGAACCTCTTGGCACCTCTTCAATCCATTTGCAGGGAATACAGACCTGTATTGGAGGCTGCACCAGTAATTATCATTGAAGGGCTACAGCAAGGATACTGTGTATGCAGGGCAAGTACTGCCGCTCATAGAATGGACCAAACTGCCTCTGTCAGGGCTGCTCACTCTATCTCTTAGTGCTTACTCACTTGACATAGCATTCCAGCCTTGTCTTCCATGCCATGCCAATTAGTGCATCAATGCTTCAGTGAGAGCCTAAAGGGTATCAGTACTACGATATTGATGTGCTCCTTTGCACAGGCACACTGTCAAGCTTGTCATTAGGGATCAGTCCGAGTGAGAACATTTGCTGTAAGGCACACTGTGATGTCAATCTACAGTCGACAGCATGTGCCAGCCTCCTGCACAGCAAGTACACTGCACAGTCATCCAACCAAGTGATTATGTGGGAAAGTAGGAGCAGGCTTGTCCTCAGTGCAGTGAAGGGGCTGCCACTGTCTGTCAGGCGATCCCAGTACCATCAGCGACAGGCATAGAGAGCACACATTCCAGGGGCTTGACCATTGTCATTCACCCACTTGAGCCAGATGTGGAGAAGGGATCTGTCCCAGAATAATGCAGGGTGTAATCAGCAGCCAGGAGTGTATGACCATCACTCAGGAGCATCATTTGTTGTCAGTCAGGGAGATACAAAGGCCTGGTCGAAAATGTCTACCGGCCCTTTGTCCAAATGTTTAGGGATCCATGTGTTGTTGATTGATAGGATTCGAAGGAGCTACCTCTAGAGGCAGCAGAGGGTTATGGCTGCCAGTAGAGGTAGAGATTCAAGGATGGTGAGAGAAAACAGAAGCATGTCAAGTACGGGGGTGGGGAAGGTCAAGGATCTTAACGGGGTGGGGAGTTGCAGTAATCACAAGGCGTGCAAAGCATTGGCAAGACAGGCCAGGGTCTCGGTAGGGTCTATTGGATGGTGTGTTATTGGCAGTGACCAAACTGCAACCTCTACAGGGGAAGCAGATGGACATTGGTAATGTTTTAGTTCATGGGACAGGGAGAACAGTGATAGACAAAGTAAAACACAGGGCATCTCGACGTAGGGAGGATGGGTGGAAAGGGGATGGCAGGATCGACCAAAGTACAAAGGGACATCGAGGCTCAAGATGGTGGAATTATTTGGTGACCGGGCAGACCTCAGGGCTGACAGATTCCACCATGCGCAACATTTCCTGCCATCACTTGCTGTTGCTTGCAAATTTAACATTGACATCTCAGTGATTCAGATGATAGTGGCAATCATTTCAAAGGAGGTGAATGGTGCCCAAAAGCATCCAGGGGTGATGTGGGAGTAGGTGAACTTCCTGCATGACTCAATTCCCATCTATACTTGCTACATTCCCACCTTCCAACAACTATGCAAACACCAGAGAGCGCTGATGAAACTCAAAAGGTCTGGCAGCATCTGTGGAGAGAGAAATCGGAGTAGACGTTTCCTGTGTAACTCTTCTTCAAATACTGCTGCAAACCCGACCCCATGCCATTCACATTTGTTCTTTCCTTTTCCTCTCAGCCTCCAGCCCCCAATCTCAGCAAATAAGTTCTCAAGTCAATTTGACCACCTGTGCTGGGATCCCCTGACTGACAGTGTCTCCACGGATTTTGGTGGGGATTACTCCCCTCAGGCTTTGAGACATGTTTGCCTGCTTGCTGCACACACAGTGTACAAGCTGCTTGCTCTTGATGCAGATGTGGGAGTGATGCAGCACACCGACATACAGAAAGATATAGGCCTTCCCCACAACCCCCACCCCCTGCCTTTGAGCAGCACGACACGCTACCCGGTTGTAACATTGCGCTAATACATACAGCAAGGCAAGGCAAGGCATGGATGCTGACAGTATGCAAGTAGGCACTAAGTGAGTGAGAGCATGAATATAACAAGTCACCCTGAGATGCAGCCTGGTCCCATGTGGGAGCTCGCTGCCTGTCCCTATGGGTCCCTGTTGCAGCTTCTCAAAGCTCACTGTCAGTGTGCCCTCCAACGCAAGTCTGTGATTCCACAGTGGATGGGAGAAGTGCCATGGGGATTGTGAGGGATTGACAAATATTGGATGCCAATGTCTGTGGATGAGGGGCACATTGCAGCTGGTGCCCGTAGATGGTGCCCAATATGATGTTGCTTGATGGGCAGTGAACAAAAGTTGTCAGGTATCCACTCTAACCACCATGTCGAGAAATCTCAGTGTCCATCCTCCTTGCAATGGGTAGGAAGCCATGTAATAATGAGGTAAGATATGCAGCTAATTAGGTCATAAACAAGCAATACTCCCCCTTATAGGCAGCTCACTGCCCTCAAGTGAGAATCTCACCTCAGCACCTGGAATTTGCATCAAGATAGTTCACACTGGCCTTCTCACAAGATTCTGCCACATTATTCATCACGGTCCACATTTTATCCTCAACGAGATTCCACTCAAGGACTGATCATTGCTAATGTTACATCCTGCGTTTTGTACTTGCTACATTTCTCCCTAAGAGCATGAAGTACCAAAGAGAGGAAGCCCCAAGCTAAACTAATTCCATTTGCCTGCATTTGGCCCGTATCCCTCTGAACCTTTCCTATTCATGCACCTGTCCAAATGTCTTTTAAATGTTGTAACTGTAACTACATCCACTATTTCCTCTGGCAGTTCATTTCACATACTAACCACCCTCTGTGTGAAATTGTTGCCCCTCAGGTCCCTTGTTAATCTTTCTCCACCCACCTTAAAAATATGCCCCCTAGTTTTGAACTTCCGCCTTAGGGAAAAGACCTTTACTTTTCACCTTATCTATGCCCCTCGTGATTTTATAAACCTCTATAAGGTCACCCCTCAACCTCCTACGCACGTGTGAAAAAGAGTTCCAGCCTCTGCTTATAACACAAACCCTCCAGCCCCATCAACATCCTAGTAAATCTTTTCTGAACCCTCTCCAGCTTGATAATCTCCTTCCTATAACACAATGAATATATATATATCCCTCACAATGAAATATATGGAATGCTCTGCCCAGAAGGCAGTGGAGGACAACTCTCCGGATACTTTCAAGAAAGAGATGGATAGAGCTCTTAAAGATAGAGGAATCAAGGGTTATGGGGATAAGGCAGGAACAGGATACTGATTGTGGATGATCAGCCATGATCATAATGAACGGTGATGCTGGCTCAAAGGGCCGAATGGCCTACTCCTGCACCTGTTGTCTATTGTCTATTGAACAGAATTTACACAGTGTTCAAAAACTAGCCTCACTAAGTCCTGTAAAACCTTAACATGACGTCGCAACTTCTACGCTCAGTGGAGTCAGCAATGAAGGCAAGTGTACTAAACACCTTTTTAAACACCCCATCCACCCGCGACGCAACTTTCAAATAACTATGTACCTGAACTCCTAGGTCTCTCTGTTTGACAACATTAACCAGGGCCCTATCATGAACTGTATAAGTCCTACCCATTTTTTTTACCAAAATGCAAAACCTTGCAGTTATCTAAATTAAACACCATCTGCCACTCCACAGCCCCACTGGCCCAATTGATCAAGATCCTTTTGTAACCTTAGATAACCTTCCTCTCTGTCAACTATACCACAAATTTTGGTATCATCTGCAAACTTACTAACCATTTCTCATCCAAATCAGTTTTTAAATGACAAACAAAAATGGACCCAACACCGATGCCTGTAGAGCACTGCTGGTCACAGACCTCCAGTCAAAAAACAACCCTCCACCACCACCCTCTGTCTCCTACTGTCAAGTCAACTTTGAATCCAAATGGCAAGCTCTCCCTGAATCCCTGGTGATCTAACTTTAGTAATTAGTCTACCATGTGGAACCTGATCCTCCTCTATCCTGTACTTCAAAATTTGATGGGATCAGGACCTGAAACCTCACAATCCACTTCAAGTTAATGGCAACATTCCCTTGAGTCCCTGAATGGACTGTTATGGTTACCACCATTTTTCCACCCCATCCCCAATCCTGGCCTTGGAAACATTCCCACCAGATTCAGGCAGGGATTAGGGTTAATTAAGCAGCCCAGAAGTAAAAATAGCTCAAGTGAATTAAATGGAATATACACTCCACTGACCCCCTAGACTAAACTCTCACCTTGAGGACACTTGCCACCCAAGAATTCACCTCTAGTCTCCATAACTGATATGAGTGTTTGGGATTGTGAAGGCCTTTATTAAATAGCGAGTTGGAAAACCTTTAGCCCCTAACTGTACTCACATTAGTTTGCTCCAATGTTAATTTAGCATAGTCAAAAGAACATTTTTATAGATCAGATAAGAATGTAATATTTTCACTACCTTCTCCACCCACTTCATTAAGTTTCTTTTTAACATGTATTCTTCCTTAGGTTTTAGGAATCAATGGGAAGACTGGCACTAATTTCTCATTGTTAATTGTCATTGAGGAGATGGTGGGGGGCTGCCTTCTAGAGTCACAGCAGACCATGTGGTGGAGACAAACCTGCAGAGCTGTGTTGGATACCATTCCAGGAAGTTTTATTTTCACTAATTTGTGGGATGTGTGTGTTGCTGGCTGGCCAGCGTTAATTACTCATCCTTAGTTGCCCTTGGGAAGGTGGTGGTGAGCTGCCTTCATGAACTGCTGCAGTCTACCTGCTATAAGTTGACCCACAAATGCCATTAGGGAGGGAATTCCAGGATTTTGACCCACTGGCAGTGAAGGGACACCAATATTTTTCAAAGTCAGGATGGTGAGTGGCTTGGAGGGGAACTTGGTGTTCCCACGTAACTGCTGCCCTTGTCCTTCTAGATAGAAATGCTCATGGGTTTGGAAGGTCTTGGGTGCATCGACCCTGGTTGTGGTTGGGGTGGGTGGGGCAAATGGAGATAAACACCCAGCTTTTTCTCATCTACACTCAATTCAATATCACCACAGGGATCCTAGGAAGATTTGCATCAGGCACTAGGAGAGCAAAGATCGAGATTCCCTGGACTTCTGAAGAAGAGTCATGCTGGGCTCGAAATGCCAACTCTGTTCCTCTGTCCACAGTTGCTGCCTTATTTTCCAGCATCTTGGTTTCATTCAACATTTCCTGAGCAGGATCTGGGACGTCACATCAGAGCTGGAAGTGAAAACGCGCAATAATGTTACAGCTCTGTTTATTCTCTCTCTTAAAAATGTTAATTTGCATAAGTAAATATGATCCAGTTCCTTCAACCAGTCATCTCACTGGGGCTCCTCACAATTTAATTCCTTTATATGGACTCCAAACACATTTTTATCAGAAAGGATATCATTATCTCAGCCATAGGCTGTGCTAAGGAAATTGATCATTGCTGACAGAGAGACTGCAGCCTTCCAGATAGACAGTGACTTCTTGAAGTTTTATCATTCAAATGTCCATGCTTTGCATTTCAAAGCAGCTGTGATGATTGAAGTTTGTTTTCTGAAAGCCTAGTCTGTTGCACTGTGCTTAACGGCAAATATTAAGTAGCTACACATGCCTCACTCTAATTGCATCTTCTTTCTCTCATCCCCAGCTTCTACATTGGGTAAAAATAATTCCTCCATCAACTGGAACAACATGACTGTAAACAAAGAAAAACACGGACAGAATTTCTGTCTCTTTAGCCTGTTCGTTTGGGCCAAGTGAGAGACGGTTGGCATGTTTTGGTTGCATTAGGATAAAGTACGGCATCGTTCATATCAGTTACATAGTGATTTAAAGCTGCGTCTAAAAGATGAGAAACCCATCATATGTCCACAATCCTTGCTGAGCTGATAAGCCAAGTTTTGCAGTGATTTTCTCCCCCCAAAAAATGCCCTTTATTCATAAAGTGTGTAAAAGTAGATTACAACATATCGAGTTGAAAATGACAGAAAATGCAATAAAATTCAACTTGCCCTCCCTCAGCATTTTTCACTCTTCTTTTTGGTGCCTCAATGCATGTGCAAAACTCTTGAAATTTACAATAAATATTCCATATCATACAGGCATACAGCCGGGGGGCAAAAAACATTTCAAATTGCGCAATACAGAAATTTACAGCACAATAAGTGAGAGTGCAATAAATTCAACTTTTCTCAATGCAGCAAAGCCTGTTTCAAGGGGACCACAGTACAATTCCAGATATTCTTGATATTCACAACATACTCTCCTTGCCAGGCATAGCCTAAGGGGTGCTACATAGTTCTATTCCTGTGGAGCACTATAGCTCAAAGGCCTTAGAAAGAAAGCTGTCCATATTGCACTCGAGTGGAGAGTAGTCCCATCTTTAATGCAGTAGTCCTGGACCTCGAACTGTGCCGGTCAACACTTCGCTCCGGATGTCCTGCAAGTTTCAGGCACAGCAAAAGAACATGTCTCACCAAACTGAAGCGCAACCCACACCGCTCCCCCCCCCCACCACCCTGCCCAACTAAACACAGTCGCTGCTTATCTCAGTGTGAATCCACAAGACCAGCTTGTTAGGCACCTGTACAATGGAGCCGCTAAGGATGAAGCTCAATCAAAACAATTTTTTTTTGCAAACGCACATTCCAGAAGGCGGTGAACAATGATCTCAGCCCAAATGTAGCCACTGGGAGGGCAATGTGCAGAAGGGGATGCGACTCCCGGTGCGCAGGAAGACTCTGAGGGCCCAGGCCTTTCTCATCACCGGCCTAGCTATGTTTTGGTGTTTGTTTGAAAGTTCTGGCCATGAATCATTCTGCCAGATGACTTTGAAAATTGCCTGAAGGATCCCCCTTTCCCACAGGGCCTTTAGGACATGACAACATAGAGTCCTACAGCACTTTTCATTTCGGGCTTTGCACATTATATCTTACAATGAACTTCTTGGAGTTTCACAGATAAACTTCAGGTACTTTGTCTCAAATCCACAAGTTCCTGTCACTCCTAATCACTTTTGCTGATATGGAATCATCAATCAGAGATGAACGCTGCTCTATCCAATGCGACAGGAATGAGGATTTTGAAAACTATTGAATTTGCTTCATCAACCCACATTCCACCGACGCCCAGACCACAGTCAGCCCATAACCCTGCCCATATTCTCTTCGTTAACATTTATCCACTTTCCTTTCAGAGGCACACCCTTTCATACAGCCTTTCAAGTCAACGCATTCAGGAACAAACCAAAGTTCACTTTCCAAACAGTCCTGCAAAGTTGCCCAGCTGCAAAATATCATTTGCATCCAAATACGTCCCTTAAGTGGGCATAAATGTGGCTAGAGAAACTATCTGTTGGTTACCACACACCATCCTCTCTCATCTGATGAGTCAGTGCTCCTTCATATTAAACAACACTCAGAGGCAAGGGCACAAAATGTACTCTGGGTGGGGGATTTCAATATGCACCACCAAGAGTGGCTCGGCAGCAGCACTAATCATTGAGCAGGTCAGGTCCTAAAGGACATAGCTGCTAGGCTGGGTCTGCGGCAGGTGGTGAGGGAACCAACAAGAGGGAAAAACATACTTGACATCATCCTTACCAATCTGCCAGCTGCAGATGCATCTCTCCATGACAGTATCAGTAAGAGCAACAATCTCACAGTCCTTGTGGAGACTAAGACCCACCTTCATGTTGAAAATATGTTTCATCAAATTGTGTTTCACTATCACCATGCTAAATGAGACAGACTTCGGATAGATCTAGTGATTTAATACTGTGCATTCATGAGGTGCCGTGGGCCATCAGCAACAGCAGAATTGTACTCCAGCACAATCTGCAACATCGTGGACCGGCATATCGTCCACTCAACCATTACCATCAAGGCAGGGGATCAACCGTGGTTCACTGGGGAATGAAGGAGATCATGCCAGAAACAGCACCAGGCAAACCTGAAAATGAGGTGCAAACCTGATTAAGATACCAAACAGGACTACTTGCAAGCCAAGATAACAAAGTGTGGAGCTGGATGAAAACAGCAGGCCAAGCAGCATCTCAGGAGCACAAAAGCTGACGTTTCGGGCCTGGACCCTTCATCAGAGAGGGGGATGGGGAGAGGGAACTGGAATAAATAGGGAGAGAGGGGGAGGCAGACCAAAGATGGAGAGAAAACAGGATAGGTAGAGAGGAGAGTATAGGTGAGGAGGTAGGGAGGGGATAGGTCAGTCCAGGGAAGACGGACAGGTGAAGGAGGCGGGATGAAGTGGTAGGTAGGAAATGGAGGTGCGGCTTGAGGTGGGAGGAAGGGATGGGTGAGAGGAAGAATAGGTTAGAGAAGCAGAGACAGTCTGGGCTGGTTTTGGGATGCAGTGGGGGGAGGGGACGAGCTGGGCTGGTTTGGGGATGCAGTGGGGGAAGGGGAGATTTTGAAGCTTGTGAAGTCCACTTTGATACCATTGGACTGCAGGGTTCCCAAGCAGAACATGAGTTGCTGTTCCAGCAACCTTCGGGTGGCATCATTGTGGCACTGCAGGAGGCCCATGATGGACATGTCGTCTAAGGAATGGGAGGGGGACTTAAAATGGTTCGCGACTGGGAGGTGCAGTTGTTTATTGCAAACCGAGTGGAGGTGTTCTGCAAAGCAGTCACCAAGCCTCCGCTTGGTTTCCCCAATGTAGAGGAAGCCACACCGGGTGCAATGGATACAATATACCACATTGGCAGATGTGCAGGTGAACATCTGCTTGATATAGAAGGTCATCTTGGGGCCTGGAATAGGGGTGAGGGAGGAGGTGTGGGGGCAAGTGTAGCACTTCCTGCGGTTGCAGGGGAAGGTGCCGGGTGTGGTGGGGTTGGAG
This sequence comes from Stegostoma tigrinum, assembly GCF_030684315.1. NCBI lineage: Eukaryota > Metazoa > Chordata > Chondrichthyes > Orectolobiformes > Stegostomatidae > Stegostoma > Stegostoma tigrinum. Next base: position 49,840,694 of record NC_081373.1, read on the forward strand.
GGCAGTGTGGAGTGGAAGAGGAAGTCACAGAGAGAGTGGTCTCTCCGGAAAGCAGACAAGGATGGGGATGGAAAAATAACTTGGGTGGTGGAGTCAGATTGTAGATGGCGTAAGTGTCGGAGGATGATACGTTGTATCCGGAGGATGGTGGGGTGGTATGTGAGAACGAGGGGGATCCTCTGGGGGCGGATGTGGTAGGGACGGGGTGTGAGGGATGTGTTGCGGGAAATGCGGGAGACACGGTCAAGGGCGTTCTCAACCACTGCGGGGGGAAAGTTGCGGTCCTTGAAGAACTTGGACATCTGGGATGTGCGGGAGTGGAATGCTTCATCCTGGGAGCAGATGCGGCAGAGGTGGACGAATTGGGCATAGGGGATGGAATTTTTGCAGGAGGGTGGGTGGGAGGAGGTGTATTCTAGTTAGCTGTGGGAGTCAGTGGGCTTGAAATGGGCATCAGTTTCTAGTTGGTTACCTGAGATGGAGACTGAGAGGTCCAGGAAGGTGAGGGATGTGTTGGAGATGGCCCAGGTGAACTTAAGGTTGGGGTGGAAGGTGTTGGTCAAGTGGATGAACTGTTCGAGCTCCTCTGGGGAGCAAGAGGTGGCGCCGATACAGTCATCAATGTAACGGAGGAAGAGGTGGGGTTTGGGGCCTGTGTAGGTGCAGAAGAGGGACTGTTCCACGTAACCTACAAAGAGGCAGGCATAGCTTGGGCCCATGCGGGTACCCATGGCCACCCACTTTGTCTGTAGGAAGTGGGAGGAATCGAAAGAGAAGTTGTTGAGGGTGAAGACGAGTTCAGCTAGGCAGATGAGGGTGTCAGTGGAGGGGGATTGATCGGGCCTGCGGGACAGGAAGAAGCGGAGGGCCTTGAGGCCATCTGCACGAGGAATACAGGTGTATAGGGACTGGACGTCCATGGTGAAAATGAGGTGTTGGGGGCCAGGGAATTGGAAGTCCTGGAGGAGGTGGAGGGCATCGGTGGTGTCACGGACGTAGGTGGGGAGTTCCTGGACCAAAGGGGAGAAAATGGAGTCAAGATAGGTGGAGATGAGTTCGGTGGGGCAGGAACAGGCAGAGACAATGGGTCGACCAGGGCAGGCAGGTTTGCTTGCAAGCCAAACAGCATAAGCAGCAAGTGATAAACAGAGCTAAGTGATCCCACAACCAATAGATCAGATCAAAGCTCTGTAATCCTGCCACCTCAAGGTGTGAATGGTGATAGACAATTAAACAACATACTGGAAGAGGAGGCTCCAAAAATATCACCATCCTCAGTGACAGAAGAGCCCAAAACATCAGTGCAACAGATAAGGCCTAAGCTTTTGTGGGAATGTTTAGCCAGAGGTGCCAGGTGGATGATCTAACATGGCTTTCTACAGTGGTCCCCAGCAATACAGTGTCAGTCTTTAGCCAATTCGATTCAATCCACGTGACATCACGAAATGGTTGAAGGTGCAGGATAGTGCCAAAGGTATGGATCCTGACAACATCCCAGCAATATACTGAAGGCTTGTGCTCCAAAACTTGCCACTCCCCTAGCCAAGCTGTTCCAGTACAGTTATAACATTGGCATCTATGCAACATTGTGGAAAATCTGCCATTGTACGTTGTGTACACATGAAGCAAGACAAATAAAACCTGGCCGATTATTGCCCCAACAGTCTACTATGAATCATCAGGAAAGTGGTGGAAGGTGTCAGTAACAGTGCTATCAAGCAACACTTGCTCAGCAATAACCTGCTCAGTGATACCCAGTTTGGATTCTGTCAGGGCCACTCAGCTCCTGACCTCATTACAGTCTTGGGTCAAATATGGACAAAATTGCTGAATTCCAGGGGTTAGGTGATAGTGACAGCCCTTGATATCAAGGCTGAATTTGACCAAGTGTGGCATTAAGGAGCCCTGGCAAAACTGGAGTCAGTGGGTATTAGGGTATATCTCAGCCCCAGGACATCTCTGCAGGAGTTCCTCAGGGCCGTGCCCTAGATCCAACCATCTTCAGTCACTTCATTGATGATCTCCCTTCCATCATAAGATCAGAAGTGAGGATGTTCGCTGATGATTGCACAATGTCTAGGACTATTTGCGACTCCTCAGATACTGAAGCAGTCCACGTTCAAATTCAATAAGATTTGGTCAATATCCAGACTTGGGCTGGATGTCAGTTTTATTCTTATTTATACTGATTTTGTGACCAGAAGCCTAACTGGACTAGCCACATAAACACAGTTGCTACAACAGTAAATTATTCTGTATAAATAACAGAACAAATTATATTAATCATAAAATAATCCAAATGAACACATGTCCATTTAAACAACAAATTGGGGCAGAGGTGAGCACGGCAGGAGGATGCCTATTAATTTTTAAGAACAAGTGATGTCAAACCGAATTGAAAATTAGAGTTGAATTATCTGGGACCTGAAGTAAAAACGAGAGACATGAAACATCTACGTTCTGAAACTTAGGCTAGTTACTAATACTCATGTTCTAGGCAAAGCTTTATTAATTGAAATATTAAGAATTGCAAGTGCACCAATTTGATTCTGGTGATATATTCATAACGAGGAGTAAAGGTCAAGAAATAATTTCCAAGTTTTAGATGGTTTCAGCCTTTGGGCATCACATCAGAATCCAGATAAGTGATTGAATCTTACCTAAATATCCAACATGCTCCTAATAATTAGTAAGCTTTGTCTTCCAAAAGATAAAGTCCCTTACCACAAAAGAGAGTTAAGAAGAAATTCCACAATTAAGAATAATCATGTTAATATTCAAATAGATTGCTTTCATTTATGAAATGACCTGCAAATGTTCAAGTTATGAGTTCACGATACAGTCTGTGGGGTAAAGCAGGCCAAAGGTTTCCCACTGGGGCCTCATTTTGAGGTTTGTTAATCATTGCAATGCCTCACGTGAAAGTAGGGGGCGTGTGTGCTGGGAAGAAGGGCCACCTGTGGTCAGTGTGGCAGGTGGAAGATGGGAGGTGGTGTTTGGGGGTCAGGAGAGAGCCAGGTGTCGGAGACAGGGAGAACAGACCTGAGGGAGCTGGTGTTGTGCAGGGCTCGTTATAGCAGGAGAACCATGCTATAACTCAGTCAGAGCTCCATGATGGCCATTGCTGATTCAGAGCTTGTGACTCCAAAACTTCAGTTCGCCATTGCAATTCGGGTCCTGACTTCCAATTTGGAAAGGCCTGATTTAGGGGCTGCAGGACTATCAGGAGTGACATCTTTTGAAACAGTTGTTAATAGGCCCGGCATTTATCCATAATACGAGTCAAACAAAAGACCGAGATTTCCTCCCTTATGTTGGGGAGGGATCTACTGTTTCCAATTCTTTATTCATGCACACTGCAACCTTCCCCACACCCAATCCCTGCCTCAGTAGGTCACAATAAGTTACAAAGGATCCCCTCCCTTTGCGCATCTTTCTCCCAGACCCAAATTAATTTGGGTAGCATGGTGGCTCACAGCACCAGGGATCCAGGTCCAATCCATCCTTGGGTGAATGTGTGGAGATTGTGCATTCCCCCAATGCTTGTGTGGGATTCCTCCAGGTGCTCTGGTCTTCTCCCACACCCAAAGATGCACAGGCTAAGTGGATTGGCCATACTAAATTACCCATTGAGTTCAGGGATGTGCAGGTTAGGTGCGTTAGCCATGAGGGTTGTAGGGATGGGTCTGGGTGGGATGCTCTTCAGAGGGTTGGTGTGGATTTATTGGGCCAAATGGCCTGTTTTCACACTGTATGGACTCTATGAATTTGTGTTTTAAAAGGAGGCACTTTAACCAGTTTTATTTTGAGTTAGTTATAGACTGAGTTTATTTGTTATTCAACACAAGGTGATATAATAATGGTAGAGAGTGGAAAATATATTGAACAAGTAAGACAAATTGCAGAGGTGAAATGGTACTTCAGTTGATACAATTTTGCAGCAGTTTTGATTTGTCGAGTGCATTTTGTTGAAACACTATTCAATGTTTTGAGAAGATTTTACTTATATATATGTGAACAGGTAGATTCTTGAATCATTGCATGCACGGGGTGGATCTTCTGTTTTTGTGACCATATATAATGGTGGAAGGTTGGGGGTTGATAATGAGTAAGCAGCTCTGTTTACAACCATCCCCCCTATTAGTTCGAATCCACCCAGAATTGCTCAGTTAATTCTCAAACACACATTAATCCAGTTAGAGAGTTCATCCCAGATGTCAGTAGCTGTCTAATAATTTATTTCATGAACAAAGTGTGCATTAATCTGCTTAAACTTTAAATGTTCAGCACAAAACAAGAAAAAAACATTTAAAAGCTTATGTTTTCATACATAACAAAGGAGAAGACTGAGTCAGACAGAACCAATATAGTGACAGATGTAAGTGCCCAATGCTTATTTTTAATTCAGCCTGTTGAAATGTGCATTTGTAACTACATCTGCAACACATCAGATGAATTTGAGTCCTTGATAATAAATTACTTTAATTACAACTCACTATATATAACTTTAGCAAAAAAAAACATACTTTTTGACACTGGTAGGTAAGACATTAATTAATTGCCTTTCTTCCTCTTGCTAAAGGCCCAACAAACTCGCCATTATTTCATCTCTCAGTTGCTTTCCAGTATTTATTTGTACCTGATAATTTTTATTGCCTCCCACAATATGACACCACTTTATTTTCCCCTCAGGCCCCATTGTTAGAACAGAAACACATTGCAGAAACGCGCTAAATACAATTTAGTATTTAAGTCAGGCCCTTTTAACTTCTGCCTATTTATTCAGAACGTTAAAAATGAAAGGCGTTTGTTTGCTGTTTTCGCTAAAAATTCTAATCAACCTGCTGATGTTCCCCCTCCTCTTGAAGGTTCACACAGGCTGTTATGCAGCACATCAAATAAAAATGATTTGTGCCACTGCAAAGGCAGGAGCTGCAGGAAAACAACATCTGATAATTAATGTCGACAAGCTCAGAATATGGTCAGAAGTGCCACAAAAAAAGGAACAGATTTAATAAAAAGTATTTCTGAATAAGAAGTATTCAGTGTAAACAGGAATCCCAGTTTTGAGACTGGAACTCTTGCCTCTCGTGAATTAAAGCGTGTCCGGGAGTTGAAGCAAAACAGAATGCTGACCATCTCAATAATATTCTGGAGTAGCCATGTTTAACAAGTTGAAACACAGCACTCGATATGAGCTCTGCAGTACTGGTCCCAGCCAGGAAACCATGTAGAATTAATTAACTAGCTACTGTACACCAGCTACACGAATGTGCTTAGAACCCTGCAGATGGATCGAATCTGTCAGTACAAACTGCCTCCTGTGGTTATCAGCAATGCTTCAAACTTTCTCCCCTGCCTCCAGTCTTATCTCAGCACAGACGAAATAACTTCATGGGTTTAATCAGGGTCCACTGGTTTCTGGTGATACTTCTGACAGGGTCCATAATTGGAATGTTCTACGTCCTGAAGGTAAAATAACATTTGTCAAAGAGTCTTTCCATAACAGACCTGTCCTGTCGAAAGAGAGATATCATTTGGTGTTTTTACACCCTGCTGCACAGTTCCAACTGTCAAACTCTGAAGTAGGCTGTCTTCATTCCAAACAGCAACATGAAAATGTTAGTTTTGTGCTAAGGTGGCAACCTGAAAACGCCAGTTGATTAATGCGCATGAATTAAACCAGAATCGTTATAGTACCTCATTCGAAGACACACAGCATTGTAATCCTCTATATCAGTGAGACACTTTGACTGTAAATTTAGGCTCCGTTTGCTAACTGTAAAATTATTATAGTTGCAAATGTCATTCCAAGTAAGTGAGTCTGCGTGCATGCTCCAGTTCTCCTTAAACAACTGATACAAATTGAGGTAACAAGGTGTAGAGCTGGATGAACACAGCCGGCCAAGCAGCATCAGAGGAGCGAGAAGGCTGAAGTTTTGGGCCCAGACCCTCTTCAGAAACGTGCATTTCTGAAGAAGGGTCTAGGCCCGAAACGTCAGCCTTCCTGCTCCTCCGATGCTGCTTGGCCGGCTGTGTTCATCCAGCTCTGCACCTTGTTATCTCAGATTCTCCAGCATCAGCAGTTCCTACTGTCTCTGAGACAAGTTGGAGACAGATTACCGCACATGGATAGCAGCCAGTTTCGAAATCTAAGAGCTGTCCCTACCTCTGAGTCAGGAGGCCAGAGTTCAAGTCCCATCTGCCCCAAAGATGTGTAACAACACCCCTGAACAGGTTGACTAAAAACATCTAGAAGTCTAAGAGCTAGGGGTTTTTAAATGTGTCAGTGGTAATGTCCACAAAAAAGGAACCAGTTTAGAACTCCCATGGCACAGTGACAATGTCCCTACATCTGGCTCAGAAGGTCTGGTTTTAAGTCTCAGCTGCACAGAGCTGTGCCAAAACATGTTGATTAAAGACCCTTAGTTTACCATTTGAGCCAGTTCCTATCTAGTCAGGTCTGGCCTGTGGAAAGACAAAATACTTTCAGATTCAGAGAGTCACAGAAAGATTCCTTAGCCCTTGCATCTGCATTGACATCTCTGTACGAGTCCCAAATCCCAGCACTTGGCCCATTGCATTGAATGTTATGATATTTCAAGTGTTCATCCATACAAGAGCTCTAAAATGTTCTGGGGGCTGTAGCTGCGGTGTTTCTGATCCTGAAACATAACAAGAAGATGGGGCAGACACTGTGAAAAGGGATAGCTCTGTACTGGGGGTAGAGGAGACTGATCCCCACGGGAGGACATTCCCACCACAGGTTCTGAGGGAGCACCCCTCTGATCATCACTTCAGACAGGAGCAATGTCTGAGACAATCCCGATCCAGCATGGTGGACTCAAAATTGTGCTACTATTTAAAGAAGCATGCAACTTATCAACACAACAGGTGACCAGGAAGGCAAAATTCACATTAGACTTTGGTATGACAAGATACTGCCAAGCAAGCACAGGGAAGTGTACAGGACAATGCTGGCACAGTGGTAATTTAATTAACGGAGGCCCAGGTAAATGATCTGAAATTTTAGGTCCAAATTCCCACCATGGGAGCTAGTAAATTTTAAAAACTCAATTCATAAATTCTGAATGTGATGGTGACGATGAAACTGCTGTCAATCTGGACAAATGTGAGGTGATGCATTTTGGAAGTTCAAGTACTATGGGAAATTATACAGTGAATGGCAGAACCTATAGGAGTATTATTGATATGCAGAGGGATCTGGGTGTGAAGGTTCACAGATCACTGAAGGTGGAAGCGCAGGTAGATAAGGTAGTAAAAATGGCCAATGGCATGCTTGCCTTCATTGGAAGGGGCATTAGGTCTAAGGATAGACAAGTTATGCTGCAGCTTTACAAAACTTTAGTTAGGCCACACTTGGAATATTGCATTCAGTTCTAGTCACCACACTTCCAAAAGGATCCTGGTACCCTTTTTAAACAAGGGAAAACATTGGTTATTGTTCAGTCCTCTGGGACCTCACCTGAGGCCAAGGCCGACACAAAGATGTCTGTCCATGCTCCAACAATTTGTTCTCTTGCCTCCATCGATATTCTGGGGTTTGGAGAGGGTACATGAAAGGTTTACCAGGATGTGTTACCTGGTATGGAGGGATTGTAGCTATGAAGAGAGGTTGGATAGACTGGGTTTGTTTTCACTGAAAGCAGGAGGTTGAGGGGTGACCTGATAGAAGTTTATAAGATTGTGAATGGCATGGGTAGAGTGGAAAGTATGAGGCATTTTCCCAGGGTGGAGGGGTCAATTACTAGGGGATGCAGGTTCAAGGTGCAGGAGTGGGGGGTGGTGCGGGGGGTGTTGGTGCGTGGATGGGCGAAGTTTAAAAGAGATGTGTGAGGTAAGTTTTTCACTCAAAGGGTGGTGAGTGCCTGGAACACGCTGCCGGAGGACGTGGTGGAAGCAGACACATTAGCAGCATTTAAGAAGCAGCTGGACAAATACGTGAACAGGAAGGGAATAGAGGGATAGGGATCCTGTAAGTGAAGACAGTTTTAGTATGGAAGGGCAACATGTGTCAGTGCAGAATTGGAGGGCCGAAGGGCCTGTCCCTGTGCTGTATTGTTCTTTATTCTTTGCTGTCTCTGGTCCTATTCCCTTTAGAAGTCATGGCTTGAAGGTTTACTGATCCCACAAGGAAACATAGCCTCACTCTTTCAGTAGACATCTGTCACCAAGATCTCAAGTGCCACATGTATGAACTTGAGATCCCTTCCATTGGCCTGTGGCTCCATTTGTTTTGCTTTTATTTTGCATCAACTTGGAATACTGGCAGTAAACCATAGCTTCCTTTTAATCAGCACTGGTCCTCATAAAAGACTGACTGCCTTTAAGAGCGCAAGCCTATATGGATCATATCAATACAATGTGAAGCTGGAGGAACGCAGCAGGTCAGGCAGCAACATAGGAGCAGGAAGGTCAACATTTCAGGTCAGGACCCTTCTTCAGGACTGGGGAGGGGAAAGGGAGCTCAGAAATAAATAGAAGAGGGGGGTTGGGGCCCGGGGAAGGTAGTTTGGGATGGTGATGGGTGGATACAGGCAAGGGGTTGTGGAGAATGGTCAGTGAGAAGGGTGGAGCGGGTTAGTTGAGAAGGAAAATTGACAGGTTGTGTCAGATCAAAGAGGTGGGGAAGAGAGGGAGGGCTGGACATGGGATGAGGCTGGAGGTGGGGATATTTTGAAGCTGGTGAACTCTATGTTTGAGGACATCAGGCTGTAGACTCCCAAGGCAGAATATAAAGTATTTATCCTTCAGTTGACTTGTGGCCTCATTTTGACACTGGAGGATGCCGAGGATGGACATGTTGCCAAGGCAGTGGGATGGAGAGTTGAAATGCTTGGCGACCGACTGGTCATGTTGGTTGGAGCATACAAAGCGTGGGTGCCCCGTGAATCTGTCACCAAGTCTGCGCTTGGTCTCTCCAATGTAAAGGAGGCCACATCGGGAGCAATGGATACAACAGACCAGGTCAGAAAACGTACAGCTGAATCACTGCCGGGCTTGGAATCTTGTCTGGGGCCTTGGATGGGAGTGAGGGGGGAGGTGAGGGGGCAGCTGTATCATTTCCTGCAGTGGCAGGGAAAGGTGCCGGGGTTGGTGGCGTTAGTGGGGACTATGGAGTGGACAAGGGAGTCATGGAAAGAATGTTCCCTATGGATAGCAGCTAGTGGTGGGGAGGGAAATATCTCTTTGCTGGTGGAGTGGTTGCAGGAGGTGAAAGTGGCGGAGGATGATGCATTGGATACAAACATTGTTGGGGTGGTATGTGAAGACCAGGGGGACTCTATTCTTTTTGTTGGGGGGAGGGGTTTTGAAGGCAGAGGTGCGGGAAATGCTGGAGATGTGGTTGCGAGCATTATGAGTCATGGGGGAAGGGAAGTTACAGTCCTTGAAGTAGAAGGATATCTGGGATGACCAGGAATGGAACGTTTCATCTCACGAGCAGGTGTGACAGAGGCGGCGGAATTGGGAGTATGGGATCGCAGGATGGTGGGTGAGAGGAGGTGTAGTTAAGGGTAGCTTTGGGAGTTGGTGGGTTTGAAATGGATATAGGTGCTAAGTCAGTTGCCAGAGACAGAGACGGGAAGGTCCAGGAGGGGAAGGGAGGTGTTAGAAATTGTCCAGGTGAATTTGAAGTCAGGTTGAAAGGCGTTGGTCAGTCTCTCTACACGTGTGTTCCCCCATAAAGAGGGCCTGAAAGCTTTCCGTTTCTTCCTCTCCTTCAGCCCCAACTAGTCGCCCTCCACTGACACTCTCATTCGCATCGGCAGAGCCAGTTCTCATCCTCAACAAATTTTCCTTTAACTCCTCCCACTTCCTACAAACCAATGGGGTGGCTATGTGCTGCATGGGCCCAAGGTATGTTTCCCTCTTCATAGGATAAGGGGAACAGTACCTCATATACAGTTACACTTCTACGATCCCTCACCCCTTCCTCTGCTACATTGACGACTATATCGGTGCTACCTCATGTTGCTATGAGGAGCTTGAGCAGTTCATCCATGTTGATGTCCAAGGTGAAGATAAGGGAAGTGAAAGTCTTGGAGAAGGTGGAGGGTGCATATAGTGTCACAAACACAGGTGGAAGGGTTTCTGGGTGGCAGGGAAGAGGAGATGAGTTCAGTGAGGCAGGAAGGAGGCAGAGACAATAAGTCGACCAGAGCAGTCAGATTTGTGGATTTTGGGTAAGAGACAGAAACAAGCAGTGTGGGGCTGGGTAATGATGACATTGGAGACTGTGGGCGGGACATCTCCTGAGATGATGAGGCTATTGATTATCTGGGAGGTGATGGTTTGGTGTTCAGGGGTGGGGTCATAATCAAGGAGGAAGTAGGAGGAAGTGTCAGAGAGTTGGCATCTGGCCTCAGTGATGTAGAGGTCAATGCGCCATACTACCACTGCGCCCCACCTTGTCAGTGAGTTAAATCATGTGGTTGAGGCCAGAGTGGAGGGAGTGAAATCATATAATCCCCACAGTGCGGAAACAGGCCCTTCAGCCCAACAAGTCCACACTGAACTTTACAGCATCCCACTCAGACACATCCCCCTATAACCCACCTAATCTACACATCCCTGAACGCCACGGGCAATGTAGCGTAGCCAATCCACCTATCTGCACATCGTTGGACTGTGGAAGGAAACCAGAGCACCCAGAGGGAACCCACGCAGACACGGGGAGAATGTGCAAACTCCATGCAGACAGCCGTCTGAGGCTGGAATGCCACCCAGGTCCCTGGTGCTGTGAGGCTGCAGTGCTAACCACTGAGCCACCGTGCTGCCCCCTTCCAAGTATTAAAACAGTTCAGCATCGAGGTGTGTACAGATTTCGTTGATGCGTAGGCACAGGGGAATGAAGGAGTGTCCTCTGCAGAGGACTGACTGCTCATCTTCAGTGAGGGGGAGGTCGAGGGGAATGGTGAATACCCAGCAGGGCTTGGGCCTGGGGTTTAGGGTTAAGTTAGAGTTTAGAGTGAGGGATAGAGACTGCCTCTGGAGTGGGTGTGTATATGAGAACGGCCACGTGGGTTGAAATGGAAGTGGTGGAAGTTGATGTGATCAGCAGCATCAGCCGGAGCGGCTGGGGAAACCTCGTGATTAATGGCGTTGAGCGGATCCAGGAAGAGGTCAGGGATGGGGTTGGTATCTAGGTGAATGGAGAAGGCCGATGCTTGGAAATAAGAACAAGCAGGATGATCTTCGAGGTCTGATAGGGCTAGAAGAAAACATTTGTTGAGCGCATGGATCCTGCGTAGAATGAAAAACTGTAGGGGTCCCATGCAGGTTTGGGAGTAAGAGGCTCTGAGCTGGGGTAGGGCTGACTGTAGTGAGAGGAGATGTTGGTGTGTGGCTGCGAGTGTGGAGCTGAGGATCAGCAGAGAAAACTGTTTCTGGAGGCTCTAGAGGTACTATAGGTAGTGTTTGTCGCAGTTTAGTCAAAATTGGGATGGTCTGAAATGGTGAGAGGTTGCAGAGCTCTGAGATGCAGAGGGATCTGAGTATCCTAGGCCATGATTCACAGAAGGTAAGTGTGCAGGTATGGCACACTATTGTTTGGTGTCCATTGCGATAAGTCATTTGTGTAGGCAGGAGCTGAGAAAGGAGACATGGCCGTAGTAATGGGTTTGTTTCACGATGTGGTTGAAGACCTTCAGGGTGAAGGAGATCACCGGGGGTTGCAATGGAAGAGAGATCCAATGAGATCTTTTTGGAGGCCTAATCCCATGCCCAACTGTCCATCTCATCTGCACCTCCGTGACACAACCATGTCCACCTTTTTTTTCGTCAATCCACCTCAAGGGGGAAGGGAGATTTCGAAGCTTGTGAAATCCACATCGATACCATTGGGCTGCAAGGTTCCCAAGCTGAACATGAGTTGCTGTACCTGCAACCTTCAGGTGGCATTCAAAATATCCCCTCCCCTCACTGCATCCCAAAACCAGTCCAGCTCGCCCCCGCCTCCCCAACCTGTTCTTCCTCTCAGCTATCCCCTCCTCCCACCTCAAGCCGCAGCCCCATTTTCTACCTACTAACCTCAGTCCGCCCCTTTGACCTGTCCGTCCTCCCTGGACAGACCTATCTCCTCCCTATTTCCCCACCTACATTCACCTCTACTGGCTCCATCCCACCTCTTTGACTTGTCTGTCTCCTCTCCACCTATCTCCTCCTTTATCCATCTTCGACCTGCCTTCCCCTCTCTCCCTATTTATTTCAGAACCCTCTCACCCTCTCCCTTTTCTGATGAAGGTTCTCACACACCAGGCCTTGTTATCACATGGCCTGCTATTATACACAACCCATTGTTAGCCACTAATAGTCCCCATTAGCAGATCCTCATTCTTCCAGGCTGCCTGTTATCCACTCCTTTGTCTGTCCAACTGTTCTTCTCTATCCTTTAGCTCTATCTCAACCTATCGTTCACTCGTTACCCCCCCCCCCCCCCCCCCACCCCACCTTCCCTTCTGCGTAAAACCCAACTTTTTCCTGGTTACCACCAGTCCTGAGGAAGGGTCACAGGATCTGAAGCATTAACTCTGATTTTTCTCCACAGATCTGCCAAACCTGCTGAGCTTTTCTGGTAATTTGTGTGTTTGTTTCTGTTAGGCCCTCTATTGAAAGTACTGCCAGCCAACTGCGCAGGTACCATTTAATTACATATTGCAATCAGATAGCTGGAAGTTTGCAAACTGCCTATCTCAGTAGGACCAGGCAAAAACAATTTTCAAATCATGAGCCCTGTGCCCCAAAACCCAACTGCATACATACATCCAGCTTGTGAAACATGAGACGTTGACAAACAGACAGAAACCTTTCCTACTTTTAACTTTGAAACTGTAATTCTCTTCCCACTGTTCCAGTCTGTACCCGCAATGCAAGAACTGCACATTCCAGTTTCTACCACATCAAGCTTAAATTCCTTTCTTAAATGACTGAAAAGAGCAGAAATGATTAATGAGAGTCATTTTCACGGACTTGAGTCAGATGCTTCACCTCATCAACATTTTCAAGCAGGATTGCTACTGAGCTTGAGGGGAGGACTGTATTAGAGCAGTAATTGCTTTTCTTTTCTAATTATGAATTCTTACACTGACTGATCATTAGAATTTGCAGCCTCTGCGGGCAACTGTACCACAACAGGTTTCTGTTCCCTCCCCTACCCTCATCTCCAACCACTGGACATGGTGTTTCCAGCAAAGTAGTGAGTAAGAACTGTTGTACAAGCAAAACAGTCAATCTTTGGAGCTCCAAGCCAGAAGAACCATGACATTGTATTCCTTTAGGACTTTGAACAATTAAAATCTAAGAGTGTGGGAGAATGAGCTCTTCCTGGATTTATTGGGATTAAGAGCATCTATGTCATCTCCCTCTAGTTAAAATGGGTAAAAGAAGACATACAATAAATAAATTAGTGTACAATGCAAAGTAAATTGTAACATGGACTTTTTGCTGACCTGATGTTTCTGTATTTACCAGGTTCTGCACCATCTTTCATGGAAGTGAGATTCAACATTCATGAAACTTTCACCTGCATGAAGACACAACAACATAAGGCAATGTTGGTAAATTCAATCCAGTAAGGTCTTGGTAAAAGGTTACCAGTTAAATGCAAAACTGGAAGGATTTGGAGAACACCCAGTTATGAATAAGAGGCTATGTTAAGGCAGGGGTCTGGGTAAGGTTCCCAAATTTGCTCCAGTTCCAGATAGGACACCCCAAACCATGAAGCCCCCTAGGTGGGAAGAGATGACCTGGTTCCCCTTCTTTACTCAGACATCTCCTCAGTATTGAACACAGAGTTAACTTTGATAGGTATCCCTGAGGAACGGTTACCTTTCCCCCAGTCAAATTAATTTCTGTTTTTAAGAAGCCTTGGAACGCCAGTATTGTACACAGTACTCCAGATATGGTCTCAATAATGCCCTGTACAATTGAAGGATCACCTCCCTACTCTTGTATTCAACTCCCCTCACAACAATCTGTAACATTCTAGTAACTTTCCTAATTACCTGCCATACCTGCCATACCTGCACACTAACCTTCTGTGAATCATGGCCTAGGATACCCAGATCCCTCTGCATCTCAGAGATCTGCAACCTCTCACCATTTCAATAAGATGCTTCATTTTTAAATCTTTCTGCAAAAATGGACAATTTCAAACCTTTCCACAATGCACTCAATATTCTGGGTATGGGGCAATGGGGTTTGCTACAGTGTGCTTCCTCCTTGGCTTTTCCTCCTCAGGGAATCATTTAGTGGTCGCAGAGTGTGGCTGTATCCCATAATTACTTAGGAAATTAAGAAGCCATGTACAGAACAAAAAATGTAATTTGATCTAACTTTGCATGATTTATTGTGATGTATAATTTATGTAATTAAAACAGTGCCAGCCTATAGTGGCTTGTATACATCTTACAGTATTTTCATAAAGACATGTGACAGTAAATTCCTAATGTATGACTCCATTTCCCAGATCTTTGCCCCCCCCCACACCCCGCCAACTTGGCCAATCTATATCCCTTTATAAACTCCTTATGTCCTCTTCACAACTCACTTTCTTACTGATCTTTGTCTCATCAGCAAAATTAGCTAACATACTGTCAATCTCTTCATTTAAATCATTTATATAAATTGTAAAGAGTTGAGGCCATGAATTTGCCCTTGCGGTACACCACTCATGACATCCTGTTAACCTGAAAAAGACCCATATTAGATTTGATTTGACTTGATTGTCATGTGTACCGAAATACATTTAAAAGCTTTGCTTACAAATGGCACAGGCAGAACACAGCACACAAAGGATCTACAGATCAAAAAGACTTTGAGGCACACAGCCTCCATTGCAGGTTACATTATTTGAGGCTAGAGTCAATTCAACAGTCTGATAACGGCCAGAATGAAGTTGTACCTGAAGCTGCTGGTGCGTGTGTTCAGGCTCCTGTATCTTCTGCCTGATGGAAGAGGTTGTAGGAGATCATTACCGGGGTGCGATGGGTCTTTGATGATGTTGGCCGCCTTTCCGCAGCAGTGGCCCGTGTAAATGGAGTCCATGGATGGAAGGTTGACTTCTGTGATGGTTTGGGCTGTGCACACCACCTTCTGTACTTTCTCACAGTCCTGGGCAGAGCAGTTGCCATATCAGGCCAGTATGCACCCGGACAGTATAGTTTCTGTGGCACATCTGTAGAAGGGTGAGGGACCTTATGGACATTCCAAATTTCCTGAGCTGCCTGAGGAAGAATTCCTACTCTCTGCTTCCCACGAACTAGCCAATCTTCTATCCAGGCCAATATGTTATTCCCTAAATCGTGAGCTTTTATTTGCTGCAATATCGTTTGACAAGGTGTCTTGTCAAATGCCTTTTGGAAAACTAACACAATAGATCAATGACTTGGATGAAAGCACTGACAGTATGGTTGCTAGCTTCCTGGATGACACAAAGTCAGGTAGGAAAGTAAGTTGTCAAGAGGAGACAGATGAGAGTGCCAATTAATTTAGATAGGTAAGTGGGCCAAAAATTGACAGATGGAATGAAGTATGGAAAAACAAGGAAAAAAAAGCAGCAGAATGTTTGAATGGAACGAGAAAGGAAAACGTCAACAGCTCAAAGGGAGCTAGGTTGCCTGGTACATGAATTAACAAAGGCGAGGGGATGGCCTAGTGGTATTATCACTAGATTTGTAATCCAGAAGAGCAGATAATGATCTGGGTTCACATCCTACAATTGATGGAATTTCGAATTTCAATACTTTTTTATTTTAAACCTGGTATTAACGTTCTTCTAATGACCATGAAATCATTGCCAATTGATGGGGAAAGGCCAACCTGGCTCATTGATGCCATTCTTACCTGGTCTGCCCTACATGTGACTCCAGACCCAAAACAATGTGCTTGACTCTCAACTGCCGACTTGCGAACCATTCAGTGCAAGAGTAGCTAGGGACAGGCAACAAATGTGGGCCAATCAGCGATGCCCATGCCCCATGATAAGCATTCAGATTCAGCAAGCGGTGAGGAAGGCAAATCGAATGGTGATGTTTATTGCAAGGGGGATGGGATATAAAAGTAAGAAAGTGTTGCTATGACTGTAAAGGGCCTTAGTTAGAGTGTATCTGGAGCATCGTGTACAGCTTTGGCCCTCTTATTATAACTGAAGTAGAGCCATTCAGAGAAGTTCCACTCCATTGATTCCTGAAGGGGGTTCTCTGCTGACATAGGAGTTTGGCCTGTGTCTGTTGGAGATGAGAAAAGTGGGAGATGATTTTATTGAAGCATTGTCATTTTATTGAAAGAACCTGTGAAGATCCGACAGGTTGAATGTTGAGAAGTTGTATCCCCTCCCTGAGCATAGTCTAGAATTAGAGAAGACTTTAAAAATTAGGGATGTTCCATTTAAGACTCAGATGAGAATTCCTTTTTTTCTCTTGCAGAGGATGTGTGGAATTCTCTTCCCTAGAGAGTCAAATACTCATGCCTGACTTGAATTTGTGATTAACAACAGACTCTAGGGTATCAGTATCGGGAGAGGAAAGAAGCGTACCACTGGATAGAATCTTCCTGACATCTGTGACCAGGTTCCCAGGACCAGGGCCAGCATGGTAGCTCAGTGATAAGCTGCCTCACAGCGCCATCAACCCAGGTTCAATTCCAGCCTCGGGCGACTATCTGCGTGGAGTTTGCACATTCTCCCCGTGCCTGCATGGGTTTCCTCCGGGTGCTCCACCTGCAGCCCAAAAATGTGCAGGTTAGGTGGATTGGCCATGCTAAATTACCCCTAGTGTTCAAGGACGTGTAGATTAGGTGGGTTACAGGCGATAGGTCTGGGTGGGATGCTCTGGGATCCAAATAGAAAGTTTGAACAGGGTGGTCACAAGGACTGATAGCTAGTTAAAGTGGTAGAGCTGGGGAGGGCTCAGCAGAGGTTATTAAAGTTTTCCAGAGCAAGTAATGGAACAGAGATTCTGGAAGGGGTCAGGAATCTACCTTCAGGCACAGCAGCTAAGGGGATAACTATGAGAAGGGAGGCTGTCGGCGCAGGCCTGAGGTTGTTGTACTTAAATGCACACAGTCTACAAAACAAGGTAAATGAGCTTATAGCGTGGATTTAAATTGGCGGGTATAATGTTATGATGTAGGTATCGCACAAACAAGGGGGTCAGGGCTGGGAACTAAATATCCAAGGATATACATCCTTTCTACTTAAAACATCAGGCACATGAGCAGAGAGGATGGGGCTGCCTCATGAAATTAAATCACCAGCAAGAGGGTCGGAAGTTACACAATCAATGTGACTAGAGTTGAGGAACCTCAAAGGAAAAATAGACCCTGATAGGAGTTGTACACAGGCCTCCTAGCAGTAGTCAGGCTACGGGAGGAAAATAAATCAGCAGATAGAAGAAGCATGTAATAGACACACACTTACAATAATCATGGGGGCTTCAGAGTGCAGGTCAATGTGAAAAACCAGTTTTGTAGCAGATCCCAAGAAAAGAAACTCATAGAACGTCTATGAGATGGGTTTTTTTAGAGCAGTTTATGGTAGAGCCCACTAGGGAACAAGCACTTCTGGATTTGGTGATGTCTAATGAGGCAGACTTGGTAAGGGAGCTTAAATTAAAGGAACCTCTGGGGGCAATGACCATTACATGATAGAACTCACCCTGCTATTTGAGCGGGAAAGCTGCTATCAGATGTAACGGTATAACAATTGAGTAAAGGTAACTGCAAAGACATGAGGATGGAGCTGGCCAGAGTTGATTAGGAGCAGAGTCGAGCCTTAGGGAAGATGGTGGAGTTATAATGGTAGGAGTTTTAGTGTTCAGGACGTGTAATTCAGGAGGCACGGCAGAAATTCATCCCAAGGAAGAAGAAACATACTAAGGGAAGGATGAAGCAACCATGGCTGAGAAGGGAATTCAGGGACAACATGAAAGAAAAAGGAAAAGCATACAATTTGCTGAACATTACTGGGAAGCCTTTAAAAAACAATAGAAGATAACTAAAAGAGCAATAAATGAGGAAAAAATGAAATATGAGAGTAAGCTAGCTAGTAATATAAAAGCATATTGCAAGGGGTCTTTTTTTAGATATCCGAAAGGTAAGAAAGAGTCAACAGTGGACATTGAGCAGCTGGGAAATAAGGCTGGAAAAATAGTAATGGAGAACAAAGAAATGACAGAAGAACTGCGGACAGAAAATATTCAACATGGGTGCTCAGTTACGAGTGGTGTACCACAAGGATCTGTTCTGGGTTCTCTTCTATTTGTGATTTTTGTAAATGATTTGGATGAAGGAGTGGAAGGGTGGATTAGCAAGTTCGCAGGAAATACGAAGTTGGGTCGAGTTGTGGACAGTGCGGAGGGCTGTTCTATGTTACAAAGGGACATTGATAGGATGCAGAGCTGGGCCGAGAAGTGGCAGATGGAGTTTAACCCTGAAATGGATACCTGAAAGGAGAAGGGGGATGTCGGTGACAAAGGGAGACATGAATTACAAGAGACCCCAGGGAAGCACCTACTGTAAACAGGCTAACTGTCTTGGAAACTGTCGAGACAGACGACGCTGCCAGTCCGAGAGTTGGACAGGTGTGCGAGTCAAAAATTGGTGTTGAGGCAGAGCCGAGAAGTCAGACATCACGGAGGGCTGTGGTAATAGGGGACTCCATTATGAGAGGGACTGACAGGGGCTTCTGTGGCAACAGGCGAGATTTGAGGATGGCGTGTTGCCTTCCTGGTGCCAGGATACAGGACGTCACTGATAGAGTGCAGAGAATCCTCGAGGGTGAAGGTGAAGACCCAGAGGTGGTGATGCATGTCGGCACTAATGACGTCGGGAAGAAAAGGAGGGGCATTCTACAGCGGGACTTCAGAGAACTCGGAAGAAGGCTGAAAAGCAGGATGTCCAGGGTGGTTATCTCTGGTTTGCTTCCAGTTCCTCGGGCTGGAGAGGGCAGGAACAGAGAGATAATGGACTTGAACGTGTGGCTGAGGGACTGGTGTCGGAAGCAAGGATTTAAATTCTTGGATCACTGGGGTATGTTTTGGGGTAAGAATAAATTGTACAGGAGGGACGGTTTGCATCTTAATAGGTGGGGGACCACCATTCTGGCAGGCAGGTTTGCCACTGCAACACACGTGTGTTTAAACTAAGTAATGGGGGGGAGGGGCCAAACTGGAAATTTAAGAATGAAGTTAAAGAGAAAGTGAGAATAAGAGAGGTTAAGAAAGACAACAGAATCAAAGGAGCAGAAAGCTCAAGAAGGGATCGTACAGTATGGCCAAGTGAAATTGGGATTGATAGGAAGGGTGAGGGGAGAAACAAATTAAAAATATTATATGTGAATGCACGAAGCATAAGAAATAAGGTGGATGAGCTTGAGGCTCAGTTGGAAGTTGGCAAGTATGATGTTGTAGGGATAACTGAGACGTGACTTCAAGCGGACAGGGCCTGGGAGATAAATATTCAGGGCTATACGTGCTATCGTAAGGACCGACTGGTGGGCAGAGGGGGTGGGGAGGCCCTGTTGGTGAGGAATGATATTCAGTCCCTTGCAAGGGGGGACATAGAGTCAGGAGATGTAGAGTCAGTATGGATAGAGCTGAGAAATTCTAAGGGTAGAAAGACCCTAATGGGAGTTATCTACAGGCCCCCAAACAGTAGTCAGGAGGTAGGGTGCAGGTTGAATCAAGAGTTGAAATTGGCCTGTCACAAAGGTATCACTACAGTTGTTATGGGAGATTTCAACATGCGGGTAGACTGGGAGAATCAGGATGGTACTGGACCCCAAGAAAGGGAGTTTGGTGAGTGCCTCCAAGATGGATTCTTAGAACAGCTTGTACTGGAGCCTACTAGGGAGGAGGCAATTCTGGATCTGGTGTTGTGCAATGAACCGGATTTGATCAGGGACCTCAAAGTAAAGGAGCCATTAGGAGGTAGTGACCATAATATGAGAAGTTTGAATCTGCAGTTTGAGAGGGAGAAGGGAGAATCGGAAGTGTCAGTATTGCAGTTAAATACAGGGAACTACGGAGCTATGAGGGAGGAGCTGGCCAAAGTTCAGTGGTACAATACCCGAGCAGGGATGGCAGTGGAACAACAATGGGAGGTATTTCTGGATATAATGCAGAAGGTGCAGGATCAGTTCATACCAAAGAGGAAGAAAGATCCTAAGGGGAGGCGGGGGCAGCCATGGCTGACGAGGGAAGTTAAGGACTGTATAAAGATAAAAGAGAAGTATGACATAGCAAAGATGAGTGGGAAGCCGGAGGACTGGGAAGCTTTTAAAGAGCAACAGTGGATAACTAAAAAGGCAATACACAGAGAAAAAATTAACTATGAAGGAAAACTGGCCAAAAATATAAAGGAGGATAGTAAAAGCTTTTTTAGGTATGTGAAAAGAAATGATTACGACTAAAATTGGGCCCTTGAAGTCAGAAATGTGTGAATTTATTATGGGGAACAAGGAAATGGCAGAAGAGTTGAATAGGTACGTTGGATCAGTCTTCACTAGGGAAGACACAAGCAATCTCCCAGATGCAATAGTAGCTGAAGGACCGAGGGTAATGGACGAACTGAAGGGAATTTATATTAGGCAGGAAATGGTGTTGGATAGACTGTTAGGACTGAAGGCTGATAAGTCCCTGGGACCTGATGGACTGCATCCCAGGGTACTTAAGGAAGTGTCTCTTGAAATTGTGGACGCGTTAGTAATTACTTTCCAAGGTTCTATAGATCCTGGATCAGTTCCTGCGGATTGGAGGGTGGCAAATGTTGTCCCACTTTTCAAGAAAGGAGGGAGTGAGAAAACAGGAAATTACAGACCGGTTAACCTGACATCAGTGGTGGGAAAGATGCTGGAGTCAATTATAAAAGATGAAATTACGACTCATTTGGATAGCAGTAACAGAATAGGTCAGAGTCAACATGGATTTACGAAGGGGAAATCGTGCTTGACTAATCTTCTGGAATTTTTTGAGGATGTATCTATGAAGATTGATAAGGGAGAACCAGTGGATGTAGTGTACCTGGACTTTCAGAAAGCCTTTGATAAAGTCCCGCATAGGAGATTGATGAACAAAATTAGGGCACATGGTATTGGGGGCAAAATACTGAGTTGGATTGAAAATTGGCTGGCTGACAGGAAGCAAAGAGTAGTGATAAACGGGTCCCTTTCGGAATGGCAGGCAGTGACCAGTGGGGTACCACAAGGTTCGGTGCTGGGGCCGCAGCTGTTTACGATATATATTAATGATATAGACGAAGGCATTAGAAGTAATATTAGCAAATTTGCTGATGACACAAAGTTGGGTGGCAGTGCGAAATGTAAGGAGGATGTTATTAGAATACAGGGTGACTTGGGCAGGCTAGGTGAGTGGACAGACGCATGGCAGATGCAGTTTAATGTGGATAAATGTGTGGTTATAACTTTGGTGGCAAGAACAGGAAGGCAGATTACTATCTCAATGGAGTCAAGTTAGGTAAAGGGGAAGCACAATGAGATGTAGGTGTTCTTGTACATCAGTCAATGAAAGCAAGCATGCAAGTACAGCAGGCAGTGAAGAAAGCTAGTTGCATGCTGGTCTTCATAACAAAAGGAATTGAGTATAGGAGCAAAGAAGTCCTTCTGCAGCTGTACAGGGCCCTGGTGAGACCGCACCTGGAGTATTGTGTGCAGTTTTGGTCTCCAATTTTGAGGAAGGACTTTCTTGCTATTGAGGGAGTGCAGCGTAGGTTCACGAGGTCAATTCCCGGAATGGCGGGACTATCATATGTTGAAAGATTGGAGCGACTGGGCTTGTATACACTTGGTTTAGAAGGATGAGAGGGGATCTGATTGAGTAGTATAAGATTATTAAGGGATTGGACACTCTGGAGGCAGGAAGCATGTTTCTGCTGATGGGTGAGTCCAGAACCAGAGGACACAGTTTAAAAATAAGGGGTAGGCCATTTAGAGCAGAGTTGAGGAAAAACCTCTTCACCCAGAGAGTGGTGGATATATGGAATGCTCTGCCCCAGAAGGCAGTGGAGGCCAACTCTCTGGATGCTTTTAAGAAAAAGATAGATAGAGCTCTTAAAGATAGTGGAATCAAGGGTTATGGGGATAAGGCAGGAACAGGATACTGATTGTGGATGATTAGCCATGATCATAATGAAGGGTGGTGCAGGCGTGAATGGCCTACTCCAGCACCTATTGTCTATTGTCTATAAAAGTGTGAGATGATTCATTTTGGAAGGACAAACTTGAAAGCAGAATATAGGGTTAATGGAATGATTCCTGGCAGTGTGGACGAGCAGAGGGATCTCGGGGTTCATGCCCACAGTTCCCTGAAAGCAGGCCACCCAGGTGGATAGAGTTATTAAGAAAGTGTATGGTGCGTTAGCTTCCATTAGTAGAGGGATTGAGTTCAAGAGCCGTAAAGTTATGCTCCAGCTATACAAAAGCCTGGTTCGGCCACATCTGGAGTATTGTGTCCAGTTCTGGTCGCCTCATTAGAGGAAAGATGTGGAAGCGTTGGAAAAGGTGCAGAGGAGATTTACCAGGATGTTGCCTGGAATGGAGGGAAGGTCTTACGAGGAAAGTTTGAGACAGCTAAGGCTTTCCTCTTTAGAAATTTGAAGGATAAGAGGTGACTTGATAGAGGAGTACAAAATGATCAGAGGTATAGATAGAGTAGGCAGTCAAAGACGTTTTCCTCGGGTGGAGGTAGCTATTATGAGGGAGCATAGTTTTAAAGTGAGTGGAGGTAGATATAGGGGAGACGTCAGAGGTAGGTTCTTTACTCAGAGAGTGGTCGGGATGTGGATTGTATTGCCGGAGAGGGTAGTGGAGTCGGCCCTATTAGGGGCACTTAAGTGGCTATTAGGTAGGCATATGGATAATAGTATAAGGTAGGGGTGGAGGTTAGATAAATCTTAGGATTAAAGTAAAAGTTTGGCACCACATTGTGGGCTGAAGGGCCTGTACCGTGCTATATTTTCTGTGTCCTATGTTCCATGTAACTGAATAGGTACTTTCTTCAATTTTGACATTGGAAGACACCAGCAACATACTGAACTTCAAAAGGTCGGGGGCAGACGAGGCTGTAATGGCCAAAGGAGAAGCTGCTGGGGGAGCTGAAATGTCTAGGGTGGATAAATCACCTGGACTGGATGGAGTGCACCACAGCGTTCTTATGAGATAGCTGAGGAGATTGTGATAGCTTTGGTGGTGATCTTCCAGGAATCACTGGAGTCAGGAAAAATCCCAGACGACTGGAAAATGGCTAAGGAAACATTCCATTTAAGGGGATGGGGGGTGCAGAACATAGGAAATTATAGGCCAGTTAGCCTGACCTTGGTTGTCGGTGAGATTTTAGAGTCTACTATTAAGGATGATTTTGGAAGTGCATGGTAAAATAAGGCTGTATCAATGGGAGGCTGTACCTGATAAATCTGATAGAATTCTTTAAGGAGGTAACAAGCATTTAGACAAGGGAGAGCCAGTGGATGTGACCTATTTGGATTTCCAGAAGGCCTTTGACAATGTGCTGAACGGGAGGCTGACAAATAAAATAAGAGCCCATGGTGCCAGGAGCAAGGTACTGGGATGAATAGTGGATTAGCTAACTGGCAGAAGGCAGACAGTAGGGATACAGGGGTCCTTTCCAGGACGGCAGCCAGTGACCTGTAGAGCTCGGCCACAGCTGGGACCACAACTATCCACGTTATATATTAACATTCTGGATGAAGAAACTGAGGCCATGGTTGCTAAGTTTGCAGGTGGCACAAAAAGTAGGTGGAGGGACAGGTGGTGTTGAGGAAGCAGGGAGGCTACAGAAGGACTTGGACAGGCTAGGACAGTGGGCAAAGAAACAGCAGATGTAATACAATGTGGGAAATTGTGAAGCTATGTAGTTTAGTTGGTAGAATAGAGGCATGGACTATTTTCTAAATGGAGAAAGGCTTCGAAAATCTGAAGCACAAGGGGACTTGAGGGTTCCTAGTGGAGGATTCACTTGAGATTAACACACAGGTTCAGCTGGCTGTTTGGAAGGCAAGTACAAAGTTAGCATTTATTTCAAATGGGCTAGAATAGAAAAGAAGATATGTACTGTTGAGGCTGTATAAAGCTCTGGTCAGACCATCTTTGGGACTATTGTGAGCAGTTTCAGGCTCCATATCTGAGGATGAATGTGTTGATGTTAGTGGGGTTTAGAGGAAATATCAGCAGAATGAGGGGTTGCTATAATGAGGAATGGTTGAGGAGTCTAGGTCTCAATGGAGTTTAGAAGGACGAGAGAGGAATCTGATTGAAACTTACAGAATACTGAGAGACCTGGGTAAATGGACATGGAGAAGATGTTCCCACTAGGAGAAGAGGCTAGGACCAGGCGGCACAGCCTCAGAGTGATGAGATGACCCTTTAGAACTGAGATGAGAAGGAATTTCCTCAGCCAGAGGGTGGTGAATCTGCAGAACTCATTGCCACAGAGGGCTGTGGAGGTCCAAGTCACTGCATGCCTTTAAGACAGAAAGAGTATAGGTTCTTGATTAGCAAAGGGATCAAGGGTTATGGGGAGAAGGCAGGGAGATGGGGTTGAGAAACTTATCAACCATGATCGAATGGCAGAGCAGATTTGATGGGCCAAATGGCCTAATTCTGCTCCTATATCTTATAGGGATGTGGGGGACCAGCGGGAATGTGGAGTTAACGCCTCCGTTGGATCTGCCATGATTTTATATGGCAGAGCAGGCTCTAGAGGCCGAACAGCCTCCTCCTGCTCCCAAAGACCCGTGCTTCTGTAGGATAGGTTGCAGCATTCACTGAGGCAGACAGAGCCTCAGTTTAGCATCGCATCGGAAAAATGGCACCAGTGATTGCAGTGCTCACTCAACACTGCACTGAAGCGTCAGCCTACATCCACCTGGAATCAGAAATCCTATGCACATTGATTTCATGGTGACAATCTTGTGGTTTTCTTTGATCTTTCTCGGTCTGTCTAGGTTGGAGGGTGCTCACCCAGCTACAGGATGAAATCAAAGCTTTGTTTAGAAACCTGAAACTGCTGCTCTGGAAGATTGGGGTCAATGTTGCAAAATCATGCTCGTAACCCAGTGTTGGGCAATGATTAATGAGTTGAAAAGCTCACAAACTCCACCTCAATAAACACTTGGTTGCATCCCTACACAGTCTTGGTTGATTTCATAAATTTCAGCTTGGATTAAGGCCATTCAGTTCACTATTATCTGCTAGATTATCGATACAGTCCAAAACTAATCCCACTCTTGCCACAAAGATTTAATTTCATGGGAAAAGGGTAATGCTTCTGATCTCTAAATATGCCATGTAGTAGCTTGAATACTTACCTAGTTTCATCCACCTCCTATCTAATACACAGTTGCTTTCTGTAACTGGTCATACCAAATGAGAATTGACTTCATGTTTATTAGAACCTGCAATCAATTCAATGCCTTCAATTATTTTCCAAAATTCTGGGCAATGATAGTAGTTACCAAAAATATATAATCGCAATTGAAAAACTTTAATTTTAAGAAATGTTCCCTGCAAAAATAGAAAATAAATCCGGAATGATGTTTCCAAAAATGTTTAGTGCTCAGTGACAAATGAGGGCAGAATCTTACAAAGCACTGCTAGTATGTAAAATGCTAAATTTTTTAGAGACAGCAACTGTTTAAAGCATCTTCCAAAGGTGTCATTGCCTCATGTGACTTGCAGATTCTAATTTCAGCTTTGAAATACAATTTTAAGAAGACAGATTTGAGGTGATCATTCAATGACACCAGGAGTCCTGTACTTTTTATGATAGTTCCATTTCCCCCTCAGTAATTGCCTCCCAATAAGTGCTACTTCCAAAGCTCCGTCAGTGTTAGAAGTCATCAGCTGAAGGAACAGAGTGCATTTAACAATACAACATTATCTTTGTTGTATGGTTGGAGCACATCAATCTGACAAATTGAACTCCCTTCAATGGCAGAGCTGGTGCTACATCCGAATCTGATAAATGATTAATATTTCAAAGTGTTATTTATAATTCATGCCTTGAGGTTAATTCTATTTTACATTCCATTCCTCTTTTCATTAACATAATAAGTAACTGAAATGGAGCAGTGCTGCAATCCTATTTAAGCACCTCCAATGTTGCCCAAGATAAGGATACTCAATCTTCTTGCTCTGTTATTGTTTGAATGCTTGAATTATTGGTGTCTTGTGAATATGCTTAAATGATAGTTAAAGGAAAGCTCTGTTCCCTCCATTACCTTCTCACAAGCAAACGATATAACTAACAGTAGGGCAAAGCTGACAAACAAGATGCAAAGAAAGCATTAAAAACAGTCAATGCATTTTCTTATGGGATTTCATCACAGAATGCCTCTCATTTTGTGAAAGACCTATTTATTTTATTGTGGGGTACATTATACCATTTCCTCTGCTCGGTTTTATTTTCAATTGGTGACTAGGTTTTAACCCAGTGAAGAACCGACTTTAACCCGATCACTGACTGAGATCTTCTTCCAGTTAAGGACTGCTCAGTCATGACTCAGTGCTGACGCTCTCATTTCTCGCTGACAAAGGAAGCAACAGCTGGAAAAGTTCAGCAGGTCTGGCAGCATCTGAGGAGAGAAATCAGCGTTAACGTTCCAGGTTCAGTGACTGTCAGTCGGCCCGAAACGTTAACGCTGATTTCTCTCCACAGATGCTGCCAGACCTGCTGAGCTTTTCCAGCAGTTTTTGTTTTTGTTTCTGATTTACAGCATCTGCAGGTATTTTCAATTTGCACTCGTCTCTGAGTCTTCCGCTTCAGAGAGCTGACGGCAAGTATTAGGCCAGCACCACAACGCAGAATAGAGGGAGTGCTGCACTGTCAGAGCTTCCATCTTTCAGCTGAGACTGTAAACTGAGATTGTCCTCTCAGGAGGGTGTAACACATCCCACAGCTTAATTTGAAGAAACAAATTATAGTTCTCTTCAGATTCCTAACCAGTATGCCTGTACCAACTCGCTCAATGTCTATTTCCGGTCATTGTCACAGTACTCTCCATGTGGTCTTACCTTGCAAATTGTGGACATTGTCTTTTCTAAAACTGTGTGTCTCCAGCCAGTGACCCAAGCAGCACGGAAATGCCCCTGTTCATCACTGTGGACTCTATGAGCACCTCAGTGCAATTGGAAATGCGCATACATTGATGCCGTCTCTCTATTGCACCTCCGTTTGCCTCTCCTGCTAGCCGCCCACTAGTGGCCCTGGTCTCCCCACCCCTCCTTTGCAGCTTCACTCACTATCTCACTCACCGCTTCTCTCACTGCCCTATTCCCCTCCTCCCCTCACTGCCCTGTCCCCTTCCCCCCTCACTGCTCTGTTCCCCGTCCCCCCTCACTGCCCTGTTCCCCTTCACCCCCTCACTGCCCTGTTCCCTTCCCCCTCACTGCCCTCTTCCCTTACCCCCTCACTGCTCTGTTCCCCATCCCCCCTCACTGCCCTGTTCCCCTTCACCCCCTCACTGCCCTGTTCCATCTCCCCTCACTGCACTGTTCCATTCCCCGTCACTGCCCTGCTCCATTCCCCCCTCACTGGCCTGTTCCCTTCCCCCTCACTGCCCTGTTCCCCTTCCCCCCCTCACTGCCCTGTTCCATCCCCCCTCACTGCCCTGTTCCATTCCCCCTCACTGCCCTGCTCCATTCCCCCCTCACTGGCCTGTTCCCTTCCCCCTCACTGCCCTGTTCCCCTTCCCCCCCTCACTGCCCTGTTCCATCCCCCCTCACTGCCCTGTTCCATTCCCCCTCACTGCCCTGCTCCATTCCCCCCCTCACTGGCCTGTTCCCTTCCCCCTCACTGCCCTGTTCCCCTTCCCCCCCTCACTGCCCTGTTCCATCCCCCCTCACTGCCCTGTTCCATTCCCCCTCACTGCCCTGCTCCATTCCCCCTCACTGCCCTGTCCCTACCCCTCACTGCCCTGTTCCATTCCCTCTCCCTGCCCTGTTCCATTCCCCATCACTGCCCTGTTCCCTTCCCCCTCAATGCCCTGTCCCTACCCCTCACTGCCCTGCTCCATTCCCCCTCACTGCCCTGTCCCTACCCCTCACTGCCCTGTTCCATTCCCCCTCCCTGCCCTGTTCCATTCCCCCTCACTGCCCTGTCCCTTCCCTCTCACTGCCCTGCTCCATTCCCTCTCCCTGCCCTGTTCCATTCCCCATCACTGCCCTGTTCCCTTCCCCCTCACTGCCCTGTCCCTACCCCTCACTGCCCTGCTCCATTCCCCCTCACTGCCCTGTCCCTACCCCTCACTGCCCTGTTCCATTCCCCCTCCCTGCCCTGTTCCCTTCCCCCTCACTGCCCTGTTCCATTCCCCCTCACTGCCCTGTTCCGTGCTCTGCTCTCGCCTTGCTGTTCGATTGCTGGCCTGTGTGGGTGCAGAGCACACCTTATTTCTTGCCGCTAAACCTTTTAAACTAATTCCTGCAGTTCTAACACGACACACACGCAGCAGCATGTGTAAATCGTAAAGAATATGAGGGGGTCGGTTGCTATTGAATACTTCCTGGAGGAACGTATTGATGGACTGCACTAGCTGTGCAGCGACCTTACCTCCTGCAGGTATATTGGCAGCAGACACAGCGTTGCTACATCACGAACTAAGTACATCTAAATCATACCCCCTGAGCTGTGAAGCACTCTAGAACATCCTGAGGGTGTGAAAGATGCCATGTAGAGAGAAGTTCATTCTTTTCAGATGCTTGCTGCTACCGTAATCTCTTATTTTCTGTTAGCACTTATACAAATAAGCACATTACATGACAGTCTGTTACTGGCTAATTTTTCAGGACTGTGTGTGACCCTTGATCAAATAACCATGCAAGCTGTATGTGTAACATCTTCAACACAGTAAATCATCCCAAAGCTTCATAAGTTTGGTACTGCGTCACATAATGAGATATTCGGGGTGTTGGTCCAAAGGTAAGATTTAAGGAAATTAAGGAACAGAAATGTGTGAAGGGATCACAGAGAAATTTCCTGAAGCAAGAGCCTTTGGCAGCTGCAGGCACGACCTCCAATGCAGGAATAACTCGAAATGCAGGAGGCCAGAATTGGAGGAGCAGCGAGGCCTGTTTTATTGCTGGGCTGAAGCGATAGAGGTAGGAAGAGTTCACACTTTGGAAGGATATCAAAACAAATTTCAGAATCTTGAAATCAAGGTGGTGCTTAACTGGAAACCAATGTAGGTCAACAGGCACAGAGGTAAGTGCAAAGGTAAGAATTGTTGCGAAGGAAGCAGGCAACAGTACAACCTCAACTTTACTGAGGGTAGATTGCGAGATCTCAGTCAGATGAGGAGATGCTGGTGTCGGACTGGGGTGGATAAAGTCGGAAGTCACACAACACCAGGATATAGTCCGACAGGTTTATTTGAAATTCACAAGCTGAAAACACCTCACTTGACAAAGGAGCGGCACTCCGAAAAGTTGTGATTTTGAATAAAACTGTTGGGCCCCAACCTGGTGTGGTGCGGCTTCTGACTCAGCATTGCCAAGTCCCGAGCAAGGCATGAGTGTGGGGCTCAGTAACAGGAGATCTAAGTTGGGGGAGAAGCCAGGTGATATTACGCGTGGGAGTGGGTGGCACAACGTTGGGATCAGAAGCTCATCTCAAAACATGACACCAAGGTCACAGAGGGCCTGGTTAAACCTCAGGCAGCAGCCAGGGAGGGAGAGATGGAGCCAGGATTAAGGGAATGGATTTGGAAGTAATGATCAGAGGCAATGATTTCACTTTTCCCAATATTTACATGAGGAATGTCCTGCACTTCCAGTCGTGGATATCAGACAAATGGTCTAATCATTCAGAGACAGTGAAGAGTTTGACATGCTGAATGTTACATTAATGTGGGCAGTCTCATAGTCAATCGGGGATTGATTAACTCTGTGGGTTAGCTTATTTAAAACAGTCAAAAAAGTTATGAAGCAGGCACTACAGCAACAAATTGATATCTGTGCAAGCGAATTACGCCATAGTGCACCATAGTGTATGGGCAAAAACTGATGGCATATTGTTGTTATTAGATGGTTACCTAGGGTAACACACCAGTAAGGAATGAGGAGGACAAACTAGGTCTTTGTGAAGCAGCAGAGGCAAAGATGCGTGAGCAGGAGGGAACTGCACTGGACTTTCTGGCTACAAGCAAATAGATGGAAATGAACAAGATAAATGCAGTCTCAGTCAGCGGGATGATACAGGAGGGGAGTTTTGTGACCAAGTGGGTTAAAGGTTGCAGATAGAATGAGAAAGACCATGAGGGAGAGTTATGTTGAGCGTAATAGGTGACTTTGTCAAAATAACAGGAACTTGTAGAAATACCCTTGAAAGTTGAGTTCATTTTAATATCATTACAGCTGTTATGTGTGTGGCAGGGTGAAGATGGAGCTTATTTTTGTCTTGTTCAAATCATAGCCCATTTCACACACTGAATTACTGTCATGTCAACAGTTGTAGAGAAATCCATCACCCAGGCAGCAAGTCCCCTCCAAACAGAGGACGCGCATGAAGCAAGCTGTCTGAAAATGCTCGTCGCTCTGGCGAGAGTGAGGACAGTGGGTAAGATAGCCAGTTTTTTGAGCTGTAGCCCCAAATTTCTTGGAGAGGGATTAACAGATTTGTTTGCTGATATTGATGGGCTTCTTTGAAATAAACTAACTCAGGCAACGCCCGAGCCTAAGCACTGAGAATGAAATTGCAAAGTTCAAGTGAGTCTCCACCAAATCTTTGAGCACAACTTGTCATCACAGTTAAACCAGTCAGATACGTGGTGAGTCCAGGGGCAAATCCTGAGCCTTTCATGGACCTTTTGCATCACCCAATCAACCCCCTAAGCCCCACTCAGCACCACTCCCCTCCCCAAACAACCTCCTGGGGATGGTTTCCACAGGTACTGTGTTAATCCACCCTGTGTGCAGTCATAGAATCTCTTCAGTCTGGAAGCAGGCCATTCGGCCCTCCAAAGACCATCCCACCCAGACACATACCCATACCTCTACCGTATCACTGTAACCCTGCATTTCCCATTGGCAAATCCACATAGCCTGCACATTCCTCCACATTAATACCGGGTTGCTCAATGGTTAGCACTGCTGCCTCACAGCGCCAGGGACCAGGGTTCGATTCCACCCTTGGGTGACTGTCTGTGTGGAGTTTTCACATTCTCCCTGTGTCTGTGCGGGTTTCCTTCCGGTGTTCCGGTTTCCTCCCACAGTCCAAAGATGTGCAGGTTAGATGGATTGGCTATGCCAAAATGCCTGTAGTGTTCAGGGGTGTGTAGATTAGGCGGATTATAGGTGGATGGGTCTGGGTGGGATGCTCCAATGGTCAATGTGGACACGTTGGGCTGAGGGGCCTGTTTTTCAAACTGTAGGGATTCTATTCTATTCTATGATTCATTATAGGCAATTTAGCATGGCCAATCCACCTAACCTGCACATCTTTGTACTGTGGGAGGAAAGTGAAACACCTGAAGGAAACCTCCACAGACACGGGGAGTACAAGCAAGCTCCACACAGACGGTCATCCAAGGCTGGAATTGAAGCTGAGTCTCTGGCGCTGTGAGGAGCAGTGCTAACCACTGAGCTACCAGGCCACCCCCAAGTCATATTATCCTGTCTCTGTTTTACTCCTACACCCAGTGAGCAAACAGCAGACAGCGCTTCAAGAAATCTAGTACAAAGCCCTACCCTCATGGGCTGCAGAATTGTGCAGGTTTCGAGAGGCGAACTGAAGACTTTCACAACCATAAGATAATGAGATAGTAAATCTAATCAGGTTTCTGTGTGTGGGGGAGAGTGTAGAAAGGCTCATATTTCTTACCCTTGGGGCCAAGCTAGAGGAGGCAGGGGCCAGGGGTTGGGGAGTTAGTGGCTGAGAAATCTGCAGCACCTACGGGCAATGGGTATGGGCCTGGCACATGAATCGTACATGGATCCTCTGCCCTGACAGCTGCAGAGAAGGATTGTCAATTCCAAATCGGCCTACTGCACCAACATTCCCCTCTACACCTTCCAGTTGACAAATGAAAAGGACCAAGGAAGTGAGGAAAAGAAGATTTGTGGAACAACCCAAAGATACCCACCCAACTTCTCAGAGGCCCTGAGGCGTGGCCATGAGACAATGTGCAGATCACGAGAAGGGGCTGTGTTGGGATGGGTCCAATATCACTGACACACTTTAATTGAGGAGGGGGGGGGGAGCCCAGATATTGCAGACCCAGCTTTTCAAAGCAGTGAAGAGCATTTTCCATGGAGATTTGTCACTGTCGTGTTTTCAAAAACACTGAGGTCGATTCACACACAGCACGCTCACACAAACAGCAGTCTGATAATGATCCATGCGCGTTTGGTGTAATAATAACATAGGGATCAAGAGAATGAGCCCAGTGTGGGATTGAGATTAAGCTCAGTGTGGGAGAGAGATTGAGCCCAGCGTGGGAGAGAGATTGAACCCAGCGTTGGAGAGAGATTGAGCCCAGCGTTGGGGAGAGATTGAGCCCAGTGTGGGAGAGGGATTGAGGCCTCAGGGGGAAAGCCATCTGCGGAACGACTGCAGGCTAATGTCTAAAGAAGGACTGTAATTTGAAACCTTTATCTTCATTTCTTACTTACTACATTATACTGACATGAACTGTAATGTTGAACTTTTATCTTATTTCTTTATTTTTCTACTTTTTACTTCAGATTTTGAACCTGGGTCACTTGTACCTGCGATGGCACTATGAATGGCAACATTGGACACTTTTCACTGCACTCCTGTATCCTTGAATTTGAGTACACGTGACAATAAAACCCAATTGTATTTCTACATATTGGCCAGGAAATTCAGAAGAGCACCCCAATGCTTCTACAATGCAATGCCCCCACCTGGATTTTCTATCATCATGAAAACTTGTGCATTCAAGCACCCCTCAGAAATTCATTTTCTTGTTGGTATACAATCTATTAATTAAAAAGTTATGACTACAATAACGTTAGGCAAAAACATCTGAATCATTACAAAGGCAACTGATTACATCGAATATACAACTTTTACATCCACCTGGGAGGGCACACAGGGCATCTTGGTTTGGCATCGCACCCGACTCAACAGGGCAGCCCACCCACTTTCGCACACAATTTTGATGCTAAATTTCTGTGGAGATAGGCTTCTACCACAACGTTGAAAGATCAACCAACTAAACAACAAGCTCATCCTGAGGTTTCATTACATGTTGGTCTCTGATTGTAAAAAAACTTTTGAACAATTCCAACAAAGACATTGATGATTCAGATAAGTATCTTCAAGTGGGAAAGAGAGCCAGAGCCAATTCCAGGCAAGTTAATTCAGTTTAGATCTCAACTGCAAAGCATGGTTTGCATGAAAACTGCAATTCTTACACTGCATTTTAAAATGTCACACTTTACTTAATTATCTGTACAGAATGTCGCACTTTTACAGGCAGTGTGGCTGATGAAACTTGTTATTTCCTCTTAGATTTATTACGGTGCAATTTTGGATTTATTACCAATGGAAGCTTGCACTTTTTAATTACGAAACAAATGAACAAATTCATTTAGCAATAAGCTCCAGATTTGCCGTCAGTTTTGGTTAAAGATGAGATCAGTTTTGAAATGAACCCGGAAATAGAGTCTCATAATAACTACAGATCTTCCTGAAAGGTTCACAGTCCGACTTTGAGATGAGCTGCAGTACTGTTTGTAATAAACAGGTGTGTCACAAGTCATCCGGCCAATAGACACCCAGCTGTCTGAGATTTTCATACCTGGATTTTCCATTATCATGAAAACTTGTGCATTCAAGCACCCCTCAGAAATTCATTTTCTTCCCGGGATACAATCTATTAATTTAAAAAGTTATGACTATAATAACGTTAGGCAAATACATCTGAATCATTACAAAGGCAACTGATTACATCGAATATACAACATAGAAATAGACCAGTCAGTCCAACCAGCTCTGGCTAGTGTTTATGCTCCAAACAAGCCTTATAATGGTTCTTACAAGACATTAATCTCCTGGGAAATGGAGAGGTCAGAGAGCATTGTAAGACAGCAGAACAAAATTCAAGTAGTTTTTAATGGCTATCTGTACCAACAATGAAGTAACTGCCTTTAAAAATGATGTGAGCTATTAGCCTGATAACCTGTATCCCAATCCATCATCATGTCAATAGCAGAGAAAGATCTCCACTCGTGACAAGTTGTTCCATGATTAAATCTCAATTCCTGAAGCCAGGCCATTTACACAAAGCAGACTAGCTGCTTCTTGCCTATTTCCATGCAGATTGAAGCAGGCATCTGTGCAAGGAACACAACTGGTTTGTCACTGAATAGCCAACTGAAAGATTCAAGCACCCTTCCCAATTTCTCTGATATCTCCACTAAATTACAGAAATGGGCCAGCATGAAGAATTATAGAATCCCTACAGTGTGGAAGCAGTGACTGAGCAGTGCTAACCACTGAGCCGCTGTGTCACCCCAAAAGTTTATAGAACCCCTGCAGTGTGGAAGCCGGCCATTCATTGAGTCCACACTAACCCTCAGAAGAGGAGCCCACCCAGAGCCACCCTCCCTATCCTATCCCTGTCAGCCTGCATTTCCCATGGCTAATCCACCTAGCCTGCACATCCCTGGATATTATGGGCAATTTAGCACGGCCAAACCACCTAACCTACATATCTATGGACTGTGGGGGGAAACCCGGAGGAAACCCGCACAGACACAGGGAGAATGTGCAAACTCCGCACAGACAGTTGCCTGAGGTTGGAATTGAACCTGAGTTCCTGGTGCTCTGAGACAGCAGTGCTGACCACTGAGCCACCATGCCATCCACAGTGAAGAGACGATAGCTATTTAAAATATTTTTGGGTCCCAGTTCTATCAGGATGGAAACGCAGTAACTGCATGCTCTGTGCAGCTGTGTGTTATGCCATGGACAACTGAGGCCAGACTGATGGTTATTTGCTGTCACCTTGCTTTCAATGGCTATACAGAAAGTAATATGTTCCAGTACAGCTTATCCCACTCACAGCAGAATGCCCAATCAGCACAAAATATGGCTGATTCAGGTTCTATCTCAATTTCTATCCCTACACCATCTCACCACTAAAACTGAGTAATTTACGAAAAACCAAGTCTTAACTATCTATCTGTAAGTCTATGACCCCACAAGTGTATTTATACTGTGATTGGCTTGACATTGGTTCCTCTAGATTTGAGTCCAAACCAGGCAGATCTCCATTTTCTTTCTTGTTCCTACACAAATTCCTGCTATTTTGCAATTCAAAAAATAAGAGGAAATATTATTTACAGTGCTAACTTAATTTGACAACCTTTAATCAAATTACCCCAAGGTTGGCTCACTGTTATAATCCAATGGATATATTTTTGGCCTTTAGCCAAGTTCCAATAAATATTGTAGGCTGCATTTGTTCAGTTGTAAGACTGTTCTCTTCATGTATGCTTCTGTAATTACTCAATAACTCGTGGCCCTGACTGCAAACATCCTGTACCTACACTGCCTCACTGTCACCTCATACCCGCAAGGTCACAATGCACATTCTTACCCATTTTATACAAACGGGACAATGTCAGATGATAAAAGGAAAGAGCACGGATTAGATTGCATTATTTCAGCAGAACAGCTTGGTCGAGCATTGGCTGAACAACCTTTTGCTTTCATAAACTGTATTCATTTTTAATTCATGCGTGGGGTCTGGGCATTGCTGACCGAGACCCAATTAATGACTAGCCATCCCTACTTGCCCTTGAGAAGACGATGGTGAGCTGTCTTCTTGAGCTGCTGCAATCCAACCATTGTAGATTGAGCGAATTCCAGAGTTTTGACCCCAAGATGCTGAAGGAATGGTGATATATTTCCAACGATAGTGAGTGGCTTGGAGGGAGCTTTTGGAGATGGTTTCCATGTAACTCCTGTCCTTGTCCTTCTTTATGGTGGTTTTCTGAGTCGTATCCTGTAGATAATACACATTGCTACTACTAACGCTCAGTGGTCGAAGGAGTGGATGTTTCTGGATGTGGTGTCAATCAAGCAGGCTGTTTTGTCCTGGGTGGTGTCAAATGTATTGGGCATTTTTGGGGCTGCACGCAACCAGATAAGGGAGAAATATTCCATCACATTCCTGACTTGTGCCCCGTAAATGGTGATTAGTTCTTGGCGAGTTAAAGAGTGAGTTACCTGCTGCAACATTCCTAGTTTCTGAACTGGTCTTGAAGCCACTGTAGTTTTATGGCTTATCCTGTTCAGTTTCTAGTCAATGGTAACACCTAGGAGCTTGAGAGTGGGGAATTTAATGATGGTAGCACTGTGGAATGTCAACGGGCAATGGTTAGATTTGTCTCCTATTGGAGATGGTCATAAGCTGGCATTTGTGTGGCATGAATGTTACTTGCTACCTTTCAGCCTGGATATTGTCTAGATCTTGTTGCATTTGGACATGGACTGCTTCAGTATCCGAAGAGTCACAAATGGTGCTGAACATTGTGTAATCATGAACAAACATCCCCACTTCTGACCCTATGATGGAGGGAAGGTCATCAATGAAGCAGCTGTAGATAGTTGGGCCGAGGACACTCTCCTGAGGAACTCCAGCAGAAATGTCCTGGAGCTGAGATGACTGACCTCCAACCCCCACAACCATCTTCCAATATGCTGGGTTTGACTCTGACCCAGAGATAGTTTTACCCCCCAGTTCCCATTGTTTCCTGTTTTGCTAGTTCCTTGATGCCACACTAATCAAATGCAGCCTTGATGTTAAGGGTTGTCTCTCTCACCGCACTTCTGGAATTCAGCTCTTTTGTCTGGCTTTGAACAAAAGTCGTAAGGACACCAGGAGCTGAGTGATCCTGGTGGAACCCAAATGCACATCAAGAAGCAATTTTTTGCTGAGCAGGTGCTCCATGATAGCACTGTTGAAGATAACTTCCATCATTTTGCTGATAATCAAGTATGATGGAAGAGTAATTGGCTGCATTGGATGCGTCCTGCTTCTTGTGTACAGGGTGTACTTGCATGATTCAGTACACAGTATGCACAGGGGGTGAGAGGACAAGGAAGGTTAACAATTAGTCAAGAAAAACATTCTTTTCCT
The DNA here is from genome assembly GCF_030684315.1 of Stegostoma tigrinum. Taxonomy (NCBI): domain Eukaryota; kingdom Metazoa; phylum Chordata; class Chondrichthyes; order Orectolobiformes; family Stegostomatidae; genus Stegostoma; species Stegostoma tigrinum. Next base: position 49,877,852 of record NC_081373.1, read on the forward strand.
CAAGCAGCAGTGAACCACGTAGTTTAGGGTCAATTGATATTTGGATCAATACCTGTTGTCAAGAAGATTGAGAATAATCTATAATCAATACAGAATTGTTGCTAATCATGTTGGTTTTATCTGAGGGCAGAAGAGAAGGAGTTTAGATTATCCTTTTTCACCACAGATTCTCAGAATATTGATTTAATATATGATTGAATTTCTATTGTGTCCTCCAATAGGAATGTTACAAAAACTCTTAAATATGCATATTACATAAAAACCGAAAGAACTGCAGATGCTGTAAATCAGAAACAAAAACAGAAATTGCTGGAAAAGCTCAGCAGGTCTGGCTACATCTGCGGAGAGAAATCAGAGTTAACGTTTCAGTTTGAGCGACCCTTCCTCAGACACATTTTTATGGAACTACAGACTCTGGGATAGTTCTAACATTGTTTCATGGAAGATTTATCCCAAATAAGCACTTTGTGGAAAGATTGTATTTGTAAACCTCAAAGCAACGACTGATCACAACTGCAGTAAAAGCAATTTGTACCAGTGCAAGGCTGTTGAAAGTTTCATTGTCCCTTGCCTAAAGGCCACTATTTTCTTTGTGTGTTAAGTAACAATAGAAGTTTAAGACTGGCAGTGAATCAATGTGCTGATGTGACAGTAAATAACAAACAGAGAGACTCCAACAAACAGAGCAATACAAACTGGCACATCCAAAGAAGACCAAGATCAAAGTGCTTTCAAAATCATCGATGCTGACAAGATCACCCCAGAAACACCACATTTTGCATATGACATAGTCAGACACAAGGCTGCTCTGCCATTCAACTGCATCTGAAGAAATAGAAATATTTACAATAGAGCAACATAAAAGCACAGGATGAGACGCAAGCATTTGAATCAATTCCTGGTACATCTGAAAGACTGAGGTCACAAGATAAAAAAAAACAAACATGCATTTCTAAAGCACCTTTCATAACCCAAAGACATCCCAAAACAGTTCTCAACGAGGCATTTTTTTAACTCATGGTATATTGGCATCACTGACTTAGCGAGCATTTATTGCCTGTCCCTGGTTGCCCCTTCAGAAGGTGGTGGTGAGCTGCCTTCTTGAATCTCTGCAGCCCACATGCTGTCGTTAGATCCACAATGCTCTTGGGGCATGAAAGCATTGTCAAGGCTATACTGTAGGAAACACAGTTTCTAGGGTGCATACAGCTAGCTCCCAAAGAGAGGAATGAGGCAACAGACAAAATGGCACTGCCATTGGCTGACAAATCAGGGACAAGTCCACCTCTGCGTGACCCAAATTCTTGAAATAACTTGAGTGAATGGGATTGGAGGGAGCTGTGAATTGGTTATTGAAGTGGATACTTGACCCAAGAGTGAGCAAGACACCTGCACCTCCCTCATCATCAATAATACCCCAGCAGAGGTAGCTCTCTCTCTCTCTGTAGCTCCTGATCTATTTCCCCATTACTAGCAAGCCGCCAGGGCTGAGGGCACATAGGTTCCTGACCAGTGGCCAACCTGTTTCAATGATTGAGAGATCAATACTTGCTAGGACACCGAGGAGAAATTTCGTTCTCTGTGTTTCAATACAGTAGCGTTATCTTGTACAGTCTCCTGATGGAGCTGACAAAACCTTGGAACTGAAACCTGGTTGAGTCCAAGCTGAATTGACATTGTTTGGAGGATTTCCGGCCGTCTGGGTTCGTGAGATTTTTCACTGTGTCTTACCAAAATCTCATTAACAATCAATCCTGCATTTAAGGCATCACTCTCATCTGAAGGTGTCCAAGCTCCTGGACTGGTATCAGAGGCTGCCCTGGACCTACTGTGCCAGGGACCTTCGAGTCAAGGCTCCTCTACCTTGACTTGACTGAGGCCTGACATCACACATGACAAACTTCCTGGCTTTTATTTGCACTAAATGGCAAGGCAAGTCAGCAGCAATATGAGCCTGAAAGCTCTGGCTGAGGAAGCAACGCACAGAAAGGCAGTACAATGCATAGTAAAGCAAGGCAAGAATGCTGCATGTGTCCAGCTAGGAATAATGGGAACTGCAGATGCTGGAGAATCCAAGATAACAAAGTGTGGAGCTGGATGAACACAGCAGGCCAAGCAGCATCTCAGGAGCACAAAAGCTGACGTTTCGGGCCTAGACCCTTCATCAGAGAGGGGGTTGGGGAGAGGGTTCTGAAATAGATCGGGGGAGAGAGGGAGGCGGACCGAAGATGGATAGAGGAGAAGATAGGTGGAGAGGAGAAGATAGGTGGGGAGGTGAGGAGGGGATAGGTCAGTCCAGGGAGGACGGACAGGTCAAGGGGACAGGATGAGGTTAGTAAGTGGGAAATGGAGGTGCGGCTTGAGATGGGAGGAGGGGATAGGTGAGAGGAAGAACGGGTTAGGGAGGCGGGGATGAGCTGGGCTGGCTTTGGAATGCAGTGTGGGGAGGGGACGAGTTGGGCTGGTTTTGGGATGCAGTGGGGGAAGTGGAGATTTTGAAGCTTGTGAAGTCCACATTGATACCATTGGGCTGCAGGGTTCCCAAGCTGAATATGAGTTGCTGTTCCTGCAACCTTCGGGTGGCATCATTGTGGCACTGCAGGATGCCCATGATGGACATGTCGTCTAAGGAATGGGAGGGGGAGTTAAAATGGTTCGCGACTAGGAGGTGCAGTTGTTTATTGCGAACCAAGCAGAGGTGTTCTGCAAAGCGGTCCCCAAGCCTCCGCTTGGTTTCCCCAATGGGAGAGCCACAATGGGTACAATGGATACAGTATACCACATTGGCAGATGTGCAGGTGAACATCTGCTTAATATGGAAAGTCATCTTGGGGCCTGGGATGGGGGTGAGGGAGGAGGTGTGGGGGCAAGGGTAGACTCCCACAGCTACCTAGAATACACCACCTCCCACCCAAGCTCCTTCAAAAATTCCATCCCCTATTCCCAATTCCTTCGCCTCTGCCGCATCTGCTCCCAGGATGAAGCATTCCACTCCCGCACATCCCAGATGTCCAAGTTCTTCAAGGACTGCAACATCCTCCCGCAGTGGTCGAGAACGCCCTTGACCATGTCTCCCGCAACACATCCCTCACACTGCACCCTCCCCGCAATAACCGCCCTAAGAGACTCCCCCTCGTCCTCACACACCACCCCACCAACTTCCGGATACAACGCATCATCCTCCGACACTTCTGCCATCTACAATCCAACCCCACCACCCAAGACATTTTTCCATCCACACCCCTGTCTGCCTTCCAGAGAGACCACTCTCTCCGTGACTCCCTTGTCCACTCCACACTCCCCTCCAACCCCACCACACCCGGCATCTTCCCCTGCAACCGCAGGAAGTGCTACACTTGCCCCCACACCTCCTCCCTCACCCCCATCCCAGGCCCCAAGATGACTTTCCATATTAAGCAGAGGTTCACCTGCACATCTGCCAATGTGGTATATTGTATCCATTGTACCCGGTGTGGCTACCTCTACATTGGGGAAGCCAAGCAGAGGCTTGGGGACCGCTTGCAGAACACCTCTGCTCGGTTCGCAAAAAACAACTGCACCTCTCAGTCGCGAACCATTTTAACTCGCCCACCCATTCCTTAGACGACATGTCCATCATGGGCCTCCTGCAGTGCCACAATGATGACACCCGAAGGTTGCAGGAACAGCAACTCATATTCTGCTTGGGAACCCTGCAGCCCAAGAGTATCAATGTGGACTTCACAAGCTTGAAAATCTCCCCTTCCCCCACTGCATCCCAAAACCAGCCCAGCTCGTACCTCATCTTAAATTATCCCCTTTCATTGACTATTATAGTGTCATTGAGTCATACAACATGAAAACAGACCCTTCGATCCAACCAGCCCACACTGACCATATTCCCAAATTAGACTATTCCCCCCTGCGCTTCACCCATATCTGGCCAAATCTTTCCCATTAATTTGCTTATCCAAATTCCTACTACCCACTGAGAAATTCATCTCACTGCTCTTCAGGCTTCATGCCTAATCCTGCCATAATTCTCACCATGTCCCACATCCTTCAGACCCTGATGAGATTCTGGCCTTGGTTTAACTTCTTTTCTGAAAGACAGCATCTCTGACTGTACAGCACTCCATCAGTAACACACTAATTTCATGCTCCCATCACTGAATGGGGTATGAACGTAACAAGCACCTGCCTCAGAGAAGTGAGAGCCACCAACTGAGCCAGTAAACTGTCTTTTTTCTTTTTCTGTACAGTGGAAGAAATCAGTTTCCTCGTGTTCAGTGAAACCTCTCCCTTTTATTTCCTTCCAAATACCTATACAACACCTACATTACTCACACTTGGCATATGGAACATAATGTAGGTAAATGTGAGGTTAGGCATGCTGGTAGGAAGAATAGAGGAGCTGTATATTATTTATCTGCAGAAAGCTACTGCACAGAGGGATCTGGGAGTCCTCTTGTATAAATCACAGAAAACTAGCTTTCATAGAAAGCAGGAACTGCAGATGCTGGAGAATCTGAGACAACAAGGTATAGAGCTGGATGAACACAGCAGACCAAGCAGCAACAGAGGAGCAGGAAGGCTGATGTTTCGGGCCTAGACCCTTCTTCAAAAATGCATAGTAATGTGTTTTGCCAACAGGAAGTTCCACAGTGCTTTACAACTTCACTGTACACAATTTGACGAATCACTCACTGCATCTGCCTGGGAAAGTTAAAGATTTGATCATGAATTTCCCATGCATGAACACCCTGCTCCAAACGGGTCATGACTTCTCAAGGCTGCAGATTTGGGCTTGGAGACGGAACGGGAAGAAGATTTCAACTCTCAAGCTTGCAACTTGAATCAACTCCCCGACGCATCCACCTCAACTTCCACTCCACCTTCCATCCCCACATGGTGTCAACACAGCAGCACCCAACTGCCCATTAGTTCTGTTTCTCTCTACGCAGATGCTGCCTGACATGCTGAGTATTTCCAGCATTTGTTTTCATTTTATGTCATGCGTGTCTCATATTATACTCTGTTAACGCAATCTTTGCCCTTTCACAATGTTCCTTATGTTCTCTTCACAATTTACTTTCTTTTCTGTTTTTGTGTCATCGGGAAATTTTGTAGCCATATCTTCAGCTCTTTCATCCAAGTCATTTCTATACGTTGTGAGATATTGAGGCCCCACCATTGACTTTCTGTGGCACACCTCTAATTATGTCTCGCCAACCAGATAATAATCCATTTATAACAAAGTGTGGGGCTGGATGAACGCAGCAGCCCAGGCAGCATCTTAGGGGCAGAAAAGCTGACGTTTTGGGCCTAGGGTCTAAGAATGGTGACTCAGTAGCTAGCACTGCTATCTCACAGTGCCAGGCTTGATTCTACTCTCAGGTGACTGTCTGTTGGAGGTCTGCACTTCCACCTTGCGTCTGCGTGAATTTCCTCTGGGTGCTCCAGTTTCCTCCCACAGTCCAAAGATGTTTAGGTCCGGTGGATTGGCCATAGTAAATTGTGCAGGCTTGGTGGATTGACCATGGGAAATACAGGGTCACAGGGATAGAATAGGGGGTTGGTTTGGGTGAACTGCTTTTTGGAGGGTTGGTGTGGAATCAATGGTTTCATGCCATAGGAATTCTATTTAAGTATTGTGTATGTTCTGGTTCCCCTCTGTTCACATCATTCATCCCTGAAAAGCAGTTTTGGGCCAGATATTATTGTCAAAATAGCATAGTTGGTAGTGGAGCTTATCATTATTTTTGTGTAAATGACAAAGGGCAGGTGAGCAGTGAATATCCAAAAACCACTATTCAGCTGTGGCACTTCACAATATTAGCATTTTAAAGATGACATCTCTCTGTTTGCCTCACATCTGAAATGTTTTGAATGTTGTGAAGTTATTCTGTTTGTGCAGCAGGTAGAAATTAAACTTGTCACCGATATTTAAGGCCTGTAATTAGTAGTTTATGTGCCATTTTTGACAACGTTTATCTGTTATTGATGCCAATCAACCTGTCTTGCATTCGGTTTGTGTAGTTTTTTTGGATTTACGATATCTTTATTTCCTATTCTTCCTCTCTGTCTCCTCTTTCAGTCTCTGAATGTAATTTCCTTTCCCGGTCTTTATTTCCTTTTCTGTGTATGATTTAAATTGAAATGACCCGTCCAATCAACTTCCGCTACTGCTTGTTTCCCAATTTCGAAAACTTGTTTGGAGCAGCGCAGTACCTCAATGGTTAGCACTGCTGCCTCACAGCGACAGGGAACAAGGTTCTATTCCAGCCTCGGGCGTCTGTCGGTGTGGAGTTTGCACATTCTCCCCGTATCTGCATGGGTTTCCTCCGGGTGCTCCAGTTTCCTCCCACACTCCAAAGATGTGCAGGTTAGGTTGATTGGCTCTGCTAAATTTCCTGTAGTGACCAGGGATGTGTAAGTGCGTTACCTATTGGAAATGCAGGGTTAGAGAGATAATGTGGGTCTAGATAGGACGCTGTTTGGAGGACTTGATGAGCCAAATGGCCTGTTTGCACTCTAGGGATTCTATGAAGTATGCACCTCAGGACAGGATGATACTTCAGGGCCCAGTAAGCAGCATGCAATTGTGCTCAGGAGCCATCAGAAGTGAGGACCCCAGGCCCAAGCCATGATGTCAGTCCCTATCCCTGCTCAGAACTCTGATACTTCCCTATGAGGTATTCAGAGCACACTTTATCTGTAACTTTGTGTGCCAAAAGCTGAACGCCACCCAACAGCAGACACGATTTGATGCCCTGCAACAACAAATTCTAATTTATCAGTGAAAGTTTAAAACCAGATACCTCTCTGATCTGACATGGATTAAATATTAGGTTCATGATATACACTGAGGCAACTTAACAGGTCTTAAATAGAATGTTGGCATTTATTGCAAACAATTTATCTTCATGGCACTGTATGTATTTAATCTATTCACTAAAATCAATAAGTGGGATAGCTATGGTCAAACATTTAATTATAAATTGACAATGTATTGAAAAAGTGTCTATGTACCTGTGACATTCTTGAAACAGCTACAATGGGACTGACGATGTGGCAATGCAATTTCATAATTTCATTATAGAGTTAACATTGCTAAGATTCATTAAATATTAGGACACTTACAATGATTGGACTGTGATTTAACATCAGATACTTAATGTACGTAGTGTCAGAAACAGAGTAAAACTTTTTTATGAAGTGAGAATGATTTATAAGCATTTAAATAAACCATTAGGAGGAAGTTTCTTTTTATTAAGTACTTCCACTTAATGTGAAGTTGTATGAAAATGATAAAACTGCCCATTAATATTTGCAAAATATATCACTTTAATTCAGGTAAAAATCAGAAATGGAGTATGTTCCAGCTGGTATTAAAATATTCAATGTGGGTCTGCATCCCTTTATCAGTGAGTCATTTCTTCAAGATTTCAGTCGGTAGGTTATTGGGTATAATTAGTGCTTGTGGAGAGGAAAGGCAGAGTGTCCTTGGATATTAAGAGCTCTCTAAACTAAACTATAACTACTAGACCACTCATGTCAGTTTATTTGTTACATTTACACAGCTTCAGTCTACTTTCCGATGACTGATGAAGGAGTAGCATCAGTGACCAGCTGAATGACATGCCTTCAAATAGCACACATTTAATCAGGACACAAACAGAGAAGCTGAACTTGCTGAAAACCTTGTGCATCGCATTGGAATGCTCAGTCAGTCTGATTCCCGAGGTAGTTGTGCCCCCTTGTGAAGAGAACACACTGTTGTGAAAAAACCTTCAATATTACAGGCTTTGTCCTCACTCCCTTTGTTTTGTTCTGACAGAATCTGCAGGCTTCCTGTCAGATCAATAACGTAACCAGTGATTGTTCTTCAGTGGAGAACAACATAAGGAATCATACTTTTCAGAATATTACAGTTTTCGGATGGAGTTTGCTGGTAGAAGTTACCTCTCCTTTCCTCTGGTAAAAACACACTGAACAATCCACTGACTGTCAGGCTCCAAAGCAAGGCAAAGATAATAGCCACAAAGATGAGATCACAAGGTGTAGAGCTGGATGAACACAGCAGGCCAAGCAGCATCAGAGGAGCAGGAAGGCTGACGTTTTGGATCTAAACACTTCTTCATTTCTGAAGAAGGATCTAGACCCGAAACGTCAGCCTTCCTGCTCCTCTGATGCTGCTTGGCCTGCTGTGTTCATCCAGCTCTACACCGTGTTATCTCAGATTCTCCACTATCAGCAGGTCCTACCATCTCGGTCACAAAGATGATCCTCTTGACCTTCCTCTGATACCTTGTGCACGTGCCAAGAATATAAGAGGCTGATGGGTTCTTGTGGCACACTGGGACCATCCCTGCCTCTAGATCAGAAGGTTTAGGTTCAAGGCTTCCCTGCACTGGTCAGGTTGATTCAAAACAGTTACATGTTTAACTAATATCACTCAGGGTGAAGTGAGCTCAAAGCTGCCCTCAAGACAAAGTGAGGCACTGCAGGGGAGGTGACACCTTAGATACCTGTCCTGCAGTCATTGACCAGAGCTATGCAAATAAGTGAGCTGGGTAAATCAGCCAGGATAAATAGAACTTATTCACTGGAGCTCAGGGAGTGGGGGGTAGCCCTAACCAAACAGGAGACAACAGAGAAAGTGCTAACAGCTAGAAAGAAGACCAGGGGCTGACACCAAATGATATCATCTTATGTCTATTTAGATGAAGCATCATGTTCAAAGTGACCCTGCTTAATCACTACTTAATACTTAACTTCTAAATGGCAATGATTTTGACCGAATTGGCTGCAGTGAGTGACTCCCGAACTCAAATTAAATCTTCCACCAATGAATGTGTGCAACTTCATAGTTACTCATGGGCTCTTGGTTTTTCAGAAAACTGTCATGACAATGGATCACTCCAAAAAAATTATATTTTTCATTCCAGCATGTGTTTATTAAAACTGATCTGATATAGCCAAATGGTGAGCACAGATGTAAAGCTGTCTGTCAGAGTCCTGTGTAGACCCTTGGAATGTCAAACCTGTACAGGATCAGGGAAACTTCAAACAGAAAGACTGAAAAGGAAAAGATCACGAGAGGCTGACTACCCAACCTCTTCCGAGCAGGAAGCCAAATCCTGCAGGCATGTCTCTTCAGGGACATTTTACAAAAACAGGCTTAAAATTAGACTACAACTTTCTAAATATGTTAGTGGCTTGATGTAATAGAATGTGGATTCATACACTGTGAAGGTCACAGTTTGTAAACAGCCCTTAAACATTCCCACACTGCAGGTAAAGAAACGTTCTCATTCTGAGTATTGCTACGCAGACATTGTTGAAGGGAACCAGGACAAAACAACAGAGTAAGCCCACAAGTAAGCTAAGAACCTTAAAATCATCTATGCTGCTGCTGCTATTCAGTGTAACTGTTGCAACGTTCGCTGCATGAGCCATTCCAAGGCCATATGTTTTTTTTAAACTTTTATCCTTTTGTGGAATGACTTCCTTTTTTAAAATCTGCTTGTGTGTGCATTGTGTTATTATTTTCTGTCATGTCTGGTAACTAATAAGGTAGGCTAGCTCAATTGGCTGGATGGCTGGTCTGTGATGCACCAAGCTGGGGTTACCAAATAGGGGTCCCCTTCTCAACCTTTACCCTCACCTGAGGTGCGAAGATCCTCTGGTTAAATCACCACCACCTGTCTCTCTTGAATGAGAGAGTAGGGCTATGACTTCACCTTTTGATGACAAATAAAGTCGGTCGTCTGTTGACTCATGAAAGCCTGGTTAAATCAGTTCCTTTTCAAACATAAGTTCATTCGGATCTGGGAGAAAGGTACTCACCAAATTTCCAAATTAACTTGTTGTGGCATGGTGGATGGATGAATAAAGAAGGGGAGCTAGTTCCTTCCTCCTAATCTGGGATCTTAATGATTTGGGGTGTCCCATCTGGAATTGCAATGAATTGGGGAACCTGATCAATGACCCTTTCCTCAATACAAAGCCAAATCCTGTTAATGTTAACCTGATGTTACTGGTGGCAGCATTATTCATGTTAACATTGTTAACATCTTTTTAAAAAAATGAAGTAAACTGCTGACTCGTCGTACTGATTGAAACAAAAAATGGAAATGACAAAAATGACGTGAATAAAACAGTTCAAAGTTGCTCTTTCTGCATTTTTACTGTGTCTACACACACTGCTTTTATAATATGCCACTGGAAGCATTAGCATAGTGATCTTCCTCTCACTGTCAGCCCTCATTCAGTGATTGTATTCCCACCTCTGAGACAGAGGTCTGCACATCTCCCTTTTCAACACCCCCACCCCACAGCCCTCCTGCCACTGTCACTTACCTGTGACGTGCAATCCCAGTAACAACATTAGAGCTCAGGTTTAAATCACATCAGCCAGGGCCGCCAGTATCCCAATGATGCTGCTGGCTGAGAAACAGGAAGCAGTAGCGTTTTGTTACTGAAGTCACTTTGTTAAGTGTTGAATGGATGGCCTAGGGATCAGCAATAGAAGCTCTACTGGGTGTTGAAGTATTTGGAAGACAGGCAAAACCCAGAAGTATATGTGGTAGAAGTCTAAAGATACAGTCAACAGATTCCAGGCAGACACAGCAATTTCTAGGGCTTTATTGCAGGCCAGGAACTGCGTACATCCCACGCAATGCCAATGACACAGAGAGGGCATCTCTGTCTCTGTTGGGTCCATTAACAGAGCCCACTGCAAGTTCGGAAGTGACTACACAGAGGGAGATAAGGCACAAAAGCTTCCTGAAGGATTCCATTGGACCCCATTACAGGACAAGGCTGTAGCAGGCAGCAGTACATGGGCCATGGGGTTGCATTTCAAACTGTGCTTGGGATCTGGCCTCCCAATGATCAGTGTGAATGTTGTTTTATAGTAATTTGTCCATTTGGGACACCAACAATTCTACTGGGAGTCATCTGCTGCAACAGAACCACTTGGGTAAAGGAAATCATCAATTACTCACATTCAGTAGAGCTCAGCTCCACAATCCAACTCATTTTATCATTTCATAGAATCATACAAACCCTACAGTGTGTAAGCAGGCCTTTTGGCACATCAAGTCCACTCTGACTGTTCAAAGTGCATCCCACTCCCCTACCCTATCCCTGTCACCCTGCATTTCCCAAGGCTAATCCACCTAACCTGCACATCTCTGGACAAGATAGAGCAATTTTGCCAATCCAACCAACCTGCACGTCTTTGGACTGCAGGAGGAAACCAGACAACCTGGAGGAAACTCTTATGGGCACGGGGGATAATGTGCAAACTCCATACAGACAGTCGCCTGAGGGTGGAATTGAACCCGGGTTCTTTGCGCTGTGAGCAGCTGTGCTAACCACCGAGCCACAGTATCACCTCTTTGATACCCTTATGCTTTGTTCTCTTCTCCAAAATGCTGAGAAGCTGACATGCAAGTTTCTGCCTTCCAATGTAATCTGATGCTCCATTGCCTGTTTCGTCACCTTGTGCTGGGTCGTTTAAGTTATAGGACAAATTTCTATAGCTAGCTGCCCCAGCGTTCACTGTTGCTTCATACTAGTTATTTGCAAGATGTGATTGAACTGCAACTTAAAAGATTCTGCTTTGAAGAATTAAGGGATCACTGAAGAAATAGCAGCAAGGCCATACGGCACAGTGGACACTGTACCCCGCCCTGAGACTAAAGCTCTGGATTCAAGTCCCACCTCAGGACTTGATCCCAAGCAAGATGTGTCCATTGTAGCCATAAAAAGGACAAGTATCAACTTGCAAATCTTTCCAACACATTCCAACAACAGTGGATCACCGTGGGAGAGATTCCTGCTCAGTGATGTGATGGAAAAAACATTGGAGTCTACCATCTACCATCTACCATCAACCAAACATCTACCATCACTATCCATCGCTTCGGGCCATAACATGCAGGAAAGAGTCTATGTTGCTACAGCAACTCAGACTCCCGAAGTGAAATGGATCACGCTACTATTAGAATTAGTAACTGCCCTGAAATCAGTCACTATGGTGTTAAACAACCTTTCATATACTAGGTGAATTGATTATGAAATTTTAATGATATCCTTCGCGTAGTCCCTGTGAAGATGCTGCCCATTGTTGATGTTCCTCCATATTAATCTCAATTGGAAACTATTGCATTCAACAGTTGAGTTTTCAAAGAGTTATTCCCTTTATTAATTCCTTTTATTCTTACTTTTGGATTAACAGAGGGTATAGGATTTGAATAAATGACCTGTGTTAATATCATTAGCAAATTGTTCTTCTAGTTGCTATATTTTTTTAAATTCTGGTGTATTTTGACATAGGGAAGAGCTGGTGAATTATTCTTTAAGTTTTCACAATAGACAACCCAGAGTTCAGACACCTCCAGCTGATAGATACGATGCACTTTAAAGAGAAAAAGCATGGAGTGTCACTCCCACATGAGATGATGGGTACTGCTTGGAAGATTAAAATAATTAATTGCTAGCAAACCTTCAACATGAATCAACAGAATCTCTAGTATGGAAGCAGGCCATTTGGCCCATTGAGTGTACACTGACCCTCCGAAGAGCATCCCACCTAGACCCACCCCATCCCTGTAACCCTGCAGTTCCCATGGCTGATCCATCTATCCAGCACATACTTGGACACTTGTTGATGAATGAGTTGCATTGTATTCCTGCTCTGACTCAGTCAGGAGGTTACATAATAGCGTCGTCAACCATGGCTGCAAACGATAGACCTTGTCTCCCAGTAACCATCATTGTAAGCCATCCAGTCCTTAAGATGAAGCAGGAATGCTTTTTAATTTGTTTATGGGGCCTGGGTGTCGCTGGCTTGGCTGGCGTTTCTTGCCCATCTCTAGTGAAGGTGAGCTGCCTTCTTGAATCACTGCAGTCCACCCCCTGTGGGTTGGCCCACAACGCTGTTAGGGAGTGAATTCCAGGATGTTGACCCAGTGACAGTGAAGGAACAGCAATATATTTCTAAGTCTGTATGGTGAATGGCTTGAAGGCAGTGGTCCTCCAGTGTAATTTCTGCCTTTGTCCTTCTAGATGGAAGTGGTCGTGCATTTGGAAGGTGCTGTCTGAGGATCTTCGGTGAATTTCTGCAATACACCTTGTAGATGGTACACACTGCTGATACTAAGCATCGGTGCTACTCAAACAAACTGCTTTGTCCTGGCTGGTGTCAAACTTCTTGAGCATTCTCAAGGATGTAGGCAACAAGGCATCTCTCAGGGTACCTGATGCAGATTTTTAGGATGTGGTACTAATCATCACAGATGAACTGATAAAATGGAAGCCTTTTCTGTAGAAGTCTTCCTTGAAAGGTTATGGTGCTCTCAACACAGTGTACATAGTCGACAGCACTCTGTCCTTGGGCAAGCCAGTAATGTGGGCAAAACCTACTGCCCAGGCTGCAGCTCTGCCCTCATCACAAAGGATAGGTGCTGTGATGTGGCACAAACAATATCAGTAATGGCCTTCAATACAGTTGTGGGTTGAGGACTGAGAGCTCCCACATAGGTCTCCAGTAGCTCATTAGAAGTAACCAGTTCCACCAAAAATTAATACAGCTGCCACTTTGACAGACGCCAAGATAGACTGGTCATCCAGACCTTTATATTGCATTTCCTGCTCCCCCAGCCAGCACAATTTCAGCGACATTGTCCCAGGACATCCCCAGACTGTGGCAACCCTGTACCTCACTGGTGGAGGATACAGCATCAAGAACAATAGACTCTGGGTCTCCTGCATCTCCTCTCCTCCTGAAGGGATCTTCAGCTGGGACTCTGACATATGGAGACCACACAGCAGCTGCTGGAGGTTGCTGCTCGCCCTGGTCTTGCTGCTGCATTTGTTACTGCCCTGCTGTGACAGACCCAATCAAAGGAGCTGGGAAATGCTTCTACATAGACATTTGACAGAAGGGAGCTGATTCCATTGTACGCAGCACAAAGCAATGCCATACAAATACAGTCAGTGATTGTAAATGCAATAGGATTCAGTGCCTCAACACCCTAATCCCTACCCCTACACATCACTAAGGAAGGCAGCGTTACATGTGAGATCATGTTGGCAAATGATTACAGGTCAAGGTGAGGAAGCCAGCCTCTTCTTCTTGCATAGCCTATGAGATTTGCATTGTGACTCACAAATGCCAAGCTGAAGGTCACCTGAAATTACATTCTGCTTAACAGAGATGACTAGGATTAGGAGAAATACCAGCATGGTAGTGACCAGGTTTTGTTTCCCCCACAAATGGACGCTGCAGGCATTTTCCATGCAGGATATTGCAAGGTGGGTATCCTGAGACAGACCTGTGCAAGGGCCTGTTTATGTATTATTGACCCTTTAAGGCTCTCACATCACTGACCAGTAGAGGTTACACATTCAGACAGAAACAGGCCTCGCTGACTATTGAGGCAACTCTTTCTGTCTTCATTGCACCCACTGGTTATTGGCAAAATGAGAGATAGAAACATCAATGGTACTTCACAGAGAAAGGCAGAATCTCCAGCTCAGCTTCCCCAGACCTTCATATTCCTCTCTTGGTTACCCTCCCACCCTCACATGACATTGATCTTGCCCACGTTGACACCCAAGCCTTTCATCGAACTGTTAAAAAAAAAACCGATAGAACAGGAGATACTGTAAATCAGGAATAAAAAACAAAGTTGCTGGAAAAGACCAGCAGGCCTGGCAGCATCTGTGGAGGAAAAGATAGAGTTAATGTTTTGGGTCCGGTGACACTTCCTTAGAACCAATGGTGGCCGGAAAGGGGCATTTTTCCAGCTCCCAGACAGACGTATCGCCAATCCCCTGTTTGCACAGGGTGAGTCCATGATACAGGACCCCTGACCTCTCCAGTGGCTGACCAACTGTGTTCTAAGACACTGCCCTTGCCTGGCTGTGGCGATGCCTCCTTGGGTGATGACAGTTCCCATGACTTGACTGAACCTCTAGTTAAGTGCTGTGCCCAGGACAAAGCTCCAATGCCTGGCAGCAGCAGCAGCACACAGAGAGGTGTTGGTGGGGCGGAGGGATTGGGGATGACCAGAGTGCAGCATTGAAATGTAGAGCTCTCCTCTCAGTGAGTCAGAATGTGCTTCAATGATCTGGTGCATACCCCATACGGCAATGGGTGGAGGCAGTCACTAGCTGTGGAGGGTGTCCTGAGATGTTGGTGAACTGCTGTCTAAGATGGAAGCCTGTGATACAAAGCAGCGAGCTGCAGCCTCCAAGTCAATTCTCTGAGTCTCATGTCAGCAATGGACACTATCCATTCTCTCTCAGCCACATGGAGTAATAGCAAACTGTGTAAAATGTGGTGAGAAATGGTAATAATGGGATGTTTGTAATGCAAACAGGCCTCACGTGAGAACCTCATCCCACTGTTCAACCTTGCATGGAAAGTCAGAATTTTCTTCTTGACTTTGAGAATCTCATTGTCCCTCCTTGATGCTTATAATACTGGGGCTATTGCAGCTCCATAGATAACAAAACTTAATTGTGCCCTATGCTCTCTGAACAATTGCAGGCAATGCTCAAATGTCTTAGAAGGCTGCCGGTGAAGGAGGAGGAGGACGCACGAGGAAACTGCACAGAGCGACCGTAGCTCATTTCTTGAGCGTTGATCCTGCTGCCGATGGCTCCGAAGTCGCATTCCACGTACAGCTGAGCCTGGAGAGACGGTCACAAATCCCTCCTCCAGTGCATGGGCTGCGTGCCAGTCCCTGCACACAAAGCAGTGCCAGGCAGCTGTTGTTTTCCACTGGCAGTGCCCATGTTTCCAACAAACCGAGATCCCGCAGCTCAGGGAAAGCTGGAAAGATCACTCAGCTTTCTCTCAGCACAGTTTGAATGCGCGCTTCGGTGTGCCACATGACTATCCACAATACAGACGGCCTGGTAAATGTATGGGACAGCCCATGCTACTGCTGCACATTACACCCATAATCACTAACATCACACGGCATTTGTTGAGTTTCATGTCTGGGGTTCTGCAATGCTAGGAGTAGCATTTGACTCTTGGAGGGAAAACATGCTGATTTTCACAGCTTAAATACAACAGGGATCTCCACTGTAAAAAGGCCAAGTCTCATCCAAAAACCATCAGAGCCAGAACCCATGTTGCCATTGAAGGAACATGACTCCTGCTGCAGAATTCCGAGGGTGAGGATGGTTTACACTGCCACATACCTTTCCAAGAAGCCATAGGTCATTGGAAGAACCTTGGGACTGCCTGGGTTGTATGTAGACATTCTAAATTCCATAAAGCAGCTGCATGCCTCCCTGTTAATGGCATAAGGAGGGTGGACCATTTAACATTAGCCTCACTGCAATGTCCCAGTGCTCCTCAGAATTAAATGTGGTACCACATACAAAGATGAACTGGGAGAGCAGGAAATCCACTGAAACTCTTTCTCTCTCTAGTTTGCCACGTCTGAATTTTGGAATGTCACGTGGGCTAGACGTTATCAGAGACGTTAACTGGAGACGCGGGTTGAATACATCAGATTAGTATAAGGTTCTATAAGAACATTGACTGGTGTCTTTTGGATCTTTGTAGAGAGTGACTTGGTTGATTGAGCCTGATCAGATATGTGTGTATGTAGCTCTTGAGAAATAGTGAATAAGAAAGGAAGATGCTTTGCTGAAATGTCTGCTGCAACTTTGTGTTGAAAGATGTTGATATCAAAGAAATGTGATGAAAATATGATTTAGCATTTGAGAATGATCAGATCAGATTCAGTGCAATTGAATAGCATATCTGTGATGGTTAGCAATGGGAGAGTAGAAGACACGAATACAATCCTGAAGAGGGTGTGATTTAGACTTTTGATTAACTTTACCTTCAGGTTTTGGGCTTTGCTGGTTGCCGGGGGAATGTGGTGATCCTTACACACATGAACATACATATCCGGAGCAGGAGTAGGTCATTCAGTTGGGCCTACTCTGTCATTCAATAAAATTGCAACTGATCTGACCGCATCCTCAACTCCACATGCTTGCCTCGGCCCTCTTAATCATTCACTGTCTAATTTACTGAGAATCCAGCTTCTTCAGCCTTAAAAGTGCCCCGACTGTACCACCTTTTCAGCAAAGGCACACAACTGTCTGAGAGAAAAACTTTCACATTTTAAATGAGCGACCCCTGATTTTGAAAAAATGCCTCCTTCTTGTAGATTCTCCCAGAAGACGAAACGTTCTGTCAAAATCCCTGAAGATGTTTTATGTTTCGATCAAGTTGACTCTTCCTCTCCTAAACCCCAAAGACACGAGATATGGGAAAAGGACAGCGAAGCGCAAGTGGGGAATATCAGATCAGCCGTGCTCCCACGGAATAGCAGATTTGAAAAGTAGGCACTGTGGTGTTGCAGGAAACACACCATCCAGTTTGTGCACATCTAGCTCCCACAAGCAGCAAGTTTTTAAAAATTTATTCATGGGAAGGGGGTGTCCTTGGCTATCCCGGATTTAACAGCCAACCTGAGATATTAACTCTGGTTTCTCTTCACCGATGCTGCCAGACCTGCTGAGCTTTTCCAGAAACTTCTGCTTTTATTCCTGATTTACAACAGAGGCAGTTCTTTCAGTTTGTATTTAAGAGTCGACCACATTGCGGTGTGGACCTAGAGTCACGTGTAGTCCAGTCTCAGGTAAGCCATGACAGTTTCCTTCCCTGAAGGAATAATTTCCATTTGTCATGACGGGATTGAAAGCCGGGTCCCCAGAACATTGCCTGGGTCTGTGCATTAACAGTCCAGTGATAATAGCACTCAGCCATCACCTCCCTGCGGTGACCATCAGTTTTAATGATGTTGGTTGCAAGTCAAAAATTAGCATGGGAGAACTCCCTTCCTCTTACTTTGAATAGTTTCTCGAACTTTATTTGCCCTGAATTATTCTGATTGCCTTGTTCGGTGCAAATACTTGAACACTAGTTAACAGACACAGTGCGTGACGTCCCCATCAGCATCACAGTCACACTCGACACCACAATATAATTACCATCAACAAAACATGATTCGTCCCAGCCCTGAGCGCTGATAATTAACGGGGACTTCAATTTGAAGTATTTCAAACTGGTGGCACAGCCAGTTAGAGGAGTTCACGCAGGTACCTCTAGGGTAATGCTAAACACAGCATGATGCACATTATGATTTACCAGCGAAAATTATTGCCGCTTTAATGACACAAAGTGCAGCAATTAAGAATTTAGGAATCTGCAGCAATTTGCAATCTTCATTCCCTGTTGAAATGAAAGCAGATACAGTAGCAGTAAAATACAGCTTACCCAAGGCAATCTCATTTTAAATCACTTTTAATGAGTCTTGCTTTTCTACAAAAGTTGCACAAAAGGTGTAACATGCCTTAATTTTTGATTTGATTAGAATTTTCAGCAGAATATGGATGTTGGGAAGATGCCCCCATTGGTAGGAGAGACTAGGACCCGAGGGCACAGCCTTAGAGTAAAGGGAAGGCCTTTTAGAATGGAGACAAGGAGAAACTTCCTCAGCCAGAGAGTGGTGAATCTATGGAATTCACTGACACAGAAGGCTGTGGAGGCCAGATCATTGGGTACATTTAAACTGAGAAAGATAGGTTCTTGATTATCAAGGAGATCAAGGGTTACTGGGAGAAAGCGGGAGAATGGGGTTGAGGAACTTATCAGCTAGGATTAGATGGCAGAGCAGACTCAATGGGCTGAATGGTTTGATTTCTGCTCCTATGTCTTATGGTCTAATAATTACTATCACCTAAGCAAAGCCCTAACACCTGGGTTCTGTCTTTTGTTAAACACTGCCTCTTAAGACTGGACAGCATACTGCAACCTGTGGCAGAATTTGAAAACAGTTTACACCAGAAAAGTTCCCCTCAGCATGCAGAGTCCCAGAGCTAGGAACAGGAGAAACTGTAAATTATGTAAAAGAAATATACAGGTAATTGAACAGCTCACTTGTTACCGCTCGTCAAATGACATTGGCCTTTTGCAAGGTAACAATTAAACAAAGACTACAGAGACTTATCAAGTTGTTAGCAGAGATATGGGTTACGTCTAAATAGAGTGGGATCAGAAGAAATATCTATTCAAATAAAGGAACTGAGTTTTATTTGAATTAATTGAAGTGAGAAGAGGATAAGACTTTTAATTATAGATAAGCAGAATTTAGAGGAAACTAGAAATGGAAAAGGAACATAAACAATGAATAATTCCAGACAACAAAGAGTACAATCATGTCTCTACAGATGTATGCTAGAATGAGATGCTTGATTTAGAGAATAATGTGCAGCAATAATGTTGACATTACAGAAACAAGGTCCACTGCAGGGGATAGAAGTGAATTCAATACATAGACACAAAGAATGACGAGAAAAAATTGAAAAGACAGCATTTGGTGGGTGGTGGGGAGGATAAAATTAAAGAAATTAGATATAATGTGCCAGGGAAAAACACATGAGGCTGCGTGTCAGATTACATTGGAGTTCCTGAGGCAGGTCTTAGGCAAGACCAAGGGTGACTTGCCTTCACTCCAGAGATAGGAGATCTGAAGTCATTAAACAGTCCGTGGATCTGCACACCCTGCTCCAAGTGGCAGCTTGCTGAAGCTGATGGGTGGGATACTCGGGTTTCTGTGCACTCTTTCTGAGTTTGTACTTGGCCTCCCCCCAGTACATCTGTGCTGCATTTATAATCAATACAAGTCTCCAATCAGCCCACTGCATCTCATCATGTCAGTATATTATTCCATTCCTTTCTCCATTATTTCCATTCAAAGTATATGCACTATTAACAACAATCTGATATAGATCTATCAGGAAACTGAACATAAAAACATCATATGAACATTAGAGATGGAGTAGAAATTGATTATTCTACGGCTCAAGCCTTCTTCACCATTCAATAAAGTCATGGTTAATCTGATTGTAGTCTTAACTCAGCCCTCCTGCCTTGCCCAATACCTGGTAGCTCATAAGTATGTCAAACGCAGACTTGAATATATTCAATGAAGCACTGCTTTCTGAGGTGGGGAATTTCATAGATTAATGAAACTCTGAAAGAAGAAATTCCACTTAATTTCCATATTATACGGGACATCCCTTATTTTAAAACTGCTCTCTCTTGTACCAAGTAACTCTTTAGCATCTAACCTGTCAACCCTCAACATGTTTCAATGAGATAGTCCTCATTCTGTTAAACTCTAATGAGTACATGCCCAACCTGCACAAGCTTTCTTCATAAGATAGCCCAGGAAGCAGTCTAGTGAATGTTCTCTAAACTGAACTGCCTCCAAGTATATCCTTCTGCAAATATGGAGACAAAGTGCACACAGTCCTTCTTGTGCAGTCGAACCAATGCCCTGCAGAGTGGAACAAGAGTTCCTTACTGATATGCTCAATTTCCCTTACAATAAAGATCAACTTGCTTTTTTTGCCTTTCTATTTAACTGCTATATAGCTATGTTAACGTATTGTGATTTATGTACGAGGACATACAAATCCCTCCAATCCCTCAAGCACCGCTGTCCGCAGTCACCCTCCACTTACATAAAATTTCTGTTCCTCCAGCGAAAATAGACAACTTCACGATTTCCTAGGATATACTCCATCTGCCTTTTTATGCCCTCCACAGACTTAGCGTCTCTAAACCTCTTTGTAGTTTCTCTGTGTCCTCCAGACAATGTGATTCCTTATTTATTTTAATGTGGTCAGCAGGTTTGACTACAATATCCTGCTCTCCTGAGGGACTCGATGGGCTGAATGGCCTAAATCTGCACTGTAGGAATTCTATGATTCTATGTTCACCAGAGTTAGAGAGCTCTTATTCTGGTTTCAGACATGTAAACCTCTCTCTCTGAACTTTTCCATTGTATTAATTTCTATCTCCAACTTCCTAAATTCTCTTTCTTTCTACTTCTCTGAATGATCAGCTCTTTCTTTTCCAGTATCTGCTCTCTGGAGTTTTTCTGTTTCAAGTTCTAGTTTTTGTTTTGTTTCAATTTCTTTATCTGTTCACCTGCAGTTGAATTCTCACTCACTCGATTTCCTTACCATCCAGTTTGAGTTGCTGATCCTACAGTGTCAAATGTCACCTGAAAAGTATCTGCCAACCTAGCCCAAACCTTCATTGCTAACCTAACCTCTCAGCCAATTTAATCGCCCTAACCTTGGTTAGTCTTTGTAAAATATTCCAGGATAAATCTTCCCTCTCCAGGAATGTCTTAGCATCTACTTTCCATATGATGTTACCTTTGATACAATTTTAATACAATAATGCATAAGAAATTCACTGTATTCCCCTTTAATTGTCTCTAGTTATTAGTACTCCATTTCCTGCTACAAGGCCCCCATTTTAATGTTCTGGGTGAAGCTACAGGAATGCACGTTGCTCTAATCTCACTACTGCACAAATAAACATCCTAGAGGTAACCATTGACTAGAAACTCAACTGGACTTGCCACATAAACACTATGGCTACAAAAGCAGATCAGGGGCTGGGAATACTGTGACAAGTAACTCACCTCCTGACTCCCCAAAGCCTGCCCACCATCTTACAAGGCAGAAGTCAGGAGTGTGATGGTATACTGCCCATTTGCCTGGATGGCAGCTCCAAAAACTCTCAAGAAGCTGAAACCGTTTAGGATAAAGCATCCCACTTGATTGTTACCACGTCCATGAGCATCCACTCCCTCTAACACCATTGCTCAGTAGCAGCAGTGTGTACCATCTGGAAGATGCACTGAAGAAATTCATCAAGGGTCCTTGGAAGGCACCTTCTAACCCCATTAACCGACACCATCTAGAAGGACAAGGGCTGCAGATACATGGGGTCACCACCACCTGCAAGATCCTCATCAAGCCACTCACAATCCTGACTTGGGAATATGTCACTCTGGCTTTAGTGTTGCTGGGTGAAAATCCTGGAGTTCCCTCCATTGACAGCACTGTGAATTTTATCTACACCAAATGAGTTGCAGCAGTTGAAAAAGTCAGCTCACCAGCGCCTTCCCAAAGGTATTTAGAAATAGGCAATAAATGCTGCAGAAATTGGCTTTCCAAAAAATAACACTGACTATTCTTGAAGGTAATAGGACAAAGTGATTTTCAAAAGGGTAGATACAATTAATGTAACAGAATCAGAAGCAGTGCCTATGAAGTATGAAAGCTTGATTTAATGATATTGGGAACTGCAGATGCTGGAAAATCCAAGATAATAAAGTGTGAAGCTGGATGAACACAGCAGGCCAAGCAGCATCTCAGGAGCACAAAAGTTGACGTTTCGGGCCTAGGCCCTTCATCAGAGGGGTAAATGAAGGGTATAGGCCCAAAACGTCAGCTTTTGTGCTCCTGAGATGCTGCTTGGCCTGCTATGTTCGTCCAGCTTCACACTTTATTATCTTATTAAGCTTGATTTAACATGTGATGTTCTTTACAAGGCAGACACATGGAGACCAGTTTCCCATGATTCACCAAATCAGAATGCATGATGGTAAGACTTTGGTAATAATTGCATAATGTCAACTGAATTTAACGTTGCCAGATAGCGTTGGAAATGCCTTAAAAGCTTTAAAGAAGTGATGGGTTTTCTAAAAGTTCGATAGATTGACCACTGAAAGGCTTGGAAGGAAACCAAATATGGGATTTGTTTAAAAAATCTATAGGACTGAATATGTAAACAAGCCAAAGCTCAAAGAGCTTACCATATCAAATATCAGGGCAATTAAAGTGGGGAGAAAAGAAAACCTTGACAAGATAAACGAAAGTGGAGAATTCTGCCAATCCTAGACGTTAAATGGATTGTAGAGATTGTAAAAATGACCCAAGAAATAAGGATGCCAAAAGTTACAAAATATTAAAGAAATCCTTCAGAAAAGTAGAAAAAGATGAAAGTCACACCGAAATCTAAGATAAAATTCTACATTAATACTTTCTAAAGATTTTCTGAAGTTGAAATATTTTGTCTTACCATGGAAGAGTCACTGGGTATTGTAGGTGCTACGCAAATCTAAAGGCTAACAAACATATCGCCCATGATTAAAGAAAGAATTGTTGAACTTAGCCCAGGATCCTTAGTCTAACATGAAAAGCAAGAAACAAAAATGAAAATTGTTGCGAGAAATTATAATAGAACCAGAGGATGTATCATTAACGTGGTGAAAATCATATTTCTTTTTCAGAATCCAAAGTTTCTGGCAGGCATAAAATTTCTCAGCATTCAAAATACATAAGGAGAAAGTAAAGTCAATAGGAGTTCATTGGTAATAAAATGTGAGGCTGGATGAACACAGCAGGCCAAGCAGAGCAGAGCTTTTGTGCTCCTGAGATGCTGCTTGGCCTGCTGTGTTCATCCAGCCTCACATTTTATTATCTTGGAATTCTCCAGCATCTGCAGTTCCCATTATCTCCCACACTTTGTTATCTTGAATTCTCCAGCATCTGCAGTTCCCATTATCTCAGGAGTTCATTGGTTGTTAAATATACTTTCCAGCCTTAGTACTTCATGTTTTCTTATATTAAACCAATTGAAAATGGTATATGAATAATGATAATGAGAAGAGCAACATTCCACTTAATTGCATGAATTACTTTTCTTTCCAGCAACCTGGGAGCAGCTACTATAGCAGGTGATATATTGTATTAAGATAACCTATGTATGTGATTGTAATAGATCCAGTAGGAGATCATTGCAGCATTGAAAAGTAAAACCAGCTGGATTGGAAGAGCTTACACCCATCAATGTGCTTTTGCAAACATCTCTTCCTGGCTGATAGCTCTTCCAAAGTCTGGATTTCTAACCAATCAAGACAGAGATCAGTAACATCAGGTCCGTTGGTAAAGTGCTCGTCGAAATTTGTTTCTGTGGAATCCATCAAACACAAGAGGCATTGTGAGAAATCTCACTCCAACTGAGAACACAACAAACAAACAAACATGGATCAGTTCGCTGGCAAGGCTGGAGAACATTAAAGAAATCAGTTTCTAAGAATTATGCTTGCCACCCAAATTTTGCAGTTTCATTGTTATTTAAATTATAGACTGGAAAGAAACCCCAAGTGTTGTTGATGCAGTTAGGGATACTGGCTGAAAGGATCCCTGAGGATGGCTGAAAGAGTTGACTTGGCAAGTAAAACTGGCTTTAAATTCTTAGTTTTAAGACAATTCCTTTAGAAAATTTATCTTCAGTATCGGTGAACCTATCACAGTCTGATGCCATCAGCAGTCACCACATCCAAATTATTTTGCTATCTCATTATAAATGGTAGACCAAGACAATTTTTGATTTTTACCATGGACACAAACAAGCCCATTCCTTAAAAGAATGTCAGCCTTTATTTTCAACGACTGTACATCAGGCATTTGCCTCAGATCTGATCTAGCATTTAGCTCATGAATCAAAGGCTCATGGTTGAGAGATTTAATAACCAGCTATAATCAGAGGTTCCATCTTCCAGATAAAACATTGAATGAATGTCTTTCTCAGATATATGTAAAAGATCACAAGACACTATTTAAAGATGACTAGTAGATCCATCCCCATTTGCAAGCCAATATTTATCCCTGAAATAATATCACTCATACTGTGTTGTGTGTGCTGTGTCTTTGTCGAAGTGCTTGTAAGATGGCTGCCTCCAGCCTGTGGGGCTGCACGACGGAGATCACATGATTACACTAGATCATGGGGACATTTGTACATGACTGCATTTCAAACCAAACATCCCCCTTTTTAGTAACAAAAACAAAATAAAATCAATTTGCACTACTTTTAACTGAGTGTCAATCAAGTTATGCACAAAGGTTCTCATCCATTGATAATTGTTTGGTATTCTAGTTTGTCCTTCGTTTATTTTCATCCATGGTGTGCATGATCTTTAAAGGGTTTCGATCTTATAACAGTAGGCATGTGAGGCTTTCTCAGCTTTTTCTCGAACAGCTGCTGTTTGGAATGACATGCTCTCAGTTTTGAAATGTTCTCATCAGACTCTGCCAACTTATGCAGGTGATTTACACATCTCTCTCATTAGTTTCTTTCTCAACCCGTCCATTTGTCCGTTTGCCAATCAATGTGGGCTGTAAAACAGTTCAAATCTCTTCTGACATGTTTAGAGCTACAAGTTCAGGCTTTTGACCTTCTGCGGAGATGAGCAACGTTAGCTTTATGTCCTGGAATTCCAGTCTTGCCATAGCTTTGAACTCTTAGATTCATTTGCCCTCTCAACATGAGCATCGCTCTGTCACGGATTCTCTTAATGTCTGAGATGCTCTTTCAGAGGCTACATTTCTACATAGTTCTGCAAACTGAATCACAGCTCCCACTGCCAATACTAAATTCTGTCTTAAGAACCCAAAGAACTGCGGATTCTATAAATCAGGAACAAAAACAAAGTTGCTGGAAAAGCTCAGCAGGTCTAGCAGCATCTGCAGAGGAGAAAACAGAGTTAACATTTCGGGTCTGGTGACCCTTCCTCAGAGCTTTTCCAGCAACTTTGTTTTTGTTCCTAAATTCTGTCTTCACTGGACAACAATCTTGTGTGTAAAGTGTCTTTACTCTAGTGTTTATAAGATTGTTGCCCGTAGAATGTGTGGACCTCATGGTACAGGACACATAGAAACTTAGGAATATGAGTAGACCACTCACCTCCTCTGCTGTTCAATATGATCATGACTGATCATCTGCTTTAGTCACTTGCACTCTACATCATCCCCTTATCTTTTAAGTCTAACCACAGAAGATGAAGAAGGGCGTTTGTACATGATTGTATTTCAATCCAAACAAAAACATGATTTGGTCATTTATTCCATGACTATTGCCAGTTCCTGGAACAATAACTATGCTTCCAAAGTATTTCAATATTTCTACACGAAATACATCATATATCAATGCTCGAAACTTTGGTAAAGATCTATAGCTCGGGTTGTGGATGAAGTTGTTGACTTGCTCACCGAGCTGGCTTGTTTTTGTTCAGACATTTCATCACCATGCTAGGTGGCATCATCAGTAGCGCCCACGATGAAGCGGTGTTATTCTTCTCCGCTTGGAATTTAGATTGTCTGGTCTGTTACGGTGAGTACTATCATTTCCGGTTTTGATCTATATGGGTTTGTATATGGGGTCCAATTGTATATGTTTGCTGATTGCATTATGGGTGGAGAACCATGTCTCTAGGAATTCCTGTGTGTGTCTATGTTTGGCTTGGGCTATTATGGTTACATCGTCCCAGTTAAACTGATGGCCTTCATTGTCTGTGTGTACCACTATTAAGGAGAGTTCATGGTGCTGTTTTGCACCTGAGCACATAGAAAACAATTCCAAACATGAGCTCATGTCTGGTTAACATGTACACACTTTTCTTTAAAGTAATTTTATCAAAGAACCTTTTCATTCCCCTAGCATCTATAAGTTCATCACTTTCATCATTCTTTCAATATTTTATTTAGACAAATGAATATTGTAACGATGCTGTCACTTAAGAGGTTGTTTTGTCCTAGTCTTTTCTTGAAGAGATTGTAAAACAGGGGTAGCTGCCTCTAAGAAAGTAAACAATTTTTGAGGCCTTGCGGTTTTTTTTTAGTTGGAAAAATGGAAGTAGCCTGGGTCTTGCAGACCAGGCCTTGTAGTTTTTTTTAAAGTTTTTTTTAGGTTCAGTTTTAAGCCGAAGCCCTTAGGGTCTCAAAAAAGTTGGAAACATCAGTGAATGTCTCCTAGCTGCGACACTCTCTGAATCTTCTCTTGGTGCTTCTTTCCTCCTTGAAAGGAGAACTGCATGTGAGAATCTGTATCTGAATGTGCCTTTTTGTCAATTGTTGTGTTTATGGGATTTTGCTAGGTTGGAACAGTTAATCAGTAATAGTTACAGTATCTATTATTAGATAAATTGTGTTTTGCCTAACGTCGAGTAATTTGACCAGTTGCATCACATCTGGAATATACACTTCACATCTACCTTTAAAATAGGAAAAAGCTAGGGTCTAGACTACTTTCTTAAAAAAATATAGTGAGGGGGTCTAGTCTGGTCCATAACAACATATAGCCCCATGGCACTATGTGAAAACTACTGAGAAGTTAACCCAATACCTCCCCTCATCTAACATTGCCTAAAATAAATTGATTGTTTACTGATTCATTAATTGGACTCTTTTCAGGAACTTACTTAAGTGTAAAGTCTTGTTTTCAAATAGTTGTCATTTCTTTGCAATATCCATATCTAAGATTCATTCTCACTGTAAAAACGAAGGAACAACATGCACTTTACCCATCACCTTTCACAATTTCAGCACATTCTAAAACAATCTACAGCCAGATAAATACTTTTGAAATAGAGATTATGTTGTAGTGTAGAAAATGGCGCAACCAGTTTGCATATGACTAGCACCTCCCTCCCCAACCTCAACACCAAATATCAAAATGGTATTGCTCAATCTGTTTCAATGGTACTGATTGATAAATATAAACACAGTGGCCATAAGAGCAGCTCAGAGGCTAGGAGTACTGTGGCAAGCAACTCACCTCCTGTCTCCCCAAACCCTGATAAATATTGTAGAAGGTATGCAGGAAAACACTCCTGCACTTTCATGATATTTTTAATATCTATACAGTCTTAAGTGTAAAGTGTCTTTATTGAAGATTGCTTTTTTAAAATTCATTTATGAGATGTGGGCATCGCTGGCTGACCAGCATTTATTGTCCATCCCTACTTGCTCTCGAGAGGTTGATGGTGAGCTGCCTTCTTGAACTGCTGCAGTCTACCTGCTGTGGGTTGGCCCACAATGCCATGATGTAGGGAATTCCAGGATTTTGACCCAGTGACCATGAAGGAACAGCAATATTTTTCCAAGTCAGGATGGTGAGGAGAGGAACTTGGGGGTGGTGATGTTCCCATATATCGGCTGCTCTTGTCCTTCTAGATGGTTTGGAAGATGCCATCTGAGGATTGTTGACGACTTTCTGCACTGCATCTTGTAGATAGTACACACTGCTGCTACTGAGCATCAGTGGTGGAGGGAGTGGACGCTTGTGGATGTAGTGCCAATCAAGTGGGCTGCTTTGCCCTTGATGGTGCCAGGCTTCTTGATTGTTGGAGCTGCAACCATCCAGGCAAGTGATGAGTATTCCACTACACTCTCGGCTTATGCCTTGTAGATGGCAGACAGGGTTTGGGGAGTCAGGAGGTGAGTTGCTTGCCACAGTATTCCTAGCCTCTGAGCTGCTCTTATGGCCACTGTTTATATGGTGAATCCAGTTGGGTTTCCGGTCAATGGTAACTCCAGGATGTTGATAGTAGGGGATTCAGTGATGGTAGCAGCATTGAATGTCAAGGGGCAGTGGTCAGATTGTCTCTTATTGATGATGGTATTTGTGTGGCACAAACGTCACTTGCCATTTGTCAGCCCAAGCCTGGATTTTGTCCAGATCTTGTTGCATTTGAACAAGGAAAGTGTCTGGGGAGTAGTAAATTGATGTCTATAGAGCATGTTGACCTCATGATACCAGAAGATGTGTGTCTAAATCTTCATTCAAAAGATGGTGGCTCCAAAGTTGCAGCATTCCCTCAGTCCTGTACTGGAATATTGGTCCACATTTTCCGCTTAACTGTCCGAGCCACAAGCACCTGTTTAACTTGAATTGCAGTTAAACAGAAACGTATACAGGAAGTTTAGCTTAATTTGCTGAGTGAGATCAGATGGGATTTCTATTTTACTACCTAAATCATCCTTCTCTGTTGCCTCATCAAAAAATTCAGACTAGTTAGATGCAATTAGTCTGTAATAAATACATGCCTTTTGATATTAACTTTTATTTTGTTCCCTGATAGTTTTTTGTTCTACACAGATCAAAACAACTTCGAGCATAATAAAATGCTCATTATCCTATCTGGTTCCTTCATTGTGAGCTATTCGGCTTGGTTCTGTTCCTTGAACAAATAGCACTTCATCTAACTTAACTAAATTTAAAATTAAAACATCTTACCTCTTGCAGCTTTCCATCTGCACTGTTAAAATTCTTCACATAAATATACCATTTACTAACAATGTTGCTTTGAAAAATCTTGAAACATTTAATCAATGAAGCACTGAAAAATCGCTAGTGCGTGACAGAACAATGACAAATAATTAGACTGATCAAGGCAGCTTTTGAGCAATTTCTTCTCAGTCACTTTCATTTATTATTATTAACTAAATAAATCAAACATTGCAAGCAAACTAAAGCCAGCAACAGACTTTGACAATCATTGATTTGTCTTCAGTATAAAGTCAAACAAGCATGTTGTGCTCATTTGTGACAATAAGCCTCAAATTTACCGGGTGCTCTTTTGTGAAAAAAGTTATCTAAATCTGGACAGATTGCATCCTTCATCAGAACAGTGATCTGTATCTATGTGAATGGAGCCACTTTTGCACCTAAATGTTTGTGCGGTCAATTCCAATGAATTTTACATGTAATACAATAGACAGGTACACTTTGCAACTGGTGGCAAATGAAGTATTCTAGCTTTTCATTAACACTTTCCTCTACAACTATGACACCAAGAATACCATTACAGTTCGAAATATCACTCATCAGAACCTGCTTCTCAATCTGAAATGTTAATTCTGTGGCTCTCCACAGATGCTTTCTGGTCACCTGAGATTTTCCAGCATTTTTGCTCTTTATTATTTCAGATTTCCAGCATTCAGAGTATTTTGCTTTTATGTAGTTGTACTGGTGTAGTAAATGTTGGGTATGTAAACTTCTTTAAGGCATTCAAAAAAGTGTGGTAAACATACCTAATTTAGAAGGAAAGTCATAGAATTAAGGGGGAACTGATGAATAAGGCTACAAACTAAGTGTTTCAGAATGGGAAATGATTTTCACTGATGCCCCCAAAGATTGTTTTTGATAGATAGAATCCCTACAGTGTGGAAACAGGCCCTTCAGCCCAACAAGTCCACACTGACCATTGGAGCATTCCACCCAAACCCATCCCCCTATAACCCACTTAATCGACACACCCCTGAACACTATGGGCAATTTAGCATGGCCGATCCACCTAGCCTGCACATCTTTGGACTGTGGGAGGAAACCGGAGCACCCGGAGGAAACCCATGCAGACACAGGGAGAATGTGCAAACTCCATACAGACAGTTGCCAGAGGGTGGAATCAAGCCCGGGTCCCTGGCCTGGCACTGTGAGGCAGCAGCGCTAACCACCGAGCCACTGTGCCCCCTTTTCTTAAACTCAAGTCAGGGACAAAGTTTGGAAGGATAGTATATGGTGATGAGGATAGTTATATGCTTCAGGATGATCTCGACTAGATGATGAAATGGGCAGAACCATGGCAGAGAGAGTTCAATGCAGAGAAGTTTAAAGTGAGGGACCCTAGGAGATTAACATGGAAAGACTGTTTTCTAGAGGTGGCACAAAGCTGGAAAAGTGCAGGTGAATACAGTCCTCAGTGACACATACTGGAGGACAAGAGAAATTGAGGCTCTTGTCACGAAAAAGGGAGGCATCTGTCGGACTTAGACAGTTGGGATCATAGAATCCCTACTGTATGGAAGATGGCCATAGAATCCCTACTGTATGGAAGCAAGCCATTCAGCCCATCAGGTCGACACTACCCTTCAAAGAGAATCCCATTCAGACCCGTCCCCCTACCCTGCCCCGGTAACCCTGCATTTCCCATAGCTAATCTATCTAACCTGCACATCCCTGAACACTATGGGCAATTTAACATGGCCAATCCATCTAATGTGCACACCTTTGGACTGTGGGAGGAAACCCACGCAGACACAGAGAGAATGTGCAAACTCCACAGACAGCCACCTGAGGGCAGAATCGAACCAGGATCCCTGACACTGTGACGCAGGAATGTTAACCCTTGAGCCACCATGCTGCCTGTACAGTGCCCTACAAATGACAACGGGGCAGTAAGAGTAAACTTAGAAAAGGGGACATGAGATAGCTTTATCAAGTAGGATTAAGGAGAATCTACATACACATGAAGGGCAAGGGAATAACTTTTATTCTTTAATTCTTTTATTCTTTAGGGAGGGAACAGGGCCCCTTAAAGATCAATGAGGCTGTCTTATGTGAGGAATTACATGAGATGAATGAGATACTAATTCAATATTTTGCATCAGTATTTACTGTGGAGAAGGACATGGAAGCTAGATAGTTTGGGGAAAATAATTGTGATGTCTCGAAAAGTGTCCGTATTAGAGAAGAGGTGGTGCTGAAGGTGTTAAGAGGCATAAAGATAAATTAATCCCTGGGACCTGACGAGGTGTATCCCAAAATTTTGTGGGAAGCTAGGGAGGAGAATACTGGTTCTCTTGCTGAGATGTTTGTTATCATTGAAAGCCATTTGTGAGGTGCTGAAAGACCGGAAGGTGGATGTTACTGGGACTGGAGGGTTTGAGTTATAAAGAGGCTGGATAGGTTGGGACTCTTTCCACTGGTGTGTCAGTGATTGAGTGGTGGCCTTTTCAAGGTTTATAAAATATTGAGGGACATAAATAAGGCGAATCTTTTCTCTAGGCTGTGGGAGTTCAAAATTAGAGGGCATATTGTTAAAGTGAGAGGAGAAAGGGGCCTGAGGGGCAACTTTTTCACGCAGAAAATGGTTCATGTGTGGAATGAATTTCCAGAGAAAGTGGCAGATACAGGTGCAATTACAACATTTAAAAGACATTTGGACAGGTGCATGAATAGTAAAGGTTTAGAGGATATGGGCCAAACCCAAGCAAATGGGATTAGTTTAGTTTTGGAAACTTGGTTGGCATGGATGAATTGGTCCAAACAGTCTGTTTCGGTGCTATACGGCTCTATGACTGACTGACAGATATACTCCTTGGCAAAAGTACAAGTCAGGAGTTCTCCTTAGGTTAGGTAGTAGTACATCGAATGATCAAGGACAGGAGAGCGTGACTGCAAGACACGTGGCTCAGGAGATCCCAAGTATAGGGCTGAAGGAGCCTCAGCTCCTTGTCCTTATCTAAGATTCTTACTGCCTATGTGGACAGGGGAAGGCCTGCTGTTGATAAGCAAACTCATCATAGCGGCAACATATGGAGGCCATTCATGCAGTGGGTAGGGCGTAGGATATAGTATAGTCGAGGGGATAGATACTGCAGCCGTGACCAGGAGGCTGAATGCTGTATTGCCAGCCCAGTAGCAGAGCTATAGACGTCTCACTGTGGCTGAAAAAAAATTGAAGTGGGAGGAGGAGATCCAGTCATCATGATTTACCTGGAAACCAGCAATATTAGCAAAATTTTTGAAGGATCTTAAGGAGCTAGAGTTCAAGAACCTCACATCTAATAAATTCTGAATTGCTACCTGAGCCACATGCAAACCGCTACAGAGCCCAAAAGATCAGAGAGTTGAACGTGTAGCTCAAAGAGTGGTATGGGAGGCAGGGGCTTCTATTCAAAGGACACAGCACCAATCCCGATGTTAAAGGAAGCTGTTCCTTTCAGACAAGCCCCAACAAACCATGCTAGCACCAGGATTATGTCAGGTCATTCAGCTGGTGATTTAGAAGAGGGTTTATAACTAAGAGGGTTAGAGCACGTTCAAGTCAAGGAAATTTTTCTTTAAATGTAAAGCGAAGGAGTAATGTTACTGGACCTGCAACCCTAAGGCCCAAATTAATATTCAACCAAAGTAACTGGTGGAAATCAAATTCAATTAATTTGTCTCAGTAATTGTGGCCAAAAAACTGTTGATTGTTGTAAAAAAAATTAATCAAGAGATCTGGGGACAGGTGTGGAAAGGAGGTCACAGATTTGTTACTATCATTTTTAACCATGGAGCAGGATCTAAGGACTTTTGTTTCTGCTTCTATTTCTTATGCTCTTTCTAAGCGTCAATCCAAGGTTTATCTTTAGGCTCAACTAATTAGAACATTGCCATGGGGCCGATTGTGTGAGTTATTCCTTGCTTAAGCTTTCCCTGCTCAATGAATTGCCCTAGGCCTCATACCACTCCAATTCTGATCTCTGGGCATCACTGATGATCATATAATCTCTGAGAGCCATGACTACACCCAAAGCTCTGGAAACCATCACTCAAATTTCTGCCTTGTCTCCTATGGAACGTTTAAAGAGCACCTCATTGAGTGAGCTTTTGATTGCCTGTCCCAAGATGACCTGAGGAGGCTTGGTGTCCATCCTGAGTACATCTTGACAAACTTTACAACATTCTGCAGGACACAGAATTAAGCAGGAGATAATGAATACCAGTGAAAAGGAGGGATTTCAATCATGGGTGGCTTTGATCTTCACATAGATTGGCCAAATAAAATTGGCAGAGATAACCACAAGGTAAGACTCAAAGTGTATTCAGGACAGTTTCCTAAAACAATGGGTGTTAGGGATCTAACCTGGGATCAGACCATCTTAGGTTGGGACTTTTTTACAGTGCAGCATAGTAGGTTGAGGTTTAAACGTTATACAGTTTGATGAAGTCATGAGGGGCATAGATAAGGTGAATAGCGGGTATCTTTTCCCTAGGGGCAGAGGATTTCATGACTCAGGGCATATTTTTAAGGTGAGGAGAAGGGAGATTTAAAGAAGGGTTGGGGGCAACTTTTTTCCCCCACGTTGAATGGTGTGGAATGAATTTTCAGAGGAAGTGGTGGATGCGGGCATAGTTACAACATTTAAAAGACATTCAGTTAAATACATGAATAAGAAATGTTTGGAGGGATATGGGCCAAGCGCAGAAACTAGTTTAACTGGGATCATGGTCAGCATGGACAGGTTGGGCTGAAGAGTCTGTTCCCATGCTGTACAACTCTAAAGTGGCAAAATAAATGCAAATTGTTGCTGTTGAGAGCTCATCAGTTAAAATTTCTGACTGTAATGGACAACTCCCTGCATATTTTCGGCCCACCTTGGTAGTACTTCTACTCTTAAAGAACTGCACACTTATTTTCCCCTAGGCTAAGCGTTCCTGGTTCTCAGTCCACTAACAATGCGGAAGCATAACCTGCAATCCAAAGCATTTTCAAGTGATCAAAACGTAACCTTTTCAGACCTTTGCAGACTTATTTTTAAGTTCAAACTTAACAATAGGATCAATGAACTGCGGCTTTCACAACATTAAAATGGTCTTCTAAGCTCGAATCTGACTGACACATACTTTCTAATACATTACAATGTCACAAAATCCAAAAGGCTGAACGGGTACTGTGACAGAAAAGGTCAGGAGCAAATCAATATAAAGTTGGAAGTCTTGCCTCAATTGTTTGAGAAACAAGTTGAGTGGGTTATGGCTGACTGATCGGGCAAAAATAAATTAAATGCAGTTAGAAATGTCAATGCTGCTCGTCATCCTGATACTGTTGCAAAAGATTCTGTCTTTGCTCAAGAAAATATTGAAGACTCACTTAGGAACTTTTACAACACATTAACCAAACAGTTGTTGCTACTTGTACACGGAGGGCAAGTAAATTCTCAGATCTCGGCCGTCTACCTCTTGACGTCCAGAAGCATTGCCCATTGTAGCAATAATACCCAAAAAACTGAAATCAGGTCTGTATGACAATTCTCTTTAATTAACTCTCCCATTCTAGTTCCACCAACAATTCTCCAGTGCAAGAGATGACAAACTCAAATTTTGCATTATTTACGGAAAGTTTATTACTAATTCCATTTTTGCCAAATATACAGCCATGTGATTTATCTAAATATTTTCTCATATTAAATTACAAAAGTAAGCAATCATCATCAGTTAGTACTTTTGATTCCTCTGTAAAACAAGTAGCACCCATTACATTCCACCTGTAGCAAAACAAGTTATGCATATAATTCATCACAAGGATAACAACTCATTTTATATTTGAAGATAGATAAGTCAGACTATGATGAGATACGTTATGGATGATTGATTATAAATAACCACAGTATATGAATGTGCACTTACTGCTTTTCTGATATTTTCATACCAATTCCAGCGAACTTCCCATAATACTAAAGTGTCTGTGTGCTAGCTCAGTAACAAAAGGGGCATTATTCCCACTTGTTCCCTTCTAGGCTGCAACTAAAATTGTATTTTATCTAAAATTAAGAGAACACGCTTTCAAAATGCTCCTGTTAAAAGCAAGTCATGATTCATCCAAGAATGCTGCTGAAATACAAACATTTTATAAATTAACTGTAAATTAAGGTGACTGATAAATTTTGCATTAACTTGAACCAAATGGTGTGCAATGTTAGTTTATGCAGGAACTGATCTAACAGGAATGACAAAGTCGATTGTGTTCAAATTTAATGCCTAATCTAAATAGTCAAACCATTATAAAAGGATGCTGACTCATTAAATAAAAAGGAAAATTAGGTTCATTTCATATGACAATAAATTTCTCACTTCATTGGGAATGCAGGGAGAACAACTTAAAACTTGGCTCTTAATCCCAAAGATCCTACCAAGGCCACATGCTGAATGTTGGGACTCAATAATGATTTGAATCAAAGCAATTTAAATTAACAATTGAGTTTCACAGTTCGCTCTCAGGTACATGACAGCAAACTTCCATTTGGAACAAGTCAAGCTGAAATTAGATTGAGGTCTGGTGTATGCACTGTTCTCTATTTGATGCCATGCTTCATGACAAACGACAAGTGTGTTCTGATGCAAAAAGAGGCTACCCATCTTCACTTCATTCCACTTTCAGTATAATGAAATGTGAACAGTTTCAATCAGTGTAAAACCCACCACTGTTAAAATGTCAAGTTTGTACTCGGTATTGATTTGGAACAACAAAAGACAAAACATACCGTACAGTTTACATGAAGCAGTGCAAACTTCATTGAACAGTGACTAATTTAATCAAGATTAAGCTGGTGAATATAGGGCCAACTGGTAAACTTTCAGATAGTTTCCAAGTAAAAGGGAAGAATTTTTAAGTATTGCGTAGATTAGTTATTTAAAATTATCTCTGGAAGCTGCATTTTACACATACCTACTGTATTATAGGTAACTTTCACCTCAATACAGATTATTTTAAAAGGGGAAATTTACAAAACAGCATAAATGATCAATTATTACAAAATAATTACATTTCATAACGTTAATTTCTCAACAGCTTTGTCGCCTGAATACTGAATAATCTCATTTTGTTCACTAGACTTTATTTTATTGAGGGAAATGTCATTGCAACATATTAGGGTGCAAAACTTCTGTTGCTTTATCAACTGAAGGTCCTTTATGTCAAATGCAGAATTTCTGGTTCGGTGGAAGATCACTGATGGGCAGGTTGCAACCATAATTGCTCAAATATAATTTATTCCCAATGCCTTTCAGGGCAGTTGCAGAAAGAAAATCAGCTCATAAATAAATGCCTTCTTTCTGACAGAAAAGTTTTGCATCATGAGGATTCTACTGCAATGATCCAGTTTTTGACCTTGTAACAAAACGGCAGTTCAAAGGATGTTTAAATGCTACAAGTTTTATTGAGTGAAAGAATGCCTAAATGATTTCAGGTAATGCTTACTATCAAAATGCAGAACTTTAATGAAGTCTTAATAAGGAGTCACAAAACAAAAATGGGCTTAACAATCTTTGCAAAAGCTTTTGAAAGAATTCAAATTTAATCTTGAGTTATGGAACCTGTATTCATGTAAAATAAATGCACCTTCAGTGATGAAGTAAATTCCAGCAATTGTTTGAAAGAATAACATGTGACAGAATATTATATTGAAAAAGAGGTTCCATTGTATAGATGGGTCACACCAAAATTTACAGTACAAACTATGACTGAAAACAAACAAATCAAATCCAATTTAGTGACAATTGTGACTGCTTGCCAGCACTTAAATGCAGATTTCCTATGTTAACATAACTTACATTAAACAGCGTGACCCTGAACAGCACACCACAAATAAATAGTGATATTACTCACATAACAGACCTATTATGAGATGATATAAAGCGAGATTTGAAATCCTCAAATGAAAAGGAACATATTGCAAAAGATGAACCAGTACAACAGAATGCCCAATTCTAACAGCTGACACACACAAAGTCAACCACCTATTCAACCAGTCATTTCAGGAATGTTACACAAACAGCTGCAAATTCACGGGGAAATGAGACACAATTTTGAATGACTGTAATTGGAAATGTTAAATAAATGTTGTGGCCAGCACAATTACCAAATTTAAAAATCTCGAAGCAACTAAATTAGTAAATTTTGTCTCTTTATACATTGGAAGTGAAAGGTATTTTCATAGGTTTTCTTTGAACTGCCCATTATAGATGCCCAGAGAGTTCAAACAGATCACATCATCATGACTCACCAACCTCTAGTCAAGGTTGCAATCAGCGAAAGATCTGATGCTTAACCCAACAGCATGGGCAAACTTGTTAGAACTATAAAATACAATTCAGTCTTAGGGAAAGAAATAAGATTTGTAGAACTGATGAAATTAAGCAAATTTGAATGGACAGCAACAAAAAACATGCAACCTAAAGCCTGCTGATATTCCCAATGCCAACTGTTATTCAGCAGCATTTTTTTTCCTTAGAATCTAATTGAATAGGTGGAAGGAAATCTTGATCCATTTAAAACTGAAGCCATTTCTGTTTGTCCCTTATAATGCACATAGATGCTAAGAGGACTGACAACTTTGACTTGTGACCAAGTAGAAAACAATCAAGCCGAAATCATCCTCAAGTTTCGAGGAATAAAATAGGTAAATCTTTTGTTTTAAAGTCTTCACAAATAGTAGTACTGAGGAACAGAATATTTAGCAGGGACTATGAGGAATGTACAGCTGCATAATGTAAACTTCTCAGTAACAAACATACAAAAAAGCATAGTTTACAATTAAAAAATATTTCAGAATTAACTTTTGTTTTTAGAAAAAGCATACATTATTTGGTCAATACATTTAAAATGACAAACAATCTTTATATGTATTATTCACTTGTACTACTAATTACTACTGTGCCACATTTCCTGTCACAACATTCGTCTGCTGAACCCTGACAAAGTAAGTGATAGCAATGTGGAGATAATTTAAAACGCTATCAAAATACCAAAGTATACTGATTTGTGCAAATGTAAACTGTAATGAATGGAACCCAATATTCTGAAATCTAGTGCATTTTTAAGAACTGCAACAAGTATTTTAGTTTTAGTGCTTGCATGATTTTTTTTCCCAAATATACAACTTGACTAGTTTTGAGCATTTGGCCTTTCTTTAAAATAAAGCAAAAATTTGTCACAGAGTTCCACCAAACAAATGTAAATCATGAAAATTAAATCAGTTACACAACTAGCAAAGACAGGGGTCATCTTACTGGAGTCACAGGTCAGTTATGGCGGTCATAAATATACTGTACAACTGCAGTTGCTGGTTCACTCAGCATTCTAACAGTGAAGGCTACAATACCAGTGGTCATTGATCAGAGAAGTTAGTGTTCAAGTAATGAATATTCTTAGACTGGTGGTTGGGTCCAACACAGCGACAATTTTAAATGCACTGTTTTATAAAGGCAAACCCAAACATCAGCCTAGCGGAAAGTGAAATAAAATCAAATCATAACTAGTGAAACTGGGTGCTCAAAAGTTAATTTTGGAAATAACAACACAATAGATCACTAGTAATAAATGACCAAATGAAACATGTGAACAAGTCAAAGTGTGTGCATTTTGAAAGTAGCCCAATGTTAGGAGAAATTACAAGAATCCAGTTGAATATTTCGTTCAGAGATGCAAGTTGAACTACGAAGGCAGGAAGATGAATGGACTTTGCCAAAACATATTTTGTTTCCTCCTCTCTCAGCTCAACTTCTGCAGATGTCAGCGTACTTAAAAATTGAAGGAAAGAAGTTGTAAAAAGATAATATGCATATTTTGCTCTACCCTGTGGAAAGTCTTAACCTGCAGGAGCCCAGGCGACTTGATGCTCGTGCATTAACTTACATTACACTGATAACATAACAAGCTATTGCAAGACTGAAATTCTCCAGGAATACTAGCTGAATCCATGAAAACAAAGATGCAATTGACAATTTCTACTTTACATAATTGGGACCAAATTTTCCATATGAATCACTGTAACACAACTGTTTTAAAAAAGGCTAATAAAAACACATCTCCAGAAAAGTGGCAGCAACATCCCCAAAACAATCTTAAATCTGACTAACCTGGTCTTCACTGAAGATAGCATTAGTCCATAGGCACAAGTTCCATGCCTAGGATTGGTAGGCAGTTGGTTACATATCTTAAAAACCAATTACCATCATTGAAGTCTGTGGGTTTGTTGCAAACAGTGGGAGCTCATGAATTTCCTTGTCAGCAGTTGCTAAGTTTCAGCTGCCCTCTGTAGGTTTTTGGAACTGTTTCAGTGGCTGTCAATGATGAGTTGATAAATTTTCCTGAGCTATTACATATATTAGATCAATCACCAGAAGTACCGTACAATGAAAAGCACATACAATACACCTGGAATCACATTAGAAACACAAAATTAAGCATCAGAGCTTGTGCAGAAATCAATAAAATTGCTCCTCATTTATTTCCTTGTTCCCAACACACCCATCAAAAATTAAAAATATTAATCATCCAGCATATTTCGTAACACACTGATTAAATGTTTTAGCCCATAAATGTACTCCTCATCTTTTGTGTTGCTAGGGAACACATGTGCAAAGTCTATCATTCTTACATCAACCTGTGGAGGCTCCTGAAACATGCTGGAGGTATGCATCAAATCCTTCTCCAATTGTTTTATTTCATTGCCATTTGGCTGTCCAGGCGAAATGAGAGTTAAGCATTTGCATATGCTGTGGTCTTGTTCTGCATTCTTCAATTGCAGTGGGACCATGCTTTGATGTGCTCTGAAACACCCCTTCCTGTGAAGTGCGTACATATTGGAAAGGCTCTGACCAACTGAAGCTTCCACCATTCTGTTCTCACTAGAGTTCATGACATGTACATTATTGTTGTGTTCCACTACTTCACCAGTTCGCTTTGTTCCCTTTGGTGCTGCTAGTTTATGGGGTGTATCTCCAACACCCATCGCTGTCAGCTGAGGTGATCCCTCATAAACAAACAGTAAAGAGCTTGCATAGAAACAGAGCTTACTTTGATTCTCAAACCACTGCAGTATCCTTTCAACCTCTCGAATACTTGACGCAACAGCGTCCTTCCTCAAACAGCTTCCATCGTGGAAGAATCTTGATAGACCTGAGAAAGATTGGCAAAATAAAATTCAAGTGAAAAGCACAATTCCATTCCTATTCTTACTATTAAAAGAAAATGGGAAAGCAATGTTTCTCTCCAGAACAGCATTGATGATATTGTTGAAGCAGGCAAGCAGAACAGCAGATCAGCAACATGTGTATTGGGAGGTTGCGTGCGAAGTAGAAACCCTTGCATTTATTGAACACCTTATTCAACCACAGAATCTCCCAACATACTTTTTAACAGTTAAGTAGTTTTGCAATTTGGGAAATGTGGTAGCCAAGGTAGAATGTCCCATGAACAGCAATGCAATAATGAACAATCTGTTTAGTACTATTGATCAAGGGATAAATATTTGACAGGACACTGGGCATAACTCTTCTACTCTTTTTCAAATAATGCTATGCCCAGTTGGGGCGGCGGGCAGCAGTGCAGAAAGGGCCTTCTTCTAACATCTCATCTGAAGAACGCTACCTCCAGTTGTGCAGCACTCCTTTGGGACTGCACTGCAGCATTGGCCTTCACTACTTCCTCAAGTCTCTGGACTGAGATTTAACCTGCAACCTTCTCACTCACATGAGACAGAACCACAGTTGACACTGCCTAGACTCCTAAGAATAGAAAACTGGACAGCACAACCTGGTAGTATAACTACATGGCACATGCACATTGATTCGGTCCATTTGAGAAGTATCTGGACACAACTGATCTCTTTCAAAGCATCTGTATAGAAGAAGTGAGATGAAATTTGCTGCTGTATGGAACTGACAGACCATCACATCAATCCTAATACATACAAATCCCGGTTGCCACATATAACACATTAAAAATTTTTGCTCACATTACAGTTCATAGTCAATATTTTATAAACTAAACAGTCAGCCTTTATAACCATCCACATTAACAGTATGATTTTTAAGTTGGAAAGAGCATTTGTTGATGACACTTAAGCATGCGTGTAAAGATTTATCACCAGAAAAAGATATTAAATTCACTGTCCATTTCACCAGAGACACTAGCTCTGACCAATTCTTTTTACAGTTTATAGATCGTGTGCTAAATATTTGAATTCTAGAACAAAAAGTTTCAATTTCTGCAATTAAAAAGTTATTGAATGCAATGGGAAATTTCCTAAAACAGTCAAATCACTTGAACTCACTACAAAAGCTAATATAAGCATGAAGTTAAACATCTTCCCCTCAGGAAGTGTGTACCATGTTATACCAAAATAAAGGCACTTTTTCATATGGAGATTTTGCATCAGTTCAATAACGAAAATGGTATTTTTACGGTCAAACATAGAACAGTACAGGTGCCTCAGCCCACAATGTTGTGCCGATGTATTACCCTACTAAGATCAATCTACCCTGCATACCCTACAGTTTACTATCCTCCATGTGCTTTCCAAGAGTCGCTTAGAAGTCTCGAAAGTATCTGACTCCACTATAACTGCTGGCAGTGCATTCCATACACCCACTACTCTCTGTGTGAAGAACCTACGTCTGACATCTCCCCTATATCTTCCTCCAATCACTTTAAAATTATGTCCCCAAGTAATAGTCATTTCCACCCTGGGAAAATGTCTCTGACCATCCACTCTATCTATGACTCTCAGCATCTTGTACACCTCTATCAAGTTTCTCTGCATTTGTTTATGGCTACCACTGTCAGTCAATCTGTTGTGAAGCGCATGAGTACAATTTGGCTTCTTAGTCTGCAACATCGCAAGAAGTGATTCGGTCCATCCTGCCTGTATCAGCTTATTTGTAAGAGTTCGCTTTTTGCCCATACTTTTTTTTAATTCAAATCAAGTATTTGTCAGATTCCCTGTACAAAGTTACTATTGGATCAGTTTAACCACTCTTTCAGGCAGTACATTCCAGACCATATCAATTCATTGCACACAAATGTTTCTTTACGATACTTAGCGTTTTTTGGTCAAAAAGCTTAATTTTGCGTCTGGTTGTAGTGTCTGCCATTTTAAATCAAGTCAACGAGAAGAAATTGTCAAAACTGATCCATTTTCTTGAGCATTTCCATCTAATTTGTCTCTTAAACATCACAATTTGCAGAACTTTCTCTGTGCTGTAGACTTCTTGGGCTGTGTGTTGTGGGCACAGTGAGTACAGTAACCCATAGAATTCTGGAACTTTAACCAAGTAATGCTCAAGGACTGATAAAATGTTTCAAATTAGGATGTTATAAGAGTTGCAGGAGAACTTTCCTTTGTCCTGTGATGTTAGTGTCACAGGATTAGAAGGTACTGCTAAAGAAGTTTGACACCTGACACCAATGTTTCTCACCAATTATCAGCTCGAAGCTGTGTGTTGTCCAGACCTTGCTACATGAAGACAGTGACTGTTAATAATCTAAAGAGTTGTGAATGAAACTATACAATCATGAGCAAACATCCCCAATTCACACCTTATGGTGGTAGAAGGCCACTGAAGCAGCAGCTGAAGACTGGCCTAGTACAGTACAATGAGGAATCAGGTAGTGCTTGTCTCCATATTCCCACAAGGAGGAAAATGACACCAAAGTTAGAGCAGCTGCATGATTAACGATATGGAGCTGAAACTATAATACAAATAGATTTATTTTCAAAATATAAAGGTTCAGTGATTTAGTGACAAGTCACTTAAGGAGTGAGAACAATCTCTCCACAATTGAGATCATATTGGGCCTGAAGGCACACAAGGAAGAAAAAGACAGGCATTCATAAAACTGTTGTTACCCTCTACAACTACATGGTATACGGAAATGTTTTACAGTACTAATGGATTTAATACCCATGTTTATTTTCATTCTCAGGATGCGGCAAGTCTACATTTAGTGCTCATTCCTCAATGTCCTGTCAGGTTGCTGGAGGGCGCATCTTCAGTTAACCACAGTGTGGGATCAGTCATATAAGATTAGATGAGGTAGGGGGCAATGTTTCCTGCAGAATGTTACTGGGTTGTTGCATTTTTATTAATATCCAGCACTATTCCAGGACAATTTCACAAAAGTCCAAACGTGGGCGTTCAG
This sequence comes from Stegostoma tigrinum, assembly GCF_030684315.1. Lineage (NCBI taxonomy): Eukaryota > Metazoa > Chordata > Chondrichthyes > Orectolobiformes > Stegostomatidae > Stegostoma > Stegostoma tigrinum. The sequence continues at coordinate 49,921,066 of NC_081373.1, forward strand.
TTTCGCAAATTGACACAGTAGGGTTTGGACTCATTTCCTGGAGGCTGTTACACAAGTAACATACAGACAAGACAATTATTCCCAAACCAAATCAGCCGGGGAAATATCTAGGATACTATAATTAGTAACAGTGTCCCTCGGCTGAGAAGTAAACAAGAAACCAGCTACAGTCAGTAGTGCCAACCAAAAGTGGAAGGATGTAACCAGGTAGGAAGGGGCATGATTCCTCTGATTTCTTTAGACGATCAAATGAGTTGGATTGCTTCTGCTGAAACATTTTCAGGATGCTCCATGCTTATGATAATTCTTATTTTTATTATTCATTCACGGGATGAGGGCATCATTGGCTAGGCCAGCATTTATTCCTCAATTGCTCAGACAACAGTTAAGAGTCAACCACAGTGCTGTGGATCTAGAATCACACATAGGCCAGACCAGGTAAGGATGACAATTTCCTTCCCACATTAGCAAACAGGTAGGTTTTTCCAACAATCAACAATAGTTTTGTGGTCATCATCAAACTCTTAATTCCGGATTTTTAAAATTGAAATCAACTTCCACCATCTGCCATAGCAGGACTTGAACTGAGGTTCCCAGCACATTACCTGGGTCCCTAGATTAACAGGCCAGCAAAAATACCACTAGGCCATCGCCTCCCCTAATTAACAAATAGCTGATCGAAATTTATTGTAGCAACAGTGAAAGAACATTAATATAGTTCCAGTTCACAGTTCCTAGCCTCTGACCTACCCTTCTAGTTGCATTCCTTAAATGGCTAACCCAGTTCAGTTTCTGGTCAATGGTAACTCTCAAGATGTTGTTAGTGGGGTATACAGCAATAAACATCAAGGGACAATGGCTAGATTCTACATTGTTGGACGTGGTCATTGCCCAGAATGTTCTGTGGCGTGAATATTATTTGCCACTTATCAGCCCAAATCTGGACATTGTCCTAGTCTTGCAGCATATGGACACAGGCTGCTTCAGTACCTGAGGAGTTGTGAACAGTGTCGAACATTCTGCAATCATCAGAGAACATCTTCACTTCTGATCATTTTATGGAGGGAAAGTCATTGATGAGGCAGCTTAAGATGGTTGGATCCATGGTGCTAACCTGAGAAACTCCTATAGTGATGTTCTGCTACTAATATGCTTGACCTCAAAAAACCACAACCATCTCCCGTTTGTGCTAGATATGATTTCAACCCAGTGACACTTCTCCCCGATTCTCAGTGACTCAAGTTTTGCCAGGCCACTTTGATGCCACATTTGGTTAAATGCTGTCTTCATGTCAAGGGCAGTCACTCTCGCCTCACCTCTGGAATTTTGATCATCTTTCCATGCTTGAACCAAGGTTCTAAAGAGGAGTTGAGTAGATCTAATCTGTTGATTGTAGGATCACTTAGTTCTGTCTACTGCATGCTGCTTCTCGTGTATGGCACACAAATACTCATGTGTTGTAGGTTCACCAAGTTGGCACCTCATTTTGTATGCCTGCTTTTGCTCCAACGCATCCACTTCAGGCTGGTCTCATGACATGTTGACAATTATGATAATCACTTCACCTGATGAAGGGGTAGTGCTATAAAAGTTTGAGATTTCAAATAAACCTGCTGGACTACAACCTGGTGTCATGTGACTTTTGACCACGATGGCAATGTTACAGGGATAGACACAGTAGTGCTGTCACAACATGATGCTGGGTGTCACAGTGAAGGTGTGACTTTGTTTGTACAACTACTATGAAGTAGACACTCCTAGCCTATGCTGTCATGGACTGACAAATCTGTGGCAGGTAGATTGGTGAATACATGGCTAAGCAAGTTTATCTCTTCTGCAGATCCAGTCCAGCACTTAAAGGCCTTTAAGATTAGACAAGCTCAGCCAGTACCGGTGCATTGCAGTCTTCTATCCAAAGCATGGTCTGTGCTCTTGTCACTCTCAGTGGCTCCTCAAGTGGTGTTCAACATGGAGGAGTACAGATTCATCAACCAATCAGGGGGAAAGAGGTAAAAATCAGGAAAAGGTCTCCTTGCCCATGTTTGATCTGATGTATTGAGCCTCTATGGGATCCAGAGTCAATGTTGAGGACTCCTAGGTAAACATTGTTCCAACTGTATACCACTGTGCCACCACCCCTGGTGCAGCTGTCCTGCCAGTAGCAGTTTGATACAACTGTGCAGTTTGCTAATCGATTTCAGATAGTATTCAATAATCAACCACATTACTGTGGGTCTGGAGTCACATGTAAGCCAGACCAAGTAACAACAGCATAATTCCTTGGCTATGTTCTATCCCAAGAAGGCACAGTGAAAGCTGAAAGGGAAATCTTTTCATAAGGACTGCAATAGGAATTGGAACTGGAGGCCACTGTGCCTTTGTCAGTACGACAGATATTCAGCATGGCACAATAATGTTAACTGTGGTTGAAGGCAGATTTCAAACTCGACAGCAATTAAAAACAACCAAGACATACAAGCATAGATCCTCTGATTTTTTTGTCTAATGAAGTAGCAGTACTAAATACCCAACGTTCATCTACACACCTTTAACGTTTTAACATTGTGTTTAGAAAACTAAAACCAAAACCTAAAGTTGTATCCTGAGGGTTACCCATGACAACAGATGTGGGGCAGTTTTGTGCATTGTACTAGGGTGACCTTATTCTAACTTGTTCAGGTCCAGAAGACCTTACTTGAATGCAGAGCAGGATATTGGTCCTGTGCATTGCCTAAAGCCCATCTGTTTCTCCCGGTGAGTGCACCTTAAAATAATGAGAACATTTTGACAGTTGCATTGTACAAAAGCACCAGGAGATTGAGTATTAATATGTTACATTATAAAACTGCATGCCCTACTGAAAGCCTGGGATCCAGACTTTCCCAGCAACTCCGTACAACATGGAGTCCTCCTGAGTCCATGCCAGAACCCATTACTCAAATATTGCTGTAGGGCATGGAATGATCCTTAATTATTTTGACATCTCCAAACCTATTTCCATCTTAGAGAAGATCAAAGGGAGACCTAACAGATGTGTACAAAGTTATGAGGGGATTTGATCAGAATAGATAGGATGAAATTTCCACTGACAGTAAGTAACCAGATGACAAAGATTTAAGATCATTAGCAAATGTACCAAAGACATCAAATAGATGTGTTTTCTTTTCCATAGATGACTTGGAAAACTCCATCAGAAAACAGATTCAAAAGTGACTCCAAAAGATAGCTAGATAAATACTTGAGAAGGAAGAAGAATTGTTATGGGAAAGAGCATAGGAATTAAATAATCAGATAGTTTCCACAAAAGCCAGTACAAATATGATAGACCATAGTGTAATTCATTTGCATGAGTGGCCTGAAAATGGATGTTAATTAAGAAGTCCTTACATTTACAATGTAATAAAATGTGCCAAGTCACTTAGCAGGAGCATTGTTAAATAAAATTTCAGACATTCATAGCTTTTGAGGCACATGACCAAAAAGCTTGGTAAAACAGTTGAGCTTTAAGGACACTGGGAAGTGAAACAGAGAGGTTTTGGATGGAATTCCAAAACTTAGTGCCTAGGAAACCGAAGGTGCAGCTATGAATGGAGCACTTAAAATCAGGATGCACAAGGGACCAGAATTAGATTGGCACAAATATCTTGGAGTGTTTGCGCGTGCAGCGGGCGGGGGGTGCTGTGGGAGATGACAGAAATAGCAACAGACGTGGTCATGGAGGGATTCAAAATCAATGACAAGAATTCTAAAGTCAAGACACTGCAAGACTGAGTGCTATTGCAGGTCAGAGCATTGTGAAAGCATAGAACAGGATTTGGGGTGAATTAAAACACAGCCAGAGTTTTGATGCCTTTATGTTTATGGAGGGCAACATGTTGGACGTCAACCAGATCTGCACTGGTCCAGTAACTCAAAGGGTGTACCGGTGGACAGTGGTACTTCCTGCTATTTTTGCTATTTATACATGATTTCAACTACTGTCTTAAATCATAGATCCCATGATCAGTAGATCAGAGAAAAAAACCTTAAGCAGTGTAATTCTCCATCCAGATTATGGCAACTGATCTCAATTTATTTCTTTTTGATTTGCTTTATTTCTACCAACTAACCCAGTTTTTGCAGACATGACTAATTTTTAAAAAGTGGAGATCAATTAGCTGATATAATCTCCATGTGTCTCTCGATAGAAAAACTGCACATACAAGGTAGGTGTCCAAAATATGCAAAAGAATGGATATTGAGGTAATGTATATAGATGGGGGCTGAACAACTGGCATCAAGTGACGCAAGGATTCAGAACCCCAGACGGTGGGTCCAATACAACCATTTTACTTCTAAATTCAATCATGGTATGTGGCTGTTGTCGGTTGGGCCAGCATTTATTGCCAATCCTTGGTATCTTCTTGAACTGCTGCAAACCATCTGGCGTAGATACATCCACAACGCTGTTACGGATAGAGTTCCAGGGTTTTGACTGAGTAAGACTGAAGGAATGGCAAAATATTTCTAAGTCAGGATAGTGAGTAGCATGGAAGGGAACATGCAGGCAGTGGTATTCTCTACATTTGCTCTATTTGTCCTTGTCCTTCTAAATGGTGAAGGTCATAGATTTGTAAGGTACTGTCTGAGGAGGCTCACAGAATTTCTGCACCGCATCATGTAGATAGTACACACTGCTGCTAGTGGTGCAGGAAGTGAATGCTTTCGATGTGTTTCCAATCAAATGATCTGTTTTGTCTTGGATGGTATCAAACTTCTTGAGTGTTGGTGGAGCTGAACACCAGGCAAATGAGGAGTATTCCATCACACTTTTGACATGTGCGTTCTAGATAGTAGAGTGAACACTTGTAGGACTCCTAGCCTCTGATATGTTCTTGACGTACAGTAGTTATATGACTAATCTAGTTCAACCCCCAGGGTGGGGGAATTCAGCAATAGCAATGGTATTGAATGTCAAGGAGTGTTGGAGATCATGTCATGTTATCTCATGTTGGAGATAATCATTGCCTCGCACGCGTACGATGTGAATGTTACTTGCCAGTTGCTAGCCCAAACCTGAAAGGCCGCTTGCCTTTATTTAGACATTAACTGCTTCAGATATATGTGGAATCGTGAATGGTGCCGGTCATTGTGCAAACATCAGTGAATATCCCCATTTCTGACCTTCTGATGGAGGGAATGTCATTAATGAAATGATTGGACATGGTTGGGACACTAGGGTACTACTCGAAGGAGCTTCTGCAGGGGCAACCTGACGCAGAGATGACCACCATATCCATCTTCTTTGGTGTGAAATAAGACAACTGCAATGGGCAAGACAGCCTGGGCAAAGGAAACCAACAGGAGAGAAATTTAACATCAGGTACTAAAATCCAGTGGCCATAAAATTGGAGGATTAGTGGCCATGAATGGAATATGACAAAGTTGGTGACATTCATTTTTTTTGGGAGGCTGTGACTAAGCAGGCTCAGGAGAAGTTAGGTAGCCATGATAGGATGATAGACAGATAATAAAGCAACTTCCACATTGTTTAAAAAACACAGGTGCTGCCTTTCATTACTTTGAGTACTGAAATACTATAAAGGACCATTAATAGAAATAAGGAAGCTCTTTATTCGAAAGGGCATCATACTGACTAGGAAGTTAACCCCAGAATTTTGAAAGATAAGTTTCTCATTGATATCTCATTGGGAAGAGATGTGTATTCTCACTGATAATTCTGAAATACACTTAGAACTGCAGCTCTGCAGCCACCAGGAAGTGTATGCGATTAAGACTTACTAACTGACTGTCATTAATCAATGTAAAGGGAAAAGCAAATAGAATTAAATGTCAGAGCACGCATTTGCAGCACATTCCTGTAGGTGAGGAAATGCAATTAATGCTCACATATTGCATGGCAGAACCTTCCAAACCTATGACTGCTACCAGCTGGAAGGACAACGGCACCTGATGCATGGGAATACCACGTCCTGCTAGTTCCCCTCCAAACCGCACACTATCCTACCTTGGTACCATATCGGTTTTCTCAGCCTGTTTGGAAGACATGATTGCAAAGATAAAGTTCAGTTTGCTAAGGAACTGGTACTTCATCAAAGGGAGGTAATGAGTCCTCCAGTTACATGGTTCAAATCCATCTACATGAGACCTCGGTGCCTGTAACTCACTCGGAAGCCACATAAACAAGGTACTGAGATAAGAAGGGACACGCCAGTACATACAGCCAACATCTGCTTTGTTTGAATTTCTTTGCGAGTTGGGGGGCACGGGGAGATGGAAGGAAGAGAAAGTATTCTTAGATATCAATTATTTAAATTATTTGAAATATTTCTATGTAGTTGAATAGAGCAGGAAAAGGTTAGCTGCAATTTAACTTGTTCCTGTGTTCAATTACTTTTATTTAAAGTACTTTACAGCCCTGGCCAAAGAGTCTGATAATTTCACTTTGTTGGCAGGATCAGGTTATCGTAGATAACTTATTACATTTGGCGAATGCTTCAGCAATATAACAAAATTACTAACACAGCATCTTTAACTTATTATAACATCTCTAGATACTGTAGAGTAGCTGCATCAAACAACAGAGGCACTAAGGGGTTCTTGTGTATGAATTACAAAAAGCTAGCACCCAAACTTTTATTTGTATTTATTCATAGGATGAGCATATCTTTGACAAGGCAAATATTTATTGCCCATCCCTAATTGCCCTATGGCTGGGAAAGAATCAACCACATTACTGTGGGTCTGGTGTCAATGGCAGGCCAGGCTGGTAAGGAAGGCAGTTTCCTTCCCTAAAGGGCATTAGTGAACCAGATGGGCTTTTCCTGACAATTGACAATAAATTCATGGTTGTCATTAAACTCTCAATTCCAGATTTTTACTGTTGATTTCAAATCCCACCATCCGCCAGTGATAAACCACTAGGCGATTGCTTCACTGTGGGAGGCAATTCAGTGGGTAATGGGAAAGACAAATGGAATGGTGGTTGTTATTTCAAAGGGAATGGAGAATAAAAATAAGGAAGTCTTGCTAAAACTATACAAGGCATTAGTTTGACCACACCTAAAATAGTGTGAAAATTTTGATCCCCAAGGCAAGATATACTGTCATGGGAGACAGTCAACAGCAGATTCATTCGGTTGATCCCAGGTATGGAGTTACTGCCATGGGGAAATTCAGTAGGTTGGCTGTACTCATTAGAGTTTACAAGAAAGACAGACTCTCTTATTAAATCATAAAGGATAATTAGGGAGCTTGGCGGAGTAGGATGTGGGGAAATTGCACAATGCATTTATATTGAACCATACTTTCCCTTATGACATTTACAATTATCAGACTGTTCAATGAGCAATACTTCTGTCCTTAAGGTGTTAACTGCCTGAACATATTTGCTTTGTATTGCTAAATGGATGTTGAAGCCTGACTAATTTAGCAGTAGTAGATCAAGTACAACCTACTACAGGACAGTAGACATAAAATAAAGAATAATAATTATCATCACTGCTTAAAAGAGCATAATGACTCTTGCAGTTCGAGTATCCCTGCAATTACTCTCATTGTTGGTTACTGCAGGTGTCAGCTTCCATTAACTCTGGTAGATATCATGCTGTGGGCTGAAGATTCTCACCTCGAGTATCCCAAATTTAACTCCCTCATCGTCGATGATTATTCCTTTAGGTGCCGAGACCTTGAACTAGAGGACATAATCTTAGAGCAAGGGGTGGCCCATTTAGGACAGAAATCAGGAAGAGATTTTATTCTCCAGGTATAGTAAATATATGGAATTCTTTACCACAGAGGGCTGTAGGCTGGGATAGACATTTTTAATCAGTAAGGAAATTAAAAGTTATGGGGAGAAGGAAGGAAAGTGTAGTTGAGTATTATCAGATCAGTTATGATCTTACCTAACGATGGAGCAAACTTGACAGGCTGAATAACGTATTGCTTGTAAATTTTATGCTCAGCATTTTGACACAAAATCATACCAAATCATAAATTTGTTCATAATGCTATGATTTAATGAGTACCTGAAAGGAGAAATGAGAGATGGAGGAATGGAAAGATTTCAGACAGCAATTCTAGAACTTTAGGCCTTAGCAGCTGAAGGAATAATCATCAATGATGAGGTAATTAAATTTGGGATACTGAAGAGGTGAGAATCTTCAGCCCACAACATGATATCCACTAATGTTAATGGAAGCTGACACCTGCAGTAACCAACAATGAGAGTAGTTGCAGGGATACTTGAACTGCAAGAGTCATTATGCTCTTTTAAGCAGTGATGATAAATATTATTCTTTATTTTATGTCTACTGCCTTATAGTAGGTTGTACTTGATCTACTACTGCTAAATTAGTCAAGCTTCAATATCCATTTAGCAATACAAAGCAAATATGTTCAGGCAGTTAACACCTTAAGGACAGAAGTATTGCTCATTGAACAGTCTCATAATTGTAAATGTCATAGAGGAAAGTATGGTTACCAGTCTGAACGCTTCAATATTAATGCATTGTGCAGTTTGCAGATGGCTACGAATCAGTGCTACCAGGTAACTCATTTTTAACACTGGTTATGACACAAACAGTTTCCCAATTTAGTATAGGGATACATAATGTTTTCCTTTTTTTTAAATATTAGAGAATGCAACAAGATTGAAAACAATAAATGCTACTAAACTGGGCATCAGGATTGAGTGATGAACAGGGCGACTGGAGGTTTCACAAACATTTTGGTGAAACGAGCAGACCAAAACAAAGGCAGACAAAGAGAAACCCATCTTCATGTTTAAAACACAAAAAAAAATTCGGCACCTGTAGAATTTATGGAATGCATACATCTAATCTGTCCATCTCATACACACAGATGGATCATATATATAACCAAGAAACTCCAAATGTCCATGGGAGTACAGGAGAAGTTAGCTCAGCTAAAAGCACACAGCTTATAGTAAACAGTATTGATGACCTTTCTGTTGTTTGACCAACTGGGACAATTCTAACTGTTTCAGCATTTGCTTGCAAAATTATTAGGAATTAATTGAATGATAGGTTCCATTTGGGCTAGGTAAACTTGTCGATCATTAACCATCTTTCATTCTATAATTAGGTCTGCTATTACTTATAACAATGTTCTCTCTAAATGTCTCTGTTGGATAGACTGGGGAAAAAAGATTATCCTTTATTTTAAACTACTTGTACATGAGAGGCAATGGCCTCATGGCATTAACACTGGATCCAGAAACCTAAATAACATTCTGGGGACGTGGGGACCCAGGGTTCGAATCCCACCAAGACAGATGGTGGAATGTGAATTCAATAAATATCTGGAATTAAGAAGCTAGTGATGACTATGAATCTATTGTCGATTGTCAGGAAAATCCATCTGGTTCACTAATATCCTTTGGGGTGGGAAAGTGCCATCCTTACCTCGTCTGGATGACATATGACCTCAGACCCACAGCAATGCGGCTGGCTCTAAACAGCCCTCTGGGCAATTAGGGATGGCCAATAAGTGCTGCCTAGCCAAAGATGCCTCATTCTGTGAATGAATAAAAAAAGACCTACTGGTGCCCATCCCTTGCTAATTTAGTTTAAACTCTCCCCAGACACACTAGTGAGCCTCCCTGTGAGGATATCAGCCCTACTCCTGTCAAAGCGAAACCTGTGCCTTTTGAATAGGGGCTTTCTGTCCAGAACTGGTCTCAATGTCATCTTTCTTCCCGCACTGTCTCTTGCCATTCACTGATCTTCCCGATCTGCCTATTTCTAGCTGGCATTTGATATTGGGGCGAATCCAGAGATGACAAATGTACCTTTAAAGTCTTACCTTTTAAACCTTGCTCCCTAGTTCCTGAAAATCTATCTCTCTCTCTCTTCTATATATATATATATATATATATAGGTGGCACTAACATGTACGTGTATTTCTGGCTGATTTCCTTCCCCTTGCAGAATATTCTGCATCCTCTTCATGATGTGCTTTATCATAGTCCATTCTTGTCACTGCCTTAGTAATCCAAAGGCTCAGTGGACATGGGCTGAAATTTCACCATGGCAGATAATGGAATTTGAATCCAATTAATGAAATCAGGAATTAAGGGTTAGTCTAATGGCAACCATATAACCATGAACAGTTGGCTCATTAGTGAAGATCAAGGTAAAAATACCATAGTTTTACCAGACCATAGGACTGCTCTCTCTTTTGAGACAGACACAACTGGTCGTAGTTTAACTCAAGGGTCATCACACCACAGACACAGGGAGACGTTGAGAATGAAAAACCTCAGTTGGCAGGAACTGAACTCACTCTATTAACATTATTCTACATCACAAACCAGCCATCTGCCAACTAAGCTAAGCCGACACCCTGGTTCTTTTGATTAATATCCCTGGACCAGGTATGTGCTTCTATTCTTATCAATTAATTCATTGCTGTCCTGACCCTAACACTTGATTTGAGATAAAAACCATGTATCATGGAGAGATGAGTAAATGTACTCGTTAATCAATCATTTACCTTCTTCTCTCTGAAGCCACAGTTTTCTTCAGAATACAGATTGTCAAACCATCTCACTGTCTCTCCCAGTTACCCTCCTTTATCACTTTCTTTGGGCTCAATGTCTCTTCCAAATCTCCACTCTCCCTCCGCTCCTTGCCCCTCTTCACTGACTATGGTCTCTGTACCCCCTAGAATCGCCTCCTTTATAGCTGTCTTTGATCTCACTGCTGTTCTCAGTACCATCTCCTTTATCACACACTCTGGTCTCACTGTCTCTCCCAGTCCCCACTCCTTTATAGCTGTCACTGATCTCACTGTCTCTATCAATTCTTGTTCCATTACAACAGTCTCTGGTCTCATATACTCTCCAATTTTCCACAGTCCCACCATCCCACCACCCCACCACACCCCCATCCCAATTCACCCTTACAGCTCTCTCTCATCTCCAATACCTTACTCCACTCTCTGTGATGCAGAACTGTGGTATGAAACTGCTGGATTTTGTAAACTATCCTCACAAAAACACTACACATGAAAAAAAGACAAATGAGTCACTGCTCCATTTGTTTCTCAGCTCCATTTTTTTCGCCCTGCTTTCAGGCTTATAGTACCCATTAACTCAGACAACAAACAAACACGACACCAAATTTAAAAGAACATCAGAAGCAGTCCTAAAACCAACTAGGTAACACAGAGGAAGTCTCTTCATCTTAGTGTAAAATCATTATCTGCTTCACACTGGGGAAGGAACAGACTGGCAATCTAGTTGAACATAAGCTACAATTATGCTAATATGTAGTCAAGTCTCAAGCTGTAGGCTACAAACAGCCCAAAATTAGTTACTGAGACAATCAAGTTTATCCCGTTCCTCCCTGTGCAGTACCAGATTCTCTCTTAATATACTTGAAATATGTCAATATTAAATCACTCTTTTCTTAATTTGATGTGGGCATGAACATTCAGTTTGAGCAATCAGATTAAAGAAAAAGAGCACAAACAGTGAAGGATATAAACTTAGAACCATTTGGCTTCCAATTGATAGACAATACGGGTTTTAAACAAAATATATTCTCTTATGTCAACAGATTTATTTTTCACATTGTTCAGAACTACTGTAGGTGACAGGCAACATATTAAATATTAAGCTTTGAAGCTTGTGAAAAATCTTTCAGTTTGCTTATTTACAAAGCTAGGCCACAGCACCATCTGATGGACAACATAACTAAAAGCACCCCTGTAAAACAGGAACATTGCTGCAAACCTCAGTAAACATCACAAGAAAGGAAAGCCTCAATTTAACTAACACCTTATATTAGCATTATAGATTAGAGCTTTTTTGTCTCAATCCCTCCAAGTCTTCAAACAAAGATTTGAGTCCCCAGATTATTCAGAGCAGACTTTCAATGGTGTGTTGATATTGACATAAAAAATAAAATGGAAAGGTGATATCTAAACTAGATGTTAAAGGAAAAAAAGATTCTCCTGCACAGGAACTCCCAAGAGGTCCTCGGTAAGCATCCACAGGATTGTGATTAGCATCACGCTGACAAAACAAGAATGGACATGCACTGTCTTTTCACACTTTGGAAGCTCGTGTGTTCATCAAGATGCAAAACAGGCAAATACTGAAAATGCAACACAAATTAGAAGCCTTGGTTGCAGAGGCCAATGACTGAGCCCAGTGGAAAGATTCATGCAAGTTTGGACAGTTCAGGCTCAGGTCGTGAAGATGAGCTGGTTTGCGTTGGAAGAAAGATTTGTTGTTTTGGGATGGGACATGAGACAAGTCTCTCAAAATTGGACTCTGACATCTTTCATATTGCTGTTGTTTCAGCTTGGGTTTCAGGAGGTATCCACACGACAGCTCTCAGTATTCATATAATAAAATCCGGCTTCTTTAATAGGGTCTGCCTGATTGACCCATCAACATCTGGGTGTCCACGTCTGCCTCCAAGATAAAGACAACAGAAGCCAGGTTTCACAGCTTGTGACCACTGGGAGGCCCCGACTGAATGCTGAACTCATGGTAATGCAACTGAAAGAGCACTTTGCATGATGATAAACAAGTGCAGAATTTAAAACAAATCTCATGGAAGACTTTTGGTTGGAAAAATGCTCCCTATCTTCACAGCTTTTAAGCATTCAACGCATGGAAATCACACAGAGCACACGCAGCATACAAGAAGATTTTAAAAGCTATTGTTCAGGGACCAAAATCCATTTGCCATGTGCTACTGGACAGGGCCGAAGGAGTAGGGAGTGCTGGTTGCTAGTGGTGGCGGTGGTAAGGTCCAACCAGGAAGAGAAGTTATTTCAGATAACAAGGTGTAGAGCTGGGTGAACACAGCAGGTCGAGCAGCATCAGAGGAGCAGGAAAGCCGACATTTCAGGTCTAGACCCTTCTTCAAAAAGTCACTTCAGTTGTTTTCTTGGCTATGATTAGACAAGCAAGAATGGAAGCAAATTAAAGTAGTTGTCAACCTTGTCAAATAATGTGTACACGTGTCAAATTGGAAGAATAGGGAAGTTTGATATTGTGACAATTTTGAACTTGGTAAGAGCAGGTTTGATACTGTAGCAGTGGTGCAAACTTGATTGGAAACAAACAGAAAATGCTAGGAAAAATGAGGGAATTTGTGGAATGTATGCTTGTACAAGTTTTTAACCGTGCTGGGATTTGAGGCTTTTTGGATGCAGGATGTGAGCGCTGTTCACAAAATTTGCATTTGTTGCCCATTCCTAACTAACTCAAGAAGCTAGTGAAGAGCTGCCTGCTTGTACTACTGCAATCCCATCTGTAGGTGTCAGCAGTTTCACCCATGGTGCTGTTAGGGGAAGGGCTTAAAACAGGTTATGTTACACCAAGAGTCAAGGGAAGGTCAGCAAGCACTAGAGTGTCATGAGTGATTTGGTGTAAACGACAGTAAGATCTTCCAGTAAGATGGCAGTGAAGTTCTTCTGAGCCCAGGGCTCGTCTGCGCCATCCATTTTATTTTGCTTATCGCTTGTTGAGGAACTCGGCGTAGGTGAGTGCGTCTAACAAGGACTCAAATGGGCCCAGCAGCATGGACTCGTGGGGACAGCAGAGACAGGTTTGGGCTCTTGACAGCTTCTGCATTGCCAAGGCAGTCCTAGTGCCAACTCATGGCTGCTGCAGCAAAGGGGAGTTTGGGCTGCCAGCAGCACATTCATCCAGTGCACATTAAAGGAGGTGGCTGCGGGTTTGGGCACAGATTGAGACCCAAGGTCAGCAACAGCGGCTACAACGGCAGGGTGGGTCCCAAGTGAGCTCAAGGTGGCGGAGTCAGGTTTGGGCCGCTGGCAATATCGGTGGCATCTGTATTGATGAGTCCATCAAGGACTCAGTGGCAAAGGGCATCGATGGAGGCAAGGCTGCACCAAAAAGTGGCAATTTTCATTCGAGTGGTGGCAGGTGGTGAAGGGGACTCACGCCTGGCCTCCAGGCCCACGACGAAACACTTGATAAGCAGGAATGTGAAGGTGAACACTTTATCTTTATTTGTCTGCCCTAATATTCTATGTTTTGGTTTATTTTTCTGTGTTTTAAGATGGCACCAGATTACAAAATTCACTGAAAAGTTTTGTATAAATAATGTGTAAGGGTGTACAAAAAATACAAAAATAGAGTTGAAATATCAAATAATGTCGCAACAGACTCAAAAGATTGAGTGGCCTATTCCCATCACATAACGGAAGCACAAGTTTTGGCAGTGGGTAAGGGAAAATGATGAAAAAACAATACAGGTGACAATAAAGTTAATTCATTCATTCAAAAAGGGGCTTATACTGACATTTTGTTTTTCCTCAGATTCTCTTCCAGGGTTTATGTATCATCTTGTGTGTCCTGTTGATGCTGGAACAAAGTCAGCATTTAGGAGGAGCAATTAAAATTACCTGTTCCTCTTGTTAAAAGTTATCAACTGAAAAGTAATTAATTTGTCCTTTCCATAGATGCCACCAGGTCTGAGTATTTCAAGCAGTTTATGTTTTGACTTCCACCATCCACAGTATTTTGCTTTTGTAGGTACATACAACACCAGTTAGTGTCATTTTCAACTGTTTGCATTGGAGTCTGAGGATTTCATTAGAAACATTTTAGAATGAACGCTAATGAGTAGCTACTAGTTCATTTAGACAAGTACAATAGGTCACCTCCTTTCCAAGGGTTCGTGTAACATGAAATTAATCTCAAAAAGATGTTATACTTAATGAACCACTCTAGTAAACAAGAACAAACAGCATGGTTTTCTATGGAGGAGACAACATTTCACAAATTTCACTGAACTTTGAGGGCTGCTAGGGGTCTAGACGATAGTATTGTAGTTGATGTGGTTTATACCAACTTCAGTAAGGTTTTTGACTAGGTCCTGAGAGGCAGACTGGTTAAGAGGCAGACAGCCCGTGGGATCAAGGACAATTTGGCAAACTGGATAAAAAATTGACTTAGTGGTGGGAAGCAGAAGGTGATGGTCAAAAGGGTATTTCTGTGATTCCTCTGTCCAGTGGCGTACCACAGAGTTCAGTGTTGGGTCCTTTGCTGTTTGTTGTTTGAATTAATGATCTGGACATGAACGTAGGAGGTATGGTCAGTAAGCTTGCAGATGACTCAAGAAATGGTGGTGTGGTAAACAGCAAGGAGGAAAGTTTTATATGGCAGGATGGTACAGATAGGCTGAACAGAGGCAATTGTAGCTTAATTCTGAAATATGACAGGTGATGCAATTTGGGAGAACTAACAAGCTAAGGGAGTATAGATTGATAAACAGGACCCTAGGAAGTACAGAGAATCAGAGGGATCTTGCTACACATGTCCAGAGACCAACAAAGACAGTAGGATAGGTCGATATTGTAGTTAAGACTTATGGGGTGGTTGCCTTTATTATTGAATAAACAGTTGAGAGGTTATGATGGTGTTATGTACAATGCTAGTTACGGCACAGCTGGAGCAGCATGCACAGTTCTGGTTGCTACACTATAGGAAGGTCGTGATTGCTTGAGAGAGGGTAGAGAAAAGGTTCATCAGGATACTGGCTCTGAAAAGACAGCAGATAGACTGGGGTGGTTTTCTTCAGAGCAGAGGAGGCTGAGGCGGGGAACTACTGAAGCCTCTAAAGTTCTGAAGGACACCAACATGATAGGTAGCGAGAAACTTTGCCCCTGAGTGGAGGGGTTAATTAGAAGGGTCACATTTCTGAGGTAAGAAGCAAAAGACTTACAAAGGATTAGAAGAAAATAATTTTCACTCATATGGTGATGGAATTCTCAAACTAATTGCCTAAAGGGATCGTAGAAGTGGGATTCCTCAAGACATGTAAGAAATATTTAGATGGACACTTAAAATACCATAGATACAAGGCTCTGGCCAAGTGCTGGAAAATGGGATTAGAACAGATGAACAGTTGTTAACCAGCACAGACATAATAAGCTGAGAGCCTCTTTCTATGCTGTAAAACCTCTTGACTCTGCATAAAAGTTCTTCGCAAGAATTCAACAGGAACCACAGCACTCTCACGGCTCAATTCTACTTGTGCACTTCAACGTTATCATATACCTCATTCACCCACTTCTGTTTAAATCAGCTATGTAAAATTCTGTACTGCTGCAATTTGATACAAGCATAGTTGTTACTGGACTACAAAAAGAACATTCAATTGCTTCCATTCCAGTAACATTGTATTTCCAAATCACTGGAAATCTGCAGCCAAATTTCCACAATTTGTTTCATAAAAATGATATATTCACTGTGTCTCAAGTCTACACAATTAGGCTATTTGCCAGATACTTAATTCTTAATTTTTGGAAAGCTGTTTCTTAAGGCTTATTACATCTTTCAGTCAAGATGATTATTCTGGATAAGCAAATGAAACTCTATTAACAGAACTTGTTTGTTGATATCACAATGAATCGAGTGAGGACAGTGGAGCAAATAGGTGTATTACAAATTATATATCTCTTCAGTGAATAAAAATAGAAGCTGCTGCGATTATTCAGCACGGTTTTCAGAAAGAATGAAAATTCAGAACTTGAAATGCTAATTTTTCTCTCTCCACAGATGCTGCTTTGAGTGCTGTGTATTTCCAGCATTTTCCATTTTTATTTAAGATTTCCACATTTTAGTTTTGTCTTAGTTGTTCAGCCAATGGTTTTTGCTTGCAAACCCTGCCTTTGGACAGTAACATGAACAGCAGATCTTCAGAACAAACACATTGGGAACCCGGTTCTGAAGAAGGGTCCCAACCCGAAACGTTGACTTTCCTGCACCTCTGATACTGTATGACCTGCTGTGTTCCTCCAAATTCACACTGTGTTGTAGCTGACAATCCACTTTGGAAAGCATGATATATGTAACAGTCTAGCATAAGACTGTAAAAGATACAAAGGTTTTGTTTCAGGGCAGCATTTTTAAAAAAGGATTCAATTGAACAAACAAAAATAAGTGAGAGAGGCTACTTGGAGAAATAATGTATAATGTACAATAATAGTACTCTAACGGGGAAACAGGCAGTTAAATAAATTTGCCGATTTGTAATTATTCGCAGTGACTCTCCAAAGAGTCCAACATTGCTTGAGGGTAAGACTGGGCTCAACCATCCTAATCCTCCATGGATTAACATGCCATCTGAACTCCAAATAGCTTTGCAGTTGAAAAATAATCAACTGAATTTTTCTATGGGTTACCTTTGTGTAAATATGAACTGCTGTTGATGAGCAAGAGGAAAGTGCAACAAAAAGATGCATGGACAGTAAAAGCACTTCTAAATTCAAACCGTGAGCCGTGCATTAATCATAACACCCAGGTTCACATTTTCTTCATGTCAATGGCATTTCTCGGCTTAACTGGTGAACTGATTAACAGCCTTTTTGTGGGGGCTCAATGACAATTAAATTCTTGATATCTTGTACTGTTGTATGTTAGTTTGTTTGAAAAATCTTATATTCCAAATTGGATTGTGATGTGTTTGAGTATCAGTGAGCACCAATAGAAAAATTCAAAGGTCCCTGACGTCTGACATTACACCAACAGGCAGACAGTATTTTTACCTTTAAGATAATAAAATATGAGGCTGGATGAACACAGCAGGCCAAGCAGCATCTCAGGAGCACAAAAGCTGACGTTTCGGGCCTAGACCCTTCATCAGAGAGTATTTTACTTTTGCCTTTTTTTAATGTTACACGTCCACTGCTCTTGATATGATAGACTTTTGTAGCCTATTCTTCTTGTTCGGTCATGAATGTTATTGTATGGGGACTGGAGGCAAAAGCAACTTCGTTAAATATGATTTTGATTACAACTCAGATTACAAGACAGAATCTCAGAATGACGCATAAACTTGTAAGAACTTAAGATTATGTCTCACCATCTTTCAAAGTTTCCTTTGTTAAACCTCTTCCATATCGCTGGTCATACGTCATGTAGCTGTCAGATGAGAACTGGTAGACCTGGGTAGAAAAAATTTAATAAGCAACCACTGTCATCATTCGTTTCATTCAAAAGATCTGCTGGTTCCTAATATATATTGAAAAGAGTTAAATACATCAGAAATTAACTGAAATGAGCACAGAGTACCTTTTGAAAATTTTGTAACATTCAAATGCCTATTGAAAGCATTGGAGAAGAAGAATAAAGAACGTGGGGAAATAAATAGCAACATCGGGAAAAATACCCATATTACAGAGGTGGTGGTGCTGGACTCTTAAAATGTATAAAGGTGGATAAATCCTCAGGACCCGATCAGGTGTACTCTAGAACTCTGTGGGAAGCCAGGGAAGTGTTTGATGGGCCCCTTGCTGAGATATTTGTATCATTGCTAGCCACAGGTGAGATGGCAGAAGACTGAAGGTTGACTAACATTCTGCCACTATTAAGAAAGTTGGTAAGGAAAAGCCAGGGAACTATAGACTGGTGAACGGTGGACGTGATCTATATGGACTTCAGTAAGGTGTTCGGGAAGGTTTCTCATGGTAGACTGGTTAGCAAGGTTAGATCACACAGGATACATGGAGAACTAGCCATTTGGATACAGAGCTGATTCAAAGGTAGAAGACAGAGGCTGGTGATGGAGGGTTGCCTTTCAGACCGGAGGCTTGTGACCAGGTTGTGCCACAAGGATCAGTGCTGGGTCCACTGTTTCTTGTTATTTATATAAATGCTTTGGATGTGAACATAGTGGGTATGGTTAGTAAGTTTGCAAATGACACTAAAATTGGAGGTATAGCAGACAGCAAAGAAGGTTACCTCCCAGAACAACGGGATCTTTATTAGATGGATTAATTGGCCTAGGAGTGGCAGATGTCCTTTAATTCACAAAAATCTGAGGTGTTGCATTTTGAAAGGAAATCAGGGCAGGACTTATACACTTAATGGTAAGGTCCTCAGGAGTATTGCTAAACAAAGAGACCTTGGGAGTGCAGGTTCACAGTTCCTTGGAAATGCAGTCACAGGTAGACAGGATAGTGAAGAAAGCTTTAGTGTGTTGCCTTTATTGGTCAGTGCATTGAGTATAGGAGTTGGGAGGTGATGTTGTGGCTGTAGAGAGCACTGGTTAGGCTGCTTTTGGAGTACTGCATGCAATTCTGGTCTTCCTCCCACAGGAAGGATGTTGTGAAACTTGTAAGGGTTCAGAAAGGTTTTACAAGCATGTTGCCAAGATTGCAGAGTTGAGCTACTGGGAAAGGCTGAGCAGGCTGGGGCTATTTTTCCTGGAGTATTGGAGGCTGCGGAGTGACCTTACAGGGGTTTATAAAATCATGAGGGACATGGATATGGTAAATAGACAAGATCAATTTCCAGAGTAGCAGCGTCCAAAACTAGAGGGCATTGGTTTAAAGTGAGAAGGGAAAGATTTTTAAAAGGGATCGAAGCAGCAACTTTTTCACGCAGAGGATAGTGTGTGTGTGGAATGACTGCCAGAGGAACAGGTGGAGGCTGATATAATTACAACATTTAAAAAGCATCTGGATGGATATATGAATAGGAAGAGTTTGGAGGGATAAGGGCCAAATGCTGGCAAATGGGACTAGATTATTTTTGGATATCTGGTCAGCATGGACAGATTGAACCGAAGGGTCTGTTTCCATGCTGTATATCTCTAAGACTTTAATAGGGGTGTGCATGTGTTTGCTTGTTTGGTCTTGGGAGGTGCAGGGAGAAAAAGAGCCTGTTCATGAATCTTTTATTTTATGAGTCAACATGGAAAGGTATTAGTGATATTGGAACGTTATTATAACATTATTGTACAGTCAAGCAATATAATGTAAGTGTAAACATCCACTACACATTGTTATGGCCTCATTCAACTAAAATGCTGTCAGAAGACATTCTGACGTTATGCACTGGATAGCATTTAAATCAGAGTTCCTTGTCTGACAAAAACATATCATGGTGATGAAAATAGCTGCTCTGCTCCAGTGTTTGCACTGAGCTTCAGACAAGAGATCGTCACTTGCAAACAATTCTGCAAAGAGGTCACAAAGTCTATTAAAAGGTCATTCAAGACAGGAAACCCAAGCCCTGAAACTACGGAGGAAACGGACATTTGGGGACATAACATCACGTGTCCTCCTGGCCTGGGAATGTTTGTAATTTACAGAGAGAAAAAAAAAACAAACAGGGAATAATGGGGAACTACTAAAACAGTTACATATCCACACCAAATGTAAGACCAGTTCTGACAGGCATCCATTATACGACTGTGACAAAAGCAGCAAATTTCATCACTTGCATCTGTAAATCTGGGATTGTGAAAATCCCAATTAAAAATTTTTGAGCGAACACCCACAATTGAACAAAATACAACAAAATCAACAATATTTGGAGGAACATAACAGACGGTCTGTCAACTGTGAAGTAAACTGCCGTGACAAACCATACATGTAGCCCTGTAGTAAACCATAGTATTCCTTTCAGTCATCAAAACGTAATACTGGGAATTGTACTCAAATTAAGACACTGAAAACCATACATCACTTTCAACTTCAGTTTTTTCTTAACAGTACAATGGAGTCACTGATCAATGGTAGCTAAAATATCAGTACATCATAGCAACCTTCTCTTCAAATTTACTGCAGGTTATCTGTATTACTTACTAGCAATTATCAGCATTGTTGACAAATGTGCGCCAATTATCTATATTACAACAGATTCTAGAAATAATGAACAGTAAACAGATCAGGGCTTCCTAAACTGGGGCAGTGAACTGAAATTTTGGGGTTTAAAATTCCGAAGCAGCAATGACTACGTAGGGTTTCCTTGCTGTTTGTAAATTTTGCTGTGCATGGAATGAGTGACACACTCCCACACATTTCAATAGTAACAGCACATTGGTTGTGAAGCACATCGAGTAGTTGCAAAATACAGATGTCTTTTTCTGCTTGCAAACAATTTTGGAAGTTAATGTATCTATCAGATGCACATTAAGATTGGGAAATCTCCTGCTCAGTCATACCCACAGCCCTTCCCCATCTAATGAATCAGTATTCTGACTATTTATTAAAAGCACAGAGTAGCAAGAGTACAAAATGTCCTCACTATGGAGACTTCAATGTTCATTACTACATGTGCCTGAGTAATACCACAACTGACTAAGCAGGCAGTCATAAAAGAGACAGTTACCATGCTGAGCCCTTGGAAGGTGATGAAAATACCAAGTGGTACAAACCCAATTAACCTTAGCCTCACTAATCTACCTGCTATAGATGCATGTGAAAGAGTTCACACTGAGAATACTCTCTATCTTTTCTGGTGGCAATAATGTGATGGATTCAGAACAAATCCAGCAGCATAAATCTGGACATTAATGAGCCATATTTGTCATAAGCAGCAACAGCAGTGTATTCCACCACTGCCATAACTCCATGTCCTGGCGAATCTCACATGCTATTTTCAAGCTGGATATTAACCCTGGTTTAATGACTATAAAAGAGCATGTCAGGAGCACCACCAGGCATACCAGGTACTAATGAGGCAAAAAGTCCTACACAGGACAACACGCACAGAAAAAAGTGGAGGTCGTACAGTGGACAGAAGAAAACAATCCAACAGATCAGGTAGAAGCTCTACAATCCTCTCAGACTCTGTCATGAATGATGGCAGGCAATTAAAGAATTGGTCAAGGAGGTTTCAGAAACCACCCCACCGTCAAAGATGGAAAGGCCCTGCACAGACAAGGTTTCAAATTTTGCAGAGATAGTAGGAACTGCCGATGCTGGAGAATCTGAGATAACACGGTGTACAACTGGATGAACACAGCAGGCCAAGCAGCATCAGAGGAGCAGGAATGCTGATGTTTCGGGTCTGCACCTTTCTTCAGAAATGGGGGAGTGGAAGGGGATTCTGAAATAAATAAAGAAGTTGGGGGGGGGGTGGGTAGTTGAAATCGTTCACAACTGGGAAGTGTAGTCGTTTGTCATGAACCAAGCATAGGTGCTCCACAAAGCAGTCCCAAGCCTCTGCTTGGTTTCGCCAATGTAGAGGAGGCCACATCAGGAACACTCCTGGGATGACATGCATATCCTGTGCCTCCTGCAGGGCCACAATGATGCCACCCGAAGGTTGCAAGAACAGCAACTCATATTTTGCTTGGGAACCCTGCAGCCCAATGGTATCAATGTGGACTTCACAAGCTTCAAAATCTCCCGTCCCCTGACCGCATCCCAAAAACAGCCCAGCTGATCCCAGCCTCCCTAACCTGTCCTCCTTCCCACCTATCCCCTCCTCCCACCTCAAACCCCAGCCCCATCTACCTACGAGCTTCATCCCACCTCCTTGACCTGTCTGTCCTCCCTGAACTGACCTATGCCCTCCTTAACTCCCCAACTACAGTCACCTTTACCTACTCCATCCCTGCCTCTTTGATCCGTCTGTCTCCTCTCCAGCTATCTTCTCCTTTATCCATCTTCTATCCACCTCCCCCCTCTCCCTCTTTATTTCAGAATCCCCTTCCCCTCCCCCATTTCTAAAGAAGGGTCTAGACCCGAAACGTCAGCTCCTCTGTAGCTGCTTGGTCTGCAGTGTTCATCCAGCTCTACACCTTGTTATTTCAAATTTTGCAACCAACTTCATGTAGAAGAACAAAGTGGATGCTCCACCTGAGCCACTTCATGAGGTCTCTGGCTTCTATTGGTTCTTCATTGTTAGGAAATGGCTCAACACACTGGATTTAGCCAATGGTATGGATCCTGACAACAACCCAGTTTTAGTGATAAAGAACTGTGTTCCAGAACTGGCCATCCCTCAAATCTAACACGGTCAGTCATTCTCACAGAATCATATTGTAATGTTTTAACCATCACCGGCCTTGCACCTGTCATGTTGGTGGGAGACACAATCAGAGGCAGTGGCACAGTGTAGCACAATTAGAAAGTAGCCACCCTGGCATTCCTCAGCGTAGATTTCTGACCCCAGAAATTTCATGACATTAGATGAAAAAGGAGGAAATTTCCTTCCCAATAACTAGCGACAGCTCCCTTCTAAACTGATCAATCCATATTATTACTTGTTGAGCACCACTTAAAGGAAGCATTCAGGGTGACCAGGACATAAAATGTACTCCAGATGAGGGACTTTAAGATCAATCATCAAGCCTGGCTCAGTAACATCAAAACTAGCAGAGACTGAAATGACACAGCTGCTAGACAGGATCTTTGGCAGGTGGTGAGAACATGACCTGTCTTTATCAATCTATCTTGGCAGATGCATCTTTCGATAACAGTATCAGTAGGAATGACCACTGCACAGTCCTTGCAGAGATGTTGTCCCACCTTCACATTGAGGATACCCTTATTTTGTCATATGGCACTACCATCATGCTAAGTGGGATAGATTTCAAAATTCTGTCCACAAAGCCTGTCCACCATCTGCAAAGCACAAGTCCGCAATATGAAGGAACACCATCTGCTTGCCTGGATAAGCACTGCTCCAACAATACTCAAAAATCTCGACATCATTCAGGACAAAACAATCTGCTTGACTGGCATCCACAACCGTCAACATTCATTCCTTTGATCATCCTTGAGCAGCGGCAGCAATGCACACCATTTACAAAATGCATTGCAGTAACTCACCAGGGTTTCTTGGACAGCAATGACCAAATCCACAACCTCCATCATGTAAAAGGAGAAGGGTAGCAGATGCACAGAGTCACCACCAACTGCAAAGTCCCCTCCAAGCTATTCAGCATTCTGACTTGAAACTGCAATGATGTTCTTTGAGGTCACTGCAACAAAATCCTGGTATTACCTTCCTATTAGCACTGTGGGCATATCGCTATTACACCAACTACAGTAGGTCAGGGCATTGACCCCATCACCTTGTAAAGAGCAATCATGATGACTAATAAATGGTGACCTTCCCAGAGGGGTCGAGGTCCCATGATTGAATACAAACAAAATGTTGTTCTTGTCAGCATGATCCACATTCCATAAGTGAATAAACAAAAATTCACTTCAAAATCTGCAGTAGCCTGCATGCTAATTATTGGTGTACTGATTAAATATTCCAACAACTTCAAATGCAACTGTTCCCTTGAGAAGCAAGCAAGCCAATAGTTCAAACAGATCTTTCCATGCACAAAAACATGATTCACAGAAGTCAGCAAAACGAAAGGCATCTGAAGGGAATTGTATTAGAGATGGATGTGGATGGAATTGCATAAAACAATAAATCATTGCAGAGAGCCACATGGAATTCAACAGTCACAGGTTCCAAATCTCACAGGGTGACTTACCTTATCAACCATAATAGGAATGAGCAAAATGTAAGCTTAAGATTCCTTTAAGGGTGAGTCAGCAAAATTTACGCTTTATAAACTGGTTGGAATTATTATTGATATAATGCTTTATCTGTCAGATTTGCACTGCAAAAACTTCTACTGCCTGAAGTGATTTGCGAATTCAAAGGCAATGTTTGTTGTGCATACAAATCACTACACAGCATTTCTGAAACTCAGGGTTCTGCTCTTGAACAAAATCGTTGACAAAATTTTGGAGACAATACGTGGAAAATCAAAATGGAAGAACGTTTCCAAAAATTATCACCCGTTTTAACATCTTGCAAACTGACCAATCTTGATAAGTTATCAATTCTGAAAGGTCCATGTCTACATTGAGCAGAAATACTGTGCAAAAACAGCTCTTCCTTTGGGCTGGCAGTTTGTTTATGAAAGGAACCTAATTTGGAGAAAGGAATTTCATATCAGTTTTTAAAGCAAACAGACCTTTTGAGTTGCAATCTTGCTGTCGACCTTTACAAAGATAAGGATCCACAATGATCATTTTCCGAAAGCTTAATAAGGATTTCTTTTATAATCAGAGACGCTCTTAATATCTTTACGAATCATTACAAAAAAAAACAGATTATTGTAGCAATACACAAAGCTTGCATCATGGCCCATGGCTTAGCAAACAGACCAATAAAATAATTTTACAAACTACTTCAAAAATTTACTATAAGTATTTTCTAAATGTTTTATATGACTGACATATTAGAGTACAAATTGATTAAAATGTCTTCAAACAGGTTACAAATAATCTTTTGAAAAAATTACAAGTCAGATATTGCATTTTATAAGCACTAGATATTCAGTAATTCCACACTATAATTTGCACATTGACAGCCTCAATAGACTGAAGCAAGCAGAAATCATTACAATTCTGAGAGACCTACCTCCATGTACATTTTAACCCTTCGTGTTGATTCCAATAAATCGGCAAATATGAAAATCTACAAGAGATCTTTTACATTAAAAATCTTAAAATATAGCCAGAGGAAAGTTGTGACATCTTATTTTGTGTGAAAGGCATTAACAAAGGGTGGTATAGCTGTGAGATAGGTGTAGTGGTCAGACGCATTTGAAGGCTTGTGAGAGCACAGACTGAACCTGAGACAACATTCATTGCTAAACGCAAACTATACATGCCAAGTGATGCATCTTCTGGTGTTTGTGTGAAGTGGCATTTTGGATTTGCATACTTGGATACATGGTAATCTTAACATACCTGGCATTTATTGGTCTGAAATGCATTCTACCGTTTATTACAATACTTTCCTTTACTGCCTTTAACGACAGGAAGATGCAACCTGGAGGAGGATGAAGCAGACTAACTGTCAAAACATTACCTACAACAGCCTTTCATATTTTACTCAGGAATCCTCCAGTAAGCTTCAATATACTTCCTAATTAAACAACTGTTGAAAGTTTTATGTAACAAGGTATATATGCTCTAAGCTTCAAAAGTTTGAGTAAATTGTTTTAAAATTATTTATTCATTAAGCAGTTACCCAAGGTTTTTTAAAAATGGATTTTAATACAATAGAACTAAGAAAGAAAGCCTTCCACACAGTACCCAAGTCTTTGCTCCTTTTTCTTTCCAAACTCATCAGTTGAACTTTCGAGCTGAGCTTATTTCAAGCCAATGAGCCACACAGACCAGGCTGTCCCAGTTTGTATCATCATACAATTAGATTAGGTAGCTGGGTAAGAAATGGAATATTAGCCAGGGTCCCAGCATCTAATTGCTTTCCCAAAAGATCCCAGTGTAAACAATGAGTGAGATGTGAATGTGGACCCTTCAAATGGAAAATATCTGCAAGCTCCATCAAGACAGGTACAACAGCAGTACCATCCTGCTGGAGGTACTGGACAGCAACTGGCACTAATTAAATCAAACTAGCCTTCGAGGTTGGTTCAAGACTGAACCAGCGGGGAGAAAAAATGTTCCAAATTATTCAAGTTAAACAAAGTATTCTGTCTTGCCGAATGTAAAACTTTACCTCATCTTTAATTTTTTAGAATACATTAGCTGATTAACAAATTGTTTTGAATCCACAGAAAATAGTGGAGGATTTTAAAAAAGTGTCTGAGAAACTCTGCAGTTCTGACAGCATCTGTCGTGAGAAATAGGATTGTCCAAAGTTTTGAGTTCCAAGGAAGATTCATACTGGACTCAAAACATTAACTTGGTTTCTCTCTCCACAGAAGCTGCCAGCCCTGCTGAATTTCTCCAACACTTTGTTTTTAATACAGATCGCCAGCACCTGCAATACTTTATCTAAAATTGGCTCTGAAATCAAGGTTGTTCAGCCTGGTTTTAAAAATTCCTTAGTCGAGGAAATAAAAAATATACATAAACTGTGTAAACAAAATGAATACAGGTTTGTTAACTAAAATTTAACTGTCTGGTATCCAAATGGGAGACTTTCAATAAACAGTTGAATTGACGATGATTTTCTAGTTTGCTGATGTCCAACACAGCAGACAGTGCGCCATTCTGAGAGCAAGACCTACATGCAATGTTAGTTTAGGCCTAAAAAGTGCAGCTGGGACCTGTGCACCTCTCTGCATCTAACAATCAGTTATCTACTCTCTTCATGCAATCCTTTACACAACTGTTTCACCCAGGGAGTAGGTGTCAAGGATGAAACAAAGCTTAAGCAACAGCTTTTTAAGAGGACTAATGTCAGCCTTTACCAGATAATGAAATTGTCTGAATACAACTCCAGAAGGTGAAGCAGTTCATTAAAAAAAAGCCAAGATGCCAGTCCCTCCCATTTCTGATCACTGACTTCTTCTCCTTCCTGGTCAGTGACTCCCAGTACCAGGCCACTCCTGTCTTCCAAACCAAGTGTCACAATTTCCTTAAATAAAAATAGTTCCTGCTTAGCTGTCTTGGGATATCCAGCAGGCACACACCACGTCTGATCTCGGGTCCCATTCTCAAAATCTAGCAAAATGTCTCGGTCTTGAGGGGAACAGATTTTGAATGTTGGGCCTATATTCAAAATCTGCTAATAATCTTCACCACCAGTGGAAAACAAACTCTACTGCTGAATTTAGACTACCATGTCCACAACCTTGATTCCAGTTTTCTAATCTGCAATTTTATGCTTTTATTGTACATCAATACTAAAGGATTGCAATCTCAAGTGTCCATTATTCAGGGCTGCTACAGCAAATCTTGAACAGGATTAAAAAAAGTGGGCCAGCAAACGAATATGCCTCTATTTGAATTGGCACTCAAAAACGGTCACCTATTAATCACTAAGTCAACAGTTTACAGTGACCAATAAATGTTCAAACCTTGGCAGCAACATCACTCATCTTGGCTGTCAAAGTTTATCGATGAGACCAAGGTACTGCCAGGAAAATCATTGATTTTTCAGAGCAGATTATTCCAAAGGCCATATGGACTGTAAATTTCACACGCAATATACACCGAGGTTTGGACCCACTTTGTATTGTAGATGATGTGCAGTACACAGCAGAATTTTATAGTGATCTCCAATGATACTAACCCACTCTGCAAACAAAGGCTGCTCATAGATTTATTGCAAATGTATTTGTTTAGCTGTTTGAAAGCAATTGATTTACTAATTAGATAGAATTTTGTATTCAATTTCAATAACTCAATTGCCATTCTTTGCATTTCAGAATTGGAAGTCAAATCAAAAGTAAAACAGTTACCATTTTACCTAAAAAAATAAGCATTTTCTTCCAGATTCCAGAAATAGTCTAATGCATAATGCTTTCCCAACAGTACAAAAGGCAGATGGACTCCAGGTTCAGTTAGGCTGTACATACTTAACAGCTTTTCTTAGGCCAGCATTAAGGATACAGTAGGTGGCTTATTGTCAATGTCAGGGATTGAGCAGAGCAGCAAGGTTCACACTCCTCATCATTATGTTGCAACTCCTGTTGAGGTTGATAGGCTGTGACAATGGGCAACAGCAAGGCTGATTCAGCCATGATCCCCCTCATGACATGGTAATCAAATATACCATTTCAACAGTTAACACAAATATTTCTGTTTAAGGAACAATATATACCCCATTAGGTCTGATGTTGAAGTGAGAAAATGAGTAACAGAAAGCTCTTCAAATGTGTTTAAATACCTCTAACCGAAAGCAGCATAAATTCATAGATAAAAACGCTCAAACGGATCAAGAATGAGAGGCATGAATTTAAAGTAATTTGCAAAAGATGCAAATGTAATGAGAAACTAAAATATTTTTCACACAGCTAGGTAATTTGGATTTGGCATCCATTGTCTCAAAATCTGAAGGCACTTTCAACTGATGTAATCAAGAGGGGTATGAAATAATTATTTGAATAGAAGCAATATGCGGGGTTACGGTGGAAAGGTAAAATACCACCAAGTCATGATGCTCATGCAAGAAGCCAGTGCAAGCACAAGGGGTTAAGTAGACTTCTTCTATACTGTCATAATCCTGCGATTCTGTAAACAACAAACTGGATTTACATACACCATCAAATTGTTCTAAATACTTTATAAACCCCTTACTATCTCAGATTTCTGTTCCTCTACCAATTAGTAAACAATGATGGCCAGAGACAGCCTGAAAGCAGACTTTAACACTGGGTGTTGTCTTCAGTTACTAGAATAGGAATTCTGAATAGAATGCCTGCTTCTCAGCTAATTATCAAGAGCAGCATTGAACATTGAAAAGCAAAACTCAACAGGCAACAACAATTCCTTGACAACATGTAAGATAACGAATGCCATAGTTCAAAAAAAGTAGCATGGCCTCTAACGACAGTGTTGTAAATTACAGCAGAGGCAGCAGTCAAGGCTGGTGAGCATGACCAGCTCTTATCGATGTTATTAGGAAAGCCTGAAACACAAGAAGAATGTCCATTACACACTTCCCCATAGAAATGGAAAGCTAATTGATTTTGTGGGAAATTATAAATGTGTTCATTATTACTTATAATCTAAGGATTCTAGTTTTATTGTGATTTATAATTTTTTTTGAAGAAGCACAAATATAATTCAATACACCCCAACCTCCAAGTCACTCTGCCAAAGGCATGGTGGGAGAATGTATATTTCTTTAATTATAAATGGTGTTTGCAGCACCTTTCATTCGAAGAAAGATGAGCATTTTCAATGCTAACATTATTAATGAATTGTTATTTTCCATGAGAGATCTGTAGAAAGAGAAAAAAATAAATTTTTGGATTTTTATTGGCCCAACAGACCTTAACATGTTGCGAACGATGAATGCCCAACAGAATTAGTTCACAGATAATAAAATGTGAGGCTGGATGAACACAGCAGGCCCAGCAGCATCTCAGGAGCACAAAAGCTGATGTTTTGGGCCTAGACCCTTCATCAGAGAGGGGGATGGGGTGAGGGTTCTGAAATAAATAGGGAGAGAGGGGGAGGCGGACCGAAGATGGAGAGAAAAGAAGATAGGTGGAGAGGAGAGTATAGGTGGCGAGGTAGGGAGGAGATAGGTCAGTCCAGGGAAGATGGACAGGTCAAGGAGGTGGGATGAGGTTAGTAGGTAGGAGATGGAGGTGCGGCTTGGGGTGGAAGGAAGGGATGGGTGAGAGGAAGAACAGGTTAGGGAGGCAGAGACAGGTTGGACTGGTTTTGGGATGCAATGGGTGGAGGGGAAGAGCTGGGCTGGTTGTGTGGTGCAGTGGGGGGAGGGGACGAACTGGACTGGTTTTGGGATGCGGTGGGGGAAGGGGAGATTTCGAAGCTGGTGAAGTCCACATTGATGCGTGGATGGTAACTCCCCACCTACGTCCGTGACACCACCCACGCCGTCCACCTCCTCCAGGACTTCCAATTCCCTGGACCCCAACACCTCATTTTCACCATGGACGTCCAGTCCCTATACACCTGTATTCCGCATGCAGATTGCCTCAAGGCCCTCCGCTTCTTCTTGTCCCGCAGGCCCGACCAGTCCCCCTCCACCGACACCCTCATCCGCCTAGCCGAACTCGTCCTCACCCTCAACAACTTCTCTTTCAATTCCTCCCACTTCCTACAGACAAAGGGGGTGGCCATGGGCACCCGCATGGGCCCCAGCTATGCCTGCCTCTTTGTAGGTTACACGGAACAGTCCCTCTTCCGCACCTACACAGGCCCCAAACCCCACCTCTTCCTCCGTTACACTGATGACGGTATCGGCGCCACCTCTTGCTCCCCAGAGGAGCTTGAACAGTTCATCCACTTCACCAACACCTTCCACCCCAACCTTCAGTTCACCTGGGCCATCTCCAGCACATCCCTCACCTTCCTGGACCTCTCAGTCTCCATCTCAGGCAACCAGCTTGCAACTGATGTCCATTTCAAGCCCACCGACTCCCACAGCTACCTAGAATACACCTCCTCCCATCCACCCTCCTGCAAAAATTCCATCCCCTATTCCCAATTCCTTCGCCGCCGCCGCATCTGCTCCCACGATGAGGCATTCCACTCCCGCACATCCCAAATGTCCAAGTTCTTCAAGGACCGCAACTTTCCCCCCACAGAACGCCCTTGACCGCGTCTCCCGCATTTCCTGCAACACATCCCTCACACCCCGCCCCCGCCACAACCGCCCAAAGGCGATCCCCCTCGTTCTCACACACCACCCCACCAACCTCCAGATACAACGCAACATCCTCCGACACTTCCGCCATCTACAATCTGACCCCACCAGCCAAGATATTTTTCCATCCCCACCCTTGTCTGCTTTCTGGAGAGACCACTCTCTCCGTGACTCCCTTGTTCGCTCCACTCTGCCCTCCAACCCCACCACACCCGGCACCTTCCCCTGCAACCGCAGGAAATGCTACACTTGCCCCCACACCTCCTCCCTCACCCCTATCCCAGGCCCCAAGATGACTTTCCATATTAAGCAGAGGTTCACCTGCACATCTGTCAATGTGGTATACTGTATCCATTGTACCCGGTGTGGTTTCCTCTACACTGGGGAAACCAAGCGGAGGCTTGGGGACCGCTTTGCAGAACACCTCCGCTCTGTTCGCAATAAACAACTGCACCTCCCAGTTGCAAACCATTTCCACTCCCCTCCCATTCTTTCGATGACATGTCCATCATGGGCCCCCTGCAGTGCCACAATGATGCCACCCGAAGGTTGCAGAAACAGCAACTCATATTCCGCTTGGGAACCCTGCAGCCCAATGGAATCAATGTGGACTTCACCAGCTTCAAAATCTCCCCTTCCCCCACCGACTCCCAAAACCAGTCCAGTTCGTCCCCTCGCCCCCACTGCACCACACAACCAGCCCAGCTCTTCCCCTCCACCCATTGCATCCCAAAACCAGTCCAACCTGTCTCTGACTCCCTAACCTGTTCTTCCTCTCACCCATCCCTTCCTCCCAACCCAAGCCACACCTCCATCTCCTACCTACTAACCTCATCCCACCTCCTTGACCTGTCCGTCTTCCCTGGACTGACCTATCCCCTCCTTACCTCCCCACCTATACTCTCCTCTCCACCTAGCTTCTTTTCTCTCCATCTTCGGTCCGCCTCCCCCTCTCTCCCTACTTATTCCAGAACCCTCACCCCATCCCCCTCTCTGATGAAGGGTCTTGGCCCGAAACGTCAGCTTTTGTGCTCCTGAGATGCTGCTGGGCCTGCTGTGTTCATCCAGCCTCACATTTTATTATCTCGGATTCTCCAGCATCTGCAGTTCCCATTATCACTGATAGAATTAGTTCACAGTTTAGTCTTTTCCCTATATGTGAGCTAGAAGGTTCAGGATCAAAACCTGCCTACTCCAGATGTATATCATAGCATGTTTGAACTGGGTGATTAAAAATATCTACAGCTTGAACATTTTAAACTATTACGTTAGTTTAAAAGTGAGTGTAATTTCTGTTGAAAACAAGGAAATAGGGCGGTGACAGTAATTTGGACACTGAGCACTCAACCCCAAGCTTCCTTTATGTAAAATATCCTTACAGAACGCTGGATTGATTATATCCCTTTCAAAGATTATTTTGCCCTCCTTTCTCTATTGTCCTCCTGAAAACTGAAAACTAATAAAAGCAGCAGGAAAAGAACTTTAGTGTAACATGTTCACAAAAAGCGTATTCAAAGCTGTAGCATTTAAACAGGCAGCCATTTATTGGTACCAGTAGCAGATACACTATGCTATTCGCAACTAATATTGATTTTGATTAGGGTTTTGCTTTAGTTTCCACTATCAGAACTTGTATTCCAAAGCGGACTAAATGAGACAGCCACAGCACATTACAACAATGGCTCAGCCCTTTCAAAGGGAGTCAATTTCCAAACTAGGGAAAAAAAAGATAGAAACTTCTGATCAGCTTGTCCACTATTTACAATGAGATTGAGCAGTTATGAAATGAAAGCTATCAAGGATGATCAAGTTTTCCACATATTAAATCCATAGGGAGATAAAGCAGGACTGGGAGAGCTAGCTGACGTTGGTTGGCTCGCCGAGCTGGTTGCAACACCCACAATCCGAGCTACAAATCTACTCCAAAACCTTAACAGGCCAGCTAGCCTCTCAACTCATTGGACAGAACCCCCACCGCGTGAAATAAGCCATTTGACACATTGAATCTACACCAACCCTCTGAAGAGCAACCTACTCAAACCAATAATGGTGTTCCGGCTGCAATTGTAACAGTTGGGATTTCACAAGTCAAATGCACCAGTGTGTAACATGCTGGATAATAAACCCATTTAAAATAAAACCATGGAAAAGCCCAGGAATTCAACATTTCCCAACAGAAGTCCCTCATCTTTCCTTAAAACCTGAAGAACAAACAGTCTGTCAATCACCTACATTTTACCACAACAACAACAGAACAACATAATGTTGAAAGAAGTTGTGGTTCTTACAAAGATACCAAAGTATTGCCAAAGCTGTTTCGCAACAAGCCTTTAGGTAGATAAAACCTATGTAACCATCTTCAAATACAAACCAGCACGCTACTCTCCTGCACAGAAGGAAAACAAAACATGTTGGAACACTAAATCACAAGTACTGTATACAACAAGACAGAGGAAGAAGCATATTAATTGCATTGCTGCTTTGGTTGTACATTTTGAATCTCTGATTGTGACAAACTAAAATCTTGATACTCCATTAACAAAAATGGGTACCATCCAAATACTGGCATGCAGGCTTATTTCACAAAACCATACATTCCGTAAGTATTAAAGCCAGTACTTCACTCAGTCTGCTAAAGACACTGTATTTCAATTGAATACAAAGCAGAATACTTCCAGAATGGTGACAGAGCAGGAACTGTGGATAGACAAAGAGATTTGGGTATTCATGTTCACACATCACTAAACGTTAATGCATATTTCCAAAAAGTAAATGGAACAGCTAGTGCAAAATGGACCTTTCCTTCAAGGGAGGTGGAATACAAAAGTGAGAAAGAAATGTGTAAATTATAAATACACTTGGACAGACCTCATTTGGTGCACTGTTTGGTTTTAGATCCTTATAAGGGGTATGATAGTCTTGGGGGAAGTGCAGTGTAGATTCACTTGAACTGTACCT
Organism: Stegostoma tigrinum; assembly: GCF_030684315.1. NCBI lineage: Eukaryota > Metazoa > Chordata > Chondrichthyes > Orectolobiformes > Stegostomatidae > Stegostoma > Stegostoma tigrinum. Next base: position 49,954,883 of record NC_081373.1, read on the forward strand.
CAATTTAAAAAAGGCTACTTTATGAGTCAGGTTGGATTAACCTGGATTGTGTTCCATTCAGTATAAAAGATTGAGGGACAATAACAATACATTTGTTAGTTAGCTAATACAAATCCCTGAAACGTCCTCACTTGTTGACTTTTGAGGTGATTAATCCACTACTTATTCTGTAGAGGGGACACTCCTCAGTAAAGTGCAGCAGTTCTCACCAATGGGTTCATTACGGATTTTCACTGAGGACCTAGCAGTGGAGGTTGTGTGCAGGCCCTAGTTTATTCTCAAAGTCTTTATAAAGGGCCACTCTCACTAATGGAGACCCCCTGACATCAATCACATTCTGTGACAAAATTCAGGTTGGTGGCATCCGTATTGAAAAGTGTTTGACTCAACAGATTCCATTGACAGATACCAAGAAACAAAAACTAGAGCCAAGCCACACAGGAGTGGAATCTGGAAACGTTTTATCACAATGGAGAATAGAAAACTGGAACCCACTCTCCAAAGGGTTGACTTAAATTTTCAGCACTGAATCAATCAGATTTCTCGAACCATCAAAGAATATTAATTTAAGGCAGAATTATGGTACACTATTCTTTTGAAGTCTAACTATGTGTAACAGATGTGAAAAGGCTGAATAGCCTGATCCTGTTCTAATGTTGCAAGGAAATAGCATTAATAACCTATCAAGGAGTGGGCTAACTTACACAAGAAAACAAGCAAGAAATTGGTTGAGTCAAGTCGTGACATGGGGACATGCCAGGCGAGTGAAATCAATTACATTAACATTATTAGCAAATCATTATCTACCAAAAATGCACAAACTTTCTAGGAAGTGGTTAACAGACCTGAAAGAATGACTAAAGGTTTATATTCCAGTTTTTAAAACGATAAAATTTTTGTGCAATGTCAATGTTAATAACATAGATCATAGCTTTTGATGATTTATTTTGAAGCAGAAACAATTAATTCCTGTTTTTAATAAAGGAGACATCTCTGGACAATTAATTTACAAATTAAACCAAAGCAGACAATCTTTTTCAAGACTGACAGCTTTATTTATCCAGTTTCCAGCTTGGAAAATCAGCTGCACACTGTCAGGAATGAATGATTGGGCAGAGAGCACTCAAATTTATGAATGCCAGCAAGAATCTCAGCTATCGGTGCTCCAAAATTCTTACACTCAAGTTGCTTTCAACATCAAATTACTGGTGCATCTTTAAATTGTGTGTGGCCAAAGAATCGGTTAAAGTATATTAGCAAATTTTACTGGGTCCTCTACTTAACTACTGCCACTGCAAGTTAATCACAAAGACCGCACACTTGACAATGTGGGAATCTTCTGCAGTTCCTTGATTTAGTTACACAACTGGACGCACAAGATGCTCTTTAAAGCTCGCATCTGCTGTGGACAACTGAAAATTGGTGTGGTCTGAAAAGCAATGATTTCATAGGGAACCCAACCATCTTTAGAAACGTAACATTTCACATTTACAAAACAATTGTTAAAACCAAGCGAAGTCAAACATACGCCTCTTGGACTTGTGATTAAATTTCTCTTACCCGCATGCCAAGTACTAAGAAACCAATTTCTTCCATCAATGGATATTTGCTTATCTGTTGCTGGATCTTTTCAGCTGATGCATCAGGGTCATAGCTTTTCTTCCCTATTTTTACATCCATGATGCACGGTTTCTTGAACTTCCGTGTCACGTCTTCCAGTTTAAGGTACAGCTCTGAACTCTTGAGGTTAAAGAGCAAATCCTCAGCAGTAATCCCCTGAAACAATTTCCTTGGCCTCATTTTGATTAGGTACTTTAACATTACCTTAAAGGTCAACACATTAACAAATGCCTCATGAACTTATCATAACTCCAAGCTATTTAGTAGTCCCTTTGAGCCTAGAATGTGGAACAATACAGCACAGGAACAGGCCCTTCAGCCCACCATGTGTGCTGACCATGATTCCATTCTAATTTAATCCCATCTACCTGTATGATCTGTATCCCACTATTTCCTGCCCATTCATGAATCTATCTAAATGCCCCTTAAATGTTGCTGACATATCCAATTCTATCACCTCTCCCGGAAATGCCTTCCAGACACCCACCCCTCCTGTGTTTAAAAACTTGCCTCACACAACTCGTTTAAATTTCTCCCCCCCACTCACCTTAAAACTATGCCTCCTATCACGTTCATGAGATCCACCCTGCTACGCCTCAACATTAAACAGTTGAATACTGAATTTCCCCTCCCGAATTGTGCGGTAAGCTGATATTAACTGCTGCTTGCTGGCTTCAATTCTTAGCTATTTACTTACATCACTTGCAAAGGCTTCCCTTCCTACACCGGTAACATCAACTCCAATACTCCCAAATAATTTATCCTTGCTCCCTTCCTACTGCTCAGCTACATGCTGTCCTTTAGCAACTTCATCTCAAAATTTAACAGGCTCACTTGACCACTGTCTCCTTGAACACCTCGGCTTTTGATAAATTAGGCTGTTGAAGAACAGAAACCTTCTCAGGTAACTACTGGGAAGACTGAAAGTTGTTGACTTGTTAGGGAATCCGGCTCTTGTCCTAAAAGATGTCTGTGACTAAACCAGTTTGCAGCTATCTTGGTGGCATATCTGATATCAAAATGGGCTCATAATCTGTCTATGCCCGAAACGTCAGCTTTTGTGCTCCTGAGATGCTGCTGGGCCTGCTGTGTTCATCCAGCCTCACATTTTATTATCTTGGATTCTCCAGCATCTGCAGTTCCCATTATCACTCATAATCTTTGTGTTATCATTATGATCATCTGATTCCACCCTTGATTCAATTCCTCTTTGGCTCAAACCCTCATTCATGTCTGTTAGCTCCAGACTTAACCGATCCAATACATTCTCACACTCTATCCTCTATAAGCTTCAAGGTATCCAAAACTCTGCTGCTCGATCTTTTTTTAAAAGCTAATTCATGAAATGTAGGTGTTGCTCATCCCTCAATGCCCTTCAGAAGGTAGTCTACTTTTGATCATTAGTATGGTGACTGAGGGATCATCAACAGTGCTAACGAGCACCGTTCTGGTCACCCTGCTACAGCAAAGATATTATTAAATGGACAGGGTTCAGAAAAGATTTATCAGGACGTTGCTAGGACTGACTAGAGGTCATATTTTTAAAGTGAAAGGAGAAAGATTTAAAAGGGACCTGAGGGGCAATTTGTTCACACAAAACATGGTTCGTACGTGGAATGAACCACCAGAGGTAGTGGTATCAGCAGGTTCAGTTACAACGTTTAAAAGACGTTTGGCCTGGTGCATTAACAGGAAAATTTTAGAGGGATATGGGCGAAACGCAGGCATGTGGGACCAATATATTGTGTAGGTAACTTGGTCGGCATGGATAAGTTGCGCCAAAGGGTCTGTTTCCATGCTGTATGACTCTATGACCTCTGAGGTCCATGTGGTGTAAGAAATATTCACAGTGCTGTAAGGGAGGAAATTCCAGGATTTCGACATGGTGGCTAAAGGAATAATGATATATTTCCAAATCAGGATGGTGTGTGGCCTGGAGTTGAAATTGCAGGTGCGGTTACAATACATCTGCTACCATTAAATTTGGCAGCTGGAGTAAAAGAAGCCTTTGAGGGTTGCTGCAGCGTATCTTGCAGATGATACAAACTGTTCCCACAATATGTCAGTGAAGGGAGTGAATGCTGATGGTGGTGCCTGGGAGTCAAGCCGTCAAGTTGTTTTGTCCTGAATAGCATCATGAGTGTTGTTCAAGTTGCACCGGTCCAAGCGAATGGACAGTATTACATCTTAATCCTGACTCCTCCTTGGAGACAGGCTTTGGGCAACCAGATGAGTTACTCACTACAGAATTCCCAGCCTCTGAACTGCTATTGTAGCCAAAGTAATTAAATGGCTAGTTCAGTTCAGGTTCTGGCCAATGGAGGATGTGGGGAATTCACCAATGGTAATTCCATTGAATGACAAGAGTCAATGTCTAGGTTTTCTGGAGATGGTTTTGCCTGACAATTAAATGGCATGAATGTTACTTGCCAATAATTATCTCAAGCCTGAATGCTATACAGGTCTGGTCATACCTAGCCACCGACTGCTTCAGTATCTGAGCAGCTGCGAATGGCATTCAACGTTGTGCAATTATCAGTGAAGATTCTCACTTCTGAATTTATGATGGAGAGAATGTCATTGGTGACATCTCTAAATCTGAGCCAGAAAGTCCAGGCTAAAGTCCCACCATTTCGAGAGTTGTGCAATAACATCTCTGAACAGGATGATTAGGAAGTAACTACCCTGAGGAACTTCTGCCACAGTATCTTGCGGCTGAGACAATTAACCGACAACGAACACGGCCATTTTCCTTTGCGCCAGGTATGGCCCCAACCAGCAGTAATCCATTCATCTTAGCGATTCCCAATGACTCCAGTCTTGCCAGGGCTCCTTGATACCATACATAATCAAATGCTGCGTTGACAGCAAGGGCAGTCACTCTTATTTCACTTGGTCTAACTCACATCATATTCACCCATCACCTCACCTAAAGTGGCTTCATGTCAGGCAATGTCTTGATTTTAAAATTCTCATTCTTGTTCACAAGTCCTTCCATCACCTAACTCTTCCCTACTTGTGTAATTTCCTCCAGCTCCCTATCCCTGAGATATCTACAGTAGTTTAAGTCTGCCTCTTAGTCGTTACTGGCCATTCTTTTAATTGCTTGGATCCTAGGTCTGGATTCACTGCCACCACTTCTCAATCTCACTTTCGTTTCCTTTAAGCATTCCTTGACCAAATTTCCAGGTATTCTTATGTAGTTCACCGTCAATAGCCATAAAAAAATTAATAGATGGATCTAAATGCAATTTTTCAACTAAGAATATCAGCAAAACAATAAAGAAAGGACAGCAACATATTTAAACAGAAAAAGTGACCAAAACAGAAGTAAAATAATTTCAAAGTATCAGGTAAGGTGATTAAGTACAAAGGAACACAAATAAATCTGAAAAGTTATTAAAGGAAAGGACACACAGACACAAACCACAGATTTTTGCTTTCAATGTGAAAGATTAGCTAATAATAGGGCAGCAGCAGAGAGGAAAAAGGCGGCACTCTTTCCTTTCATCTGGTTACTCAGATTTGATCAACAGTTGGTAGATATTTTAATTCTGTTAACCACAGATGGCACCAGCAGCTGTAACCGTAAGAAGCAGTGATCAGGAATGTGTTCACAGAAGTATTAAATCTGCATCAGTGTGCGATTATACCAATGCAGTGAAAAGTGTAATTGATATATTGTTAGCACCAGTATCAGAATCATCACTATCACGCGGTTCAAAGCAAAGCATAGACTCAAGGGCAGAGGCATTTCCAACATAAAAAATTAGTCACGTTGCTTTAAAAATTAAATCAACTCGTCACTCTCCAGCATGTTTTAATGCTATAATTTATCTAAACAATTGTCTGTGCAACAGACAGAAGGGGGGAAAAAAAATCTCTTTACAAAGGATGTAGAGACTGCCTCAGCTCACTTAGTGCATTATAATGAATGGAAGCCACAAATATGGTCAATACAAACAATGAAACTGTTTACTAAAGGAATAGGAATACATAGAGATTTGTGAGTTTTCTTTTCTCAGTAATATAATCTCCCAATGCTTCACAGAAGCATTAGAGCACTAAGAATGGCACTGAACAACATAATGAGATAAGAAAGGTACATCTGAAAGGAAGATGACACAGACAATAGACAGTAGGTACTGCAGTAGGCCATTCGGCCCTTCAAGCCAGCACCACCATTCATTATGATCATGGCTGATCATCCACAATCAGTGTCCTGTTCCTGCCTTATCCCCATAACCCTTGATTCCACTATCTTTAAGAGCTCTGTCTATCTCTTTCTTGAAAGCATCCAGAGATTTGGCCTCCCCTGCCTTCTGCGGCAGAGCATTCCATATATCCACCACTCTCTGGGTGAAGATGTTTTTCCTCAACTCTGTTCTAAATGGCCTACCCCTTATTTTTAAACTGTGTCCTCTGGTCCTGGACTCACCCATCAGCGGAAACATGCTTCCTGCCAACACAGTGTCCAATCCCTTAATAATCTTATACATCTCAATCAGATCCCCTCTCATCCTTCTAAACTCAAGAGTATACAAGCCCAGTCGCTCCAATCTTTCAACATATGATAGTCCCGCTATTCCAGGAACTGACCTTGTGAACCTACGCTGCACTCCCTCAATAGCAAGAATGTCCTTCCTCAAATTGGGAGACTAAAACTGCACACAATACTCCAGGTGCGGTTTCACCAGGGGCCTGTACAGCTGCAGAAGGACCTCTTTGCCCCTATACTCAATTCCTCTTGTGATGAACGCCAGCATGCTATTAGCTTTCTTCACTACCTGCTGTACCTGCATGCTTGCTTTCACTGACTGATGTACAAGAACACCTAGATCTCGTTGTGCTTCCCCTTTACCTAACCTGACTCCATTGAGATAGTAATCTGCCTTCCTGTTCTTGCCACCAAAGTGTATAACCACACATTTACCCACATTAAACTGCATGTGCCATGCGTCCGTCCACTCACCTAGCCTGTCCAAGTCACCCTGTATTCTAATAACATCCTCCTCACATTTTGCACTGCCACCTAACTTTGTGTCATCAGCAAATTTGCTAATATTACTTCTAATGCCTTCGTCTATATCATTAATATATATCGTAAACAGCTGCGGTCCCAGCACCGAACCTTGTGGTACCCCACTAGTCACTGCCTGCCATTCCGAAAGGGACCCGTTTATCACTACTCTTTGCTTCCTGTCAGCCAGCCAATTTTCAATCCAACTCAGTATTTTGCCTCCAATACCATGTGCCCTAATTTTGTTCACCAATCTCCGATGCGGGACTTTATCAAAGGCGTTCTCAAAGTCCAGGTACACTACATCCACTGGTTCTCCCTTATCCACCTTCATAGATACATCCTCAAAAAATTCCAGAAGATTAGTCAAGCACGATTTCCCCTTCGTAAATCCATGTTGACTCTGGCCTATTCTGTTACTGCTTTCCAAATGAGTCGTAATTTCATCTTTTATAATTGACTCCAGCATCGTTCCCACCACTGACATCAGGTTAACCGATCTGTAATTTCCTGTTTTCTCTCTCTCTCCTTTCTTGAAAAGTGGGATAACATTTGCCACCCTCCAATCTGTAGGAACTGATCCTGAATCTATAGAACCTTGGAAAATAATTACCAACGCGTCCACAATTTCAAGAGACACCTCCTTAAGTACCCTGGAATGCAGACCATCAGGTCCCGGGGACTTATCAGCCTTCAGACCTAACAGGCTATCCAACACCATTTCCTGCCTAATATAAATACCCTTCAGTTCGTCCATTACCCTCGGTCCTTCAGCCACTACTGCATCTGGGAGATTGCTTGTGTCTTCCCTAGTGAAGACTGATCCAAAGTACCTAGTCAACTCATCTGCCATTTCCTTGTTCCCCATAATAAATTCACCCGTTTCTGACGTCAAGGGCCCAATTTTAGTCGCAACCATTTTTTTTCTTTTCACATACCTAAAAAAGCTTTTACTATCCTCCTTTATATTTTTGGCCAGTTTTCCTTCATAGTTCATTTTTTCTCTGTGTATTGCCTTTTTAGTTATCCACTGTTGCTCTTTAAAAGCTTCCCAGTCCTCCGGCTTCCCACTCATCTTTGCTATGTCATACTTCTCTTTTATCTTTATACAGTCCTTAACTTCCCTCATCGGCCACGGCTGCCCCCGCCTCCCCTTAGGATCTTCCTTCCTCTTTGGTATGAACTGATCCTGCACCTTCTGCATTATATCCAGAAATACCTCCCATTGTTGTTCCACTGCCATCCCTGCTCGGGTATTGTACCACTGAACTTTGGCCAGCTCCTCCCTCATAGCTCCGTAGTTCCCTTTATTCAACTGTAATACTGACACTTCCGATTCTCCCTTCTCCCTCTCAAACTGCAGATTAAAACTTATCATATTATGGTCACTACCTCCTAATAGCTCCTTTACTTTAAAGTCCCTGATCAAATCCGGTTCATTGCACAACACCAGATCCAGAATTGCCTCCTCCCTGGTAGGCTCCAGTACAAGCTGTTCTAAGAATCCATCTCGAAGGCACTCACCAAACTCCCTTTCGTGGGGTCCAGTACCATCCTGATTCTCCCAGTCTACCCGCATGTTGAAATCTCCCATAAAAACTGTAGTGATACTTTTGCGACAGGCCAATTTCAACTCTTGATTCAACCTGCACCCTACCTCCTGACTACTGTTTGGGGGCCTGTAGATAACTCCCATTAGGGTCTTTCTACCCTTAGAATCAGGAAATCTGACAAGGAATTCCACAGCTTGGGTCCTGACAACTGAAGCAGTGGCCACCAGCGGTGAAGCAATTAAAATCAGGGAGAATCAAGAAGCCAGAATTGGAGCAGCACAGACATCTCAGAGGGTTGCAGGAATAGAGGAGGTCACAGAAGCTAGGAAGGGCAGTGGTCATGGCAGGGTCTGAATGTAAGGATAAGAATTTGAGAATCAAAATGTTGCTTGATTGCGTTGTAATTTCAGTGGACACAAGGGCAATAGTGGAACTCAACTCCATGCAAGTTAAGACAAGGATAAGAGAATTTTCAATAACCTCAAGTTTATGACGTGTAGAACAGCCAAAAATGCAATACAGTAGACAAGGCTGAAGGGAACAAAGGGATGAACCCTGATTCAGCTCCAGATGAGCTGTTGGGAATGATATTTATGGGATGAGAATGCAATGTTTAAGTAGGTGGTTTGGATGATGTCACAGTAGCAAGAGGTCAGAAGTTAACCTCAGGTTCAAATGTGACACTAGAACAGACTGACTTACTCACAGGCTGTTGCCAAGGAGAAGGATGGATTCAGTAGCTCGGGAACAGAAACTGAGAGGAGATCAAAAACAGTGGCTTCAACATTCCCAATATTTAGTTAATGAAATTTCTATTCACTTAATACTGGATGGCAGATAAGTTATCCGATAATTTAGCAACAATGGAGGAAAACAGAGAGGTGATAGAGCTGAAGTTGTCAAAGTATGTGTGAAAACCATACTTGGAATAAAGCTGTTAAAAGGGTGGCATGTACATAAGAAATGGAAGTGGTTCAAAGGAGATCCTGAAGGAACACTAGAAGAAATGGAATGGGAAGAGAAAACATGGCAAACAATTCCCAAGCTCTGTTTAGATAGATCAGCATGGAACCAGAAGACTTCAGTCCAGCTGTACAACCAATGAGGCATGCTGGGGGACGACGGTGTGAGTTCTCATTTTGAAGGCTGCAGCGGACTCAAGAAAGATGAGGAAGGAAAGCTTACCTTTATCACAGTCAAGATGTTAATTGTGATTTTGATGAGTTATTTCAGTACTGAGGCAGGCCAGAAACCTGATAACAGAAATTCAAACAAGGAGTTCTGGGAAAGATGGGAGCAGATTTGGGAGATGCTTTCAAGGACTTCACAGACAGAGAAAGTAAGGAAGTTCAAATTGGGATGCTTGCTTGCAAAAGCAGTGTGGTTAAGGAGTCTTTTTATTTGAGGTGAGGGATTGTGATTGTGGACTTCAAGGGGAGGGGACAGCATCTAAATAGGAAGAACCACTCATGATGTCAGCTAACATTGGAACCAGGAGGCTAAGTTGCATAATTGGCAGCTTAAGTGCAATATCTGAGGATCTCACGGGCAAGGCATGTTCAGAGAAGGCAGAAATGAAGACAAGAGATAGAATGGAGAAAAACCTAAGATTTGCAGGACAGTATCAAGATAAGAATTGTTAGGTTACCAGTTCACACTCTACACAAAATTACAGCTCAATACAAAGGATACCATTAGGTGCAGTAGTTGGCGTCCAGGTGCCAAGGAAATTAGGCAGGAATTTTCGTAGTTCTAAGAACACGTGATCATGACAAGATGAACCAAACACCTGAAAACAGAAGGAAAAATCTGTTGAAAATTTATATCTGAACATTACGATTATAAACAAAGCTAGTTTTCCCCCATTGAAGGGCTCATCAAATTCTGTCATGGTATTGTAGGGTGTGCCACATGAAAGGAAATGCCATTATTCAGAAAATTGAAAATATCTTTCTGTAGCCAAGAATTAAATGTATTTCAACCTGAATGTACCTTATTTTTGTATTTCATTTGTCCCATTGTTGATTGTTCAACTTTTAAAAGTTCAGAACTGGTTTCAGTTTCATTATACTTCTAAATCTGTATTCATTCAAACACAGTAAATCTTCACCATAGAGAGGTGATGTGGATAGGACAAACCATACAATGTTATCATGCATCAACGTCTTCAAAACGATGCACAAACAACTAAAAAATTCAACAATGTGTCAACTCAAAAATAATACCTTTTCCACATATTTTGATGTATCATTTAGATAATTTGTATATAAAACAGAGGTCCTGCATCCACCAGATTTGACTATACACCAATTATTATCAGCATTATGGAGTGGACTATGATGATGCATTCACCTCACTGCTTTGACAGATTGTTGCGTACACTGGAATCACTTGATTCCAGTATATCATTTTTTAATTTAAATTTCCAGCATCTGCACTATTTTGCGTGATGTCACAGCCAGGAATCCAAAGTTACTACCTTCCTGTCCCAGGAAATGAACTTGTAATTAGTTTAGTTGGCTGGATGACTGCTTTGTGATGTAGTGACATGAACAGTACAGATTCAATTCCCACATCAGCTGAGGTCACCATGAAAAGTCCCACCTTCTCAACACCTCCCCATGCCTGAGGTGTGGCAACTCTCAGATTAAACTCACCATCTGTCATCTCTTTCTAATGAGACAGTAGCCCTATGGTTCTCTGCCAGTATGACAACTATGACATCTATGACCAAACATAGGGCTTCCCAAGCATAGTCATGAAAAGAAATTTCTGGGCCAAGCAGAACGAGATTCGACGGTTTGTTAACACTGCAAAGGTCCCACTTGTGCGTTCTTCATTATGGACATAGCTCAACAGATTTTAGGACCGAATTTCAGTTCCAAAAAACCAATGAAATGATAGGGTTTTTTTTTACCCCAACGAATACCTGCAGTTTAAACACTTTTCAGCACGTGTTACCTCACTACCTCACAAATCTGCCATCCCGACACACACACACCCCTTTTGAGTACAGTGGTTGGGAGGTCATGTTGCAGCTATACAGGACATTAGGTAGGCCACTTTTGGAATGCTGCGTTCAGTTATGGTCTCCCTGCCATAAGAAGGATGTTGTTAAACTTGAAAGGGTGTAGAAAAGATTTACAAGGATGTTGCTGGGGTCGGAGTGTTTGAGTTATGGAGGAGTCTGAATTGACTGGGGCTACTTCCCTTGGAGCATTGAAGGCTGAGGGGTAACTTTATAGATGTTTATAAAATCATGATGGACATGGATAGGGCGAATAACCAAGGTCAATTTACCACAGCAGGGGTGTCCAAAACTAGAAGGCATAGATTTAAGGTGACAGGGGAAAGCTATAAAAAGGAGCCAAGGGGCAGCTTTACCATGCAGAAAGTGGTGCATGTATGGAATGAGCTGCCAGAGGAAGTGGTGGAGGCTGGTACAGTTACAACATTTAAAAGGTATCTGGATGGATACATGAATATGAAAGATTTAGAGGTACATAGGCCAAATGCTGGCAAATTGGACTAGATTTATTTAGGATATCTGGTCAGCATGGACAATTTGGACTGAAGGCTCTGTTTCTGTGCTGCACAGCTCTATGGGTCCATAACTCCCTGTCCTCCATTCTACTCCTGCTATATCATGGCAATTTTTAAAACGGAAAAGGGGAAGGGTTTTAGAAAACAGAGCACCAGACTATACAACGGAAAGAAAATTAAGCTAAGTGTCTTCCTTCATGTGTTACATGATTCTGTGTTGAGAAAGGGCTTATGCAATGCTAGCACAACTGGATATTTTAGGTTTGGAAGAAAGGTCACTTGATCCTTAGTCTGGCCAGGATGAAGGGCATGGTCAGATGACATGTACAAATTTCCAAACAAGGATTTTGGTGGTTTCAATAGCAATGTCAGGAGACTGATATCAAGGGGTGTTATTCCAAATGAACTGTAACCTGAAATAACCCTGTAAAAGGCATTATCTAGTGCAGACGCGACACAGCTCATTAACCCTTTCTTTTCTCTCCCCTGTTAAGATTTCAGATTTCCCAGTGCAAATTAAATTGATCAACAGTTCTGAAAAACTATAGAAATCCTTTTTCTTCAGCCATGGATGATATATCTGTCTCTCCTAGAACTTGATGCAGCTCATCCCTGGTCATATCTGAATATCCCTCTTCTGACTGCAGTAGAGTCATGGATTCACAGAATCCCTAGTGTGGGAGTGGCCATTCAGCCCACTGAGGCAACACCAATCCTCTGAAGAACACCCTACCTAGATACACCCCGTTACGCTATCCCTGCAACCCCGCATTTCCCATGGCTAACCCACCTAGCCTGCACATCCCTGGATACTATGGACAATTTAGCATGGCTAATCCACTCAACCCACACATCTTTGGATCGACAGAGGAAACCGGAGCACCCGGAGGAAAGCCACGCAGACACGGGGAGCATGTGCAAACTCCACACAGACAGTCATTCAAGGTTGCAATCAAACTCAGGGCTGTGAGGCAGCAGTGATAACCACTGAGGCACCGTAGCGCTCCTGTAAATAAAACACACGAATATGTATGGAATAAAGTATAAATAAAATACAAAAAGCAACTGAATAATATTTAAAACTTTAAGTAAGGAATAAGCAGTCAAACATCTGTCTGCAGCACGCAGAGACACACAATGACAGACTCAGTAATTCCTCTGGTTAAATGCTGAAATCCTTTCCAAGGACCTCTGCTGCTCCAATCTCTCAGTTTAATTTTAAAGTACAGCTCCTGAGATTGTTTGCAGTTGAATCCTGTGTGCACTTACAAGAATAAATCAACTGGATTAAACTGTTAAAACAGAATTTGATTTCTGTTTGTCAGCCGTTATTTAAGTTCAGACTAAGGAATTCAAACCAGCTTGTGGGTCATTAAGAGAAGCAACCTAATAAAGACCATCTTTCGCAGCTCTTTATGGCATTACTCTTTAAGCCTGAACTGCAGTGTAATAAACATGACTGTATTCTGGGCATCTCTGATGCTTCAGTTCATGAATTCATATTATGGTTCAGTCATTAAGTACAACCAGGCAAACAATCTGGAAAGGTCCTAGCTTTGCCCCCAACCTGGATTAATCTTAGAAAGGGTACTACACTCTGAAAGGACTAAAATCTGCCATAAGTATCCCCAGACTGGAGGAGATAGAAAGAAATTAAACATTAGTGACAGAACCTAATCACTGACCAATATCTAACATTTCCCGTTGAAAATGCACACATCTGCACATCAAACATCACACATTAACGCTGGGTAATTCTGTAAGGTGGCCCACAATGGGGTCTTCCATAAAGAATTGCACACTGCAATCCCTGAGGAGACTAAGTCCCACCTGCACAGTGAGAATAACCTCTGCTGTGCTATGTGGCACTTTCACCGTGCTAAATGGGACAGACTTCCAACAATCAACACAAGATTGGGCATCCATGAGGTGCCGTGGGCCATCAACAGCAGCAGAATTGTACTCCAACACAATTGGTTATCTCACAGCCTTGCATATCCTCCACTCAACCATCATTATCAAGCCAGGGAATCAACCCTGGTTCAATGGAGAGTGCAGCAGGGCATGCCAGGAGGAACATGAGCCATACTGAAGATGAGGTGTCAACATGGTGAAGCCACCAAACAGGGCTACTTGCATGCCAAACACTGGCAACAGAACTAAGCAAACCCACAACCAATGGATAAAATCTAAGCTCTACAGTCATGCCACATCCAGTTGTGAATGGTGGTGGACAATTAAACAACTCACTGGAGAAGGAGGTTCCACAAATATCCCCATCCTCAATGATGGAAGAGGCCAGCACATCAGTGCAAAAGATAAGGCTGAAGCTTTTGCAGCAATCTTCAGCCAGAAGTGCCAAGTGGATGATCCAACTTGAACTCCTCCAGCATCACAGATACCAGTCTTCAGCCAATTCGATTCACTCCACGTGATAGCAAGACATGGTAGGAGACACTGGATACTGCAAAGGCTACGGGCCCTGACAACATTCTGGTAACAGTACTGAATACTTGTGCTCCAGAACTTGCTGCTCCCCTAATCAAGCTCTCCCAGTGCAGCTACAACACTGGTATCTAGCTGACATTGGGAATAATTGCCCAAGTATATCTTGGGCATAAAAAGCAGGACAAATCCAACCCGGCCAATTACCGTCCCATCAATCTAATCTTGATCATCAGTAAAGTGATGGAAGTGTCAACAACAGTGCTATCAAGCAACACCTGCTCAGCGAAGCTCAGTTTGGGTTCCGCAAGGTCCACTCAGCTCCTGGCCTCATTATAATCTTGGTTCAAATATGGACAAAAGAGCTGAATTCCAGAGATGAGATGAGAGTGACAACCTTAACATCAGGCTGCATTCAACCGAGCGTCACATCAATAATACTTAGCAAAACTGGAATCAATGGATATCAGGGGGCAAACACTCCAGTAGTTAGAGTCATACCTGACACATAGGAAGATGGTCATGGTTGTTGGAAGTCAGTCATCTCAGCTCCAGGACATCTCCGCAGCTGCTTCATCAATGACCTTCCCTCTATCTCAAGGGTCAGAAGGAGGGATGTTTGCTGATGCTTGCACAATTCACAACTCTTCTGACACTGAAACAGTCTGTGTTCAAGTACAACAAGACCTGAACAATATCCAGGCTTGGGCTGACAACTGGTAAATAACATTTGCACCACACAAATGACCATCACCAAGAAGAGACAATCTAACCATCACCCCTGACATTCAATGGTACTAGCATCACTGAATCCCCCACTTTCAACATCCTGGGAGTTATCGTTGATCAAAAACTCCACTGGACTCACCACATGAACATAATGGCTATAAGTGCAGGTCAGCGGCTAGGAATATTGCAGCAAGCAACTCACTTCCTGACTCCTCAAAGCCTGTCCATCATCTACAAGGCACAAGTGAGGAGTGTGATGGAATACTCCTCACTTGTCTGGACGACCGCAGCCCCAACAATGCTCAAGAAGCTTGACACCATCCAGGACAAAGCAGTCCGCTTGACTGACACTGCATTCAGAACCATTAACTCCCTCCACCACTGACACTCAGTAGTAGTAGAGTATACTATCTACAAGATGAACTGAAGAAATTCACCAAAGATCCTGAGACAGCACCTTACACACCCGAACCATTTCCATCTAGAAAGACAAGGGCAGCAGATATAATCGGCACAACACACCTTCAAGCTCCCCTTCAAGCCACTCGCTATCCTGACTAGAAAATATATCACTGGTCCTTCATTGTTGCTGGGTCAAAATCCTGGAATTCCCTTCCTAATGGCAACCCACAGCAGGTAAATTGGAGCAGTTCAAGAAGGCAGCTCACCATCACCTTCTCAAGGGCAACTAGGGATAGGCCGGCCAGCTGGCAACACCCACCTCCCATAAAAATAAATAAATAAAAATAGCGGAGAACCAAACCATGGAACTAAATCGCAGGCAGTAGAGAAGAAAAATAACAGATACAGGGATTACCCATGGCAGAGCTTTAAGAGTTGCATATTTTATTTGATTTGATTTGATTTGATATGTTACTGTCACATGTACCAAGGTACAGTGGAAAAAGTGTTATCTTATATAGGTGATGGCCTCGAGGTATTAACTCTAGACTGTCAATCCAGAGTCCCAGATAATGATCAGGGAACCTGGGCTCAAATCCTGCCACAGCAAATGGTGGGATTTGAATTCAATAAATATCTGGAATTCAGAGTCTAATGATGACCATGAATCTATTGCCGATTGTCAGGAAATACCCATCTGGTTCACTCATGTCCTTTAGGGAAGGAAGCTGCCATCCTTACCTGGTCTACACGCGACTCCAGACCCACAGCAATGTGGTTGACTCTTAACTGCCCTCTGGGCAATAAATGCTGCCTAGATAACACCGCCTTCATCCTGTGAACGAAAACAGTCTGTCCACAAAGCATGTAAGTGCATCGGGGTAACAGAACAGAGTGAAGGACACAATGTTACGTGGAGGACAAGTATTTTAACAAAAAGATGTCAACTTTGTTTAACATTAAAAGGGAACAATGAAATATTACAAATATCACAATATTATTCAATTTCAAGGAACTCAAAGCAAGTGCCTCAAAAATCAGAAACAATGCAAAAAGATGTGCTAATAATTAAAAGTTCTACAATTTTTTTAAATGCTAGAGATAAAGCTTAAGATGCTAATTTATTCTTTATTTATTTCAAAGCAGCTGCAGGCTAGAAGCATCAATTTTGTATATCATTATGGCTCTCGGGGCATAATGATGGTGTCACTGAACCAGAAGGGCAGAGTTCAGTCCTACCAGCTTCAGAAGGCCATAATGTCGGAACAGGACGATTAAAAATGTATATCATTTCACTCCCTATCTCTCGACCAAGACGCCTAGGCTCAACTCCCATTTGCTCCAGAGCTGCATAACAACGTCTCTGAACAGGGTGATTAGAAGGTATACATACAATTCAGTTATCACCAGGAAAATCAAAGAAGCTACAAAAGTCAGATTCACGGTTACATGCACTGAGCTGGCAAAGATGTGAAATCACACAAAATTTAATACTGGCCTTTGATCTGCTATGAGATTACTGTCTGAGAGAAAGATGTACTAAAAACACAAGTGTGTTGCAAAAAACTGTTAAACCAAAACTACAGCATGACCATGGACTGGTTAAGAAAAAGTGGCAAAGCAAGGCTACAGCAAAACTAGCGGGAGGGTAAAAGAATGGCAGCAATAACAGGGCCAAACACAAGACTCTCAGAAAGGTAAAAGAACAAAAACAGAACAGCAGAGTCTTGTATTTTGAGAGTGGGGTTGGGAAGATTCACAGCCAATTGAATGCATAGAAAAAAAAACAAACTGGGCCAACAAGGAAAGCAGATGATTCAATGATTACTACCAATTTATTTTCCTCTGAGCTCATTTAAATGAAAAGCTGATAAATAAAAATTTCAATCAGGCAAGAATAATGGTGAGAGAATTAATAAGAGTGTGAGCACAGAGCAGGTCTAGTGTTATTAATTAAAATTCAGGTAAACAACTGAAATCAGGTATTAGCTGCAGTGTAAGGGGCAAAGATTTTTTTTTGTTTAATCACAGATGGACATCTGAAATCTGTAGCTTCCATTTGCTGCACCCCAATGAAACTTCAGGACAGGATACTTCATTTGGTTCAGGGGAATGATGCGTGCAGAAAATGACTAGCTCTGTGGCAGTGAATGTTCCGGATAGAAGATCAGTAATGGCAGGAAGAAGCAGGCGACAGGGGAGACTTTAAGCTGCATGCCACTTCCAAATATGTAAGCCATATCGAAGGGTTGCTGGGAGGGATGCCGCCTCAAAGTCGTACTATTCAGACGATGGTATGTATTGACAAGGGACTTCACAAGAAGGAGAAGCTATGAGTAGAAATGCAACAAATGTATAAGATTCCATAATCAGGGATACTGACAGACATTTCTCCAGCCATCATCGTGATTCCTGCATGGTATAATGCGTCATCTCCCTGGTGCCAACGTAAGTAAAACACAAGAGTGCAGGATATTCCAAGGAGGAAGCGAGTGAGGCAAAATGTTTGAGACAGGACTGTACTGGTGACACTGCCCAAGTAAGACGGTCAGATTTTCAGCAGCTATGCAGTTAGTAAGCAGAACTTCCAAAATAGCAAACTCTAGACTACTCCAATGCTGTGTCCTACTGACACATAGAAATAGGAAAACAGGGAACATGGTGAGGCACAGTGCATGAGGGAGGACTTCGGATAGAGAGGTCACTGGGACTATTTTTGAGTAGGAAGCCCCTGTTTAAAAGTCATGGATTGCACCTTGATATAACTGCGTCCACAGTCTTCACAAGGAGATTCACCAATGTAGTTGTGAGGACTTACTAAACCAGCAGGGGGGATGGGTACCAGCACAGAAATAAAGAGAAAAAACATTGTACAAAGTGACAGAGTTGGACAGCTTCATAGAAGGAAGTAGTATCATATTAAATAGAAGTGGGTTAAGAAGGCCGACGAGAAATAAAAAGACAGGTTTTGAAGGCAAATATGTAAACACACAAAGTATATAAAATAAGATTTTTAAACTACATGCACAAATTGCTAATAATGAACGGGAGTACTGGGCACTTGATAATCAACAATATAGTGTGATCAGGGAAGATAAGCAAGGAAAAAGGGAGGTAGGGTAGTAGAACCGATTAGGAAAGAAATTGCAGTGATGGAAAGAATGTTCTTGACGGAATAGGGACAATCCATTTGTTTGGTGTTGAGAAACAAGAGTATGATCATGTTATTTAGGACACTCTACTGAAACCCACAGAGATGTGCAAGAACTATACAGTGGTGATATTGGGGAATATTAATTACCCAATTATCAACTACAGTAATGTTCAAGTAAAAACTAAGGAAGGGGAGAAACTTATGAAACACATTCAGAAAAACCTCTTTGATCAATATGTCCTTGGTCCTAAATTAGAGCAAACAAACTTCCGGATCTGATGGGGAATAAGGTGGGCCAAGCGAACCAAGTATCACTGGGGGAACACAGACTAAGAACAATAATAAGATTTACAAAACAACAGGTTACAACCTAAAGCAGAACATCTAATTTATAAGAGGAATGAGAAGGAATGTGGCCAGTTAAAATGGAACCAATGACAAGCCAGAAAACCTGAAACCAAATAATCTTTAACGAAGAGATGTTTGAGTACGCACTAAGTATATACTAACAAGTATGAAAGATAAGCTAGGGCTCCTTGGCAACAGACAATACAATGAAATAAACGAAGGAGGGTGCATCATTAATAAATGTGAATTCTTCAAAGAGCCAAGTCAAATTCAATATTTTGACAGGGGAAGTGAAGAGATAATATGACTGGAAAAGACAGAGGACCACACTTTAGGAGGAAATGCAAAGGCCTTTGAAAGGGTGCAAAGTTCATGGAAGAGAAAAAACCTGCAGGGTTACAAGTAAAAGGAGTGTGAGAATAGGATTGACTTATTTGTTCTACAGATAGCTAGCATGGACAGAATGGCCTCCATTGTATTACGGTAAATGATTATGATTGATATTTCATCTTGTGATTTATGCAGCAAGTATTTGAAAGATCAAGACCTCAGCCAACTTTAAATTGCATTGCAATGTCTCCTTTAGCACACTGCATATTTTTAAAATGTGATGGGAACACAAATCCCTGAGCAATGCGCACCAAAGCATCAGTTTTTCCCATTAAAGTGATAAGTATCTAGACATAACAATTCAAAATGTCTAATGGAGATCTGGAGGTCACGAGGATTATACACGCTGTTCAAGAGCATAAGTAAAATTACACAGTATTTAAATATGAAAAGTAGGATCCAGGATTATATTGTAATGTATGAAAGACACAGCCACACACAAATAGTCAGCACAAGGGCAGAATTGACTGAATATCATTCAATTTTTACAACAGTCCTCAGTTACTTTGGATTGCTGTACAGCAGTGTTTAAAAACAAACTCATTGACATTGGCAAAATGGTGATTCCACAATAAAAACTATTGGAATAAGATATGGTTGAGCATATTTCTGATAACTGCATTATTATTAGAATCTACACTTGTAAAGATATAGGTCAATGTACCTCCATGGTCAATAAAATTCAATTACCAGAATTACAACAGCTGATATCAACATAATAGCAAAAACAGAATTTACAAGATTCACAGTAATTGCTTTGAGAGTTTGCTTATAAGGCATGGAAACGGTCACAAAACTTTAATATCAATTCCTGCCAGGACTGACACAAGCAGATATGACAGCGGAAAATTCATCTTGGTCAGACAAACAAAACAGGAAATGATGCAATGGGAAACTACTGTCAAAGCATGGGTGGAGTGTGAAGCAGGTTACTTCAGCATCATCTTCGATTCTGTCATGAAAGAACAGTTTCATCTTATCGCACTCTAATAATTCCTTGCATTATCACAATGTAATACAAATGAGGTACAGTTATGATGGACAGCCACCAAATGCACTGTTACTGGAGGAATTCAGGTTCAGGTGCACAAGAGATTTAGCAGGATACTGCCAGGAATGGAGGATTTGAGGTATAAGTATGGGCTGGGCTGGCTGGGACTTTTTTCACCCGAGCTTAGAAGATTGACAAGTGACCTTACAGAGGTTTATAAAATAATGAGGGGTGCAGATAAGCTGAATGGTAGGTATCTTTTTCCCTAACTTGGAGTATTTCAAGACTAGGGGGCATATTTTTACGGAGAGAGGGGAAAGATTTAAAAAAGGCATGATGGGCAATTTTTTTTACGAGTGTGTGGATCGTGAGGAATGAACTTCCAAAGGAAGTGGTAGATTTGAGGACAAGTTTAAAAGACATTTAGATAAATTCACTAAAGATAAGAGAGTTACTAGTGAGAGCATAGGGTCCCTCAAAGATCAGCAAAGCTGCTTATGTGTGGAACTGCAGGAGATGGGTGTGATACTGACCAAGTATTTTACACTAGTGTGTTTACTGTGGAGAAGGATATGGAAGATACACAACAGGAGGAAATGAATAGCGACATCTTCAAAAATGTCTAGATTTAGGTGGTATTGGAGGTCTTAAAATACAGATAGTTGGATAAATCTCCGGGACCTGATGAGGTGTACCTTAGAACTCTGTGGGAGCATAGCAAGTGATTGCTAGGCGACTGGAGGTTGGCTAACGTAGGCCACTATTTAAGAAAGATAGTAAGGAAAAGCTAGGAAACTACAGACCAGTTTGCCTGACATTGGTGGTAGACAGGTTATTGGAGGGGATCCTAAGGGACAGGATTTACATGTATTTGGAAAGGCAAGGACTGATTAGGGATAGTCAAAACAGCTACGTGCGTGGGAAATCGTATCTCACTAACTTGATTGAGTTTTTTCTGGAAGTAATGAGGAGGATTGACGAGGACACAGCAGTGGATGTGGTCTAAATGGACTTCAGTAAGGCCTTCAACAAGGTTCCTCATGGTAGACTGGTTAGTAAGGTTAGATCACAAGAAATACTAGAAACACAAGGAAAGAAGGTAGAAGTCAGAGGGTGGTGGTGGAGGGTTGCTTTTTAGACTGGAGGCCTGTGACCAGCAGTGTGCCAGGATCGGTGTTAGATCCACTGCTTTTCGCCATTTATGTAAATGATTTGGATGTGAACATAGGAGGGACGGTTAGTATATTTAGAGATGACACCAAAATTGGAGGTGTAGTGGACATGAATAGAAAGGGTTTAGCGGGATATGGGCTAAATACTGGCAAATAGGACTAGATTCATTTCAGATATCTGGTCAGTATAGACGAATTGGACTGAAGGGTCTGTTTCCATGCTGTACATCTCTACAACTATGAATAGGAAAGATCTGGATGGATACGGGCCAAACTCAGGCAGGTTGGACGAGTATAGTTTGGGACTATGTTCAGCATGAGCTGGTTGGACCAAAGGATGTGTTTCCGTGCTCTATGCTGCTTGACTAAAAGCTGGGACAGCTCTTCAGACTTGAACACCTAGATGTTAGCAAGGAATAATTTGCAGTTACAAATGAATTGCATGTGCCTTCATTTTCTCATTCGATACCCATGTTTGTACACCAACAATTTATTTAATTTTTTATTCTTTGGAGCAGTTTTACACGATTGAGTGGCTTACTAGGTTATTTCAAAAAAACATGTGCATTTATGCAGCACCTTTCACTATTTCAGGATTTCCCAGAGTACTTTGTAGTCATTTAACAATTTTCAAGTGAGTCATAGAGGTTTACAGCACAGAAAAGGCCATTCAGCCCATCAAGTCTTTAGCAGTCACAAACAAGCACCAAACTTATCTAAGATAATAAAATGTGAGGCTGGATGAACACAGCAGGGCCAGCACCATCTCAGGAGCACAAAAGCTGACGTTTCGGGCCTAGACCCTTCATCAGAGAGGGGGATGGGGTGTGGGTTCTGGAATAAATAGGGAGAGAGGGGGAGGCAGACCGAAGATGGAGAGAAAAGATGATAGGTGGAGAGGAGAGTATAGGTGGGGACTTAGGGAGGAGATAGGTCAGTCCAGGGAAGACGGACAGGTCAAGGAGGTGGGATGAGGTTAGTAGGTAGGAGATGGAGGTGCGGCTTGGGGTGGGAGGAAGGGATGGGTGAGAGGAAGAACAGGTTAGGGAGGCAGAGACAGGTTGGACTGGTTTTGGGATGCAGTGGGTGGAGGGGAGGAGCTGGGCTGGTTGTGTGGTGCAGTGGCGGGGAGGGGACGAACCATCTCCCTCACCCCATCCCCCTCTCTGATGAAGGGTCTAGGCCCTAAACGTCAGCTTTTGTGCTCCTGAGATGCTGCTGGGCCTGCTGTGTTCAACCAGCCTCACATTTTATTATCACGGATTCTCCAGCATATGCAATTCCCATTATCACCAAACTTATCTAATGCCGGATGTGAGTTTGCTCGCTGAGCTGGAAGGTTAGTTTTCAGACGTTTCGTCGCCATTCCAGGTAACATCATCAGTGAGCCTCCGGTCAAGCACTGGTGTTATGTCCCACTTTCTCTTTATCAGTTTAGGTTTCCTTGGGTTGGTGATGGACAAGCAAAACAAACGTCATTTACAAAATACCTTGCAAGAACTGTGACAAACACTACATTGGACAAACTGGCAGAAAGCTAGCCACCAGGATACATGAACATCAACTAGCCACAAAAAGACATGACCCACTATCACTAGCATCCTTACATACAGATGAGGAAGGACACCACTTTGATTGGGACAACACATCCATCCTAGGACAAGCAAAACAGAGACACGCACGAGAATTCCTAGAAGCATGGCATTCCAACCGGGACTCCATCAACAAACACATTGATTTGGAGCTGATCTACCATCCTCTGAGAAAAAGAACAGGAAATGACATCACCAACCCAAGGCAACATAAACAGATAAATAGAAAGTGGGACGTAACACCAGCACTTCACCAGAGGCGCACTGTTGATGTCACCTAGAATGGTGACAAAACATCTGGGAACAAACCTTCAAGCTCAGTGAACCAGCTTACGTCTGGAACAAAATAAAGACCCACTCTCTTGTGGACTGAGAGGGGGAGAGTGCTGTGTTGGAGGTGAAAGGAGGACGTCGGGTTGGCTGTGCACCCTTGCGACCAGTGGGTCTTATTGCTGGCTTCGGCCTAACGCTGGTTCAGGGGAGCAGCCAACCTGCAACGATGGCTGCGGCAAGTGCTCGTGCCCCAGGTCAGGGGGTCCGGAACACCATCCATGTTTCCGTGAAGAAGATGGATGAAGGTGCACCTGTGGACCGCACCTTCTTCGTGAAGAGGGTCCTGTTGGACTGTTGCGGGTTCGCTGCTGCGGACATTTATTGCCTGCAAGATTTCCCTGGAGGAGGTTTTTACGATGTGACCTTCAGGAGTGCCAAGCTTTGCAAGCGCTTCCTGGAGGTTTTCAAGGAGAAAGGAGGTGAGGGCCCCCTCTCTGTATTGACCGCTGTCCCGCTGTTTGTGATGCCAGCGCAGAGGAGCCGTATGGTGACTGTACACATGTATAACTTGCATGTGCCAGCAGTTGATGTCCTGACCTTCCTTGGAAGGTACGTGAAGGTGGAAGGGGACCTAACCGACATCATGGACCCCTTCGGCATCTGGACCAGTAAGAGGCAGGTCAAGGTGACGCTGAGGATGGGTGCGGATGGGAACGTCGTACGCCCACCGTCCAGCTTCGCGATCGGCGGGACCAAGGGCTACCTGACCTATGCAGGGCAACCTAAAGTCTGCCATGCCGTGGCGGTCGACTGCAAAGCCACCATCTGCAGGGAGGAGGGACACCTTGCAAAGGATTGCCCACAAGAAAAAAGCTGCAACCTTTGCGGGGAAGCGGGTCACCTCTATAGGGCATGCCCGCAGTGGGGGACCACCTATGCCCAGGGCGCCGGCAGGGGCAATGCGGGCCCAGACCCCCGGAGGAGAGGAAGGCACCAGGGCCCAACAAGGACCCCACTAATGTGTAGGACGGCCCAGCCAAGCGCCCCTGCAGGCTCCGCTCCCCCCCGACAACCCGGAGTCGATGGAGGCAGCAACAGGCGACCCAGGGGAGTGGACGACGGTCCGGAAAGCGAGGAGGAAAGTGCGTCGGCGGGCCCAGGAACCGCAACCATCAGGCGGGAAGAGGCAGCTAAAGGGGGGCTATAAGAGCTCCTCTGACGAGGGGGATTCGGAGAGGGGCCGCCCGAAGCAGAAGTTAAAGATCTCCAGGGAGAAGGAAAGCAGCAGCACGCTTCCAGGTGACGAGAGGCGTCCTGAGGCTCTCTCTGACACCCTGTCACGTGCCGCTGGGGCACTGGAGGGTCTGCCGGAACTTCCAGGCGGGAAGGAGGAAACAGCGCATCCCCAGCCTGACCCAGAGCCGGACCCTCCTGCCTCCATACCCCCGACGGGGGGATGCCACCCAGAAGGCAGCCCGGACAGTTTCCTCAGCCCGGACAGCGTCCAGCATTTAGCCCGGGCAATGGGCATGAAGGAACAGATGGAGGGGCTGGACCTTGGACTTGGGGAGAGTACTGCGGTCACTGCCCACAATGGGGGTACGAGTTGTGACCATTAATGTACACAGTGTCAAGTCCACCGCAAGATGTGTGTCCACGTTGGCCTACCTGACCACCGTCAAGGCGGACCTCCTGTTTCTGCAGGAGTACGGGATACCGCACCTCGGCAGGTACGGGAAATGGTCCGGCGCCTGGACCTGTGGGCCTTCAATCTGGTCGGGGGGGGTAACGACTGTCGCTCCTCGGGCCTGGCTATTCTGCTGCGGGGGCGCAACTTCACCATCTCTCAAGTTCAGGTGGTGGTGGGGGCGCGCCTCCTAGCGGCTGACGTCACCTACAGGAACGCTCCCCTGAGGCTGATCAACGTGTACGCCCCAGCAGTATGCAGTGAGCGGTTGGCCGTCCTGCAACGGCTTCCACCCCTGCTGGCTACGTCCAGGCCGGTCATCCTGGGCGGAGACTTCAACTGCATCATCGATGCAGATGGAAGATCCGGCGTGGGGACAGCGGGTGGGGGGAGTCAACTGGACGTCACATCCAGATTCCTGATGGGCACGGTGAAGGACGCCAAGCTGCTCGACGTCTTCAGCACTCCTGCAAACGGAGCGCAGCGGAGGTACACCTGGTCGCGGCCAGACGGGTCTATCCGCTCAAGGATAGACTTCCTGTTTGTGTCACGGGCGTTCTCGGTCAGGTCCACCGGCGTCGAGCCGGTGTTCTTCTCTGCCCACTGCCTCCTGCTGGCCGACTGTCACTTACAGGATGACCAGCCGGCCGGCAAGGGGTCGTGGAAGATCAACACGACTCTGTTGACCCCAGAGAATGTCGAGGAGCTTAAGAGGGAGTACGCCGGTTGGAGAACCGTGAAACCCCTCTGAGTCTCCGGGCGATTGGTGGGAGACGGTGAAGGAGAACATCAAGAGGTTCTTTGTCCTCAAGGGTGTTCGGAAGGCGAGAGAGAGGCGGGGAAAGCTGTCGCGACTCCAGAAAAGGGTGCAGAACCTGCTCCTTCTGCAGTTGATGGGGGTCGATGTCACGGAGGACCTCCACGAGGTGAGGGGCCAGCAAGCCTCGCTCTTCACCGCGGAGGCCTCCAGGATAATCTTCCGGTCAAGGGTCCGCTCCGTGGAGCGGGACGAGACGTGCTCGTGTTTCTTCTTTCGGAAGGTGCACAAAGAGAGCTCTGTGCTTAGCCGGCTGAAGGAGGACGACGGCTCGGTGACGTCGTCTTGGCCCGACATTTTGAGGATCAGCAGATCCTTCGATGCCGGACTGTACGACACGAAGCCCAAGGACAGCACGGCCTCCGAGTCGTTCCTGTCGTCTATCATGGAGGTCTTAGATGACGGCACGAGGGAGTGGCTGGACTGGCCGACATCCCTGGGCGAGCTGACCAGAGCCCTCAAGTCCTTGGAAAGGAATAGGACTCCCAGGAGCGACGGTTTACCGGTCGAGCTGTATTCTGCTCTGTGGGACCTGGTCAGCCTGGACCTGCTGGACGTGTACGAT
Organism: Stegostoma tigrinum; assembly: GCF_030684315.1. Taxonomy (NCBI): domain Eukaryota; kingdom Metazoa; phylum Chordata; class Chondrichthyes; order Orectolobiformes; family Stegostomatidae; genus Stegostoma; species Stegostoma tigrinum. Next base: position 49,981,184 of record NC_081373.1, read on the forward strand.
AGTGCGCTTCGGGCAGGGGAAATGTGCAGGTCCATGAGGAAGGGCATCATCACCCTCATTTACAAGAGGAAGGGGGAGAGGGAAGAAATTAAGAATTGGCGTCTCATTTCACTATTGAACGTGGACTACAAAATCCTGGCCAAGGTCATAGCCAAACGGGTCAGGTCTATGCTGGAGTCGGTGATTCACCCTGACCAAACCTGTGCTGTGCCGGGCAGGAAGATCGCTGAGAGGCTCGCGCTCGTCAGGGATACGATCGCCGACGTACAGGACAGGCGGGTGGACACCTGCCTCGTCAGCCTGGACCAGGAGAAGGCCTTCGACAGGGTCTCTCATGCTTACGTGAGGGACGTCCTCTCCAAATTGGGGTTCGGGGAGGGCATCCGCAATTGGATCCGGCTGCTCTACGCCAACATCGTTAGCGCAGTCTCTATCAACGGGTGGGAATCGGACAGTTTTCCTGTCAGATCTGGAGTCAGGCAGGGCTGCCTGCTCTCTCCTGCCTTGTTCGTGTGCTGGGTGGAGCCCTTCGCCGCATCCATCAGGAAGGACGTGAGCCTGAAGGGCATGACTATCCCAGGCAGCGGAGGCCTTCAGGTCAAGACCTCCCTGTACATGGACGATGTTGCCAACTCCTGCACAGATCATCGGTCGGTGAGTAGACTATTGGACATCTGCGGCCAGTGTGAACTGGCCTCGGGTGCCAAAGTCAACAGGGGTAAGAGCGAGGTCATGTTCTTCAGGAACTGGGACGACCGCTCCTTCATCCCCTTCACCGTCAGGACAGACTACCTGAAGGTGCTGGGTGTTTGGTGTGGTGGAGCTGGGGCGTGCACTAAGACTTGGGAGGAGCGTATCACCAAATTGAAGCAGAAGCTGGGCAGGTGGACACTCCGGTCCCTCTCCATCGCGGTTAAGAACCGCGTTGTCAGGTGCGAGGGGCTTTCAGTACTGTTGTATGTGGCGCAGGCCTGGCCTGTTCCCTGGACCTGCGCCGCTGCGGTCACCCGGGCCATCTTCCACTTCATTTGGGGGTCGAGGATGGACCGGGTCTGCAGGGACACCATGTACAAAGACCTGGGAAATGGGGGAAAGGGCGTACCGAACACCACCCTCGCCCTGACGGCTATCTTTGTGTGCGGCTGCATCAAGCTGTGCGTAGATCCTCAGTACGCAAATACCAAGTGTCACTACTTCCTGAGGTTCTACCTGTCCCCGGTGTTGCGAAGGACGGGCCTGGCCTCGTTGCCATGGAACGCTCAGAGTAGTTGGACCATCCCGTACCACCTGTCCTTCGTGGAGAAATTTTTGAAAGGAAACACCTTTGACCACAAGGCCGTCAGGCAGTGGTCAGCACATAGTATCCTCGAGACCCTTCGGGAAAAGGAGAGGGTGGATCCCGTCGTGTGGTTCCCCAAGCAAACTGCCAAAGTCATTTGGCAGAATGCCTCATCGCCAGAACTTTCAAACAAGCACAAGGACATTGCTTGGCTGGTGGTGAGAGGGGCTCTGCCAGTGTGATCCTTTATGCATGCCCGGAATCTCTGCGCCACCGCACGCTGCCCTCGAGGTGGCTGCGGGGGGTACGAGACTGTCGATCACCTCCTTCTGGAGTGTGCCTATGCGCACGAGGTCTGGCAGGGGATGCAGTGGTATTTGTCGAGGTTCGTCCCGAGCAGCTCCGTGACGCAGGACTCCGTGCTCTATGGGCTGTTTCCCGGGACACACACCAAGACCAACATCAACTGCGCCTGGAGGACCATCAATGCAGTGTAAGACGCTCTTTGGTCTGCCCGCAACTTGCTGGTCTGCCAGCTGAAAGAATTGACCCCGACCGAGTGTTGCAGACTGGCGCACTCCAAGGTCCAGGACTACGTGCTGAGGGACGTGTTAAAGCTTGGGGCAGCCGCCGCCAAGGTGCGGTGGGGAAAGACCACCATATGAAACCCCTCGTCCAGAATAGAAAAAAGGGCGCTATCTGGTAACTGGGCCCAGCCGGCGCCTTCCCCAACTGGTCAGGGGGCCAACTGGGACTGTGCGGGGAGAGGACTGCCGGGGTATTTTCTGTGTTTTGTTTTTTTTCTTCTTTGTTTGTTTTTTTTCTCCTTTAGTTGGTGTACGTACCCCCTGGGTAACCTGGAGCAGCTTGCATGACTGGGGAGGTGTATAAACATGTTTTATTTTTTGTACATCTTATGAATAAAGTATATTTTTCAAATTTAAAAAAAAAGTGATGAAACGTCTGAAAACTAACCTTCCAGCTCAGCGAGCAAACCCACATCCAGAATCTCAACCTGAGCTACAAATCTTCTCAAAACTCGTTATCTAATCCCATTTTCCAGCACTTGGCCCATTGCCTTCTCGGCCTTAGAGGGCAAGTGTTGACTTTATTGCAACAAGCAAAACACAGCAACCCACTGGCACACAGCAACATCTCAGAAACAGGCATAAACAAAAACTGAAGTTGCTAGTCAAGCTCAGCAGGTCTGGCAGCATCTGAAATGAGAAATCAAAGTTAACATGAGATAGTAAGAACTGCAGATGCTGGAGAATCTGAGATAACAAGGTATAGAGCTGGATGAACACAGCAGGCCAAGCAGCATCAGAGGAGCAGGAAGGCTGATGTTTCAGGCCTAGACGCTTCTTCAGAAAATTGAGAAGGTTCTAGGCCCAAATCCAGCTCTACACCTTGTTAAATAAAAGTTAACATTTCAGGTCCGATGACCTTTCGTTAGAACTTGATAAAGGGTCACCAGACCCAAAATTTTAACTTTGATTTCTCCTTACAGATGCTGCGGCGAGACCTGCTGATTTTTTCCAGCAACTTCTGTTTTTGTTTCAGAGTTACAGCACCTGCAGTTCTTTCAGTTTTTATTCAGAAACAGCCACGTTGAGCAATGGTTGAATTTTGGCAATGGGGAAGAAAACCACTGTTCCTCAACAAAACAATGTCTTTAACATTGCTTGACAGTAATTGGAAACCACAAATAACTAATCATCTACAAGAATTTATGTTAACTCAGCCTCTGTCAGTATTGCACTGGAGGCACAGCCTTTGTTCTATTGTCAAGTTTCTGAAATAGGACATGTACCCACAACTTTCTAAGACACAAGGGTAAAATCCAGTGACTCTCAGGTAACAATTCATACTTCAGGGCAGCTAACAAACAACCACACTGGTGTGGGATTAGACTGACGTTCGCACAAATTAAGTAAGAACAGCAGTACAGTTTCAGGTCAATATGAACAGGGCTTTGTTTACATGAGAATGGAAGCCGGTTTGGTATCACTGCATCAGCTTATGGTTTATTCAGAACTACAACAAACTATGGGAGAGGCACACCATATATATTCTTTAACCCTTTGTCATGGCATGATTGAGCACAACATTTACGCTTTGATGGCATCAGCAAATGTTCAATGCAAGAAAATTTTTTTTTAAATTCCCAAAACTTGCCTGATGATATATAAATAATTAAATATATTGGCCACATAACAAAACAGGCACTAAAGCGCAACTGAGGCCATCAATGAGTGCAATAATCTGCTGGAAGTTTCAAATGAACCAGTGCTGCACATGCAATGATTTTATTGTTTAATAGGTAACTAATGTGGAATTAAACTCGTGCACAAGGTTTTATTCCAGAGTCATTCACTGCTGCAAAATGCCTGTTCAAGGTTTACTATAATAACTTATGTCACTGCTCTCAAAAGTGCAAGTTTTAGTAATAAGTCTGACTCCTGAAACTTTGTAAAGTATAGTATTCATCTACATTATTGAAACTAGAATGATTGAGAACTCAAGATTTAACTGAATAGCAAAACTATTTCACATTAAAGCATCAGGTCTTCCTACAAGTTTGTGTTGAAAGAATGAAATAGAGAAAGTGCAGCATGTCCAGTTTAACCAAGCTGTCACGAGCAAGTTCCCAAAAGCACAAACCAAACCCCTCCACCTTTCTCATTATGTCATGGCATGAGGGCATCACTGGCCAGGCCAGTGTTTATTGCCCAACCCAAACTGTCGTTGAACCAAGTGATTTGTAAGCCCATTTCAGAAGGCAGTAAAGAGTCAACCACATTGCATGTGGTTCCAGATTCACGTGTAAAAAGCTGAAGTTTTTTTTAATTCATTCACGGGATGAGGGCATTGCTGGCTAGGCAGCATTTATTTCTCATCCTTAATTTCCCAGAGGGCAGTTAAGAGTCAACCATATTGCTGTGGGTCTTGGGTCACATGTAGGCCAGACCAGGTAAGGATGGCAGTTTCCTTCCCTCAAGGACGTCAGTGAATCAGATGGGTTTTTCTGCCAATCGACAATGGATTCACAGTCAACATCAGATTCTTAATTCCAGATATTTTATTGAATTCAAATTCCACCATCTGCCATGGTGGGATTTAAACTCCGGTCCCCAGAACCATTATCTGTATCTCTGGATTAACAGTCCAGCGATATCACTAGGCCATCAACCTCCCCTCAGTAGGCAAGGTGCCATAGTCCTACTGGACCATAAGGATGCTCTCTTATGAGAGAGAGGGGATGAAGGCACGGATGAGGGCGAGAGAGGGAGAGGGGCGCAAGGGGGCAACGGGGAAAGGGCAAAGGGAAGGGGGGGGAGAGAGAGAGAGGGCGAGGGGGGGAGAGAAAGAGAGAGAGAGAGAGAGGGCGGGGGTGGAGAGAAAGAGAGAGAGAGAGAGAGAGAGAGAGAGAGAGAGAGAGAGAGAGAGAGAGAGAGAGAGGCGGGGGGGGAGAGAGGGAGAGAGAGAGCATGAGCTAGGGCAAGAGACAGCGAACAAGCAGAAGAGAGCAAGCAAGAGATAGAGAGCGAGAGAGAGGAGGTAGAGACAGCAAGCAAGAGAGAGAGAGAATGCATGTGAGAGAGAGGGTGAGACAGCAAGTGCGAGAGCGAAAGAGAGACACAAATGGAGGTGGTTTAACGTGAGGGTCGCTGAGGGCAAGGTTGGGGAAGAATCCTTCATGGTGACTTCAGCCAAAGGGGAGGATGTGAACCCATGTTTTGGCACTACTCTGCATTGCAAACCTACTGTTCAGACAAATGAGTTAACCTGGAGTCATAAGTATACCAAACCTATAGGACACTAATGAACCAGATCGGTTTTTATAATCAATGATAGTTTTCTAGTTGCCATTTCAGTTTGATGATTTACTAAATAAATTTAAATATCACCAGCAGTGATGAGATCTGAACACATATTCCCAGAAGTAGTCTAGGCCTCTGCACTGGTTGTCCAGCAATTATACACATGTCTCCGGCACCAACCACCCCATCCCCTGACCAAAGGCAAACTTGCATAATGGACAGTCGCCACTTGAATTTTATGCTTTTAAATTCATTAAAGTTGAGAATGTGTACCGGCCACATGGTGATATACTTATTGAAAAAGTCAACCCTGTTGCTTCTACATCAGTCTGTAAAAGAAGCAGCAACAAGTCAGAAGCTGAACCAGCATTTGGACAAGGGGCATTTTCAGGATAGCAACCTATAACTAGTGGTATTCTGCAGGGATCAGTAGTAAAACTACAGTTATTTACAATACATATTAATGACTCGGGTGAGCAAAGTGCATGGATTATAGCCAAGATCGCAAAAGACACAAAAACTGGTGGGAAAGAAAGTGGTGAGGATGGCACAAAGGGTCTACAGAAGAATAGAGACAGGTTAAATGAGTGGGAAAAATCATGACAGATGGAATATAATGCAGAAAAATGTGAGGTTATCCACTTTGACATGAAAATAGATGAGCTAAGTAAATGGAGAAAGACAGCACAAAGTTACAGATGAGGTATTTCGGAGTCATCGTCCATGAATTACAAAAAGCTAGCATCCAAGATTAGCAGCTAACAGGACGGCCAGTGTAATGTTGGCCTTTATTTCAAAAGGAAAGGTGTATAAAGTAGAGAGGGCTTGTTAAAACTATACAAGGTGCTAGTGAGACCACAGCTAGATATCATGAATAGTTTTTAAACCTCTTAACTAAGGAAAGATGTCCTGGTATTGAAGGCAGTGCAGAGAAGCTTCACTGGGCTAATATTGGGGTATGGAGGGTGTATTTTCCAAGGTCAGGTCGAGTCGATTGAGCCTGTACTCACCGGAATATAGAAGATTGAGAAGTGACCTTATTGAAGCATACAAGATTCTTCAAAAGCTGTGACAGAGCAGATGCAGAATAGTTGCCTTCCCTTTACGGAAGAGTCTAGAACCAGGGGGCAGAATGTCAGAATAAGGAGTCACACATTTAAAATTTAGATGAGAGGAATTTCTTTGTTCACATGGTAGTGAGTCTGTGAAATTCTTTTCCACAGAAGGCTGCTGCGGCTGTGGCATTAAGTATAATCAAGGCTGAGACAGGCAGATTTTTAATCATTAATGGAATCAAGGGTTATGTAGAAAAGGCAGAAAAGTTGCGTTGACGATTCTCAGAATTGCCATGATCACATTGGATGGCAGAGCACTCAATGGGTTGAATGGCCATTCCTGCTCCTAAATCGGAAATGATTGACCTCCAAAGATACAAATGTATCTAGATACAATGTGCTAGGTACAATGCCAATCAATGGTGAAATATTCCCCTCAATTTTAACATCATCATTTTTGGTAGTGATCTCTGATGCAACATTTATCAAATGTTGCCTTGATATCAGGGCAATCAAACGCTTACTTCACCTTGAGTTGCTTTTTTGTCCATGTTTAAACCATGGCTGTAACAAAATCCAAAGCTGATTGGCCCTGGAAGTACATAGATAAGCTGCAGAGCTGGGCTGAGAGGTGGCAAATGGAGTTTAACGTGAACAAGTGTGAGGTGAATGCACTTTGGTAGGGGTAACCAGAATGCAAAGTACTGGGCTAATGGTAAGATTCTTGATAGTGTAGATGAGCAGAGAGATCTCGGTGTCCATGTACACAGATCATTGAAAGTTGCCACCCAGGTTGACAGGGCTGTTAAGAAGGCATACAGTGTTTTAGCTTTTATTAATAGAGGGATTGAGTTCCGGAACCATGAGGTTATGCTGCAGCTGTACAAAACTCTGGTGCGGCCGCACTTGGAGCACTGCGTACAGTTCTGGTCACCGCATTATAAGAAGGATGTGGAAGCTTTGGAAAGGGTGCAGAGGAGATTTACTCAGATGTTGCCTGGTATGGAGGGAAGGTCTTACGAGGAAAGGCTGAGGGACTTGAGGCTGTTTTCATTAGAGAGAAGAAGGTTGAGAGGTGACTTAATTGAGACATATAAAATAATCAGAGGGTTGGATAGGGTGGATAGGGAGAGCCTTTTTCCTAGATGGTGACGGCGAGCACGAGGGGGCATAGCTTTAAATTGAGGGGTGAAAGATACAGGACAGATGCCCGAGGTAGTTTCTTGACTCAGAGAGTAGTAAGGGTATGGAACACATTGCCCGCAACGGTAGTAGATTTGCCAACTTCAAGTACATTTAAGTTGTCGTTGGATAAGCAGATGGACGTACATGGAATAGTGTAGGTTAGATGGGCTTCAGATTGGTATGACAGATCGGCAAAACATCGAGGGCCGAAGGGCCTGTACTGTGCTGTAATGTTCTATGTTCTGTGTTCTAACCAAAAGCTGAGCACCGGCGAGCACACCATTGATGACTAACTGGTGTTTGACATTACCGTTGACATCTTCCATCACTTTGCTGATCATGAGAGTACATTAATGAGGCAGAATTGGATGAATGGACTTGTGCCCTTTTCTTTGTGACACAGATCTGGAGAAATGCACAGAAGTACACATCATAGATTAAACAACAAAATGATATTTTAGTTTTGAATGTTCATCCACACTTCACACATTCCACAATACTGAAAGAGGTACCAGAGATTCTCTCGGTGATAACTGTCCTTTATGTCAGTAAAATATTTCGGCAATATATTTAGTGAACACAGAGATTACATTCTTGCATAAATGTTCTATCTTTTATGTATATTCACTGTCGATGTTGTTGAGCAAAATTATAACACGCCAACATAAAACTAAATCTTCTACACATCAGTTTATAAGGGAAGGTAGAAAAGAAATGGTCAAGAATTATTTAAAGCATGGCTTCCCAAATTGTGGGACACGAGTTGAAACAATGGGGTTGGAAGTTCCATGGATGCTATAGCGTATTGTCTGACTGACTATCCCTTAAGGGCCTGAATCCTGTTCTGAAAAATTCAGAAAAGGCGGTGCTTTTTGTGAAAAATTCACAATATCTATCTAAACAGCCTCCCACTCCAACATCTTTTTCAATGCCCCCTTTCTTACAGCTCTACACACTCTGGGGATCATAACAATTTTCAAGTCTTAAAATAAAGATACGATGGGAAGAAGTTTGGGAAGCATTGAAATAAGGCTTGTATTTACATAATTTAGCTCATAGATTTTGATACATTACAATGAAAAAACTGCAACATATAAGGGCCGTCAGGAATATATAAGGTCAGGAACTACTAATGAATTATCCAGCTTCTGCACTATTCTTGTAACTGTAGTTTGATCTGGATGGTCATTTGTCAGCCCCAGAATGGGAGATCAGGAAGCTACAATGCTGTTGAAGTTCAAAAGGAGGTGGGTAGGGACTTTTCTTGGTCTTTGTGAGAGATGGTCTTTATCTAGCAGTTTCATTTGGATGCAGCAGCAAAATCAGGAAACAAGTGCTTTTTTTTGAAAACCACAACCAATAAGTCTCCAAAATATTGTTCGTGCAAGATTAATGTAATTTTTAAGACCAAGATATTTTTGTTAGGTAAAAGTTATCAAGAAATGTGGAACAAAGGCGGTACAATACAGTTCAGGGGCAGATCAGCCACGATCAATGATCAGAATGGATATTGCTCAAGGGCAACTTTTAGACCTATAAATCGCCCACATGTGAAGTAAGGGGCATTTTGACCCATTCAGAAAACAAAAATTTAAGCACAGGGAGAGAGAGAAAGAATATGGTTTTCCTTTTCAGAAGCTTCTGCTGGTGAGATACCAACATGTGCACAAAGGAACTATATAAAAGCAGGTAATTCATTCCCTATTCATGCAAGTTACTCATTAAGTTACATATCGGCAGTTGATAATTAGAGTAATGTTCAGTTATATGAGTCTAATGATCATCTAAATTAGCCACAACGATTTAATATTTTATTGGAGAATAAGAATTGTGAGCAAATACTGTGGGCATTGTTTGAAACAATTAAATATTAATCAAGAAGTAAGTATAAGATCAAGAACTAATCTCAGTCAAAAGGTGTCAGTCACCTCTCTTTCCTAGGGGTGAGGGACAGAAATCTAAAGACAAAATTTGCCCAAGGCTCAGTGGCACACCTCTGAGCAACAAATTCAGTTCATTTAATGATGTTAGTTATTGCTGGAATCAGAAGGGACATTATCTACTTGGACAATAAGCAACCATTGTAAACAGCATACTTATTGCAAACAAACACACCTGATGTTTAGTAAAGTAGTGAGATACTGAAATAGAGTAGCTAAGACTCAGTGAAACATCCACTATCATCCATCATCTGTCGTAGGACATGCCTAGCGAAACAATCCAAATAGTGACAAATGCCTAAACACAGGTCATCAATCTGCCATCAAAGGTCTGGAACAGTGTGCAGTATGGCACAGAACACGGGATTAGAAATGTTGCTTGGTCTGTGGATAAGTACGCACCAGAAGAGTGATTACATGAAATTTCACTCACAGAAGGAAGTGTGAAATAAGCAGCAAACTATCTGGGGCTAAGAAATCTTTGACAATTCATGGCTCCACGCTACTGACAGGGACACTACTACCAAACACAGGAAGTGTGTAGAAGAAGAGCAGCTTTCAAAGTTACCTTACTAAATTAATTTCTTTGCTTAGTTATATTTCTAAACACGAGGAGAAGAATGCCTTGTGTCATATAGCAGGTTATATAGAAACATAGAAGACAGGAGCAGGAGGCACCCATTCAGCCCTTCAAGATTGCTCTGCCATTCATCACGACCATGACTGATGATCGAACTCAATAGCCTAATCCCGCTTTCTCCTCGTAACCTTTGATCCCATTTGCCCCAAGTGCTATATCTGGCTGCCTCTTGAATACATTCAACGTTTTGGCATCAACTAATTCCTATGGGAATGAATTCCACAGGCTCACCACTCCTTGGGTGAAGAGATGTCTCCTCATCTCCGTCCTAAAATCATCCACTCTGAATCTTCATACTGCAACCTCGGTTCTGATACACCCACCAATGGGAACATCCTCCTGGCATCTGCCCTGTTTGGTCCTGTTAAAATTTTAGAAGTCTCTATGAGATCCCCCCTCATTCATCTGAACTCCAGTGAAAACAATCTTAACCTAGTCAATCTTTCCTTGTATGTTGATCCCACCATCCCTGGAATCAGCCTGGTAAACCTTCGCTGCACTTCCTCAAGAGAAAGAGGATCCTTCCTCAGAAAAAGGAAGCCAAAACTGCACACAATATTCTAGGTATATCTTACCACTCAGCCCATTAAGCTCTACGGCCTCTAAAAGAATTATCCACTTGGAGCCACTCTCCTCTCCCTTCTCTCAAGAGGACCGACATGTCAAGACATATCCAGACTAGACATCCCATTTTCCAAAACATATGATTGACCACCTTTGCAACAGACCAATAATCTGTTTGTTCTAAGTTCCAAGGGTGCTGCAAGTACGCTGGAGACTGTGGCACTGAGCAGGCTGAATCAGACAAATTCCCTACTTAAATGAAACTGCAGACTCTTTAGCGGAATCATGGACAAAATGTTACAACACAAAAATGTTTGATGAGAAATGCCAGTATGAGGTGAGCATGGAATTGGGCTCAGGTAAGATCACCAAATAGTTCACTGTTGAATAATTTAGTTGGGGGGGGGGGGGTGGTTTGTGGTGCAGTGGCAATGTCCCTACCCCTAAACTGGGAGGCCCCAGATTCAAGTCCCACCCGTTCCAGAAGTGTGTAATAATATCTGAATAGGTTGATTAGAAAAATATGTTACATGAAAAAAATTTAGTAGTCTGGTGGAGGTGGGGCCTCTTGTGATGCAATGGTATTATCCCTACCTTTGAGCCAGGAGGCCCAAGTTCAAGTCCCTCTTGTTCGAGAGCTGTGTAATAAAATGTCTGAACTGGTTGATTAAAGACAGGTTTAAAAATATTAATAGCCTGGTAATGTGAATAATGCAGATCGGATAAGACACCACGTAGAATTTTACCCCACCACAGAAAGTATGGTAAATGGATCAAGACACATTGCAGATAATGAATTTACAACCATAGTTTTTTCCTCATCCTTTTTAAAAACTACATTTTGGAATTAAAACTATAAAATTTTCTGCAAATACCTCAGGATTCTGAACAATTATCATTTCATGCACCAACAGGATTTTGCACATCAACGCTACAATAATTCAGTAGTTCTATGAAATTAAGTTGCCTCGGAGAAATACTGTAAAATTATCAATAAACATATTCAGCTTCTTTCTCCTATGTCTGGCATATGGAATTTCTACGGGGTAAACAAACTGCTACTGATGAAAATGATTTTCATTACAAATATGCGTCATAGACTTCCACACAATGAAGACTGCGTAACAGGAATTACTAAACCTAAATGTCAGATCAGATTGAGTGTTTCGAATACTTTGAACTTCACCAGCAGAGCCTATACATTTGAAATACTTCATTTGCACCGATGATGATTCATCACTTCCATCATATCTTCAAAACTATCCCCCCGTCCAAATGTTTCCACTGTAATATTAAATTAATACTTCATATCTCTGAGAAAAGGGAAATATTCTGGCAAGAAGATTACATGCCATGGTTACTCTTAAACACGAGCACTCCAGACCTTATAGTAAACTCCCAAGCACTGTCAGAAGTTAGCAAGCAATTTTCAAACCAGAACATTTCCTGCAGATGTCACAAGGCATCAAAAGCGCATTCCTTACCAATTGTTCAGATGAGGCATAACACAAGGACACTAGCTGGTACTGTGGTTTAATGAAACCGCTCAGTCTGACACACATTCAGTAGAAATGTTCTTTAAAGAGAAATAACTTACATGTTGCAGGCAGATATTTTTTGTTAACTCGTCAAGCAATCATATTTTAAAATCAGGACGCTGAACACATCACAAGAGTTTCACAGAAGCAAACTCACTTTTTGTCGCACTAAGCATATCAATGTTTAAACTCTTGGAATGATATTTTCATGAGGTTTCACATTATCAGAATTTGCATGTAGATTGTCTGCCAGCAGGCATTCTATCAAGGTCACCGAACTAACAACAACTATGAAGCAACAATGACATCAGTTACAGAATGTTAGAGAAGTCGCCATTTGACCCACTGTGACTGGGTATGCTATTTGTAAGTGTTATCCATTCTTCAACCCCTCCACATCATCCTGTAAGTATTTCCTCTTTTACATTCAACAGCAAGTGTGCACTATCCACAAGATGCACTGCAGAAATTCATCAAAGATCCTTCGACAGCACCTTCTAAATCCACAACCACTTCCATGTAGAATGACAAAGGCAGTAGAACACCGCCACCTGCAAGTTCCCCTCCAAGCCACACACCATCCTGACTCAGAAACCTATCACTGGCCCTTCAGTGTTCCCTGTTCAAAATCCTGGAATTCCGTCCCTAAGGGCATTGTGGGTCAACCTACAGAATGAACAGTGCAGTGGTTCAAGGCAGCAGCTCACCACTATCTTCTCCAGAGCAACATGGGATGGGCAATAAATGCAGACCAGCCAGCAAGGCCCACATCCCAGGAAAAAAAACAGCAAATTAATTACTAGAAGTTAGAACGGAATTTGTTTATACCTTCCTTTCAGGCAGTCTATTCCAGATATTAACTCAGGATGGTTGCGGAACTGGGGGATCATGTCAGTCCTCTGTGAGAGCTGCACAGCTTGTCCCATTTGCCTGCTTTTCCCTGCAGCCCTGCAAATTGTGCCTTTTCAAACAACAATCTAATATCTTTTAAAACTATAATTGCCACAGCCTTCTCAACATACCCAGGCAAGGCATTCCAGATCCCTAACAGACACCTTTGCCAGCTATATGAAGTTGATGTGAGTCAACTCCATTACGTTGAGTCTTTGGTATCATGAAAAAGAATCATATCAGACTCAAAACATTAATTCTTTCTCTCTCTATAGATGCTCCCAGTCACAAGGTTCTTCACCACTTTGTTATAATCGAAGAAAAGAGGCAACAAGATAAGGAGAGAATTCCAAAGCTTGTAGCCAGGAAACCAGAAGACATGATCATCAAAGGTGGAGTGAGGAAACTGGGGATGAACAAGAGATCAGAATTAAGGGATTTCACATGCCTTGCATGGCTGCAAGGTTGAAATAGGGAAAAGCGAGCCAATGGCAGGATTTCAGAACAAGGATTAGCATTTTAGATTTCAAATGGTTTGTACACCTATACCCCAGGTCATTCTGGCCCTGATATGCCTTCATAATTATATTTCTTTCTCCATCCAACTAAATTTTAGCTGCCATGTTTCTGCCTACTCCACAAGCCTCTCAAGTCTATCAATATCTTCCTTAATGCCACAAAAATTTCCAAGTTTAAATCATTTATAGAGATGAAGAAAAGCACAGGGCGTAATCCCCACTCCCGGGGAACCCTACAAAGCATCTTCCTCAAGTTCAAAAAACTAGCCATTTACCGTTGATTTCTGTCATGCTGCCAAATACGCATCCACAGTCCTTTTCATTCGACAGGTTTCAAGTTTGCTGGCAGGTTGATTACATGGTACTTTATAAAACACCTTCAACACATACCGCATCAACTTCATTACCTTTAACAAATGGTGCTGATTTTTCTTAATTGCTCCACATTTGTGATTCTTTTCAATGATCATCTTACGACAGGTTTCCTCACTGCGGTTAAATTGACTGGTTCTTAGCTGATGGGCTTATCCTTTTTTTGAACCTGTGCTGAACATTTGCAATTCTTCAGTCCTCTCGGACCACTGTAGTTTCCAAGGATTTGAAGATTATGGCCAGTGTCCTGGCAACTTCCACCCTAATATTATTTACCCTTTCAGGTGTATCATTATTCCCAAAAGCAAATGTTGCCTCTAAGATCTGAATGTCAGAATGTTGTTCCTAGATGTTTTTAAATCAGCCTGCTCACATGCTATCATGCATGTCTAAGCCAGGTTAAGACTTGAACCCAGATTTTTTGGTCCTGAGACAGGAACATTACCATTGCACCACAAGAATAGTATCTTCCACCCAAGGTATTTTCTAATCAACCTGTTCAGAGTTGTTGTTACAGGCTTCCGGAGCAGCTGGGATTTGTATCTTGGTCTCCTGGCTCAGAGGTACAGACACTACCACTGTATTACAAGATTCCCTTATCTTCCACCATATCCTCTTCCACTATGACTTGAGTGATGTTTCAATTCTACTGGTTTGTTAACTTTAACTGCTGCCAGTCTATCAACTCATCTTTATTAATCCTTCATCAGTGCTGTGTTCCCACCGCAATGTGCTCTTCTCCACAACATCATCTTCCTTGATAAATATAGATCAAAATGTTCAATACTTCAGCCATAACCCCTGCCTCCATGTGTACACCCTTCTGTGATCTCCTATTGTCCCCAGTGCTCCTTTCACCACATTTTCACTGTTCTTATGTCAAGAGAAGACTTCAGATACTTTTAGATTGAAGCCAGTCTTATCTCATGCTCAGGTGTTGCATGGTTATTTCTTTTTTCAGTTCCTCTGAATGGATCAGGTCAAAACCCTGCAGTGTGACCACAATCAGTGGTGAATAATAGTAAACTATTAAACAACTAGCCAAGTGAGGCAGCTCCACAAAGATCTCCAACTTGAATGGTAAAAGAGACCAGACTTCAGCAGTAAAGACAAGGTTGCAATCATTGCAAATATCTTCTCTCAGAAGTGCCAACTGGATGACCCACAGAGCAAAGTGGCGTACTTTTATTCTTCATTCATGTGTTCTAACAGGGTTGAGTGAAGAAGAATCAGGGAAAACCACAGATATTGAAGCAGTACATGCCCCAATGCAAGAAGGCCAAGGCAATGTTCCGGGCTGAGCTGATCATTGACGAGCAACATTTGGACATAAAAATGTCAGAAAATGACCATCTCTAACAAGAGAGAAAATTTAACCATCATGCCTTGACAATCAATGCCATTATCATCATTGAACAGCCCACCATCAACATTCTGTGGATTTCTAGTGATCAGAAATTGAACTAGACGAGTGATATCAAAGAATTAAAAAGTCAGAGATTTTGAATTCTGCAGTAACTCCCCCCCGATCTCCCTAAACCATGTTTAGTGAAACTCTGCTGTATCCAAACTCACATCACATCTCGTTATTCACCTGTCACCAGTACGCTTGATGGTCTACATTCGCTCCTTGTAAACTAAAAGACTTGATTTTACAATTCATGTCCCAGGTTTTCAAATCTATCCTTGCTTTCTCTGTTCTCCAATCTTTACTCTTCTCCACATTTGGCACATTGAGTACCACCAACGTTAATTGCTTTGCCCTCGGTGGCTATGCCTTCAGTTGTCCTTGCTCATAAGCTCTGGAGCTTCTTCCCTACATCTCTTCACCTCTCTAACTTACTTTCAGTCTTTATGGCAATCTTTAAAGCTTAGCTTGCTGATCACGCTTTTGGTCATCTGATTAAATAATTGTTACATCTCATTTCATAATACTTCTGCTAGGTATTGGGATTTTTATGTTGTGGGTGCTATAAAATTAAAGACTGCTGTTGAAAGGGTGATGGATCCTGACTGAAAAAGGAAATGGATAATTGCATGAAGAAAATCACTGCGGGAATATGGGATAAAAGCAACCAAGTGGGACAAAATGGAATGCTTTTCAAGACGCACTGATTTAACTGGGTAAACAGTTTCTTTCCAAGCTGTGATATTCCATAATTCTAGTGGTTAAGTAATCTCAAAGTTACAAAAGTTGTACTTTAAAGACCTTCAATATATGTTATTCATAACAAATACAGAACTAGGAATCAGAGGCCATGTGACTAAACTGTATGCTGACAGAAATTGCTTAGAACTATTTTCTGTGCTCACCATCTAGACATGGATATAATTAAGACTGGATTAACCATCAGCACTTAAGAATCCAGCATTTCTGTTCAGCCAAAGCAATCTAACAAATGTGGGTCATAAACAAGTGGAACATTGCCAAGAAATGCACATGACATTACAGCATTAGGAACACAACAAATATATTGCTGAGTTAACGAGCCACAGAAGTTTTTTTTTATTTCAAACTAATTAATTTCAGCTGATTACAACAGTAAATCCCTTTAGAATACTAATTTGAGAAAAATTTAATTGGATCCCAATTGTTTACATGGGTTTCCCCTTTCCATACCCTATGTAACCAACATTTGTTAGCTTGCCCCAATATGCAAACTGAGGAAGATAATCTTTTTTGTCTCTCCACACAAAATTCACAAGCAGGTTGGTTGATGATTTCCTCTCATACTTTTGTCAAAGAAATTCTGAGCCTGCACCAGCCTTGGTAGACTTGTTCTCCAGTATGCTCTGTATCCTCTCAACATTCACCAGCTGAACTGGTTTATTTCAGTCACATAGACAACTATGTCACATCTGCCAGACAGCAACTTGACAGCACAGCTTCTCAATACAGTGTTTTGAACTCCATGTTAGATTCAGTGCAGTCACAATGTAAAGCCAATTCCACCTGAACTCAGTTCTAGCAAAACAGGAATTACCATATTGTAGAAATTCAACTCCCTGGGTCCACGCGGTGGAGGTTGCAACTGCTTCAAGACTGTGCCATCTGGGTGCTGCAACATACCTAGAAATAGGACCAAAATGAAAACTTAGGAAATTATGGTTTTGAAGTTCCAGCAGTACTAACTTTACACTGATACATTCAAAGTCAACTTCATCCTCTAATCGTCAGGTCATTGCGACTAGTAATTGTAATACTAGCAGAATACAACAATGTACAAGATTAATATCTTTATGAATGCTAGTCCATTTTTTACAGTTAAAAATTGAGAAATTGAAAGCTTAAACCCTATTTGTTTGATTAAATACCCATGTGCAACACCACATCCTGTTTCATTGTTGCATTAATGTTGAATCTTTTGTATTTGAGAAATGCACAAGAGTAGGTAATCATACAGCTACAGACAGAACTTCAAATTTGCTCATTGTAGCAGGAAACATTTATTGGAAGGTAACATTCTGAAGTTACAACATCAGTTAATGGCCGGCATCAGATGGTTCCCTTGAACTAAGCTGAAAGAACGGGACAGAACCAGTTGTTATTAGATGACAATATACCAAACTCCAAATGGTTCTGGAGCTGACAGACCACGGACTGAAATAGATGGGGCATTTATATTTAGAAAAAACAATGGTGAATGAACTGGAACGGGGTGACACGGAGAAGGCATTTCCAACTTGAGAGAAATCTAGAGCTCTCAAACATTAAGGCAAGATAATTACCAACATACTGAACAGGAAAATAGAAGATAACTTCACTTGGAGACTGGGTAAAATACGGACTGCCCTATGCACAGAAAGTGGTCAGAGTAAGTAGCACAGATGCTTTCAAAAGGAAACTCGAAATACACAAGCAAAAATGGAATAAAATGATATAGTGATGGTATGTAAGGAAACTCATGTGAAGTATGAACACAGACTAGCTCGACAGAATGGAGATTTCTCTGCTGCAAGAACTCCACGAATTAGAAGGGTGCATACTTTTGAAATATTTGGAAGGTATGAAAGCACGATTATGAATACAAGTTCACTTGTCAAGAATCAGAGTAACTGATGTAAAGTTAATTACAAAAGGATCAAACATAAGGAAAGGATTTTTTTAATCTGGCAGGTGGTTAGAATCTGGAGTGCACTGCCCATGATTAAGGCAGTGGCAATTTCAGCTGGGGATTTCAAAAGAGGTTTGGGTAATTATCCAAGGAGAAAATCCCTGCAGGGCTAAGGGCAAAAGGAAAGTAAGGCAGACAAGCCCTTGTTCTTGCAGAGAAATAAATATAATTTAGTGAAACACTAGCATTGAATAGCTTCTCAAAATTTTTTTAAAATCTGCTTTTCAATACTGCCAATAACATTTTTGCCCACCTGTGTATCAGCAGCAAACTTGGACAGCCCATTCTCAATCTCCTCATCTAAATCATTGAAGTAGATGGTAAATTATTTATGCCAGAGCGTTATAGAGGCTAGATCACTGACATTACTTTAAGGGAAAGTGGACAGAATTCTGAAACATCAGGGAGTTGAGGACTATAAATGAGTGACACAAAACAAAGTTGAGGACTGGGATAGATCATCCACAATCTTCTAAAATGGTAGGTCAGGCTTAGAACTCCAAAGGCCTATTTGTGCTCCAATTTCTTATTTGCTTAATAGCCAAGAGCCAAGCACTGATATTGCAGCAAATCCACTAACAGCGTGCTAAGGTGATCCATTTATTTAAAGTAATCCATGCTTTCATACTATTTCCTATCCCTTAACTAATCTTCAATCCCTGCTAACACAATTACTACTTCCAATCCCCATAAGCCACTGTACTTGCAGAACAACCTCTCCTAAAGCATTTTCCAAATGCCTTTGAAAACCTAAATATAGTATAGTCAGTCTCTGGTTCCCCTTTATCTACCCTACAATTTATATCTTCAAAAATTGCAATAGATTTAAAAACACAACTCTGACTTTATAAAACAATGCAGACTCTACCATTATCTGGTGTTATCTGGGGATTAGGGTGCCAGTTCCTTGAATCAGCTGGACGCTTGAAATACATTCATCCATAAACTTAATACAGTAATTCCAGAATCCTTTAAATGAAAAATCTTTCATATTAAAAGGGCAGTAAGATCACAAATTCAACTTGCCATGAGTGTACTGACATCTATGTGAGAGAGAACAATGGGCTGAGCTGCAGGTGGTGGTAGGTGAACATACGTACATGAGAACCTGGACCACTATGTTCAAACAGATTTTTTTTTGACAGAGTTTATTAAAATGATACATTTTCTTTGAGACTTTTGTCGGGTGCATTAGAATTCCGAATGCTTGGGTACCGGTTAACAGACAGCTTACCGTATATGCTTTTTAAGTGCTCTATGCTCATTTGTTCAGTAATATTCAGCATTTCTCTTGCAACTGATATCAAGCCAAGTTATCCATGCATTTTTTAACAATGAAATGAGATTTGCAACCTTCCAATCCATGAGAACTATTCTATTATGAAGGGAATTTTCAGAGTGCAACCATTGCATCCACAATCTGTACAGTCACCTCTTTTACAGCCATAAAGTCCAAAGAATTTGGTGGATTTTAATTCCACTAATTTCTCCACTGCCCATGTGAATTAATATTAATTACTTTACATGCCTTCCTTAACTACTTAAATTCTTAATACCTTTAGTTGGGCCCTTGGTCCCTCTCTATTTTGTATGGTTTCAGTGTCTTTACTATAACAAGAGATACAAAATATATGTTTAATGCTTCTCCCATTTCCTTGCTGTCAATTGGAATTTCTCACATCACAGCTTCTAAGGTACTTGCACTGACTCTCACTAAGTTTCTGTTTTAACTACCAGTAGAAATCCTTTCAGTTTTCATACTTCTGGGAAGCCCATTACTTAATTTTCCTCCTATATTGATTTTTTTCATTCATCCTGTGCTGGTTTCTAAAAACCATCCCAATTCTGAGGCATCTGATTCTTCTTGGAAATGTTAAAAATTTCTTTTAAGCTAATACCATCCTTAATTCCATTAGTGAGCCTGAGATGGATCACTTTTACCACGGGTCTTTTTATTTCTCAATGGATTTGATTAGGCTGACGACATATTTTTTGAAAATATTCATTTTTTTTTAACCGACCATCATTCTTTAACTTTTTCTAAATTAATTCAGCCAACTTGACCTTCATACTTAGGTAATTGATTTTATTTGAGTCTTAGACTCTGATTTCAACTTAATTACATCACTCAAACATAATGTAAAATTCTATTGCCTTAAGATTCTATGATCTCCCTTTTGCATACAACTATGAGACCAAATGATTAAAAAAAGATTCACATCCTAAGAAGAAAGGAAGCACTGCGGTAGAGTAATTCTCATTAAGTTTCAAAAGGGTGAAGAGTGAAAGATAATAATTTCTTCTGACTGGAAAGTCAGTGATATGAAGATATGAACTAAAAACTGTCAGCAGGTGAATCAATGGTGGGGTGGAAAGAAAACTGCTTTACATAGTGGGCTATGGAGCATGGAATTCTTGTCGAAAGGAGCAGTTGGAGTAGGGGCAAGATTATAAAAACATACAAAATACTGCAAGGAAAGTGCACTGAGCCTCCTTCTGCACTGTAAAATTCCACAGTTCTGCATGCATTTAAGCAAGACTAAAAACCAGCAAGTACATACTTCTATTTCATAAAAGTTGACTTCTTACGGAAGGGCAGTGGAGTGGAGACACAGAAAATACAAGCAAGAGATACTAAGTACCTGTATGGGGATGAGACCACGTAACAGAAGTAACCAAGTATGTGTCACCAGCAACCTATGGACAGGCTAAGTAGTTGCTCATAACCAGCATTTTTACTGCTTCTGGATATTCTAAAACACTGACAGATTTGTCTTGGGCAGAGAGACTTAAAACTGCTTTCAATCACATAGGGTGAGACAGTAGGTTTGAGGATCCCTCCACAGATGCAAACTACATTTACAAATCATGGTACAATTTTCACATTTCAAGGATTCTTTATATTTTGAATTTTAATGATCATTGGCTTTTTTACAAATTACTTTAAAATAAAAAGACAATCTTTATGGTTCATTTTTAGAAGCAAAGAGTTCCTCTGCTTTATTCTGAACCCTACCCCCCAATCTTTAACCCCCTCTTCTAAAGTGGGAGAGGAAATTAGGAGACATTGCAGTTACAATAATAAACTTTGAGCATTCTAATCAAGTCCAAATCCAATGTGAGGAGACTTTTTTGAACTGCACAGATCAGTCTTGGCTTGAAAGAGAAATTGAAAGATTTTTGTTACGCAAGGGCATTAGGAATATGGCAACAAGACAGAAATGAGCTATGATCCAAACCAATCATGATTTAATTCAGCAGCAAATTATTCCTATTCCTATTTGTTGAAGTTTCACAGTTTGGTGATGTACTCAGTGACTGCTGACATCATGATAGATGGAGCAGCTGTGCTCTACAGCTACACTAGTGCCAACAGATCCTCACTCCTGAGTGTCTTGCATCCAAAAGAAGTCCTAAAAAAAAGGGGTGCACATAGCAACTTCTAAAATTTTCATTTTTTCTTTCATGGAAAGTGGGAGTAACTAGCAAGGTCTGCATTTATTGTCCATCCTTAACTGCCATGAAATGCTTGACTTGAGAGAACATTTCAGAGGGCAGTTAGCTGTCCACCACAATGCTGGTGGCCTGGACTCATACGTAGATCACATGAGGTGAACAGGGAAGATTTCGTTCCCGAAAGCACGTTAGTGAACCAGACAGGTTTTGGCAATGATGATAACTAACATCGTCACTATCACCAAGAATACCTTAAAAGTCCAGATAATTAATTATTTGGATTTAAACTCTGCCAGCAGCCAGTGTGGAATTTGACCACAGCATTAGCTTGGACCACTTAATTAAAAGCAAAATATTGTGGATACTGGAAAGTTGAAATAAAAACTGAAGGTGAAAGCAGGTATGGGCATAAAGAAGTTAATGTTTCGTGTCTGATACAAGTCTTTCTCAAAATGTCATTCAGTTTTCAAGTAGTGTCAGGCTAGTCTCAAAATATTAACTTTCCTTTTCCACAGATGCTGCCAGACCTGCTGAATTTCTCCAGCACTTTCTTCTTTTTCTTTCATTTGCTTGGGTCTCTGGACGACTTGTCTAGTGACATTACTATTACACCATCATCCTGCTCCTGTAAAGTTTACGTTCTGGCTAGTGCCAGAAGAAAAATATCATAGTGCAAGTGGCTCCTGGCACAAACACAATACCTAAATGCTATATAAAGGAGCCCTGTGCTATATCTGACCTCAAAACTAACATTGAAAGCAAAAACCATTACATGTGGGTGTGTCGGTTCCCTTCTGCATACATTCCTTACCTTGTTCAATACGCACCAAAACAAAAGATACGTCATTTATCATCTCACATACTTTGGGGTTATTCACTTTATGCAGTGTATGTTGGAATACATTCGAACAGTTTTGAACTTTGCCTTTTAGATGAAGCATTCAAAACTCAGGAAAGTAAACTCGGCTAAAATCCAGCTAATATTAAAAGGCACCTAAAACTGATGAAAATAAACAAGGACTGCATTTTATGACAATCTGAATGTTGTTTCTGGATAACAAAGATACTAGAGAGAAAGATTTCATGTTACAAATTTCATGGCATAAGAATGTCCTAAATTCTCCGATGTAGGAAATACTAATTCGTACACAGCATGATCCCATGAAAAGCAATATGATAGTGACCAATGAATGCTTTTAAAAATGATATGAAGGACAAATATTGGATAGGCACCTGAAAACCTTCCCTGCGCTTCTTCCAAAGAAGCATGTAATCTTTCTCGTCCAGAGACAAAACAGCACTACCTCAATGCTGAACAGGAGTCTCAACATCTAACTTAAAGCCAAGAATGCAACATGCTAAGCCATGACCAATAATTTGGACTGTTTCAATAATGTAATCACTGAATCTTAATAAATCTTCACAAGCAAAGCTCACAGTTCAGGTAGGGTGAGGCTATAGGAGAATTTGAACATGAAGCTGGGAATTTCAAATTTGACATATTTCTAAACCAAAACCCAATGCACGTGTCAGCAAGTGTGTCATCACTGATGGCCCATCACAGGCAAGGATGACTGTCTTTCACTCTCAGTATGAGTCTGTAGACGGCTGACATGGCTTCTGCAGACTCTGCTACATTTGTGGCAGAAAGTGGTTGTGGGAAATGGTGAGTGTGGCAGTGGATTCCTTTTGCTGTTTTCGCGTGGCTTCCACTTTCTCCCCCCCAAGTCTTGAGGTGCTTGATGCATTCCCAGACGTTCCTCCTTCACTTTGGATGGTCTTGGGCCACTAATTCCCAATTATCTGTGGGAATGCCACACTTCGCCAGGGACTGATGCATTGAGGATATCCCTGAAGCATTTCCTCTGTCCACCTGGAGCTCGTCTGATGTATCGAAGCTAGGAGTAGTGCCCCTGCTTGGGGAGTCTTGCATCAGTCATGCAAGACAACATACCTAGCCCACTGCTGCCGATCAAGGGTGGTCAGTGCCTCAGTGCTGGGGATGTTGGCCTGGTTGTGGACGCTGGCGTTGGTGCATCTTTCCTCCCACTAGTTCACAGGATCTTGCACAGGGAGCAATGATGATCCTGCTCCAGTGCCTTGAGGTGTCTGCTGTAAACAGCCTATGTCTCAGATCTATATAGAAAGGCAGGAACTAACACAGCCATGAGTTTGGTGTTAGATCTGATGTTGTCCTTGAACACTGTTTTCCACAGGCAGCCGAAGGCTGCAGTAGGATATGGAAACGATGCTGGGCCTCTTTATCAATGACAGACAGGACACTCCTGAGATGTTGGAAGCGGCCAACATTCTCTACGGCCTCCCCGTGGACCTCGATGTTTGGGAGTTTACTCTACAATGCCAGGCCAAGCTAGTGGAGGACCCTCATCTTGCGGGTATTCAGGATCCAACCTACGCTCTCATATGCCTCCACAAAAGGTGCTAACGATGGTCTGGAGTTCGATCTCTGAGTTTGCACATAAGCAAGCACCTTCCACATACTGCAGCTTGATGACGATGCCTGGGCCAACATTGGTTTTGGCTTGGAGGTGGCACAGGTTGAATAATTTCCCACAGGTTCTATGTGTTAGCTCCACTCCAGGGGGGAGCTTGTCAGTGGTGAGGTGATGCATCACAGTGAGGTAGATTGAGAACAGAGTTGGGGCAATGGCACAACCCTGCCTGACACTAGTCTGAGAGGGGAATGGATCAGTGGTGGTGACACTTCTCATCACCATGACATCTGTGTTGTCGTGCAGCAGGCAAGGGATGGTGACAAACTTCATGTTGCAGCCAAAACAGAGAAGCACACTACGTAATGCTTGCCTGTTGATGGTGTCAAAGACTTTGTAAGGTTGAAGGCAGCCACGTAGGGTTCTTTTCCCCGTATTTCTCCTGCAACTGTCATACAGTGAAGATCATATCTCTTGTGCCCCTACAAGGCTGAAAGCAGCACTGCAATTCTGGGAGGGACTCCTCAGGCACAGGGAGGAGATGGTTGAGGAAGACCTTGGCAATGACTTTTTCAACTGTCAACAGCAGGGAGATTCCCCTGTATTTACCACTTGTTCCCTTTCTTAAAAATGTTCATGCCTGTGGTATCTTTGAGCTCCCCCAGGATGCTCTCCTCCTTCCGGGTAAGGCAGACAAAGGCAGGAGGAGATTTTGCCTCAGCAGGTGAATGAGAATGATGAAGAGAATGTCAGGCAAAAGGCTCTGCTCAAGATCAAACACAACAACAAGGTCAACAGACAGGTTCAGCGGATCCTAAAGTAACTTTTGTCTTACTTTATCCACAGCAGCCTTCAGTCTCATCATTCTCCCACTTGGAGAGGAACCAGCAAACAGAAACAATTTTAACAAAGGTCCCGCATTTCCCTCTCCTGAGCAGAATAATACAGATTTAATCGCGGGCATGGGAGACATGCATTTGGGCCATCAAGTCCATACCAATTCTCCATGAATTAGTCCTTCCTCTGTCCTGAGAGTACTGCAAGTTTATTTTCTATAACTGCCCATCCAGTTTTCTTTTTGTAATCACTGACCATCTCTACTTTCACCACCCTAGAGTTCTGAATTATTTCCATTCAGTGCATAAAATACTTTTTCGTCATCCCCCTGCACCTTGCCCAAGTCTTTGTTGCGATGGTAGCAATTTTTCTTTCTTTACCTTATCTGAACTTGTCATAGTCTTACACAATTTCTTCAAACTTTCGCTGCACCAAGGAGAACAACACCAACTTCTCCAACCAAAGTCCCCAGGTTGCAAACTGATTTCATTCCAGAGTCCATTCACAAATCAACGTGTATTAAGTTGGAACACAATGCGGGACAATATTAAACAGACGGTCATTAGTACAGAAAATGTTCACATGCTGAGTTTTAAAAATTACACAGTTGTATGGGATCACATTCGTACGTAAGAGAGTTTGCGAGTCCAACATTTCTAACTGGAGAAGCACACGTGCAGCTAATATTCCCCAACGTTGGAACCACTCTGGTAAATCTCCTCGGCAGCCTTGCTAAGACACTTTTATCCTTCCTAAACAGGAGTTCCCAGAACTGAACGTATACAAACATATGAAATAGGCACAGAACTAGACCATTTTATCCCTCAGGATTGCTACAACATTCAATAAGATTATGGCTGATCTGCTTGTGGTTTGAATTCCCACTTACTCCTAATAACCTTTGATCCCTCAATTAACAAGATTTTGGTAAGCTTTTTCCTTAAAAAGGATCTAGATTCCACAGCCTTCTGAGGTAAAGTTCTGAAGTCCCAGCTTCCTCAGAAAAAATATTCTTATCTTTGTCCTGAAAAAAAATGACTCTTTGTTTTAAGATAGTTTCCCTACCTCTGGTACCCCATAAGAGAAACATCCTTTCTACAGCCATCATGTCAAGACCGTTCAAGATCCAACACAGTACAATCAAGGCACTCCTCTAAGCTATGGAGGAAACCAGCCCAATCTGTTCAACGAATAGACAATCTATTTGTTCCAGTTAGCAATGTCGTACTGTTCCTCTGAACCAACTCCAATGCATTAACATCCTCCCCTAAATAAGGAGACCAAAACTACACACAGTTCTCTCTAGTTCTGCAGTTGAGGCCTAACCAGTGTTTGATAATATATGTTGGAAATGCATACAATTATGAAAATACATGTGAACATATAGAAGGCAGCCGTGTCAAATAATTCTTTTTGTATCATATGCGACAGATGTAGTCCTAGAATACAAATCTGACAACACAGCATTAGCAACTGTCTACACTTGTATATATACACAAACAAATTGCTGGGGACACCAAAATGTCACCGTGTAATCAGAACCTAGGAGTCAGCCAACACCTTCAGCAAAAAATTGCGGTGAGAGAAAAAAAAACTCTGCATTGCCACAAAAAAAGGTAGATGATACCAGCATTGCAGATCTGAGCAACCAAAAACAGTTCTTCAAGGAGAGAAACTGTCACCTCTCTGTGAGAAAAACAAAGAGGAAGTGAAATTCTACCAGGTTGACTGAGGCAGCATTTACAAACACAGGTCAACCATCCTTTCATTTTTTCACTTCACCCACTATCACTCCCTTTGCCTTTAGTACCATGGAACCTTTCTGTCGTCTCATCTCTCCTGCCCTCAACTCACAGTCCTCTTTTGATCCTTCCACCTTGCTCAAAATCAATAATGTGTCTCCCTGCTCAGTTCCAAAGGTTCATCCAGCTAAACTGTTAACTTAGTTTGCTCACCACAGATGCTGCTAGATCTGCTGAGTGTTCCCAGCTTTTATTGTTTTTACTTAAGAGTCATAGATATGTACAGCATAGAAACAGAGTCTTCAGTCCAATTCACCTGCGCCAACCAAATATCCTAAATTAACCTGCTCCCATCTGTCAGCAGTTAGCCCAAATCCTTCTAAACCGTTCCTATTCACATACTCATCCAGATGCCTCTTGTATGCTGTAACTGTACCAGCCTCCACCACTTCCTCTGGCAGCTCATGCTAAACATGCAACACTCTCTGCATGAAAAAGTTCCCCCTTTGGCCCCTTTTATACCTTTCCCCTCTCACTTTAAACCTATGCCCTCCATCCTGGGAAAAAGGCCTTGGCTATTCACTTTTCTAATGCCTCTCTCATGACTTTATAAACCTCCATAAGGTCACCCGTCAGCCTCCGATGCTCAGGGGAAAAATAGCCCCAGCCTATACAGCTTCCCCCGATACCTCAAACCTTCCAACTCCAGCAACATCCATGTAAATATTTTCTGAACTCTTTCAAGTTTTACAATATCTTTCCTATAGCAGGGAGACCAGAACTGAATGCAGCATTCCAAAAGCAGCCTAATCAACGTCCTGTACAGCCGCAACATGACCTCCCAATTCCTATACTCAATGCACTGTCCAATAAAGGCAAGCGTACCAAAAGCCTTGATAACAAAGTGTGGAGCTTGATGAACACAGCAGGCCAAGCAGCATCTTAGGAGCAGAAAAGCTGATGTTTCAGGCCTAGACCCTTCATCTACCTGTGACTCCAGTTGCAAGGAGCTACGAACCTGCACCTCTCAGTCTCTTTCATCTGCTTAGCTTTCAGGAAGAAATACATAATACTCAAATGGAGCCAGCGTCAAAATCAGAAAACAAATGTTAAAGTTACTCCATGACAGGAATAAATACCTAATAGTTAGTCAGCTAAAGTAATTTAGACAACGAAATGTGAGGCTGGATGAACACAGCAGGCCCAGCAGCATCTCAGGAGCACAAAAGCTGACGTTTCGAGCCTAGACCCTTCATCAGAGAGCTCTGATGAAGGGTCTAGGCCCAAAGCGTCAGCTTTTGTGCTCCTGAGATGCTGCTGGGCCTGCTGTGTTCATCCAGCCTCACATTTCGTTATCTTGGATTCTCCAACATCTGCAGTTCCCATTATCACTAAAGTAATTTAGACATTGTTTAATTTCATAACAAGAAAAACGAAGTTAGCTGAATCATACAACTTATGTAGTAGCTTCAAAAGCAATGATGATGCCTCACCACAGCATAATCAGACAACACTTACATGGAGCTACATAAGCATCAGGACAGTTGACCCAAACCTGGGTCAAACAGACAGAATTTAAGAAATTCCTTCGAGAGGGAGGAAGTTAAGCAGCAAATGTTACTAAGGGGCATCCAGAATTTTAGTGCTAGACAGTTGGAGGTGAATTCTCCCTCAGGATAAGGTTGGTTTACTTGATTGGAATTGGATCGGTAAGAGGGGAAAGGGATGAGGAAGGAGGGAGGATGTGGGGGTGAGGGAGTAGGGAGAGTGTAGGGGTGAGGGAAGGAGGAGGAGGGGGAATGTGTTGGTGAGGGGGGAGAGGGAGTGGGTGTGTAGAGAGAAGCAGGGGGCTGGAGGCGGGCGAATCAGCGAGACGGGGGGGGAACAGGGGTTCAGGGAAGGGGGGAGATCAGGGAAGGGGGGAGATCAGGGAAGGGGGGAGGGGATCAAGGAGGGGATCAGGGAAGGGTGGAGATCAGGGGCGGGAGGGGATCAGGGAGGCGGAGGGGATCAGGGAGGCGGGGGGGAATCAGGGAAGCGGGGGGGAATCAGGGAAGCGGGGGGGGAATATCAGGGAAGCGGGGGGGGAATCACGGAAGCGGGGGGGAATCAGGGAAGCGGGGGGGCATCAGGGAAGCGGGGGGCATCAGGGAAGCGGGGGGCATCAGGGAAGCGGGGGGCATCAGGGAAGCGGGGGGCATCAGGGAAGGCAGGAGGGGGATCAGGGAAGCAGGAGGGAGATCAGGGAATGGGGGAATCAGGGAATGGGGGGAGATCAGGGAATGGGGGGAGATCAAGGAATGGGGGGAGATCAAGGAATGGGGGGAGATCAGGGAATGGGGGGAGATCAGGGAATGGGGGGAGATCAGGGAATGGGGAAGAGATCAGGGAATGGGGGAGAGATCAGGGAATGGGGGAGAGATCAGGGAATGGGGGAGAGATCAGGGAATGGGGGAGAGATCAGGGAATGGGGGAGAGATCAGGGAATGGGGAGAGATCAGGGAAAGGGGGAGAGATCAGGGAAAGGGGGAGAGATCAGGGAAGGGGGGAGAGATCAGGGAAGGGGGGAGAGATCAGGGAAGAGGGGAGAGATCAGGGAAGGGGGGAGAGATCAGAGAAGGGGGGAGAGATCAGAGAAGGGGGGGAGATCAGAGAAAGGGGAAAGATCAGAGAAAGGGGAAAGATCAGAGAAAGGGGGAGAGATCAGAGAAAGGGGGAGAGATCAGAGAAAGGGGGAGAGATCAGGGAAAGGGGGAGAGATCAGGGAAAGGGGGAGAGATCAGGGAAAAGGGGAGAGATCAGGGAAGGGGGGGGAGAGATCGGGGAAGGGGGGGAGAGATCGGGGAAGGGGGGGGAGAGATCGGGGAAAGTGGGAGGGATCAAGGAAGGGAGGAATCAAAGGGGCCAGTGGGGATCGGGGGGATCAAGGCTTCCCATTCCACACCACCCCACGACTCACCCAGCTCCGATTTGCCGTACTTGTGGCCGGCCACCTGGTGGCTCAGCGGGGTGCAGCCGTTCGGGAAGCGGTGGAGCCCGAATCCGAGGCTGAGGCCCAGGCCCAGGCTAGAGGCCGGCCCGGCTGAGCTCAGGCCGCTCTCCATCTCCCGCCCCAGCTCCCTGTCAGTGACCGTGCTCCTAGCCGGCCACAGGCCCGCCGCTCCCGCTCGGCCGCCGCCGCTGCTGCTGCTGCCGCCGCCGCTTCAAATCCATCGAGAGGCTTCGGGAGCGCGAGCTTCCCCACCCCCTCCCCCGCCCGCTGCCCGCGCGCGCGCGCACACACACACACCAACCCCCACCCCGCCCGAAAATCCGCTTCCGTGTCCCGCAGGGAGGCCGGAACTGACGGCACCGCGCAGGGGACAGGGCGGTAGCGCGATGCGAGCACGGATTTGGGGGGTGTGAGGTAGAGTAATGCACGGTGAACAGGGGGGTGGAGCAATGCAGCAAGGTGTGGTGGGATAGAGCAATGCAAGCAGGGTGGTGTGTGGGTGTGGAATAGAGTAATGCAGGCAGGGTGGGTTGCGGGATATGGGATAGAGTAATGCACGGTGAACAGGGGGATGGAGCAATGCAGCAAGGTGTGTGTGGGATAGAGCAATGCAGCAAGGTGTGTGGGTGTGGGGTAGAGCAATGCAGGCAGGGTCGGGTGTGGGATAGAGTGATGTGCGGTGAACGGGAATAGAGCAAAGCAAGCAGGGTGGGGGTGTGGGACAGAGCAATGCACGGTGAACAGCGGGATAGTGTGATGCAAACAGGGTGAGGGTGTGGGATAGAGCGATGAAGCTGATCGGGAGGGGAGAGGTCAGGGAACGTGGTGATAGAGCAATGCACCAGGTCCAGGAAAGGATATAGAGAATGCAGCCGTCCTGGGGTGAAGGGGACATATAATAATGTTGTGTGTCCTATGGGGGTGTGGTAAGCGAACAGGATAATGAAACAAGTCTAGAGGATACACCACTGTAAAGTGTCCACGGAGGTACAGCAATGTAACAAGTGCGGGAAAATTGATCTGTGCAAAATGTGCGGGAATAGAGCAATGCAGCATGTTGGAGTATACAGGCGATGGTGCAATTCAGAATGTGTATGGAGTATAGACATCTCAGTGTCACATAGCACAGAAGTCGCCTTGGATAGAAGCGTTAGCAGTTTGGTGAATGAGGAAGTTTGGTGAGGAATGGAAGCTGGGCTCCTTTGGGCCTTTTCACTCTCTGACAACTTGTTTGTATGCCACGTTGGGGGGAAGCAGCTAGCTGTTTGGTGAGTATCTGGTAAGTGATTAAGCTCTGCTGTGTTCTTGAGGTTTATAATAGCACAGGAACTGGTTGTGGGTTAAATAAAATATGTGTAACATATTGAATAAATGATTTAAATAATGTAAGCATGGCGAGTGATACTGTAGCATCTTAGAACTCCTGAATACCATTGTGATGCAGGGTGAGGACATCTACGATCTTTACAGCTCCTAGAGTCGTAGAGTTCAACTTGGGCAGCTTTGGTTCAGAATTTAGGAGCTGGAGGACAAACTACACAGAGTGCAACACATCAGGAAGAGGTAATGTTACCTAGATATTTTTGATAAAGAGCTAGTCTCTCCACTTAAATAAAAAAATGAAAGAACTGCAGATGCTGTAAATCAGGAACAAAAACAAAGTTGCTGGAAAAGCTCAGCAGGTCTGACAGCAACTGTGATGGAAAAAGCAGAGTTAACGTTTCGGGACCGGTGACCTGAGGAAGGGTCACTGGACACAAAACATTAACTCTGTTTCTTCCTTCACAGATGCGGCCAGACTTGCTGAGCTTTTCCAGCAACTTCTGTTTTTGTAGTCTCTCCATCTGTCAGTTGCCAAGGAAAAGAGAGGGAGCTACAAGGGGGTCACCACAGTCAGGGGGATAGACATTGCACCGTCTTGTCAAGAGCATGAGTCAAGAAGTATATGTTATCTGCCCGGTAGCAGGGTTCGGGAAGTGTAAAGTCCTAGGAACTGGGACTGTGAAAATCCCATTGGTGTGGTCCACGTATTACATTGGTGTGACAAGGAAAGAGATTCTGCTCGGACTGTACAAAAAGCAAGGCACCAGCTTTAAAAGCAGAACCTGATTATTACCTGAACCAAGTACTCAGGCTCACTGGCAGTAGGGACAGTTGGAGGCTGCACTTTTTGGGACAGTCTGCACCCAAACTGTTCTGGGGCCAGTGTTCTAGTAAAGCATAAAAATGGGAAGTAGAGAGGCTTTAAACTAAACAATGGGGAATAAGGATCGAGCTTGGTACATGTGATATATTAAGAAAAATAATCAAGTAGGGCTTTAAAATAAATAGTGTGTAGGAGTGGGGGAGGATGGGATGTTATGTTGCATGGAAAATTTTAAAAAGTCAAAGCATTAGGAGAAGGTGGGAGTGCAGGTTACTGATGAGGCTGCTTGTTACCAGAAAATGGCAGAACAGGACAGCTAGTGCATGTCATTTTGTATGATCTGTGCTGGGTGGCAATAGTAGCTCAGTGATTAGCATTGTTGCCTCACGATGCTAGGGACCTGGGTTCAATTCCACCATTGAACGACAGTCAGTGTGGATTTTGCACATTCTCTCTCTTTCCCCACACCCCCCACATCATCTGCATGGATTTCCTCTGGGTGCTCCGGTTTCCTCCCTCAGTCTAAAGATGTGTCCAGGGATGTACAGGCTCTGTGGATTAGCCATGGAAAATGCAATCCAACACTGGCACCTCCACCTTATTCAGAAGGAGGGAGGAAGATGGTAGGAAACTATACACAAATCAGTTTAACATTTATTATTGAGAAATTCTTTGAATCTATTATTAAGGCAGAGTAACAGGACATTTGGCAAGTCAAAATGCAGTCCATCAGAGTCAGCATGGTTTGATGAATGGTAAATCGTGTTTTATTAACTTCTTAAAGCTCTTCAAAGATGTAACAAGCAAAGTGGATAGTAAGTGTCCTACAGAAATTGTAAATCTGGATTTCCGGAGTCATCTGATAAGGTGCTGCGTAAAAGGTTAATATGCAAGGTAAGATCTCAATGAACAGTTCCTGGACACGAAACATTAACTTTATTCTTCTCTTTATAGATGCTGCCAGACCTGCTTCAGCACTCTCTGTTTCTGTTTGATATTATTAGGGGTAATGCATTAGCTTGGACAGAGGATTAGCTAACTTACAGAAAGCGAAGAGTTGGGATAACTGAGTCTTCCTTTGGTTGGTAAGCCATACCTATGGGATGCCTCAGGGTTCATACCTCTGATGCCAAATATTTACAATGTATATTAATAATGTGAATGCAGGGATTGAATCCACCATAGCCAGGTATGCAGATTAAACTGAAATAGGTGGGACGTTAAGTTGCAATGAAGAATAGAAAAGCAACTTATTAACTAAATGAAGAGAAACTTGAAAATGCTTCAATGCAGCGGGATCTGGGTGTCCTTGTGTATTGCACAAAACTAATATGCTGGCCGCACAGGTAATAAGGAGGGGAAATGGAATTTTTATCAGTTATTGCTGAAGGAATAGAATATAGAAGCAGAGAAGTGTTGCTGCAACTGTACTAGGCATTGGTGAGACCACACCTCATCCCTTTGAGGAAGGATGTAATTGAATAGGAGGCAGTTTAAAGAAATTTAACTAGATTAATTCCAGAGATGAAAAGTTTTACATATGAGGAGAGAATGACCAGTTTAGGCTGATACTCACGAAAATTTAGAAGAATGAGAGGATATGTAATTGAGGTACATAACATGCAAAAGGAGTATGACAAAGTAGGCAATGTGATATGAGAGGTCATAGTTTTCGACCAAGGGGTGGCAGATTTAATACAAAGAAGAGAAGGAATTACTTCAGTCAAAGGTTGTGAATCTGGAATTCACAACTGCAGAGTGTGGCTGTCGCTGGTACACTGAGTAAATTTAGATTTAGGTTTATTGTCATGTATACTTAAGTACAGGGTGCAAGTGTATGGTGTCATCACGCATGGCACCATTTTAGGTACAAAACATCTGGGCACAAAATCGTACAGAAGTAGAAAAGTAAAGATATAAGTTAAAATGTTCAGCACTACAGTATTCTTAGCACAAAAACTGGAAAAATAAAGAGACAAAGTTTAAAAAGTCAAAGGTAACAGTCCTTTCTTAAGCCATGGGCCTGCAGATTCTCCACGTTGGTCTTTCCCCAACAGGGCTCACCCTTACCTTCGCTGGGCCAAGGACCCACCTATGCTCGCCAGGCACCTTTGCCACTGCTGACCTCCATCGAGCACATCAGGCTTCACTGCAGCTCACAAGGCTTCAGCCCTGACTGCAGTTTCAATGCTGCTATCGTCTTTCATGACTGACCACCACTGGCGCCATCTTTTGCCGCAACCTCATTACTAACCACTGCTGTCACCATCCTTCGCCACTGCTGCCACCATCCAAGCCTGCACTGGGTTCCAGCCACTGTCATGCTCTGTTGCTGCATTAACCACTTCACAGCAGAGTTCTGGTTTGGTACCACTCCAGACATTGATGATGGTGGGTGGTACTGCAGCTTCAAAGTCCCTCAGTTGCTGCAGTCGTTGCCTCCACAACTGAGCTCTAAAGATGAAAGGACTAAAAGAAAGAGAAAAAGTGAGAAAAGACGAAAGAAAAGCAGTTAGAGCAGACAAGCTCTGATGAGGAGCCCTACTTCACTGCCATCTTGACTATGGAGGAGTCACTTAAAGAGGACCTAGATATGTTTATATTCAGTAATGGGTTAAAGGATTGTAGGCAGCCAGCAGGAAAGTTGTGCATTATATTTTCATACTCAAGGTTGTGGAATTTTGGGTGAAACTTAGAAAAGCACATATGGATTGAAAATAAAAACCTTATTTTTAGTTTCAGGCACTTAGGAAAAGCTTGATGTGTAAAGCTGGTGCCCCCAAGGTAGAGAGATTACCTCAGTATAAGCGTGTTTACTTCAAATATTCCAGACCGTGTTTACTTCAAATGTTCCAGACCAGAATTGTTTGGTTAAAACCTGAAATGGTTACTTGAAGCTTTGAAGTCTAAGCTTAATTGTATGAAGGCTCCTGAAAGAAGATATCAGACCCCCAAGATGGGGACTTTACCAAAATTAAAATCAAGCCGTACACAAATAAAAGAGAAGGAACTTTGTCAGGAAAAGTGATTACTGTTAAAGAGAGTTGTTGGGATGAATGGGATTGTATTTCACAGGGTGTTCAGAAGATTTCAAATTTTTATGTGTAAAATTGATTTAATTTATTTTATCTTAACTTTGTTTCATTTTGCGTAACAAACTTTTGTTTTATTGTTAAACCTAAATATGAAACTTCAAGTATTTGTGTTTCAGTGAAAGACCCATTGTCAACACAAAAAAAAATTATGACCTATCAAGCCAGATTTCTGGCTAGGATCTGACTTGTCCAGGAACAACATCAGCTGTGATCATAACAAGAGAGTATACATAAATGGATCTTTTTCTGTATGACAGGATATGATGAGTGGAGTACCACAGGGGTCTGTGCTGGGAATCAACTTTTCATGATTTACGTCAATGACTTAGATGAGGTGAGGAGAGGCATGTCAGCTAAACTCTCAGATGCTACCAAGGTATGTAGGAAACTGTTGTGATGGGGACGTTAGGAGAATGCAGGTAGTTAGATATAGTAGGAACTGCAGGTGCGGGAGAATGAGATAACAAGGTGTAGAGCTGGATGAACGCAGCAGGCCAAGCAGCATCAGAGGAGCAGGAAGGCTGATGTTTCAGGCCTAGACGCTTCTTCAGAAAATTCTGAAATGTCAGCCTTCCTGCTCCTTTGCTGCTTGGCCTGCTGTGTTCATCCAGCTCTACACCTTCTTATCTCAGTTATAGACAGGTTGTGAATCTACAAAAATCTGTCCAATGATGGATAGTGTGGGAAAATATGAAGTTGTTCACTTTGACAGGTTGATTAAACGTATCAAATATTTCCTAAATGGATAATGTCTGCAGAATTCCAAGGCGTAGAGGAATCTTGATGTTCTTCTGCATGAGTCACAAGTTCGTGAGTGTGCCCAACAAGTAATCAAGAAGACTACTGGAATGCTATCTTTATTTGCAAGAAGAATTGACCATAAATGTGAGGATGTTAGCCGCCTTATGCAGGTCATTTGTGAGATGACATCTCAAATATTGTGTGTAGTTTTGGTCGCTGGATTTCTGGAAGAATGTAAATACATTGGGGACAGTTCAGAGGAGATTCACGAGATTAATACCTCAAATGAGCAGATTCTTCTGAGGAGAAGTTGAACACTGGAGTTGAGAAGTGTGAGGGGTAATGTAATTGAGTCAGTATGGAATCCTGAATGGATTGGATAAGGTGGATGTGGAAAGGACCGCAGCCTTTGCAGGGGATAGAGTAATGAATTCAATGCAGGGAGGGAGAACAATAAAGCCAATATAACTATGTTTCCCAAACATTTACTCATAGTGAAGATAATAAAATGTGAGGCTGGATGAACACAACAGGCCAAGCAGCATCTCAGGAGCACAAAAGCTGACGTTTCGGGACTAGACCCTCCTTCAGAGAGCTCCTGAGATGCTGCTTGGCCTGCTGTGTTCATCCAGCCTCACATTTTATTATCTTGGAATTCTCCAGCATCTGCAGTTCCCATCATCTCTCATTTACTCATAGTGACCCTGTTTTGGTGCTTGACAAAGGGAATGACAGAAGCTTTGGGTGAGCAGGCCAGTGGTCTGTGGGAGTGAGCAACCCGAGAGACCTGTGGGGTGAGGGGAACTGTTTCATTTGTAGAGTTCTTCACCACCTCCACAGGTCATTCAGACTTCAGTGTTCAGACAGTTGGGCCAGTTTCATCACTGATGATATAAAGGGGCACATAGCTCTTCGTGGTTCCAATCATATCATATACCCACACTTCTCTCTAGTCTGCTGCATTCACTGCTCACTATGTGGTCTCGTGTACATCAGGGAGACAAGGCATTAGACTGGATGACTGCTTCACAGAACATCTACGTTCTGCCAGCGAAAAAGACCCTGAACTTCCAGTTGCCTGACTATTCCACGCACCACATTGTTGCCTGGCTAACCTCTTTGTCTCAGGTTTGCTGCAGTGCTCCAGCATTGCTTAGCACAGGCTAGAAGAACAGTATCTCATTTTCCATTTGGAGACCTTGCAGCCTTCTGGATCCAGTATCAAGTTCAGCACCTTTAGGGCTTGAGGCATGTTCTCCAATGTTCATACCCCAACACCCATGCACCAGGCTTTGATATCACAAGGGCTGCTACCACAAACATTGTCAGCCATTAACGGTCCCCATTAGCAGCTATTCATTCTCCCAGGCTGACATTTATTCATTTCTTTCCCTCTGGACTTCATCTCAACCTATCATTTACCCTTCCCCTCTCCTCTCCCCCTTCTCTAGCATATATACCAACGTTTTCTTTGCTACTTCCAGTTCTGAGGAAGGGTCGCCAGACCTGAAATGGTAACTCTGTTTTCTGCCCTCAGGTGCTGCCAGACCTGATTTTTTTTTTTGGAGCAATTTCTGATTTTCTTTCTGATTTCCAGCATCTGTGGTTCTTTAGTTCATCTTTAGCTCTTAGCGCTCAGTCGGAGCTCTCCAGCCACCATTGCTACCTCAGACCTCACATTACCAGATATTTTAGCTCCGTGAGGTTACAAGCCACAGTTTGGGAAGCCCTGTTGTGGAGAGACTAAGGGAAGTGTAAGCCGAGGGCAGGGCCAGCTTGGGCATTACAGTGGGGTGTAGTCTTGGTGGGAAGAGAAGGCCAAACCCCACCTACTACTGTGGTGACCCCAACAGAAGGGTCACAACCCACAGTTTGAGAAGTGCTGTAAGATTTGAATCATACTGCCATGTCCACCAAAGAAAACTTTGCACAGCCACGGCCTCTCTCTTGACCTTGGGACATCACAAAATACTCACTAAGATAAGACCAGGGCGGGCTGAAGTCATACTAATAGAACTTCCTTCTCTCGGGCACTACGGCTAGCAGCATTTTAAACTTGCTCCTGCATTAGCACCAGCCAGCCGTTGGAGTGGAGAGCTGGTTGAACAGAAAGTGGGTGAAAACAGGGGCCCTGGGATTGGAACAAGCAGTA
The DNA here is from genome assembly GCF_030684315.1 of Stegostoma tigrinum. Classification (NCBI taxonomy): domain Eukaryota; kingdom Metazoa; phylum Chordata; class Chondrichthyes; order Orectolobiformes; family Stegostomatidae; genus Stegostoma; species Stegostoma tigrinum. The sequence continues at coordinate 50,018,719 of NC_081373.1, forward strand.
AAGAAATTTCTTCCCCAGTGCAAGCTAAAGAACCAGAACATGGAAAAGTACAGAAGCACAAATGTCAGACAGGCAAAAAAAAAAGTGAAAAGTGTACATGAAAGGAAATAATTATAGTTGCTCACGTTGGAATTCCGACGGACAGAGCTAGCTGAAAAATATGTAAACAGGAAGAAAGGATCTCTGGACATGAAGTGCAAGTAGACACACAATTTTTAATACATTAAGTACAGAATTAGTGACCTTAGAAATTGCAGACAGCGAGTCCTTCAGGCAGAGAAAACATTTTCTACTATGATCTAAGGGAATACCAATCTCTTTAAAAAAAATGATTTTCAATGCTTCCCTGTGTTGGAGTTTCTTTTTGGAACTTATTGTAATTAAGCCTTTCAAATCAAAAATAAAGTCTTGTGCAGTAATTGTAGATGTTTGAAGTAGGACAGAATGTTTAAGTTTGACAGGGTCTGCTACTTTTTTGTTGAGAATTATAACCTCAGATTTATTGTGTCTTTAAACACGTCAGCTTAAAATGCCCATCGATCTTTCCTGTTTCTGCATTATTAAACTTTCTCCAATTAAGTTTCAGCCAAGCCACTGTAAGACGACACGTGACAGATTGGAAGAAATTGAGGGATTATTCATTAAGTAAAACTTAAGTATGAAATGCTCCTGAGATGCTGCTTGGCCTGCTGTGTTCATCCAGCCTCACATTTTATTATCTTGGAATCTCCAGCATCTGCAGTTCCCATGATCTCTGAAGGGTACCATGTGCTTGTTTGAAAGATGGTGCCCAAAAATCTAAAATTGGTGTTAGCAGCCTGGAATTCCTTTGTGGAAAGTGTTGGTTGTATAACAAGCAGTCGGGAAATTTTAAGCAGTTTCTTTCCTTTAAAACTGTGTGCCAAAGTCTTCTTGGAAAGCTTTGCTGGAATGCAATTTCAACTTCACCATTTTGCCTTGCAGCGCACAGATAGAATAGCGTTTGACAGCCCAGAAGCTCTCCTTCATATCCTGGAGTTAGGAATTTTGATCAAATAGATGTTGTATCGAACAGCACTGACATCTAAACCATCTAGTGTTTCTCGATCTTATATTGAAGACAGCAGTTGAATTCACTGCTATGGGAGTCATATGATGAAGCCAGCTGGATTGGAACTTGAATGTGGGCCTCCTGGCCTAGAGGAATGGTCACAACTACTAGGCCACAACAGCAATCAAACGTTTTTGTGAGACGAGCGTAATTTGCAACTCCGTTGTAATGAGGATTTCTTTCAGAGATAACCATTTCTGTAGCAGATTGTCACACAATAGCGAGCTTTCCAGACTAATCAGGAGGTAGCTGGGTGTTGATTGGCTGGTATTGACTTCACAGAAGGTTCCAGAACATTATTGACAAGTCCAGTCTCATAATTATAGCAGTCATCTCTGTGGGCTGTTTACTGTATTGTTAAAAGCCACTAAATCTATTTAGATTACATTACCTACAGTGTGGAAACAGGCCCTTCAGCCCAACAAGTCTACTCCACCCCTTGAAGCATCCCCCTATACCCCACACACCCCTGAACACTATGGGCACTTTAGCATAGCCGATCCGCCTAGCCTGCACGTCTTTGGACTGTGGGAGGAAACCGGAGCAGACGCGGGGAGAATATGCACGCTCCACACACAGTTGCCCGAGGCTAGAACCAAGTTCGGGCCCCTGCCGCTGTGAGGCTGCAGTGCTATCGCTGAGCCACTGTGCCACCCCAGTGGATGTACAATCTGTTCTTGACATATAAATGGACTGTAATTTTCTGCAGTTAATCATTTTGAAGATCATCATCATCAGCTACCGCAGAAACTTTGTACCTTCTGCTGTCAATTTTATCTGCTCCCTGTCATAGACTCGTATTAATATTTATTTGCAACCTCACTATTCTGTCTAATCTCTAGTTGAACTTCTAGTACCACAGGCTATATAATTCCTCTGCTGTGAGATGGAATGGGACGTGATCCAAATTAGCCTATACCCAGCAGTCTTGGATGAGCTCCGGTTTGTGAAGATTGTGGAGGTTGGCAAGGAAAGCATTGGATTAGTCACGTCTGAAAGAAATTAAGGGCATGGATGACAGTTTTAGCACCGGATCAGTTGAGCCAGGACCAGCTTTGGTGCAATATTAGAGGTGGAAATAAATGATCCTATAGTGTGAAGGATAGTTGGTGGGAAGGACATTGTCTGATCATTTAAAGTCAGTGGAGTTAGTTGGGTGAGACATTGTCTGATCATTTAAAGTCAGTGGAGTTAGTTGGGTGAGGCAGACCCAGATGTCACCAGCCTTGTTACAAAGACATTTTACATTTAAAATTAGGAGTATATTACTGCAGATGCTGGAGTCTGTACTGAAAACAGAAAAATGCTGGAAATCTCAGCAGATCAGGTAGCATCCTTGGAGAGAGAGCAACCTAACATTTCAAGTCTAGATGACTCTTTATCTGAGCTCTGATATAAAGAGTCATCTAGACTCAACGTTAGCTTACAGTTAATATTGCTTGGAGGACTTCGGTTTTGAAAGACTGGAAAATTGGTTTCTTTAACAGACTTCATTGGAAGTTCACTGTGGACATTAACAGTACTCATTAACAAGGCTTTCTGTAAGCCACATGATTGCCAGTAACAGCTTGGTTTGCTGCCAGCCATCTCAGCCAGCTGTTCTACCTGGTTCAGTTGGTGGAAAACTTGCTGAGAACAAGTTGCCTCGCTATCTCTCCCTGATGAGTTCAGGATAAAACCTATTTGTTCTTTTGAATGAGTGTTTCAAGAAGCACCTTGAGATTCTATTTCCTCATCAAGCTGAGTCTCCAAGACAACTGTGTGTACATAGTGACTTGATGCATATTGCCAGACCAATGGACTCTGAAGCAATCTGTTTTTATCCTTTCCCCTCAAGAATTACCATTGGCCATAATCAAAATTAGTTTAGTTTGTAAAGTTAACTTCTGCAGCAAGAGCTTTTCTTTATCTCTCTTCTTAGTCAAGTGTATGTGTTTTGGGGATGTTTTAAGGGGCAGCAATGCACAAGAAATGGCGATTCATTTATACAAGTGAGAATTCAATTGCAAGTGAAGTAGCTCGAACAGGAAAGAGAAATTGAATTTTTTTTTTAAAAAAGGCCTAAACTTGAATGGGAAGTGCTGCAGAGAGCAGAAAAAGAAATAAAATCTCAGTGGGAGGAAGAGGAAAGGAAAGAGCACTCAGGGTGGTTGAAACAAAAAGGAAAATTTTAGAAGTTTTGAACTTGAGTTTAAGGCAAAGTAAAAAGACAGAAAGAGAGAGATTATTGGCTTAAAAAGAGTCCTCTGACTCTAGAACATTCTTTGGCATGACATCCTGATTCCAAACCAGACCCAGTGGCAGGGGAGTTTAAATTTGTGCAGACTCCAGAAAAAATTTATGAAGAGGCATTTTTCATTTCTTTGGTAAGGTTAACTGAGTAAATTAGGTGGCCAGGTGAGAACTGGTTATTGCTCACGTGAAGCAGGCTGCCTGCCAGAGCTCATGAAGGTTAGGCCATACTTCTGAGATTTCCATAGCTGAGGAGGTGGTTTAAAAAAAACATTCTCAGTATGTCCAGGTTGGATCATGAGGCTGACAGGCAGGAATTTCAGAATATCCAGAAACAACCTTGGCAGACATGAATTTGAGAGGTTAAAATAAAGTAAATTTGAACCTTTGGATCTGGGCATTAAGTTTAAGTCGAAGTTAAAGCCAAGAGAATTCTGGAATTCTGCTGAATGAAATTTCAGATTCATTTGAGGAATTGGAGACCACCTCACAGACTTGCAGACAATTCACCAGATACTGGTACTGTCCAAAGATCATCAAGTAATTTTAAGGAATTTCTGTGGCATGGTACGTCGGAATCTGCCTGTGTCGTTACAAGGTACGTGCAGAATCGGATGATGTTCAATCGATGGGAAGTTGATACTCCTGTCATGTGAAAATTTATCAGAAGCCTTTGGAAGACCACCTCAATAATATTACTGTTAGCAGTGCTTTCTGTTAACTCATCAGAAAGCTAGAGCAGGTAACTAAACTCTGCCAAACATTCTGAAGGTGAATCACATTGGACTTGAAATGTTAGCGTTGTTTCTGTCTCAACAGATGCAGCCAGACTTGCTTAGTTTCTCCACTCCTTTCTGTTCTTGCATTAGTATGGCCTGTGTTTGTTAACACTGGGATCTGCAGAGAAGATAGTCCTCGCATGTGCATTGCCAGTGTCTCAATGTCACTGATAACACTGTCCTAGGCAGCTGCCCCTATGAAAGATGACTCAGAGAACAAAGACAGAAAGGAACACACCACACTGTCCTGCCTGCTGCCGCTGACCTTGCTTTCTGGACTGCTTGCATTTGCTCTGGCACCCCACTACTTGCCACGTGTAAATAAAGGGTGACTTGATGACAGGCTCCTGGCTTGTTGTGGAGTTGTTTCATATGTTTGGGGATTGATTTACAATCAGAAGGAGTTAGAGTTAGGCTGTGTCGTGACTACATACTCCTCAGCAGAGGCACACAGCACACATGCAAAATCGTACATGAGAACTGAATTGATTCCTCTTTTCAAAGCAGTCCAGGTATTTGATCCTATCTGCACCAGAACTGAACTTGACTTATGACAATTTTCTGCCATTGTGTGATGTTTTTACCATTCAGCCCCTGATCATAGGTTTTACAGCTCAACAGAGTGACCTTTGAAACAATTTCAAGTAGACCTCTACCAGAAAGTGTAAAAAGATGACATTACCTATTCCTCGGTTTGATGGGACACGAGTATTTGGTAAAGGTAACCAGGAATATATCTCTATCAGATGCCCTGTTAATTGGGATAGAGCAGCAGTCATGGCAAAACTGCACAAATGCAGATCTCTACACCAATGAAGCACTGAAATCAGCATGAACCAACAGCTAATTGATTGGGAGCACAGGACTCCACCAGAAACCTGTACCAGCTGCTGGATCGAGACACGTGCAGCACACTGTCTCAAAAATTGGTTGTGCAAGTTCAGATGGCTTTAGGCTGCCTTTTTATTCATTCGTTCACAGAATGAGGGCATTGCTATGGGGCATTTATTGCTCAACCCTAATTGATTAAGAGTCAATCTCATTCTGTGGGCCTGGAGTCAAATGTAGGCCAGACAAGGTGTCAGTTTTCTTCTCTGAAGGACATTAGTGGGCCAAGGTGGGTTTTTTTTCAACCATTGGCAATGGATTCATGGTCACTATTAACTCCAGATATTTTTCACTGAATTCAAATTCCACCATCTGCCATGGCAGGATTCAAACTGTGGTCCCAGAACATTACCTGGGTCTCTGGTTTAATGGTCCAGCAATAATACCACTAGGCCATTGCTTCCCCATACATTGGGAACAGACACTGTTATATTCATATAAGAGCTTCTCAGTTTTAAGTCACCTGTGTGCTTCATTTAGTAACATTTGATACTTTTTCATCAACCTGTTCTGAAATGTTATGACAGACCTCTGCAGTGGGTGTGATATGAACCCAGGCCTCCTCGTTCAGATATAAGGACACTTTTGCTGCATCACCAGAGCCCTAAATCTCTCAACTTTAATCAGCCAAACCAGTTATGTCTGGTTGGTGTCTGACTAATTCCTTAGGAACACAAATCACATCAGTCACTGTCATTGAGGGTAATTTCATATGGTAATCTGTTCCAGACACATGCTGCACTCCTCTCCAACAGCACAGCTCAGTCAGGACCATCCCCTCCAGTTGGTATGCTCATTCAAATATGTACTTCATCGCAATAACTACCTTAAACACTGCATCACACACGTTGCCTCATGCGTCCTGGCACTCTAGACCCTTAGAGTGGAGTACAGTAATTTGCTAAGTGTGCGATTTAGGTAAGTGGAAGAGGAAGTCTTTCCTTTTCTCTGCTGTCTTGTCTTTCCTAACTACTGTTGCAGGGGTAGAAGCAAAGCAAAGACCCAAGAACTGGGAGACGACTAAGGGGTTAACTAAGTAGTAGCAGGGATAAGTAAAGATCAGAAAATAATAGGAGCCCCACAATTAAGGTGAAGGGAGTGTTAAGATTTAGAGTAATTAGAAAAATTATGAAGTTCAAGTTTTAATCTTGGCAGGTCAGGTCAACCAAGTAGAATGTGTAAGCAATCATAGATGGGAAGTGCTGGACCCTACTACATCCTAGATGAGCATGACAGCAGGAAGTGCTTACAGCTGCAGAAACTTGAGTTCACATGTTTGGAGTTTGTGCAGCAGCTGTAGACATGGTGGCACATTCACGAGACTGATAGTTACAAGGATAGCACGTTTGGAGAGGTATCCAGTGCAGTGAAGGAAAGAAGGGAATGTGTGACCACCAGGTTATCCAAAAAAATCAGGCAGGTAGTGCAAGAGTCCCCCGGGTTCCTGCTCATAACTCAACATTGCACTTGGGAAGTTGAAGGTTGTACAGGTGCCTCAATGGAGTACGGACAGAGCCAGGTGTCTAACACCACAAGCATCCCAACTGTACATGATGGAAAGAAGAAGAAAGCAGGAGCGATGATTGAGTTTTCATTACTTAGGGGAACTGACAGGTATTTCTGCAGCTGCAGACATGACTTAAGGATGGTATACCACCTCACTACGTCAGGGTTGTCACTAAGCGGCTGGAGGGCAGCCTTAAAGATGAACGTGATGAAGCAAAAGCAAAGCTTTATAATCGGTCCCAACAACTTAAAAGAGATTGAAAGAGGAGGTTTTGCATCAGGAATTTAGGTGCCAGGCAATAAGTTAAAGAGTAGGACTTCAAAGGTTGTAATCTTAGGATTACTCCCGGTGGTATGCATTAGCAAGTGCAGAAATAGGAGAATATGACAGATGAGTGCATTGTTCAAGTGTTGGTGCAGGAGGGAGGGTTTTAGATTCTTGGATCACTCAGACGATGGACGACACGGTGGCTCAGTGGCTAGGATTGCTTCCTCAGAGCACCAGGGACCTGGGTTTGATTCGACCCTCAGGCGACTGTCTGTGTGGAGTTTGCACGTTTTCTCCAGTGTCAGCATGGGTTTCTTCCCACTGTCCAATGATGTGCAGGCTAGGTGGATTGGCCATGCTAAAATTGTCCGTTGTGTTCAGGCATGTGTAGATTAGGTGGGTTATAGAGGGATGGGTCTGGGTGGGATGCTCTGAGGGTCAGTATGGACTTGTTGGGCTGAAGGGCCTGTTTCCACACTGTAGGGATTCTATGATTTCTGTGGAAGCTAGGTCCTGTGCAAGTGAGACATCTGCATCTGAACCAGAATGGGACTAACTCCTTGCAAGTGGTAACAAGGACACAATCAAACTGCTGGGAGTGTATTATAGACTCACAAATCGTCATTGAACAACAGAGATGCCAACATGTATACAATTCAGGGAGGTAAGCAAAAGCAATAAGGTAATTATATTAGGAGATTTCAACTTTCCCAACATTAATTGTGACATCATTTAAATGACTTAAAGGGGTCAGATTTCTTGAAATGTATCAAGACAGCGTAAGTCCAACAAGGGACTGTCCAGTGCAGGACCTAATTCTGGGGCACAAAGCCAGATTGGCAGTGGGAGGTCATTTTGCTGAAGATTACAACACCATGCATTGTGAGTTTGTTAATGAAAAGGGAAAAGACGGTCTCCATAAAAGGGTTTGGATTGGGGGAAGGCAGATTGTGTTAAAATAGGCAAGATCTGGTCAATGCAGACTGGGAACAGCTACTTGTGAGTAAATCTACAGCAGAACAAAGGTGGGGATAGTGTTCAAAATGGAATTGGTAGAGTTCAGGCCCAATATGTTCCCTTTAGGGTAGAATGTAGGTGCAACAAGTCCAGAGAACTCTGGCTGTCTATCAGTATTTAACAGGTGCAAAAGGGAGCAAATCAGAGGCCCCAGTGAGTTCTGCACAGACAGAAACGTGTGGTAAAGTTTTATGTCATCACACCATGACAAATATATTAATAACAGAAGTTATAATTGTAATTTTAAAGACTTAAGACAAAGTTCATTACATTTCATTAACTGCCCCTGGATTGGGAAGACCAATTAAGGGACAATTGAATACCCTGAAGATGCAGTCAGTACGAGACTGCCTGCAAGGGATAAGTGCAGGGGAACTTAAAACAATTAGAACAGCAAATGCAGGATATGAGATAACACAGGTGCATACCATTAGAGAGATTCCTAAAATGTTCCATAAATATAAAGGGGAAATGAATATCCACGAAGAGAGTAGGGAATAAGGGAGCAATCTGTACGTACAGTATACAAAGAACATTTGTCTTCACTTTGGAGAAGTTTGTAGGTACATAATTTGGAAAGACAGACTGAGATCCTTAAACAGTTTCATACAGGGAGTGAGAAGATATTGGAGGTTTTTGCGGTCTTAAAAGTGAACAAACCCCCAGATCAGGATGATTTATATGTGGGAGATGAGGGAGGAAATTACAGGGACTCTGAGCCAAATTTTTAATACCCCTTTGACCACAAGGGAGGTGACAGAGGACTGGAGGCCAGCTAATGTGGTTCCAATTTTCAAAAATGATGATAGAGATAAACCAGCATTACAGGCCAGTGAGTCTCACACCAGTGATAGGGAACCTATTGGAGAAAATTCTGAAAGGGAGAATTAATTTTCACTTGGAAAATTTTAACTCAGAAAAGTTTGAACAAGAGTAGTCAGCATGGCTTTGTCAGATGGACGTTATACCTAACAAATTTGCTTGAATTGAGGTGATCCAGTGTGTAGATGAGGGCTGTGCAGTTGACGTTAATACAGATTTCAGCAAAGACTTTAACAAGGTCCCACATGGGAGATTGATAATGAAGATAAAAGCACATGAGATCTGGCATAATTTGGCAAGTTGCATCCAAAATTGGCTTAGTGGTAGGAGCCTGTTTGTCTGACTGGAGGCCAGTGTCCAGTCACATACTGCAAGGATCAGTGGTGGATACCTTACTGTTGTTGATGTATATAAACAATACAGATGAGAATGTGGGGGGGGATGATAAGTTAAGGAAATTGGATGGATCAACACCATGTTCCTTGACAAACATCTGTGTCTCAGGCTTTCTGCTTCATAAAGCTCAGCACAAGCTGGAAGAACAAAATCTCATCTTCCTGGGCTTGATATTGGTTCAATATTAGGACTTGAGCACCTTCTCCCATGTACTTACTCCAACTCCCACACATCAGGCCTTGTCATCACATGGGTTACTGCCACACAAAAACCATAGCCAGCTACTAATGGTCCATGTTAACAGATATTGTGCACCAAAGGCTGGCCTTCACTGATTCTTGTCTGCTCAGCTGTTGTCTCTCTAAATTTCACCCCCACTAACCGTTTACTCCTCCCCAGCTTCAGCATTTGTACCAACTTTTACCTTGTTACAATGAGCTCTGATGAAGAGTCACTGAACCCAAAATGTTAACTCTGCTTTCTGCCGACATATGATGCCAGACCTGCCAAGCTTTCCCAGCAACTTCTGTTTTTTGTTTCTGATTTCCATCCACAGTTCTTGGTGTAAATGATCTGTTACCTTATTTTGGTGATATGGTTGAATGATGAACTTTACCCAGCACTACATCTCTTCTTTAGATCTTTATATAAGATCTAAGCAGGCAATCAAGACAATTCACAATCTAACCGAAAGGCAAGAGTGCTGCTTCCAGGTCCAGCATATAGCTCACACGGATATTCTTTTGAAAACAGTGCTGACAAAGGGTTAATTTTACAATCCCAGCTGTGACTGAATTTGTCCTATGTCTGACCTATGTTCTATTTCAGTCTGGTTCTCCAACAGGTGTACAATTGTTGATTACCTGAAAGTAAAAAATAAGGACTCTGTCATTAATTGGACGTATTTGCCAGTGATATCGAAGAAAGAACATATAGTAGCTGTCAAGATTTCAATCTGGGCCACATCAAGACTTATGGACTCCTGTATGACACACTTGACCAAGTCATTTGTAAGAAAGGTGAATTTGGCTAGACTATGATGTATCTTCCATTATAAATATCGCTCTACAATATTGTAATTTAATGTATGGTGAGGCTAGCAAGTTAAACGGGCAATTTCAATAAATGGACTGTAAACAATGATGAATTTTGATAAGTTATGAAAATAGTTATTTTGGTGCTTGACAAAGAAGCACTTTCTTAACTGCAAGTATATCCAAGTTAATTCTGTACCCCATTAAAATTCCACCTACTCATCTTATATTACCATGTTCTTCATTCCAGGAGTAGCAGGAATTGTGCATCCACTGTCAAGACATCAGTATTTTATTTTACTGAAATAGATATTTTGGACACAAATTATTCTGCAAAGTAGCACAAACAGACTGATAGCAAGTCACCTATCTAATGCTATATTAGGCAGAAGCTACACCATTGACTCCATACTACACATTACAATGTTCTCTCAAGATAACAAAGTGTGGAGCTGGATGAACACAGCAGGCCAAGCAGCATCTTGTGCTCCCGAGATGCTGCTTGGCCTGCTGTGTTCATCCAGCTCCACACTTTGTTATCTTGGATTCTCCAGCATCTGCAGTTCCCATTATCTCTGATAACCTAAACCCATATTACCAGGCTCTTCAATTTGAGTTTCAGTTGAATTTTTTAAAAAAAGTGATAACAGAGCATCTCACTTCATTTCTCTGGATTGTAAAACCACTAGACTACCCAGTTGCCCTCAAAAGGAATTTGACTTTCTTTGCCATGGAAGTTTACATTGACAGTAGTTACAAATCTAAACTGAGAAATAAATAAAGCAAAGAAAAATCAGTGCTCACACAGTATGAGCAAAGTTGTTTGAGACTAGTGTATGGATTTGTGTCCTAAAACAGTGATGAGCAGAACGATCAAGATAGTTAATGATGCAGGGAAATTAAAAGCATGAGTATTGATAAGGATACATGAATGAGGAGACTGTTCAGCCCTTTGAGACTGCTCTGCCATTCAATGAGATTATCCCATAGAGCCTCAGCTCCATATTCTCACTTATTCCCAATTACCTTTAACTTCCCCATTAATCAAAAACCTATTCACTTTTGCCTTAAAAACATTCAATGACTCTGAAACTCTCTTCCTCCAGAGTGCAGTGAAGACAGAGATTCATAACAGAAAAAGATTTTCTTCATTCCAGTCTTAAATAGAAGACTGCATTTTTGTAAACTGTGCTCATTCAGACTACCATTCTTTCAAACATGGAAATACATACTTCTTTAGTGAATGAAAAGATCTTCAAGAGCAAAGTAATCAGAGTTACGACTTCCCTCTGCCATAAGGCCAGTTTATAATCTTCCAAACTGGAAGTTGACTGAGAATTGACTTCTTACCTAAAAGTATTTACATGGTACAAAAAAAACTTTCTACATTTATCCAGTTGCTACATTTATGAGCACATACAAAAACACTGTTTTACAAATTACCAAGCATACTTGTTTCAAATTGCCCTGCTATTTCCCATTTCCAGATAAGCAAGTACTCAAGTACATTCTAAAACACGCATGTTTTACTGGTTCAAGTAAATAAAGAATTGTAGCTGTATAAATTACTTGCATTCAAATACACTGGAGGAAAAAAGTGATCAAACTGATTCATGGCTTAAAGTAATTAAGCAAAGAGCAACAAGAGTATTTGCTCTGAAGAAAATGCACAAAGGAAATGTTGTTAAATGGTTTGAATTCTGAAAGATGATTTCAAAACTGTTCATCTCTCCATCCTAAAGACAGGGCTTATTTTGAAGAAGGGTATTGGATGGGTTTTATTTATATACTTTTAAAAAAGGATGGTGTTGAATACGTGCAATGGGTCGACTGGAGAAGCAGATAGCGTGAAAGAGTTTAAATCGTAACTAGTCTGTGGTTTGAGACATTGGGCACATTTGAGTTATTCGGTCTTAGAGCAGCAGTTATTTTTCCATGGTCATCGAAATCCAAGCTGAAAGAAAGCAGATTATTTTAGACTGGTGCAGAACATCTTTGTGTAAACCTATATTTGGCCCAAAGCAAAGATCATTAAAACACATTTTGTATTCAAAATTACTTCACTGATGGTAAAGTGGCTTGAGGGACCCAGCAGTCGTAAAAGGTACTATATATAAAGTCTTTTATTTCCTCACAGCATGAGCTAAAATAGAGGAGCACAGATTTCAAACTCAATTGTTTATTGATTTGACTTGGTAAAATGATCAAAATAATAGTCATCTACAATTTAGAAAAATTCTTTTCACATTGCACTACTACAATATTTTACTCCACACACACACACACACACACACACACACACACACACACACACAGAGAAAATACTACCAGAGACATTTTCTAAGAGCATCTTAAATGATATCAAGGCCAAGATTAGTGTTTTCACAGTCATACAGAACGGACCTTGATAAAAATTAAGGTCTGAACAACATAGCTTACATCTATTTTGTTTTACACCTTGCATGGCGTGCAATTATTTGTACATTAATACAGAACAAGTTCTGACAGTTTCTTAATTAAAATATCCTTACATCAGACTTCTCTTTTTTTGATTATCAATGGCCCTACATTGTCTCCAGTTTCTTCATTGTGTTTGGTGTGAGAACCATCACACATTGGGAACTGAAAAACAAAAGAGAAAAAGTTAGCTTTCCAGTTGAAGCACACAATTTTGGTTTTGGGTTTAATGCACAAGTGTAATAAAATTCTTCACTTTAATTATGGAGAGGGATGATGAGAGTTGTACAGTTGAAGTTGTGTTGTAACAAACTTTAAGGAAATATTCAATAAAGTCCCACTAAATAGGCTTGAGAGGAAAATTGAAAGTGGTAGGATTTAAAGGAGCAGTAAGGAAACAGCTAACGGGACAAAGCACAGGAAATGTACTGAGCAGATATTTGTTCAAACTGGAGAGTCTGTATCGATATCCTCCAGTGGTCAGCAAAATGCTGAAATGATTGAATTCAGATAGTTTTAACTTTTAATGGAATTTTTCCATCATTTTTTCTTATTTTGTATCTGCCTTAACTTTCCAAATGGTAGAAAACTTGCAAGGGTAACCTTTGGAGGACAGAACAGGAGCAGACACATACAGAGAACATTGTCAGACCAGTGAAACCGAGCTGCATGGAGAGTAAAATTTCATTTGTGTGAAGCAATGAATTTCAGAGGAGGAATCAGTAGAGGCATAAATGAAATGGTAAAATTTTAAAGGGAATACGCAGAGACCCTAACTGTGACTGATTAATAACTTGTCTGCATACAGCTACTTATATCAATATGTCCGTTGATGCTGTTCAGAGCCATAATCAAACACTAAGTGATGCTGTACAAATGAAGAAAATATCAAGGGGTAACTAAAAGCCCGATCAAAAGGGAGTGAATGTTAAAAGAGGAGACGATGTTTTTGGATGGAATTCCAAAGTATGGGGCTGGCTGGTTGGAGGTACGAACCAGAGTGAAGGCACAGTGATGAACATGAGGCCAAAGATGAGGTAATGTGCAGTTCAGGCTATTGAAGGAATGGGTAAGATTAGAGATGGGGAGGTGGGTGACCATTAAAGAATTTAAGAGATTGAATGTTTAAACTGCTGTGGATGAACAGCCAACATGAATCAGGTTACACTGATGACTGGTGGGCAGTAGCTGGAAAGAGGTAGAGTAAGAATAGATCGGTTTATGTGCATGGAGGCTGACCAGGACAGCAATGGAGATGCCAAATCTGGATGTAACAACGATATGGAGAAGAATTTCAGACGAAGTGGGGCAGAGATGTCGGATATCACGGAGGCTGAAGCAGTATGTCTTTGAAATCAAGAGACTGGGAATTGAAAGGTCAGCTTCCAAATAATCTGATTCAATTCGAGACAGTATCCTTGGAAAAGAGTTAGACAACAGTGAGACTATGAAGTTTTGAACAGGAAAACAAGGCAATGGAATATATTTTCCAAATATTGAACAGGAGAAAAAAAAAGTGTGCATCACCCAACATAATGTGAGAAGACAGTAGGGACAATGGAGAGATGGTGCAAAAAGAAGGATGGATGCCAGTAGCATGCATGTGGAACCTGATTCCACGACTTGCAATTGCATCACAAGGACAGTTGAGAAGTCATTGTTACACTGCACTGCATAGGATTGGATGGTCAAAATTGTCTCAAGTAATGTCCAGCTCAATGAGATGGACTGAGGCAAGACCAGGATGGTGTGGTTGACAATGTCAAAACCTTCTGAGAAGGTAAGAACAGCAATGTACCATGGTCAACCACTCAGTGTAATTTATGACTTGGGTTGTTCGGATGTTTTTTTTAAAATTGTCCAAACAGTACTTTTTTTTAAAATTTATTTCTTCAGGCTCAATTTTTGAAGCATTTGCACAGTTTTGGGGCCTACAATATATAGTGTCCGAGTCAGAAAGGATTGCCGTGCTCTATACAATTCATTATGACTTTTGATAGTAGTGGATTTAAAATCTACCCTCAGCAATATGTATCCATTGACAATGTTTGTTCCATGAAAACATTAGGACAAATGACAAAAAAAATCGTATTTTAATGGGCAAGTGCAATCGGCCAAATATAAATTAAAATATTAAAACAGTTCATACTGTAGTTCGTCATTATAATGTATAACAGCTTCAGGAGCCATGTTTCAGGGAAGCCATTAGAGGCAACATAAATCTTGTCCTCCCATACAAAGTGACCTGGACAACCTCCAGGTAATGGAAGTCATAGCTCCCAAGGCAAAAAAAATAGAATGATCCATGATATTGGTTCGGAAAGACCAAAAAACCAGGAGCAAGCAAACCGTGAAGAAATTAAGCAATTAAGCTTAATTGGGCAGTTTTGGGGCTGGTCAGTCTGGAACACTTCAATAGCAGTCAATTGCTTTACTACATCTTTAAAGGCCTGGGCTGAACATGCAAAATAAATAACTAAGCATGCATGGATTCATAAAAAAGTAAAATATTAAGAGCAAATACAAATTGCAGAGAGATAGGTGACTGATGGCAATGAGATAAATACATACTGTGACATGTTAACAGGATGCTAAGAATACACAATTTGGAAGAAAGACATAGCTACAGTTTAAATAACAAGAAAATCTTTCAAGACAATAGTGGTATTTTACAGAGAAAAGAATACAAAAATATAAAAAAATACACAAAGGGCTATAAAAAGGAACACCAGAAAGTAAATGCATGAACAATTATTTCCTCCAGATATGCACAATGGAACCCCAAAGCTATATGCCCCTTTCAAACAGGTATTCCAAAGGCAAAACTGATAACTCCAAAAGAAACAAAACATCAAGGTAATCTTGCTCGATAATTTAATCAGATGAAGACAAAAAGCAGAGAACAGACCTTGAGACACTGGCCAATTTTGGCAAAGTTAGTGACTAACAGGATGGTACCAGATCAGAAGTCAGTTTCAAAAGCCCAAGTAGTAATTTTTCCTCATTCTTTCTACAATACAGGTCAGTCTCTGGGGTTCTTCTGTGGACTGTCTCAGGTACTTTTAAGTGTCAAGTTATACCCTGACCAGAACTGGATACAGAACCAAGGTATGATTTGATTAGGACACTAAAGAGGTTCAGCATCGTTATCTTTAATGACTATTTAGTGATTGTTGTACATTTTTACTTCATGCCCATTGCAGTTTCTTGACATCATTCATGCTGATTGTGTACCATCCATTTTATTCCTTCCAATGCATAGTGCTTTCCTGCTGTCTGTAATATAATTCGTAATTTGCATCAACAGCTCAAGTTTAGGAGCTGGATGAAAAACAGCAAAATTTGCAAACAATGGTAAACTACTGTGGACAAGTTAATGTGGGGAGCCAAGTCAGTGACAAAATATATTAATAGAACAATATCTGTACGTAATTTCATTTGCGATTGTTCTGCACAGTTTCAAATTGAGAAGGTGCATCTGTTTCAGTGACAAATATTAAATTCCCATCTACATTGATTCTTATCTATATCCTTTATTCATTTCAGTTGCCTAGGTATCAGGCAGATAAACTCCAAACACATTGCCAGCAAGCACTCACTTACGAGGTTAGCGTTCAGCAGTGAACAGGAAGAAACTATGACAGATAAAAATGCAAAGCACAGAACTTTGGGGCCCTACTTCCTTCCCAGTATTTGTGATCTTGACCCTTTCTTCAGTCTGAATGATTTGGCTTACTTCCTTCAGTTTTCTAAGTCATGCCTGAAGCACATATGGCAGCCTGCAATTCAAATGGAGGACAGGCAGGAGGACTAATGGTTCTCCAGGGTTAACGGCTGGCTCCAAATCCATTGATGCTTGGTCCACTGACAAGTAAGGGTGTTTAACCGTTTTTTCAGCAGAAGGATTGTGGTGTTCAAAGGGTCAATGAGAAACCACCAGGATAGTACAGTACCTGCCAGTGCTGAATGAACGTTACTCCAGGACTGTAGTGGTTCAAGATAGCAACTTGCTCCCACCTTTGCACAGGCAACTAGGGATGGGTGATAAAAATGCTGCCTTGCCAGTGATGCCCAAATCCCATGAACAAATTTTTTTGAAAATTACCAATTCAACACTGCCTCCAAAATCAACACTAACCCAAATTAAATACTAGAATTTCTGGGGGGTTTTCCATTAGCTTTTATAAGTCATGACAATTTCTTCTGGAAATATTTAAAAACTAACTTTTTTGATTTTCCATTTTTGATGCAAAAGTTTGACATTTTCATACAAAAAAGGTTAAAAAATGAGTCAGAAAACAAAATAGACACAGACTGAATAGGAACACAGAAATGTAGATCCAGTATGCAGGAAATAGATCCCATATACTTCTCATTTTCATGAACAATCTTTCATTCGTTTGTCTGATTCATTGTTCCACTCACTCTTTTCCAGTCCATTCCACAGATTCATCACCACTGGCATAAAGTGGCATCACAAACTTTTGCCTCTCTCCTCTCGGTTTCAGAATGTGACCCTGTCATGTTTCAATTATCCCATGACATGTAATGGGTAATCAAATTAACATTCTTACCTGTTTAGATCTCCAGCATCTACAATACACTGCTTTATCTCCTAGGTCTTCAACATCAAATGCATGCACGACTTTAGGGGTATCCTTCTGGATGTCTAGATTAACCAATGATTTGCGGCACTTGTCTTTGGAATATAAAGATCTGTAGGCGAGGTAACCAACAGCAGCTGCTCCAAATGTCAGTGAAATTGCTGCAACCCATTCTGTTTAAGCCAACAGCACAGACAAAAACATTTGGATTAAATAAGCTACATGAAATCTCCTAAATTACACACAACAGCAATTATGTGGAAAGCTGTACAACTAGAGCAATGAATTAAGTAACCAAGAAATCATTGTGCTTAAATAGGAGTATAAAGCCCAAATTATGGTTGATGGTATGAATTAAACTAACATTTAATGTTAAGACAGGGCTCATAATGTGTATGTTGTGTTATAACAAACCTCAAAACTACTTGTTTGAGTGGAAAAAAGATACTATTTATGAAAACACACTTGTACAAGAGAAGCATCAAGATTCCAAATTTAATCAGTTTGTTAAGTAACTTTATTGGGCAATTAAAAGATAAACACTGGAATCCCCAAGTGAATGAACTGGAAACAACTTATACTCTCAATAAACACTTTCTTTTACAACAGACTTAAATAACAATACAATAGCAGTTATCAATACTACACAATGCTAGCTTCTATGAACCATTTTGAATAAAGCATTAAGGGCATCATAGAAATGGCACAACTTAAACTATCCCAACTCACTCTTCTGAACATCAAAAAGATACCGAAAATTATCACTGAATTTGTGATGCAATGCAGAAGAAATAGTACTGATCTCTACATTCTAATCCATAGAGGACAGTGTGGTACTTATGGCAAAACTGTCAGTGCTTCCCATTGATATTCCACAGTGTTGCACCAGTGAAAATGACCGCAGTTTAAGAGGCTTATTCATGCACAGAATAATCAAGGAATCCAAACATTTCTATCATTCTACACAAATTCATTGGGTGCACTGTTAAAGTCCATCCAGTGTGAAATGTCCAAGCAAATCTAAGCTTACAAACTTCATAATGACTATTAAACACCTTCACTGGCCCTGAAAAATTAATTTTATATTTATAAATAATGGATAAGTGAAGGATTGTCAGTGCTTTTAACTTTCTGGTTTGCTGTACATAAGAATGTGACTGGCTGCTTGTTTTGATCGTTGACATGGCTGCTTCTGCATGCTTGCGAATGCACTTGAATTTAAGGCCTTAAGACACAGGAGCAGATTTTGACCATTCATCCCATTGAGTTTGCTCTATCATTCCATCAAGGCTGACATGTTTCTCAGCCTCATTCTCCTCACATACCTTAACCCTTGTACTCATCAAGAAACTCCCTCTCTGTCTCAGTGCCTTGGCCTCCACAGCCCTCTGCACGAATGTGTTCCACAGAGTCACCCTCTGGCTAATGAACCTCATCTCAGTTCTAAAGGCTGAGACTGTGCCCTCAGGTCCTAGTGACTCCTACTAGTGGAAACATCTCCTCACCATGCTGTAAATTTCAATCAATCAGATTCCACCATCATCCTACAAAACTGAGTACAGACTGAGTCCTCAACTGTTCCTCTGCTGACAAGCCCTTCATCTTCAAGTTCATTTTTGAAAACATCCTCTGGACCCCCTCCAAGGGTAGCACATCCTGGAATCTAAAACTGCTCACAATATTCCAAATACAGTCTAACCAGAGCCTTATACAGCTTCAGCAGAACATCTCTGCTCTAGTCATCTAACCCTCTTAAAATGAATACCAACATTGTATTTGCCTTTCTAACTGCAATCTGAACATGCATGTTAACGTTAAAAGAAATAAGACTCCCAAATCCCTTTTTGCTTCAGATTTCCAAAGCTTTTCCTTGTTTAGAAAATAGACTATGCTTCTAATCTTTGGAACAAAGTACATAACCTCACAATTTCTCAGTATTCCATCTGCCACATCTTTGCCCACTCACCTAGCCTGTCTAAATCCTTCTGCAGCCTGCTTCCTCAACACTACCTGTCCCTCCAATTTTTGGTGTCATCTGCAAACTTAGCAACTCTGTTCCTTCATTCAGACCATTAACGTATAACGTGAATAGTTGTGGGCCCAACATGGACCCCTGTTGTACTCCGCTGGTCATCAATTGCAATCCTAGAAAAGATCCCTTTATCCCCACACTCTGCCTTCTGCCAATCTTCTTTCCATGCCAGTACCTTACCCCTAACACCATGGGCTCTTATTTAGCAGCCTCCCGTATGACAATCTGACAAACGCCTTCTGGAAATCCAAATAGATCATGACTACTGGCTCTCCTTTGTCTAACTTGCTTGTTACCTCCTCGAAGAATTCTAACAGACTTATCAGGCATGACCTCCCCTTGACAAAGCCATGCTGTCACCCTCTACTATTTTGTTACACACTTCCAAATATTTCAACTCCCAGAAAAGAGAAATGCATAGCACTGGGATTTGTGGGGGCAGCTTTCTTCAAGGCCAACACTCAGCACAAGATCCAGCTTACTCTACTAAAAAAAATCCATAAAGAAATCCTGCTGCAACTTCCTGATCTATTCACAGTCAACGAGAACTGCTATCAGTCTCAAACTACCCACAGTGTTTAACTAATAATTAATGGGGGAACACAGTTTGTGGTTCACATCAGACGGACGAAGAGTTAATATTTAAATAATCCAGTGGTGTCCAAAATTGATGGGGTCTGAGTAAGATTCTGCACAACTGAAGCATAACCTCCTCTCCTTTACATTTCAACCTTGAGATAAACTCCAAGTTCCATCAACATTTTTGGTTGCTTCTTCTAAACATTGATCAGAACAGCCAGAACTCCCCTGCTCTTCAAAGGTGCCTTGGCTCTTTTTATCTTAGTGTTCATCCCAAAGAACAGATGGTCCTACAAACTAATGCCATGTTCAAAAGATAGCACCTCCAATAGTACACTGTTTTCATATTCACTGAAGTGCTGAGCCCATGTATGTGGGCCTGAAGTCTCAATCTGTTGAATCAGAAACAAGAATGCTACACACAAACAAGATGTAATTCTTGTGTTAACTCAATTAATAATTAAACAGGTATATTTGCACTAGAGAGGGCACAAAAGAGATTTGTTAGTGCGTACCTGGGCTGGAGTGATTCAGCTATGAAGACACACTGCATAACAACACAACTGTTACCTATGAGCAGAGGAGGCTGGGTCAGAACCCAAAACGTTAACTTTAGTTCCTCTACACAGAAGCTGCCAGACCAGCTGAACCTTTCCTGCAATTTCTGTTTTTGTTACTGATTTACAGCATCCACAGTTCTTTCAGTTTTTATTAAGGCTGATGGGGTACTTGATTGAGGTGTACAAAGTTTAAAGTGCATAGATAGGGTAGAAGGGAGAACTGGGTCACCTTAAGAGTGTCCAGTGACCAGGGGGCACAAATTTAAGGTAAGAAGCACGACAATTAGAGGGAATATGAGGAAAAATCTTTCAGAGAGTTGAGCGTATCTGGAACTCACTGCCCAAAAGGGTGGTCAAGGAATCCTCAAGACATTTAACAACAATTTAGATGAAATGTTATGGCATACAAGGCAACAGGTCAAATGCTGGAAGACTGGATCAGACTGGATGGAAAACCGATAATTGGCACAAGCACAGTGGCCAAAGGGCCTCGTTCCCTGATGTAAAACTCTGACTATTTACTAACTGCAAATTCCTAAAACATTATCGATGGAAAAATGATAAGTTTTAGAATGCTAATCAACATTACCTAAATATATAATTTATTATCAAGCTGATTTGATGTACTGTACATGAATCTTACTGTGACAGAAAATGCTGATTGCAGCTACTTTGTATACATCATAGCTAAATGAAATCTACTGTTAAGTTTAAACACTTGTGAAGTTTAAGTGACAAAACCAGGAGAACTGCCAGCCTCATTTCCTATTAAAAATGCTGTCGACGGAAAATTTTTTTCTTCTTTATTTGTTTATGGGACATGGTTGTTGCTGGCTAGGCAACATTTATTGCCCAACCCTAATTGCCCAGAGGGCAGTTAAGAGTCAAGCACATTCCTGTGGGTCTGGAGTTACATGTAGGCCAGGCCAGCTTCCTTCCCTAAAGGACATTAGTGAATCAGGTGGGTTTTTCCAACAATCGACAATGGATTCACAGTCATCATTAGGCTCTTAATTCCAGATATTTATTGAATTCAAATTCCACCACCTGCTGTGGCAGGTTTCGAACCCAGGTCCCCAGAACATTGTCTGGATCTCTGGATTAACAGTCAGCGATAATACCACTAGGCCATCATCTCCCCTAGGTCACTGACTCTGGCAGATTCAAAGGTCATTCAGAAACCATTTGGAGTTTGGAAGCCTAGGCAAACAAAAATTTAAGAACAGTCATATCCAAAATCTGAGGCAAAGCCCAGGAAGGCAGATTGAACAGTCAATTATGACTGCAGCAAGTGGAAGACGTTTTTAAACACATGATGTTGTCTGTTGTCTTGCAGACTGATATTGTCAGAGACCAATTTGCAACCATATTGGCTACAGAGCATTACTGCAAGTGCATCACAGCCATTACATGGAATCATACAGCAAGGAAGCTGTTGAAAATCCAGCTGTATTTCAGCTACATACTGTTGACAAATTTAAACGCCTTACATAACAAAGCATAATTCATGTCACACTCCACATTAGTGCCAACTCATTTTTATTAATTCCAATGAGTAATCTGGAATAATTCCCCAGTGAGTTAAAAGGCTTCTGCAACCTGTGGTTAGTTAACTAACTGATTAGCAGGTTGACACAATTGCAAAATTGAGATACGTATTGTCGATACAATATGTTTAAGTCAACATTAGAAAAAATAGAGAACGTATGCTGATTAAACATCACGCCATAACCAGACCTTTTATTCTTACAATATATTTAATGCACTCATTAGTTACTGTGTTAGCTAATGCACTCCTTATCAACAAGGCCAGGAACATGAGACAGTAAACACATTTTAACAGATTCCTCAGGGCTAAAAGAAAACTTACGGACATGCAGCAAGGAGACAGCTGTTGATGAGGGAGCAATGTAATCCCGAAGGTGGTTAGGCAGGCTTCAATGTCAGCAGCAGACTAAACTGTTAATAAAATCAGTCAGAGCACAGTGGTGAGAATCTACTGACGAAGGAGCACTTGCTGTATCGTCAAGGTAGTCCCACTGTGTTTGAGACAGTGCTGGGGGATGGTGACCAGCTTTGTCGGGGGGGGTGGGGTGGGGGTGGAGAGGTGGCGGTGACCTTCCCCTCTTGACATGAGTGTAAAGGGCAAATCGCAGCATGCGCCCAGCCCCCAGCTTTCGCAGCACTTTACCAGCCCCACTGAGGGGTGCCGGGACTGTGTGTGTAGAGGGTGGGGGTGCTATGAAGCCGTGAGCTTCCCCTCCCTCCCCCGGGGTTCCACAGTACTCTACACCGAGGCCAGGTCCTCACCTACACAAATGGGCCTCCGGCTGCCCCAATTACCTTTTACATTCGGGTAGCTCCCCATCACTCCGGCTGGTCACGCTCCTCTCCCGGCCTCAGGGACAACGGAACCAGTATCGCCGTCCTACAATCACACCATCGAGGGCGTCCCGTTACAGAGGGCAAGGAACACGAGGGGAGGGAGGAATGGAAGGAACCGGCACGGGACGTCACGCCAGCGGTGCGCAGACTCCGGGACGGCACGCCAGCGGTGCGCAGACTCCCGGCCGGTACGGGACGTCGCGTGGGTAGTACGGAGTTTCCAAGCCGCCAATGATACCATGTTGTCACTACGCAGACTCTGAGCCGGCACCAACGACACGCCCGGCGAAATCATCCGGAACTGCGCAAACTCTGGGCCGGCATTGGATTGAGGTCTGAAGGAGGCGTGGTGTCTGGGTGACCTTGCGTTGTCGCAATCTGAAGTGCATTGGAGCAAACTACAGCTAGTTTCTCAATTATATCAAAAAACCAAATAGTTAAAGCATTAAAAGTGCAATAGATCATTATTTGAATAGAAATAGTGCGTAGAATTGCAGGGAGCATGGAATGAAGTGAGCTGCTCACTCAGACAGCTTGTGCAGGCACAATGAATTGAATGGTCACCTTCGGCTCTCTAACGATTCTCAGATCACATTATAAAGCAAGATGGAAAATGCAGAATACACCCAGTAGAATTGACAGGGCGAGAAACAAGCGTTAACGTTGCAAGTTGATGAGAAGGAGAAAAGTTTAAGATAAACCAAAATGAGAAGTAAATGCTATTTTGAGTAACTTTGCAAGGACTCATGCACGCATAAGGGATCCATTGAATTTAGTAATTGGCAGTCACACAATTGCCAGAGGAAGAAAAACATAAAAACTCTGTCCAGTTAAGGAATAAAAGTTGAAACAAATGTAATGCTGATAACATAGTGAAACATGAGTATTTAAAAAGCATAATAAAATGTGAGGCTGGATGGACACAGCAGGCCAAGCAGCATCTCAGGAGCACAAAAGCTGACGTTTCGGGCCTAGACCCTTCATCAGAGAGGGGGATGGGGGGAGGGAGCTGGAATAAATAGGGAGAGAGGGGGAGGCGGACCGAAGATGGAGAGTAAAGAAGATAGGTGGAGAGGGTGTAGGTGGGGAGGTAGGGAGGGGATAGGTCAGTCCAGGGAAGACGGACAGGTCAAGGAGGTGGGATGAGGTTAGTAGGTAGCTGGGGGTGCGGCTTGGGGTGGGAGGAAGGAATGGGTGAGAGGAAGAACCGGTTAGGGAGGACTGGACTGGTTGGACTGGTTTTGGGATGCAGTGGGTGGGGGGGAAGAGCTGGGCTGGTTGTGTGGTGCAGTGGGGGGAGGGGATGAACTGGGCTGGTTTAGGGATGCAGTAGGGGAAGGGGAGATTTTGAAACTGGTGAAGTCCACATTGATACCATATGGCTGCAGGGTTCCCAGGCGGAATATGAGTTGCTGTTCCTGCAACCTTCGGGTGGCATCATTGTGGCAGTGCAGGAGGCCCATGATGGACATGTCATCAAGAGAATGGGAGGGGGAGTGGAAATGGGAGGGGGAGTTTGCGACAGTCGCAAACCATTTCCACTCCCCCTCCCATTCTCTTGATGACATGTCCATCATGGGCCTCCTGCACTGCCACAATGATGCCACCCGAAGGTTGCAGGAACAGCAACTCATATTCCGCCTGGGAACCCTGCAGCCATATGGTATCAATGTGGACTTCACCAGTTTCAAAATCTCCCCTTCCCCTACTGCATCCCTAAACCAGCCCAGTTCATCCCCTCCCCCCACTGCACCACACAACCAGCCCAGCTCTTCCCCCCCACCCACTGCATCCCAAAACCAGTCCAACCTGTCTCCGCCTCCCTCACCGGTTCTTCCTCTCACCCATTCCTTCCTCCCACCCCAAGCCGCACCCCCAGCTACCTACTAACCTCATCCCACCTCCTTGACCTGTCCGTCTTCCCTGGACTGACCTATCCCCTCCCTACCTCCCCACCTACACCCTCTCCACCTATCTTCTTTACTCTCCATCTTCAGTCCGCCTCCCCCTCTCTCCCTATTTATTCCAGCTCCCTCCCCCCATCCCCCTCTCTGATGAAGGGTCTAGGCCCGAAACGTCAGCTTTTGTGCTCCTGAGATGCTGCTTGGCCTGCTGTGTTCATCCAGCCTCACATTTTACTATCTTGGAATCTCCAGCATCTGCAGTTCCCATTATCTCTGATACTATTTAAAAAGCATCTTTCACAACCTAAGGATATCCTGAAGTGTTTTACAGCCAGTTTTTATTCATTGGTGCTAGAATTTTTGAATGGTGACCTCAGTGACCTGTTCGAGGTCTTCAAATTTTTTAGGTAACTTAATAGTTTAAATTGTCACAGGTTGTGTCTAAGGTTCAGAGACACAGTAATGATGTGTCACAAGTTTTAAAAAATTACACCAAAGAATTAAAAAGTATATTGGCATTTTATTTTACATGGGTGGTTGGAGAATTCCCTTGTTTCAAATCACTGTTGAAGTTGAACATATGATTATTTATAGGGGAAGTGAAGAGTTTTGCAAAATAGGAATATTAATGGGTATGGGGTGCATACAGAAATGAAAAATACTGGATGACTCATGAGGGGGAAAAGAATCTCAAAACTGAAGAGCGGTTTGATTGCTATGACAGTTCACGTTTCTGTCAAATCAATGTAAGGTTAGTTTGGAAGTGACCACAAAGTGGGACATACTGAGGGTCATGTTACCATAAGACCATAAGACATAGGATTGGAAGTAAGGCCATTCGGCCCATCAAGTCCACTCCGCCATTTAAATCATGGCTGATGGGCATTTCAACTCCACTTCCCTCCATTCTCCCCGTAGCTCTTGATTCCTTCTGAGATCAAGAATTTGTCGATCTCTGCCTTGAAGGCATCCAATGTCCCGGCCTCCACTGCACTCCGTGGCAATGAATTCCACAAGCCCACCACTCTCTGGCTGATGTAATGTTACAAATGGGAGAATTTTGGAAGAACTGAAGTCTACTTAGGACTGAAAATGGGAGGCTGGCCAAAATATTAACGGATGAGACAAGTCTAGAAATGCCACCGGCATGGAAGTGATTTTCAGCAACAAATGGGCAGAGGCAGGGACAAGAAACGTACAAGTAAATGGGCAGGACTATGGATCAAATAGAATAATTGGCTTCAAGTTGAGCTGATGACTTGGGGTGAGAGGATTGAATTGGCAACATGGAAATGCAGTCAGGATCTGAAGGCAATGGCTTAAGTTTTGGCATGTTTAACTCGAGAGAACTTTGGCACTGGCTGTGAGAGAAGCAGGCTGGCAATGCAGAAGCAGTGGTGGGGTCAACAGAAATGGTGCAGAGATTGAGATGAGGATTTTCATATCTTCAGGGAAAGCGCATGAAGCATATTTAGATCAGGAGCAGAGTCAAGGCTGTATGTTTGTGAGATTCATAGATTGAAAGGAAAGAAGAAAAATTGCTCAGGCCATGGTTGAATAGGTACGGGTGGAACAAAATAAGAGTGGCCCCAGTGGTTTGAGCAGCAGAGCAAAGGAGCTGAAAGAAGATGCAATGCTCAATCATGTCAAAGGCTATTTAGAGATTGAAAAGGGATAATTGGGTGTCATGGTTGTTAAGTCATTGAATGATAGTCACTGGTCTGTGCTGACTCTTGCCCTGCCCCAGCACTTCTCAGCATATACTCCAACCTGAAGGGTGTCATGTGGTGCAGTGGTAATGTCCCTATCAATTGGCCAGGAAGCTGAGGTTCAAGCCTCACCTGCTCCAAGTGTGTGTAATTTCTTTTATGTAGTAAGAGGAGAAAACCTGAGGTGATGACTTTGCTGTAGTCCTACTTTCAAATCGAAATTCAAACATTGTAACTCTAGATATGACATACTCATGAGTGCTGAAACCTGCTATGTCCACAGCATCAGCTGGAGTTTCCCAAAGGTGCACTAAGCTCTGCTGATCAGAGAGGGAGGAGTCAGCTGTTCTAAGAAATTGTCAAATACCACTGTGCGAATGTGCGCGTCTTTGTGTCCATGAATTGACAATCCTCAGAAATCAGTACTTTTTTTGTAGATATTGTATTTAGGACGTTGCTGAAGACTTAAAGGGAGAAGACAGACGGTGGTGGTGGAGGGTTGTTTTTCAGACTGGTGGCCTGTGACCAGTGGTGTGTCACAACAATTGCTACTGGCTCCACTGCTTGCCATCATTCATATAAATGATATGGATTTGAACGTAGGAAGAATGGTTAGGAAGTTTACAGATGACACCAAAATTGGAGGTGTAGTGGACAGTGAAGAAGGTTACCTCAGAGTACAATGGGATCTTGATCAGATGGGCCAAAGGGCTGAGGAGTGGCAGATGGAGCTTACTTTAGATAAATATGAAGTGCTGCATTTTGGAAAGGAAAATCAGGGCAGGACTTAAACACTTAATGGTAAGGTCCTGGGTTGTGTTGGTGAACAAAATGTCCTTTGAGTGCAGGTTCATAGCTCCTTGAAAATGGAGTTGTAGGTAGATAGGATAGTGTAGAAGGCATTCGGTACGCTTGCCTTTACCAGTCAGTGCAATGAGTATAGGAATTGGGAGGTCATGTTGCAGCTGTATAGACATTGGTTAAGCCACTTTTGGAATGCTGCAGCATTCAATTCTGGCCCCTGCTATAGAAGGATTTTGTTAAACTTGAAAGAGCTCAAAAAGGATTTACAAGGATGTTGCCAAGGTTAGAGAATTTGAGCTGCAGAGAGAGGGTGAATAGGCTGGGGCCATTTTCCCTCAAGTATCAGAGGCTGAGGGATGACCTTATAGAGGTTTATAAAATCATGTGGGGCATGGTTAGGGTAAATGGCAACATTTATAAGGCATCGGATTGGTACATGAATAGGAAGGGTTTAGAGGGATATAGGCCAAATTCTGGCAAATGGGACAAGATTTATTTAGGATATCCAGATGGCATGGACGAGTTGGACTGAAGGGCCTGTTTCCATCCCATACATTTCTATGACACTATGACTGTAAGTGTTAATACTTGACTGAATGCAGTAAGTACCATACATTGTGATGATGTCATACAGATTTGCTCAGTGTATAGGAGACATATCTGGGTTAGTGTGTTTGGAAAAAGTTCTGTAGTATGTCATATTTCTGTAACCTGCATCCAATGTCAGCACATACTGAGATTCTATCTATCCCCAGTGTTGACAAAGAATGGGTTTGGCCTCATTGCTGTGGAAGTCTACCAGTAATTGGGCCACTCCTTATCACCTGTCCTTTTAAGAAAAATTTGCAAACATCTTTGACCACATGTCCATCAGGCAGTGGTCAGCACGTAATGTCCTCAAGAACCTACTGGTAAAAGAGAAGGCTGATCCTAGAAACAGAAAACTGCAGATGCTGGGATCCGAGGTAGACAAATAGGAGGCTGGAAAAATGCAGCAAGATGGGCAGCACCTGGAGAAAAGGAGCAGTCAACATTTTGGGTGTTACCCTTCTTCAAGACTAGATGTGGGGTTAGGGGGTGCTGCAAATATAGAGGGGGAGGTGTGTGGAATGGTGGTGATAGGTGCACACTGGTAGTAGGTATGACGTGGTTGGATGATGGAAGGGATAAATCTGGATTGTGACTGGGAGTGTCAGAAGGTAGAATAGAATGGAAGGGAGGTGGTGGGGCTGGAAAGGGAGCCAGAATGTCGGTGGGAAAGTTGTTTGAAATTGGAGAACTCAGTGTTGAGCCGTACAGGCTGTAGGGTGCTCAGGCAGAAGGTGTTGTTCTTAAAATTTGCATTCTGAATTGCTGCAACACTGGGGGAGGCCAAGGACGGACATGTCAAAGGGGCATTGGGATGGGGAGTTGAAATGGGCGGTGAGTGGAAAGGCTGATCCTATTGGGTAGATCCATGAGCAGGCTGTCAAAGTCATTTGGCAGAATGTCTGATTGCCAAAACTTTGTGAAAAGCACAAGACGTCGCTTGGGTGGACCTGAGAAGGGTACCAACTGTCAGATCCTACACGCACACCCAGTCTCTGTGTGCCACTGCATGCTGCCCTCAATGCAGCTGTGAGGGGTTGAGGGGATAGAGACTTACATCACCTTCTAGAATATGCCCTTCAAAGAAGGTCTGGAGAGTTGCAGTGGCTTTTGTTGAGGTTCATCCCAAGCAGCCCTATTATACAGAACTCTGTGCTGCAAGGGCTGTTTCCTGGGATGCACACCAAGAGGACTGACCTTGGTGAGAAACACACTTTGGTCTGCTGGAAACTTCTTGATCTTTCAGTATAAAGAGTTGGCCTCAACTGATTGTTACAGACTGGCACATTCCGGTAATACACGCTAAGGGACACACTAAAGCTTGGGGAGCTACTGCCAAGACGCAGTCTAGGGTCTTTTTGCAAAAATAGAATGAGGGTCCATTTGGTTCAGACCCTCTTGGTGCCTCCAAAATAAACAAAAAAGCTGCCTGCGTCACTAGGAAATGCCTTGGCTTTTTGCAATTGTACAGAAACTCTGAAAAAATGCCAAATTTCCAATGTTTTGTGTAGTTTTCTCTCTGCAAAGACTGTACAGACATAACTTAGAGCATTTGTATGCACTTATAGATGATTTTAAAGTATAAAGCATAGTTTTGAAATAAAAACTGTGACCAGCTTAATAGTTTATGTAATGTAGTAAACTTCATAAAACTCACTTAAAAAGCCTCTGCTTGATAGGGCTTTTGAAGTGTAACATAGGCAGCAGCCAATTTGTGCACATCAAGCTCCCCCAGAAATATGATATATCTTATAATTGATTTGATTAATGTTGATTGAGGCCCATTTCAACTCCCTGCTCTTAATGTTACAGGATCTTTTATAACCACCTTAACGAACAGAGCAAACACTTGTTTTAACAGCTCATCTAAAGGATAGCTCCTCCGAGAAAGCTGCACTTCACAGCAACACACTGGAATGCCAGCCTAGATTTTGGTGCTACAGACTCTGGAACAGAAACTGAAACCACAGTTCTGGCTTGGAGGGGAAAGTACTATCCAGACGGGCAGAATCCTTGTGTCCATTTAGACTGAGATATATAGATTCTTGATTAGTAGGGGAATCAAGGGTTATGGAAAAGGGTGAGGAATGTTGGAACTGCAATGATGCTATTGAATGACACAGCAGGCTCGAGGGGATGTTCCTATTTCTTAGGTTTTATGGATCACAGCTGATACCGATGATTGAGGGGGAAAATAACAAGAGTTATGTTGATGGGATTGGTGGAATTAATGGAATATGGAAAAGGAGGGGTAGCAATGGCCTAGTGGTATATTGCTAGATTGTTCGTCCACAAAATCAGCTGGTGTTCTGGGTAACCAAGTTCAAATCCTGCCATAGTAGACAAACAGGAGGCTGGAAGAACACAGGAAGCCAGGCAACAGCTGGAGGAAAGAAGTCAATACAGGTAACAAAGTGTAGAGCTGGATGAACACAGCAGGCCAAGCAGGAAAGCTGACATTTTGGGTTTAGACCCTTCTTCAGAAGTGGAGTGTAAACACAGGCATAGCCCCATCCGTCTGAATGGCCCTCTTGTGGGAACAGTCTGTGGACAGACTCATAAAACTCTGGCTCCTAAGGATGCCCGTGGAGCGTTTCGGGGGATGTAGTTCTTGCGAGTCACACAGGTCCGTGGAACCAGTTGCCTCCGAGACTACAACTCCCGACAGGCACCCCGTGGCACCGCGCCTTGAGTGTTAGCTGAGGAACTACAACACCCAAAGTACACCCGTGGGAGAAGCCCACGTGATTCCGGTTTGAGCCGGAAGTGAGGCTGTCGGTCTGGAGGAAGGGGAAGCGGCAGCGTCTTCCTCCAGCTGGGCGACAGGGGAGCGGCTCTGAGTGCGGCGCTTCAGCCCTTCCTTCACGGTATGGCCAAGAGACGGATAGAAAAGGTAAAGGCAGTCCTCGCGTGTCCAGCCGTACCGGGGAAAGGGGACGCGGCTCTTGGCCTGGAGGCAGGACAGCTGAGCCCCGCTTCTTCCCCCCCCCCCCACCCCATTGTCCACCTCCTCCCGGGCCTGGGGGCTGGGCAGGGGATTGTGATGCCTTCCTCCTCCACCAACATCCCCCCCCCCCCCCCCCCGCTTCCGTGGAGCTCAGACCGGGTGTCACTGCCACGTACAGGCCAGCTCACAAAGGGCTAGGGGCTCAGGGAGGAGGGAATCCAGTTTAATCAGGCCCAGCACACTCACCGAGTTACTTTACACTGACCCCCGCATTCATTCATTCATACATTCATTCCTCCTCCCCCAATCTGTATCCTGAACCAAGAAAAAAAAACACCACTCCTTCCCCCCCCCCACACCCCTCGTAACCACCAAATGTCATATGGACATGTGAATAGGAATTGTCATAGGAATAAAAGCTTGAGGACAACAAGGCTATCTGTGTTTCATTCAATAATGTCAAATTTTCCCTTTGGAGCACACATTGAGTTCATTGTGCCTGTGCTAGCCCTCAGAGCAAGACTACAGCCCCACCCTAAAGCCTTACGCTGTAACTCTGCACATTCTTTCTTTTCGGATAATGATCCAAATCCCATTTAAAACCTCGATGGGACCCTGTTTCCAGGATACACTTGGACAATGTTATACAGATCTTAACTACTGTCTACATGAGGTTTTCCTCTTGTCACAGTTGGTTCTTTTGCCAATGTGCTATAAATCTGTGCCCCTGATTTTTGATCCTTTCACCAATGGGAACAGATTTTCCGTACCCACTCAGTCCAGGCAATACGTGATTTGGAATGCCTCAGATTTATCCAAGAGATACAGTCCCCATTTTACAAAGCGAAAACCGAGAGAACTGCAAATGCTGTAAATCAGAAACAAAAGCAGAAGTTGCTGGAAAAAGCTCAGCAGGTCTGGCAGCATCTGTGAAATCAGAGTTAATGTTTTCTGTTCAGTGATCCTTCCTCAGAAGTTCTTTCTACACAACAAATTCATTTGGTATTGTTCTTGTCAAGCATTACTGCATTGTGTAATGCCTTCAACTTCTGCCTAAAATGGGACCTGCTGCTGCAGTTGAGGTTAAGCCTGTACTTTCTGTATGTTGAACATTACTTCCTTGGCTTTTGGAGTAGATTTGTAGCTTGGGTTGTGGTCGTTTGGCTCACCAAGCTGGTTCGTTGTTCCACAGATGTTTCATTACCCTGCTGGGTAACATCATCAGTGCAGCCTGTGATGAAGCACCCTTGTGTTTTCCTGCCTAGTTTTTAACCTGAACCAAAGACCCACTTCCCACTATGGACACGATTATAAGATTCCCTGCAGAGACTGTGACAAACATTACATCGGACAAACAGGAAGGAAATTAACAACAAGGATACACGAACACCAAATTGGCTACAAAACGACAATCAATACTCACTCATCTCTATCCACATGGATAAGGAACACCACCAAGATCCTGGGACAAGCAAAGCAGAGACAGGCTCGGGAATTCCTTGTACTCCACAAAGAAAGCCATCAACAAACACATAGAACTTGACCCCATATACACTCCACTGCAAGGGAAAACTGGAAGTGAGGTAATCCAGCTCAATGGACTCTAGAATTTAAAAGCCAGGCAGGAAAACACAAGGGTGCTTTGTTGGAGGCTAGCACTAATGATGTTATCCAGCAGGGTAATGAAACGTCAGTGGAATGGCGAACCAGCCAGCCAACCAACCACAACATTACTTCCTTGCTTTTGTACAGTGCTAATACTGATAGGGACATAGGAAGTAGGAGCAGGAATAGGCCATTTGGACCTTGAGCCTGCTTTGCCATTGAACTTGATCATGTGACCTTCTACCTCAATATTATTTTCCTGCACTATCTCCACATCTTTTGAAATTTAGAAATCTGTTTGTCTCTATGTTGAATATACTCCACAGTCCTTTGGGGCAAAAAATTACAAAGATTTTCACCCCTGAGTAAAGATATTTTAGGTTCATGGAAGCCCTACAGTATGGAAAGAAGCCATTTGGCCTGGGAATTTGCACGACCCTCTGAAGAACACTCCACCTAGACCCAACCCCCCCCCCATC
Organism: Stegostoma tigrinum; assembly: GCF_030684315.1. Taxonomy (NCBI): domain Eukaryota; kingdom Metazoa; phylum Chordata; class Chondrichthyes; order Orectolobiformes; family Stegostomatidae; genus Stegostoma; species Stegostoma tigrinum. Next base: position 50,051,404 of record NC_081373.1, read on the forward strand.
TGATCCCCGTAGGATGGCTAATGCATGTGGCTTGCAGATTCCTGAACACTACTGAGCAATTTATCACAGCCACTCTACCCAATCTGCGCATCTTTGGACTGTAGTAGGAAACCAAAGCATCCGGAGGAGATCCACACAGACAGGCAGAATGTGCAAACTCCACACAGATTGTCAACCAAGGCTGGAATTGAACACTGGTCTGTGATGTTGTGAGGAAGCAGTGCCAACCACTGAGCCATGGTGCCACCCTTGATGATCATAAATGCCCTACCTTTTAATCTAAGACTGCATCCCCTGGTTTTAGAAACTATTTGCCCATCACCACCACCACCACCAAGAGAAATATCCATCCTGCATCTATTTTCTCTGTCCCTCTTTGAAAGAAATTGAATGCTTCAGTGTCATCACCCTTCATTCTTTGAACCATCAGTGAATAAAGGCCCAGCTTCCTCAAAGGACAATCCTACTATTTTCGGAATCATTCCCGTGAGCCTCTGTTGCACACTCATAATGGAAGTATGGTCTTCCTTGGGGAAGGAAACCAAATCTGTACAGAAAACTCCAAGTGTGGTCTCACCCATGTTTTCTATAACTGCAGCAAGATATCTTTAGTCCTGTACAAACATCTTTTAGCCATACAAGGCAATGTACCTTTTGCTTTTAACTTTCCCCAGCCTTTTGTTTGCCTGACCAAAGTGATGAGTTCACATTTGACTGCATTGTATTCTATCTGCCATGTTACGGTCAACTCACTCATTTTGTCTCGATCCTTCGAAACTTCCTTATATCCTCCTCATTACTCAGATTTCCAGTGAGCTTGGACATGTTACACTTGATCTCTACACACATGATTGGTGTCAATTTTGATTAGCTGGGGCCCATACATTGATCCCACATGACACAGCCTACCAACCTGAGAATGACCCATTCCTACTGTTTTCTGTTAATCAATTCTCAGTCCATACCTGAATTTTAACTGCAATTCCATGTCGTCTAGTGTTTTTTTTAATTTAATGTCTTGTGTGGAACTTATCAAAGTCTTCTGAAAATGTAAGTGAACCAAATCGACTGGTTCCTTCTTATCTATTCTGTTGATTACACCCATAAAAATTTCCAACAGATTTGACAACGTGGTTTCCCATTCATAAATCCATGCTGATTCTGCTTAATCTTAATTTAGAAATTGTTTTCTAAATGTTCAGTATGTCTCATCCATTATGATGAACTCCAGCACTTTTCCTGTTACCCATGTCACATTAACAGTCGTTTTCTCTCTTCCTTTCTTAAGTAGTGGGCTTACCTTGCAATCTGCAGGACCCATTCCAGAAAGTATAGCTTTTTGGAAGATGCTTGCCACATATCCACCAACTCCATAGCTATCCCTTTCTGGGATGTACATCATCAGGGTACAGGAGACTTATCAACTTTTAGTCTCATTAATTTCTCCTGACTAATTTTTACTAATACTAATTTGTTCAGTTCCTTATTCCCACTGGTCCCTTATCTCTCAAATATTCTAGTTGGGTTTTTGTATTGTGTTCTATGAAGGTAGTCACACTATTTGTTTAATTTCTCTGCCATTTCCCCCCTTCCCATTTTAAGTCTGCCTGTCACGGGTCCAAATTTGTCTTTGCTAAGCTTTCCATTTTCACATACCTGTAAAAGTTTTTTAATTCTTTTCTTATTTTTGTTTCATTTTCACATTCTATTCTCCCTTTACCATATAACTGTTACTCCTCAAGTTTACACTGATGTTATAAACCACCTCTTCTGATATTTAAGTTCTCTGGTTATACATGAAAGGTAAAGCCTAGGATATTATATGCTTTCTTAACTGCTGCCTCTACCAATTTTGTCACCTTCAATGATTTATGCTCATGCCCCCAGTTCCCTCCGTTCCTGTGCCCCCTTTATAGCTGTACCCTCTTTTTATATTGTCTTTTCACTTTATGAAAATAATTTATTTCACACCACTCTGCATTAAATTTTATTGCCACTTCTCTGCCCATTCCACTGACTAGTTTCTGACCTTTTGAAATTCCAAACTGTATTCGTGGTTCACAATGTTTCTGCACTTCCTATCATCAGCAAATTGTGAAGTTCTGCCCCGTACACCAAGATCTACGTCATTCCATCCCCATATAGTGGATTATCAAATCTTCAAATTTTCTGTTCCACTTTGCTTTATAGAAACATGTGAAAGAAGATTCTGGGTAGTTTCAAATCAGATTTTGGAAAGGAAAACTGAAAGGGCTTTTGTACCTGTATGGTGTGTGGAGTTTTGTAAAATCGTGGTGTTTCCTGTGGGAATTGCTGCAGTGCCTCACCTGACAAGGTTACTTTGAAATGTGATTCATGTACCTACGTAACAATAATACTCAATAGCTGGGAGAGTTGATTTCACTGCTTCTGCCAACAGCCTAACACAGATGTTAAATTATGAACTGAACTGGAGGTAGCTGCTGTTACCTTGTGTACATCATCATTTGAAATGTGAATGTATTGGAAAAGCCAGCAGTTTGTTTCTAATGACTACTCTGCAGACAGCATTGGTACTTTCAGATGTCATCACCTTGGCAGGGTGATGGAAGTGCACCGTTTCCCACCTTCTAAGGGATTGATGTACCAGAGCAATGACAAAGAATTACGTTCATTTTAATGTTTTAAAATGGCTTCATTGAAAAATATCTAGCTATATCACTGGACTTGGTGTGACTATCTTACGGTTGTGAAAATATTTAAATGACATTTAAGGAATTGGGAGTGAGCATAAAGTACTTTTTCAAGTACTGACATTTCTTAACACTTGGCATTCTATTTAAAAACAAAGTACAACTTCCAGGTGGTTTCAGACATTTGAAATTGTTTATGAGAAATTGTGTAATCCGAATATTCTCTGTTTTAATACTTTTGTAAACGGTGTGTTTTCTTACAAATCGTTCCTGAGATGTTAAGGTTATAACAAGATGCCAGCATGGTAATGGTTCAGTTTGAAGTAAACCTTAAGGTAGTAGGTCCACGATCCATGTCAGGATTGTTGAGGACAGAGAGAGAACTGAATTAGAATGAGTAAGTTATACCAGAACAAGCAGCTGGATGACATATTGATGCAGCTTCACATTTGGCAGCAAATGACTTCATTTTGATTTCATGATTGCATTTGCGGTCCATTGACAATAAGTGTTGAATGGAATCTGCATGTTGTAAAATACTTAGACAAAAATTCTTGGAAACTGAGTCATGTGAAAGGGTGGAAGAAGTATGTGACCTTATAAAGCTGACTGTATTGTTGGAATGGAATGTAAGGCTTTACTCTGTATCTGAGTGCACGAGTGTTGACAGTGTGGTCCTGAAGCAATTGTTACATTTCACAAACTATTCAAAACCTTAGTTGAGCACAAAATGTGACCAAAATACCAAAATGTTCTCCTCAAATATCTTTATCATGAAACTAATCCTTAAATTACTTTGTCTCAACTTTAGAGATGTTTAGAATGTGATTCAGTGTCATAGAGTCATAGAGCATGGAAACAGACACCTTTGGTCCAACCAGTCCATGCTGACCAAAATCCCAAACTAAACCAGTCCCACCTGCCTGTGCTTTGCTCACGTCCCTCCAAACATTTCTTATTCATGTACTTATCTAAATGTCCTTTAAATGTTGTAACTGTACGTACATCTATCACCTCCTCTGGAAGTTCATTCCACACACAAACCATTCTCAGTGTTTAAAAAAAAAGGTAAATCGCCCCTCATCCCTGTTTTAACTCTTTCTCCTATCACCTTAAAAAGTATGCCTGCTAGTCTTGACATTCCCTAACCTAGATTAAAAATACCTGCCACTCACCTTGTCTATGCTCCATCATAATTTTATAAACCTCTAAAAGGTCACACTTTGATCTGCTATGCTCCAGTGAAAGAAGTCCCAGCCTATCCAGCTTATTATAAATCCGACACTCCATTCCTGGCAACAACCTGGTAAATCTGTTCTGAACCCACTTCACCTTAATAATATCTATCTGATTCACAGCGTTTGAGAGATAGATGATGCAGCTGTCACGTTTTCACTGCTTGAATGGCAGTTTGTTTTTTTGTCTTTCAAGTCACTTGTATGAAAATTACTTGTTTTCACTGGAGACTGTTTTGAGCATTTTGAAGTGTAAATCTAGAAGTACACTCTTGTACACTACTTTATCAAAGTACAGTCAATGCTAAATATTAGTTATGGTGAATTTTTGAAATCCTGCTACAGCTTATGCCCTTTATAACAGCTCTTTATAGGGCTCTCAAGTATTGAATTGCATGTAATTTATTTTTCTAAACTACCAAATCTGCCAATTTTGTTGTTTGAGATAAATCAACTCAGGGCATTTCTTCTTTATCCAGTTGAATTGTTACCACTTGGTCGACAACCAGTTCTGTCTGACGCACTTAGAGTGGCAATGGCTGTTGACAGTGCAACAAAGGAAAAGCCAAAAACTGCAAATTAACACCATAGTAGCAAGTCAGTCAGTTTACATAGCCAGAGTAACTGGGTGAATATTTTGGACTATTGCCACTGACAAAGAATCATTTTAATAGAGTTAGAAATGTAAGCCAGCAATCGCATGCTAAAAGAAGAGGAAATAGACAGTGTAAACAGTCTTAAGACCATGGGGGGGAGGCGCAAATACAACCTGAAATTGAAGATGTCGACTGGAGACTTTGAATAGCTAAAATAGTGAGAGGTCATTCAAAGCGAAAATATCAAAGGTGGTACAGATTGATTACTGCACTTTAAAACTACAATGCTTAGTGCACTGTCATCAAATCTGACTATCCTCAACTTCAAACTCAATTGTGTTCCTAATTGTAAATTCCTATAAGCTTCCAATTGTTCCCACCTTCACATCAGTATTATCACCACAAGAAATATAAGTCTCCAAGCTTGATAATATGCTATTTGATAGAATACTCCTGCACTTTTAGACAATGATTTCAGTTGCCATAAACAATACCACAAGCAATTATTTGGTTAATTGCTGCTGTTTTAAGGGTGTTTAATTAAGCTATATAAAGTATTATATTTCCTATTAAAAATTCCAGCACTAAGTTCTGTTGACACAATTTGCATGAGGAATTGTTGTGGTAAGTGAGGCTTAGCCTCTGTTGGTTTAATACAAATGTGTAGATGTTTAAATGAGGTACCGTTTTTCATGGAAATTATTGGAATCACATTTAGTACTTGAGAAATTTTGCACTAGAATAAGATGGATGGTGTTAAATGACAAGGACATAGTTGTTAGAATTAACAGGTGCATGAGAGATGATGCATTTTGGTAGGAAGGATGAGAGAGAAATCAGACTCCAGTGCAAATTAACAGGTGGTGCAAGAACAGAGATCTGAGATTATCTTTGTGTTTATCAAATTAACAGAGCTGCCAATGAACCACACGGGATCCTGAACTTGATAAAGAAAGCATATAATCCACGAGCTTGAAAATTGTGCCAAATTTGGACAAAATGCTGGCTGAACCTTAGTTGCAGTATGATGTCCAGAATCAGACATCATGCTTTAAGAGGAAATAAAGACTTTGAAGAGGGCATGGAAAAAAATTGCAACAATGATTTCTTTTGGACAGACTGGAGAAGCTGGTGGTGTTTTTGAGCAGAAAAGGCTCAGAGGAGATTTGGTTCAGCAGTTTAAATTCGTCAAGCATTTTTATAGTGAATAAACAGAACCTGTTTACGGAAGCAGAAGTTTCTAACCAGTAACAAAGATAATTGGTGACTCAAAATTCCTTTTAACGTATTGAGTGGTTAGCCTGACGGGGTAGTTTGTACACTGTAATAGTAATCTTTAAATGGAAGTTGGAAAAGTATTTTAAGAAGAAAATAGTTTGCAGGTATGTGAGGAGCATTGAGGAAGTTGGACAGCTCTTCAAAAGAGCAGGTGCATGCTCAGCAAGCTGAAGGGCCTCCTCCTGTGCTGTACTGTTCTGATTGCAGAAACTGTACTACATTGTATGTCCTGGAGGCTAGCTTTTAAATTTGAAATAGGTCATTGTTCTCTCATGTAGCAATCCGTGACAGGTTTCATCTTGTTTCTGTCACTGATTTGATAATGGGGTCACAATGCATTTTGTGTGATTCATCCACGTTTTGGCATTAGTGCTCCAATTTAAGTTGTCTGCAAGTGCTGCATCTTAATTTTAATGTATAAGCCTTTGATTCCCTTGAAGTTACTTAGTTTTTGTGGTCCACCTGTAATTCACTTGGCTGTGCCTCTGTTTTCAGATGAACTTGTTTGGGACAGTGAGTGAGCCTTTCACATCTGTCTGTGTCCTTTTAGGTAGCCTGTGAAATGGGGGTCAGGCTGCAAGCGGACATACAGCAGCAAACTGCTCAACTTGTCTACACTGGAAATGGCAGCCGAGGCAAGGCAGCAGCAATGTTACTGTGCTGGAAATGACACAGAAAAACAATCATTTTACTAACTAGGTAGAGTATCCTTTGATTCTACCAACAGCATTGGAAATTAAGGCTGAAGCTCCTTATTTTTTGTACAATGATTTACATGAAAAAACTTATCTTTCCTCTCCAGTTATCGGCCCCTCCACTGAAGGCACTGGTGCATGCTAGGGACAGTTCAGCAGGTACTGGCCACGGTTCGATACCTTGCTCAAGTTGTCACTGTTCATGTGAAGGTAGACAGTGGGTTTAGCAAGCTGTTTGACAGTAGGGGGCATCACAGCTGAGCCTGATTCTATCCATGCACCCACTTTACAGCAGGGCAAATGCTGATCAGGATCTGGAAGCCTGGCTGATTTTACCTGCCCATAGCTTGTGGGTGCTAAGGATCACTCTTGCTACACTGGCTAAGGTCAGCTAAGTCAGCACTTATTCGGAATAGAACCTGGGATGTTCTGGTAGGTATAGCTCAGTTAAACACTGCCTTGTTCGACTGAGCTATAAGACAGATGAACAATGCAGTATTTTGTCTCATAAAAGTTGCTATAGTTCATTCCACTGGTAAGAATGTTACTGTAAAGAAATACTTTGAATATGAAATTCCCAATCTCCCCTGCCTGCATGCTCCATTTTATTTTCCCATAAGCACCTGTAATACTTCTGAAAATGTAGCCTGGTCATTGCGGATTTTACATCTTTCATTTGCATTGCAAAATATGACCAATATATGGATTTACAATGTTCTGTATTAGTAGTTTACTGTTGTTGCTCCTGGAATGTAACTGACAGTTTTTAAATTGAGCGTATTGAATATCAATAAATTTTACAAACAATATAAGACTGCCAAGTTAACTAAGGTAAGCGGCTGTTCTGATCAAATCTGTGGTTTAAATGAAGACTGCCAGCCATTTCTGGTCCTCGTTTCTGGTGGAACTACCTTCCTCCTGTTGTCTGTTGCTATTTCATTTCTGGGCCTGGCCTCTCCTTCAGACCTGGGCCAGTACTTAAGGCCGCAACCATGTGTCCTGTAACTATACATCTTCAAGTTTTTTCCTGCCCTTCCAGCTGATTTTCCCTGCGGTATTTTCATTACTTGCTCTTCCTTGTGCTCTCAGTTGTCTCCTCCTCCCCTTTTTCTTTCCTCCTTTTACTCCCATACCCTTGATTCTAGAGCTTCCCTACTCCAGTTTCCTATCATTTTTAAAACAACACAAGCTATAAATGAACCACAGAAGATTGTGTGTTCTGTCATTACTTATTCTTCCAAAATATGCCATTTCTGTACTTTATTAACAAAAACTTCATAAACAACTCCAAATGGAATAGGTTGCAAAACTACCCACAATATACAGTCAAGATTAATTATTCAGAAAGGAACTGATCATGAAACATATTTATTGAGTGCTTGAAATTTTAAATGTTTTTACCAGAAGGGCTGCACATCTTTCAGGTACCTGGGAGTTCTTGCATTCATTACAAGCTTGGAGACGTCTTTTGACAGTTTCCCTGAATGAACCAGTACCTCTTCAGGATATAACTACCAGAATGCAACAGAGGGCCACCTTTCTTTTGAACCTGAGTGCCACCATGATGAAGGGTCTAGGCCCGAAACGTCAGCTTTTGTGCTCCCGAGATGCTGCTGAGCCTGCTGTGTTCATCCAGCCTCACATTTCGTTATCTTGGATTCTCCAGCATCTGCAGTTCCCATTATCACTGCCACCATGTTTTAGTGTGTACAGTGGTGTATTGATGTTTATTTTTCAGAATCCCTACAGCGTGGAAACAAGCCCTTCAGCCCAACAAGTCCACACCAAACCTCGGAGCACCCCATCCAGACCCATTAGCCTATAACCCACCCAATCTACACCTCCCTGAGCACTACGGGCAATTTAGCACGGCCAATCCACCTAACCTGCACATCTTTGGACTGTGGGAGGAAACCGGAGCACCCAGAGGAAACCCACGCAGACATGGGGAGAATGTGCAACCTCCACACAGCCTTCCCAAGGCTGGAATTGAACCTGGGTCCCTGTGCTGTGAGGCAACAGTGCTAACCACTGAGCCACTGTGCCGCCCCAAATTGGATTTGATTCATGATCATTCTGAAAATGCGGGACGACTTCATAATTGCCACTATCTCCATGTGTCTGTGACAATTCAGATGATCTGAACCCCTAAGTGTAAGAACATGTTCATTTTCAACAATGAGCGGACCCTTTGGCAGAACTACCATGTACAAGGCCTTATACAAAGAAAATGTTGAGAGTACTTAATTTAGTACAAATATGAAACAGTTTTAAGGAAAGAGAAATATACTTAATGAACTGTGCTGAAGCTAATTAGAACTTATTAAATTTTAAATTTCCTGAGCAAACACTGCTTAAACTTAATAATTGAGAGTTTTCTTAAAAAATAAATCCGTTTGACCCAATTTTTCCTTCTCAACAATATATTGCATCAGTTTGGACCGATAATGTTAAAACTGTGCGTTAACTTATACAGCAACACCACAGGATTTCATGTTTTGAGCAAAAACATAAAATGCTATTATTTTTTCAAGAATTAAAGATAAAAAATAATCTTAATGCAGTTGATATGGATGATGGGATAGTGTAGGGGGAGGGGCTTAGATTAGTTCACAGGTCGGCACAACATAGAGGGCCAAAGGGCCTGTTCTGCGTTCTATTACTACGCATATTATGCGTACAGTTCTGCTTCTTACCTCTTCAAAACTTTGCCGTCTAAGACACATCCATCTTAAAATTTATTTAGTTCTATAAGGGCTACCCATAAGTGTACCACAGTCCTTTGAAATTTACATTAATTTTCCTCAGGTCAAGCCATTCTCAGATGTAAAACTCTTTGTTTAATATCTCTTTTCCCTTGTTCTTGCTACTTCCTGATTCCTTCTTGGTTAATTCTACAAATTGCTTCCTTTGCCACAAGCTCTATGACGACCATTGTAGATGTCATCTCTGGCTTGGTACTGCACAATTTTCCAGCTTTTCCTCATGAAATTCAAACTATGACTAAGGCTAATGCAGTGAATGACAAAGTTAACTTTACCCTGATTGCAGTATAGGTGCTTCTAAATGCTGTTTACTTGGGCTATCTTCATGAGCTTTAAAACACCTGCATACACCAGATTGGCTAAAATAACTGATCTAACATATACACAGATAAACTTAAACTAGAAAATCTCCTTAAGTTTCACTTAGCTCCATAATGTGACATACTCTGGAATGTCTTCACACAGATTTAATTATTCCTCATTTATAATATAATCTTTCTTCTGACAAAATAAATAGTTTATACAACTTTTCAATGTTTACCGAATGTATTTAAACTAATTTAACCTGTCTGAAAACAAAAGCATCTCTCCAGGCTACCTTTGCTGGAAGGATTGCAGAATCGTGTCTCCAGCTTGTATGACTTATATTTCCTTAGGTATGTCCATTAAATGTAGATTCTTCATCTAACCTTTTGACTTGTAACCTAAAAAATTAATTTCAAAATACATGAATTGTGAACTAAGTATTCACAACAATTTTAGTGCCCTTAAGCAGTTTAAAAAACCAACTTGTGTGAGAAATTCAGTGAGAGTGCGCACATTTATGAAGGTAATATGTTGCAAAGAATTTATCTGTCATTTTCACCTTGATTTTGGGATTAACTCAGCCTGCGTTCTCGCAATGCTTTTGTTCACCACATGTACGGAAGTGTTCAGTTCTTGGTTGCAAAGGGACAACCTTAACACCTGTATGCCTGCTTCATCTCAGGCCTTGTTGCTGCATCAAATATACTGGACTGCTCTGTTTCCTTATGCCCAGACACACAAGCTGATTGACACAAGGGAGATCTAGTGGATTAAAATAGAACTCATCTTTGTGCTTGAAAGATCTTCACAAAGATCAATATCTGAATGTCATAAAATTGAACTGAAAATTGCAAATTAAACATCAGTGTGTGTGTAGTATCTTCCCTGCTTACGAAAGTTTCAACTTTAAGATGGGTTGTAAATAGACTGATATTTTATGTTCAACTTTGACAATGCACTCTGGTATTTATGTCAGTGATATGTTTGGCTATTATGTAAAAGAAAATTGCTGCATGTTAGATTCCTACTATGTGGCACTTGATTGAATGCTGGCTATAGTTGCACAGTAAAGGCAATCATTTTTGTTTTCAAGTCAACGCTATAAAATGTTTCAGGTTGTAATGGATGTAAGTACCACTTTATGGCTTGCATGGTGGCAGGAAGGTAGCTTGTGTTGGAGCACAATAGCTGTTATAGTTACTGTCTAAAGTTAAAACAATTGGTGCTGCAATAAGAACTTTAATGAGCAGATCATTTCAAAAGTGTGTGCCTCTACTCTCTTTCCCCAATGAACAGTGTTGAAGGATTACAAGTGTGTCCAGGACACTTGGGGTACCTATAATTGGAATCCATATCGTTATTGTATGACATTTGTACAGCTACTGTTTGACTAGATGCATTGTGAAAGCAGTTCTGGAAAATTAGTTCTGAAACTAGCATTTACAGTATCTTATTACTAATGCTTATAACAGTTTTTTTTGTTTTAATTGATAAAAGTATCAACTAGAAGTTGATGATCATTCAGTTGAAGGCTAACTTGCTTGGGTGCGTCTCCATTCTGAACAATAGTGTGTCATTAATTTATCGGTTTTGCAGCATTGTGTAGTCTTACTATGCATCAGTTTCTTAATGCAGCATCAATGCTTTTAGTGTTCTGGTCCTCAGGATGTGGCACTCGATGTAAGTATTGACAAGTCTTGGCTTTCTCAGCACCTTGCTTATTTTTTAGCCTCTGATTTAAATTAGGTCCAAGTTCATCCTTTAATTCAAACGTAGCAATAATTGTGTCCCTGCATTGCACCATTCAAACATATTTCACAATACATCTTACGGTTATGTTTGTGTAGACTACACTCTATGCATAACGTGTGGTACTGAATCAGACATTATTACAGAAGATGATTGTAACTGTTCTTTTCTTTTCTGCACAGGAAATGAACAACTTTGTTGCTGTAACAACAATATTTTCTTTTGATCATTTAGGAACTAAAAGACTTGCAACGAGACCCACCAGCTCAATGTTCAGCAGGTCCAGCAGGAGATGATAGTAAGTGTTTCCTTTTTAAAATTCATACTTTCAAATTTATTGTCAAAGGAATTTTTTTTCTAAATATTGCTTAATATTTCTTGCCTTCAATATTTAGTGTTCGCTTGGCAAGCCACTATTATGGGACCTGTAAGTTGCTCATAATTTTCTTATTCTGTGTTACTAAAGTTTTCTATAAAGCCCTGTTTACATTTTAATGTGTGGGATTTTCTTTTCCCCCCAGTATGACAGTCCATATCAGGGAGGAGTGTTCTTTCTTGCAATTCAATTCCCCACAGATTACCCTTTTAAACCGCCAAAGGTAACTTTCATTTAAGATACTATGCCCTTTGGGAAGGAGGAAAAGTAAATTTTTTTTTCTAGTTGTAATGGTAACTTTTTCTATTGTGAAGGTTGCATTTACAACAAAAATATATCATCCAAACATAAACAGCAATGGCAGCATTTGTCTTGATATTCTGCGATCACAGTGGTCACCAGCATTAACAATATCAAAAGGTATGACCAATGTTCTTAGTATTGTAAGATTACTTTTTGAATGAATCTATTTTCTTTTAATATATTGTCCTCTTTTAGAGATTTTATTAAACCCTTTTTGCTCATCCAAGTAAACATTTAAATATTGGACGGGACCATTTGAAATGTAAAGACCTGGTTTTGAAGCTCAGGTCAATGAGAGGTCTACCAGCCTCAATCCATCTCCCTTGATGGTTCTCTATTTACAGAGTAGAAGTTTCAACCAGTAAAGTTGTGTAAGACAATACGTTGTATGAGGAAGAAAGTACATATCAGTAGTTAGAGCATTAATCTATATATTGAAGAAGAAATGGCATGGAGTTTCCTTTGGAAATCTAACCTCACTGCACCTCATCTGGTGCAAAATTATAGACAGAGGATTATCAGAACAATTAAAGGTGAAGTTAGATGACTATTTCTGTGAGTTGTTAAAAGTTGTTTTTGTTTTACCTCAAATGACTCATGAGACAGATTACCCAAACATTGCCCTGTTTGGAATCCAACGGAAAAAGAAAATAGAAGAGGAATAAATGGACTGGATTAAGAATAGGAATCTGGGATTACAGTAGATGTCTCTGATGTTCTAGCCCAAGCATAGTGCTAAACTTCAATTATGGTAGACCTGATGTTTGTTTTCTCATATTTGTTGCAATTTTGAGGGAATGTATTGTTGGTGCCATATTTCAGATGAGATTTTCAACTAAGGCCACAACAGCCTTATGAGGTGTGTATACAAGATCCTATCCCACCTATTGGAAGAAAGGCGGGGAGAACCCTTCTGGTGCATTGGCCCACATTCACCCCTCAACCTAGATCACTAAAACAATGTAACTGGTTGCTAATTGCTGTTGTAAGAATGTGCCCTCAGACTGATTTGCATAAGTGAACATTGCATAGTCACAGCAGTTCAAAAGAATTGCATTGATTGTGAAATGCTTTGCAACGTCCAGTAATGTGAAACATAAATTTTTGGTATATAGTCTTAATTAATTTCATCAATTAATTCTGTGATGCTTGCTTTTTGCGGGCTGTGGTTTGAAGAGTAATGGGCAATTTTCTTCTTTCTGGACAGTTTTATTATCTATTTGTTCACTCCTGTGCGATCCTAATCCTGATGATCCACTCGTTCCAGAAATTGCACATATGTACAAAACAGATAAGGAAAAGTAAGTAGCATCTGTCGAATTCTGAGCATCACCCAAGAATATTGTTTAATCTACAGGAAAAAATAGTTTGTCACATTTATACCATTATCAAAATCTAAGAAAATATGCCAGCAATAACATTTTACTTCTATAAATATGGTGGTTAACTGTTGGATTGTGTCAGTATTAAGGGGAAGTGCCCTGTAACTTAATTGCTTCAATCAACTGGAGGGAAATGACATTCTGTTTGTAACCATATTTGATAGAGTCAGAGTTTTTACAGCACAGAAAGAGGCTGTTCAGTCCATCATGTTTGCACCAATCATCAAACATGCATCTGTCCTAATCCCATTTTCCAGAATTTGACCCATAGCCTTCTACGCTGTGGCATTTGAATTGTTCATTTAAGAACTTAAATCCCCACTGAACCGCCTGTTCCTAACTTTAAAACTGTGCTATGACTACCACTGTCAAAACCTTGTACACCTCAATCAGATTCCCCCATCCCCACCAGCGGCACCACAGCTTTCTCTGCTCTAAGGGAAGCAATCCTAGCCTATCAAGTCTGTTTCCATAACTAAACCTTCCTGCAAAATCCATGCTGTCTATTCTTGATTTGCTCTTGCCTTTTCAAGTGGAAATTAATTCTTTTTAATAATTAATTTTTAATTAATAATTGGAGTAATTTTGTTTCCCGTAGTTTCCTTAACATAGATGTTAGGCTCACTGACCTGTAGTTTCTTGCCTTATCACTACCAAGCCTCTTGAATAATGCTATCGCATTAGCTGTCTTGTAGTAGTCTGCCATCTCTCCTATGGCCAGAGTATATGAAACTTAACATTACCCTGTACTCACCTCCCTTGCCTCCCACAGAATGGCTGCTGCAGTTCAATGATCTCCGCCTCCCTGGCCCCAGGGAGGCAACAGATCATCCTAGAGTTATGTATGTGGCCATAGAAATTCCTGTCTGTGCCTCTTGCTGTTTAATTGCCCACCATTGTTGTTGTCCTCTTTCTGCTTACCTCTTGTGTAACTGGGTTCTGCCTGCATTCCCCAGAGGAACCATCTCTCACTGTTTTCCAATGCACAAAATCTGTTCTTGAGTGAAATACACTCTGGGGCTTTCCTGCCTGTCTCATTTCTCCTGACATGGTTACCCATTTCCCCTCCCTCACTGCACTGTGGAGGGATCACACCTAAAAAATGCTATCCACGTAACTCTCTGATGAGGCACCTGCCATTTGTTAATATCTACGTTATTTATAACAAATATTTCAAAAACCCTTGCATTTGATTAGAGCCACATAAAGTGCACTCTCTGATTTTTCAATGATTGAATTGCTAGGAAGAAGCAGAGACCACCAAGATTCATTCCTATTCGGAAAATATTACCCTATCCTCACAAACCTCCAATATATCTTTTGTAGTGTTCATTCCTTGTACTGGCTAAATTCTCTACTTTCCACTGTAGATATAGAGGAGCTGCAGGGAGGCTTTGTGTCACTGGATATATTACTGTTTATTTTAGAACAAAGCCATTCAATTTAGGAAAATCAGCTCCCCATTGGAGATGTTGTTATACACCTCTGGAGCAGATGGGACTTTAACCTTGGGACTCTTGGCTCTGAGATAGGACCACTACCACTGTGCTATGAGGCCCTTTACGCATTGTTGTTTGTGCACCTACTCATGACATGAAGCAGGTGTTATAGGGAAGCTGAAATCATTGGCAGAGCTAAAGATTATTGGCTTGAGCACTAAAACATGGTTAAGACTAACTTCCCACAAACCTGTAGGGAGGCCTCCATAGCACTGATTTCAGAAGAGGTATCAACCAAGTTACTTGTAGACAGCTCAGCTGTTTTAAGGGAGCTCCCAATCTTTCTGTTTTAGATTGCAGAGCCAATAAACAAGTCTGAAATAGATGAAATGGAAAATGCAGATCAATTGGCATTATTGCAGTCACTTGAACTCTACTTGTTAGTAGATCAGCACTCTCGACTCATACACTTTCAACGTTGGTTTCACCTTAAATTGGTATTTTTGAGAAATGTCTTGGGTAAAGATAGAAATGTTAAAATGTCCTTTTTCAGTATTTATTGAATCATTTGTATCTATATTTTCATTCATGAATTTTATGCTAAGTTTGTTTCTGTTTTATTTTTGACAGATACAACAAGCAAGCAAGAGACTGGACTCAGAAATATGCAATGTAAAATCATTGTTGGGTATACTGCAACCATCCAATAGAAGAAAAAGTGACAACACTATTTTTTCCAATTGAAACACATAGAGTTCACAATAAATATTCATTGTGGGCGATAAGTACTGTAAATTTTCTTAACTGCAAACAAAGTATGATCATTGTCTGTTTTCAGAACTGCAAACTGTTCTTGCAGTAATTGCTAAATGAGCAATGAGGCAAGTAGTTTACCAATAAAATTCCACATAGTGGTGTTTTTCATATTCTGACAAGCATTCCAACGCTACTTTTGATCTGTTATCTGGTACAACTGTTAATTCTATGCATTTTGGACTGGTATTAAGTATTTTCTGAATCAGTTTTCTTTCACTTTGCTACACTTGTGCCAAGATGTTGGTGAGAAATGTGGGAATAAGCTGGTTGCCAACAGTGATTTCAACGTCAAAAACTGCACAAATGTTGGCCTGCCCATTCTTGCTGCTCTCCATTCATTTACTGGAAGTGCTGGAGATGCATCGGTCTCTTGTTCAGACTTGGAGTCAGTTTTTTAAAAAATCTTGTGCAGTTGACATAATCACTCACCAAACCTTGTGCTATGTTGCATCAACCAGACAATAACCGATTGAAAATTATCCCTTGTACCATCACAATTATAATAGCAATGTTCAATCTGGTTTAATGTCTTTTCATTAGGGATAGAATGTAAGTCTACATGGTGCTGGCTCTTTATAATTGACATATATACAGTATTACCTACCTCTGGTAAAATATATCTTTCCTTGCCTATCATCCATCTCACTGATTACAATATTGTTTTGGACCCTTCTTTGATTGGTTTGATATGCTTACTTGTGTTTATCCAATTTGAAGTAAAATTGCTGTTGTGAATGGTTTTGATGTTAAATGATCAATTAAATCACAGCCAATTTTCAAATTGCTTGGGTTCTTTAAGTTTGAACTACAGTGTCAGAGACAATTTAGAACATTTTGTCTTAAATGTTTCTAAATTATTTAGAATAGTTAAAATCATGGATAAAATTTATTTTACAACAAAAATGGATGATGCTTACTACAAGCCTTGAATCATGACTGAACTTCTATCTTTATAGATATGACTGAAAAATGCACTTTTTCTCTAAACTGAAGAGCTGAACTGCTGCAGTTGTAATTAAAACAGTTGGACTGTTTTGCCAGTGATTTGTCTTCTTTTAAAATGACCTCACTCGTTTTCTGGGATAGTAGGAACTGCCGATGCTGGAGAATCTGAGATAACACGGTGTGAAGCTGGATGAACATAGCAGACCGAGCAGGAAAGTTTGACGTTTCGGGTCAAGACCCTTCTTCAGATTTTCTGATACTGCTTGGCCTGCTGTGTTCATCCAGCTTCACACCGTGTTATCTCACCTTTGTTTTTCTGTTTGTTTGACTTATTTATCCTTACTGAAATCTGGAAAAGTCTGTGTATTACAGCGCAGTGCTTTGCAAGGTACATACCCTATATTGTGGTCTATCCCTTACCCTTCTTAAAAGCCAGTTTTTTTTGCTCATTTGAAACATTTAACCCTGCCTTTTTGATCTTCTAACCCACTGCCAGAGTCTCTGAACTTTAAACTCTGTCACCTTGTCTCTCCACAGATGTTAGCTGAGCTATGGAATGTTTCCAGAACATTTCAGTTTTTTGATTTGACTTCCAGAATTTGCATATCTTACTTTGTTCAGACCGATGTTCATAGGGGCTGGCTCATGATGAACAGAAGTTGGATTAAATTGTCAAATAGCCACTTTGAAGAAAACATTAAGGCAGTGCCTGTAGGAGCTGTGCTTTTCAGTGATGTCACTGGCTGAGAAATGCAAAGCATGAGACAAAAAGGAATTTTTGTAAAAGAAACACATCAGAGGCTTTTCTCCTCTTTTGATAACTCATGGCTAATAATGCATATCTGTTTTATTTTAATTGTTAAAACTTAAAGCAAGGTCGCTAGGCTTGTCTAACTTTCACTTTTTGTCCAAATAAAAATGCTCAGCAAATTTAGTTCACATTGGCAGCTGTTATTTGTATTCTATGTATTGTGTCTAGATCCGTTTAAACATTAATACTGGTATTGTCCCTATCCCCACACTAATTTCTGACATGGCAATAGCTGGGAACTTTAGACTTCTAACACTGTGCCTGTAGTTTGTATGTACTGCATGGTACTTGCAACAAAAACTCTTTTCTAGTGAAATATATAAAATTGAACGTGAGAGTCTGTGATTTTATGGTATTGTGTGGCAAAACTACTATGACAAAATATACACTTTGCTTCGGGGCTATTTGGCATCATGCCAAGGTTAGATCACATTGAATAAATCTAGTTGAAATTTGAGGAGGTAACAAATGTGATAATAATGAGTATTATGCATGTTATTCATATGGACTTCAGAAAAAGTCCAGGAAGTTCCACACGAAACTAGTAACAGGAATGGTGATATATGTAATCGGGGGAAAAGCTATTGGCTTGGCTAAGGAATTAATGAAATAGACGAAGATGAGTGATTAATAGGTATGTACTCAGTGGCAGAATGTCTGATGATGACCTTTGAGCTCGCCACTAAGTCTGTATAGCCAAGTCTTCTAATCTGGGTTGAAATCTCTATTTCTAACCCAGTTCAGATAAGAAGCAGTGCACATCTTTAAGTGAGATTTTAAGCCAGAGGTAGAGGCCATCTAGAAAGCAAGTAGAAGGCCAATGCAACCAAGGCTGTGAGATAAAAGTTGCAAAATGGAATGATAGAAATGGACAGTAGTCCAATCAAACCGTACCACGCAAAAGTTATTTTACACAAGGATTAGGGTATGAGTAGGCCACTTGGTCCCTTCAGGGTGCCCCTCACATTGCTGTGTACTGTCCATTGTGTGGGCAAAGACCAATAGAAGCTTTCCTAAAAATGTTAAATTGCAAGATTCAATTGTGTCCTGATAGTATTGGTGTGCAGATGGGTATTTTACGTTCTGCTTTGCTTTTTTTAATCCTCTTTATAACTATTCACCTTCTTGAAAGATCATTTTATAAAGCTGTTAGATTCCCCATAACCTTCAAAGGTCATCAGCAATATATATTGTATATCCAAGTAATCAAAGGTCATCAACCTGAAAAGTTAACTCTATCTCTCTACAAAGTTGCTGCCTGGCCTGCTGAATCTGTCCAGTTTACTGTTTTATTTCAGAATGTGATAGCATCTGCACCTATTATGCTTTGGTTTTCATCAGTCCTGGACTGAAACCCATGGATGCAGGTTATCCCATCCTGTCATGATATCAATGAGAATGGATGCAGACAGAAATAATAGCAGTTTTGCTTCTGCTGTGTCTTTTGTCCTTTTTATGACTTCTTCAACCCCTTGACACATCATTATTTTGTAATGAAAGCAAAATAGTGTGGATGCTGCAAATCTGGAATAACAGCAGAGAGTGCTGAAGAAACTCAGCGGGGTCTGGCATCATCTGTAGGGTGGGAAACGGGGTTAACCTTTTGATTCACTTTTCTTCATAACAGCCATTTTGTGTTTGTTCATGATTTTGTAAAGCTGGTGATGCCTCATAAGTCACTTCCATACATCGTCCAAGGCATTTTCTATAAAGTCTGATAGTTGATATAATTCTACTTTTATCTGCCATTTTCCTAGAGGAGGGCTTAATATTGCCCACATCAGCCATCTACCTGGACTATATCCATTTGCAAACCCCTTCAGTGTGATTTATTCATAAAGCAACATGGCCACTGCACATGAGTTGATGTGGCAAGTGAGATAACCAGGCCACAAGAGGTGTGTGCATTACTGCATTCTGTGCATGGTGACATTATCAGCCTTACAGTGGTCAGAAGGTTGGTGGGGGGGGTCAAGTAGATGTTTGGGTACTGGCTGGAGTAGGGGAAACAAAGTGGAGGATTGGGAATGGGGTTTGTTGTGGGGGAGGCTTGCAGTATGACTGACACGGGGAGGATGCGTGTAACGAGAGTAAGCCTCCTTTTCTCCGAGGAGTGATGGGAAAGCTGGGAGAAGATTGAGAGGATGCTGGGATGAAATAAAATTCTGTAGTGCGTGCAACTTTATTTCCTGGTCATTTGAGAATGAGAAATGTACGTTCTGCTCTTTGCACCTTCTAGAGCTGGTGTTCACAGGGCTCTCATCCTTAACCTTTAGATATTTTCTAATCAACCTGTCCAGAGATGTTAATACGCACCTTTGGAACAAATGGGACATGAACCTGGGACTCCTGCCTAGGGAATGGGGACACTCATTCTCACCCTTCAAGATTGACTGAGATATGGCTAATAGCTGAAAGCCAATGTCAGTACATTCTCTTCGATGAAAATGTTGATAATTGAAGCATGATCTAAAATCTCCACATACACATTACCCAGTTTCTCTTTTCCAAAAGATGTGTTTCCCTCTTTAATACGCAATTATTTACAACCTGACATTTACAAATCTTTACTGACTGCCTCCTTATGGCTTGTTCCTCTCTAAACATTCATTAATTTGATTCCATAAAAGTAATTATCAATCTGTAATTTCTTGCATTTTCATTTCCTATTTCTTGAAAGAGATGAAAAATTCTACCACTCTTCTGTCTTTTGCCATAACTTAATTTAAGCATAATTTTCCCCCAAAATTTTATATAGAAACATAGAAGATAGGAGCAGAAGTAGGCCACTCAATCCCTTGAGCCTGCAATATCATTAAATGATCACAGCAGACCATTGAGTTCAGTGCCCTAACGTAGGCCTACGCCTGCGTCCCTTGATAACTTTAGCCATAACAGCTATATCTGCCTCCTTGAAAACACAATGTTTAAACCTCAGCACCTTTGTGGTCATGAATTCCACTGGCTCACCACTTTCTGGGTGAAGAAATTTCTCCTCCTCTTGGTCCTAAAAAATTTATCCCTTATCCTTAAACAATGACCCTGGTTCTGACTCCCCCACCATTGGGAACATCTTAGCTGCACCTAACCTGTCTAAACCTGTTAGAATTTTCTAGGTATCTAGGAGTTCCCCTCTCGTGTTTCTAAAGCCAGTGAGTAAAATCCTAACTAACTCAATCTCTCATCATATGTCAGTCCTGCCATCCCACGAATGAATTTGGGAAACTTTCACTACACTCCTTCAAAAGCAAGAGCATCCTTCTTCAGATAAGGAGGCCAAAACTGCCCACACTGTTCCAGATGTGGTCTGAATAATGCACTGTATAATTGCAGCAAGATATCCATGTTCCTTTCGAATTCTCTTGCTATGAAGGCCAGCAAACAGTTTGCTTTCTTTAGTGCCTGCTGTATCTGCACGCTTGTTTTCAGCAACTGGAGCATGAGGACACCCTGGTCTCATTGAACATTCCCCTTTCTCAATTTACGGCCATTGAAATAATAATTTGCCTTCTGAATTTTGCTACCAAAGTGGATAACCTCACATTTATCCACATTATACTGCATATGCGATGCACTTGCCCGTTCACACCTTGTCCAATCACATTGTAACATCTCTGCATCCTCCGCACAACTTACCCTTCTGTCCAGCTTTGTGCTATCAGCACATTTTGAGATCTTAATGTCTCAGTCTTCACCCCACTCCCTTCAGTATTATAAATACATTTCAACAGGATCTAGTAGTATTTCTACATTTGACTGTGCTCTCTCTTTAGACACCATTTCCCAAGTAATTTGCATGCCTTCACCGCCAATTAAATACTTCTGAAATGCAGACTCTTGTCAGAAACTCAGCAGCTAATTCATACACAGCCCACAAACAACAAAGCTGTAATAACTGGATCATCTGTTTTCGTAAAGCTGGTTGTATGATAAATATTAGTCAATACCCGGGTGAATTCCACTGCTTCTCTTCAAATTGTACTGTGGGTTCTTCTGCATCTGCCTGACAAGACATAATCTTGTTGAATCTTTGCTTCATATCCCTACTGAAAAAGTACAACACACCTTCAGACCTGCACTGGTGGATCAAATAACATGCTTAGGTTTCTAAAATAAGTCTTGGAATGACAATCTCTGACTCTGGCCAATGATAGTTACTGGATCATCAAAGACAATGCAGATATAGCAAAAAACAAAAGAATATGCAGATCAGGTTGGTGGGGGTGTGGATAATTAAGTGGACCAAAAACAAATTTGTTTCCTGTGGAGGAGGAGAAAACCAATGTCAAATGCAAGCAAACATTCTGTATCTGACATGAGGTATAAGATTTTGATTAACAGCTCACAACAAGGATTTGGACCCCTCAGGAATAAAATCTATACGTGATTTTATCCTGTGAATTTGCACATCCAGCCTCCTGTTTGATTGTGGATTTTATAAAAAGCAGCAATCCTACCACCTACTGGACAGTGAGAAATTTTTTTTCCTATAAGTATATGTTTAAATAAAGGCTTTGCTTTACTCCATGAAATGATTTGGAGGTGCTGGTGTTGGGCTGGGGTAGACAAGTTCAGAAATTGCCCAGCACCAGGTTATAGTTTAAAGTTTTGGCAAAGATCTGTAGCTCAGGTTGTGGATGAGGTTGTTGACTTGCTCGCTGCGCTGGCTTGTTTTTGTTCAGACGTTTCATCACCATGCTCGGTGGCATCATCAGCAGAGCCTCTGATGAAGCAATGTTGTTCTACTCTGCCTGGAATTTATACTGTCCAGTCCATTATGGTGAATACTGTCATTTCCGGTTTTGATCCATGTGGGTTTATACATGGTGTCCAATTCTATATGTTTGTTGATTGAAGTATGAGTGGAGAACCATGCTTCCAGGAATTCCCATGCACGTCTATGTTTGGCTTGGGCAACTATGGTTACTTTGTCCCAGTTAAACTGATGGCCTTCGTTGTCTGAATGTACCGATATTAAGGAGAGTTCATCGTGCCGTTTTGCTGCTCACTGATGTTCGTGTATTCTGATGGCTCGTTTCCTTTTTTCCCCCTGAAGAAGGGCCCCGATCTGCAACATCAACTTTTCTCCTCCCCTGATGCTGCCTGGCCGGCTGTGTTCCGCCAGCTCCAAACTGTGTTATCTCTGACTCCAGTATCAGCAGTTCTTACTATCTCACACCTAACATGCATTGTCTAACCTAAAATGTCACCTCTTCTTTGGACTGATAAAACCTTTAGTTCTCTCAAGACAGTGACTTCAATGGAATTCCAGGATTTACATATACATATTAATCAATTAAAACTTTCGAACTGATAAAAGATTTAACAGCAGCTTAGGTTTGTTTAGTACATTCTCAACATGGTGTGACTGTTTGATCTGTTACTTATAAATTCTGTGTCTGAAAGTACCTCTCTCACTTACTTACACTTGATGCAGGAGTAAGACTCCGAAAGCTTGTGTTTTCAAATAAATCCGTTGGTCTATAACTTTTGATTTCTGACCTTACTCCATATAATGACATGAGATAAAGCTATCATTGCCTGATAGATTTTTTTTTAAACTTTGTTGACAGACCCCTACCAAGGGACAGAGGCAGGATTTACATGCAGTTGTTGATTAAAAATTCATTGTCTTTCCCTGTCATTCATTCCCTGTGATGAAACCTAACAGGAGAGGTTGACATGAAGCTTCACGTTTTTTTGCAAACACAAATTTCCCTGAGCATCAGCAGTGAGACTGTCATTAATTTAGAACAGAAAGAAATAGCCTTTATTGTCACGAGCACTCAAATGAGTGCAGTGAAAAGTTTGTAATGTCGCCAGTCGGGTGCCATCTCAGGTGCAGGGTACCTAGGTACAGATACTTTATGTGTTTGTTACAGAATTGAAAGAGTTAAAAATGTAGAGTATCACAGGAATTCAAAGTCCACAATAAAAATTAAAAAGCACTCTAATTTTAGTACTTTTCACTGAGTCCGCTGGGCTTTCAAACATGAGGTGTCGCTGCTTCCACACACCAGGCTCCAACCTGCGACTCGCTTCTGCAACTTGGACTGCCTCCCACTCCGGGCTTTGCCTGTGACTCACCTCCAAGATTCAGGTCCCTGGCCGGCCTGGGCTTGAACCCACTTCCTGTTCTGGTCTCTTCCCTGGGATTTGCCGTATGGACCTGTCTCCCAAGCTGGCACGGCCTCCACAGAAAACTGCAGCAAAGAGTAGAAAGAAAGAAAGGAAAAGAAACTAGCAAAGCAGAGGCACTCTGGCTGGAGTATCCTGCTCTGCTGCAATCTCTGTTTCGTCACTTCACCACAAAGTTAGTTTGTTGAAGGAATAAATTATATTAAACAAACTTTTACTTAAGGCACTCTCACTTACAGTGTGCAGTCCACAGCCAGCAGTGTGCAACCACTTGTATTTATACAGTTTACAAGAAGAATAAACTTTCCAAGGTGCTTTACAAGCCTTGTCAAACAAAATGTGACACCATGACACCAAGGAGGTGTTAGGGCAGGTGACCAAATATTTAGTCAAAGTGATATAGGTTTTCAGAAGTCAAAACAAAGTTGCTGGAAAAGCTCAGCACGTCTGGCAACATCTGTGGAGGAGAAAACAGAGTTAACGTTTCTGGTCCGGTGACCCTTCCTCAGAACTGGAGGTCTGTTTTCTCCTCCACAAATGCTGCCAGACCTGCTGAGCTTTTCCAGCAACTTTGTTTTGGTTCCTGATTTACAGCATCCGCAGTTCTTTTTATTCTTACTAGGTTTTCAGAAGCACCAGAAAGGACCGATGAGAGGAAAAAAGATGGATAGATTTTGGGAGGGCATCAGAAGTTAAAGGCCATGGCATGGCTACTAATGGTGGGGTGATTAATGTCAGAGGTGATGAAGACTGTGGAATTAGAGGTATCTCAGAGATTTAAATCACTGGAGAAGATTAAACATAGCAAAGTATGAGGCCATGGAGGGGTTTGAAAGGAGGGTTGATAAATTTTAAGGCAATGCATCATCTACCATTATACATTTTTATAAACATTTTATAAACAAAATGGCACAGATTGTTTGAGCTCTGAACACCCAAGAAACTATCAGCAAGAAAATGTTTGACACAAAATTCTTGGGTAACTATATGATTGATTCACCTTATTCTGCACAACTTCCTCTTGACATCTTCCCCTCCCCCTAGTCCTCCGACTCCCCCTAAATATCCTGCCGAGCTGACCGTCCCCCTACCTCAGGGTAATTGTCTCGACCATCACACACAAACCTCATCCAAACACCTTCTGTCCCACCGACTCAACGTGCACCCCCTCCCTCCCACAGCTAAACCTGACCTACTCCACCCACCCACCTGTCAAACTAGCTACCACCCTAACCCTGGATAATAAAATGTGAGGCTGGATGAACACAGCAGGCCAAGCAGCATCCCAGGAGCTCCTGGATGCTGCTTGGCCTGCTGTGTTCATCCAGCCTCACATTTTATTATCTTGGAATCTCCAGCATCTGCAGTTCCCATTATCTCTGATACTACTCTACCACCCTAACCCTTCTGTCTAGTAGCTTGTCAAAGGCAGTGGAGCCTTTAGACTGTGTCCATTGTGAAAGATCTTGCATCAGGTGTCAGGCCTGAAAAGTAAGTCATTGTGTCATACAGCACAGAAACAGACCATTTGGCCCAACCAATCTATGCCAAACATAACCCCAAATTAAACCAGTCCCACCTGCCTGCTCTTTGCCCAATATCCCTCCAAATCTTTCCTATTCATGAACTTATCCAAATGTCTTTTAAACACTATAATTGTCCTCATGTGCACCAATTCGTCAGGAAGTACATTCCACATGCAAACCACCTGTGTAAAATACTTGCCCCTTGTGTCTTCTTAAAATCTCTCTCCTCCCATCTTAAAAATGTGCCCCCTGGTTTTGAAATTCCCCATCCTCAGGAAAAAAAAGATCACCACCATTAACCCTATCTATACCCCACATAATCTTATAAACTCCTCTAAGGTCACATCTTAATCTCCTATGCTCCACTGGAAAAAAAAAGTCCCAGCCTATCCAGCCTTCCTTCATAACTCAAACCTTCCATTCCCAGCAACGTCCTGGTAAATCTCTTCTGAACCCTCTCCAGCTCCCTCCTCTTCTAACTGGGTGACTAGAACTGACACAGTATTCCACGAAGAGGCCTCAACCTCAACGTGACATCCCCACTCCCATACTCAAAGGGCTGAGCAATGAAGACAAGCGTGCTAAATGCCTTTTCTGGCCACCCTGTCTATAATGTGATCCAAACTTCAAAAGAATTATGAACCTGAACCCCTACCTCCCTCTGCTCTGCTACTACACTATTGTACATAACGTTTGGTCTGATCTGGGTCAGACAAGGATTTCAACCCATATTGGAAAGTTTGGGACATTCCTTCATTACAGTACGATGACCAATGCCGTTCAAACTTCATGAAGTAATTGAAAATGGGCGTCCTTACTTCTAAGTTTTGACTTCAAATTCCACACCAGTTCCTTCCCGTAAACACAACAGAACACTCCTCTATTTCACAATATAATAATAGAAAACAAAGAACTACAGATACTGGAGATCCGAAACAAGAAAGAAAAACAGAAACTGCTGGAGAAACTCGGCAGGTCTGTGGCGAGAGAACTCAGTAAGCATCCAGTGACCCTTCTCCAGAAGTGTGTTTCACGATGTTTTCTTTCTTTTACAAATGCTTGAAAGTAGATTAATAAATCAGGTAATTATGTAGAGCCAAAAAGAAAATTAGTTTTGGGGAGCAATGTGACATTGTAATTTCGCTGAAAAGCTGCAATTTTCGAGGAAATCTTGACGTTAAAATCACGCTTGAGGGTGGGCAAGAAAATGGGAGACTTATTTTTGCTGTCACAGAGTAGAATTCTCACAGTTCTAAAGCGTGCGGGGTTTTTTTCAGGTTGAATTTGCCTGAGGTGGACGGAACTCCTCCTTGTTGCCTCGCACCCAGTCAACGTTCCGCTGCAAACGGTGTTACCACCCACCCGTCCACCGGACCCAGAATCCCTCGGCCGTGCGCGGGGCAGTGACGACCGAGTAACGGGATGGCGAGCGTCGTGACTGTGGGCACTGCTTTGCTAGGTCGGACGCTGGGAGGACTGTTCAACTGCAGGCCGTGGCCTGCGAGGTGAGTGTGGGCCGGGAGGGAGAAAACGGCGCGAGAACCGGGGGCATTGCGGCCCCGGGCCCGGGCTCCATTCGCTGCAACATTGTAGCGCTGTAACACTATGGCTGGTAACAATGTTGCAAAGCGGAACCTGATCCTAATGTAACCATCAGTGAACGGACTGAGAGCGATTCAGGCCAGGGAGCTCGAATGGTCTACACCTTCGCCATCAGTTCCGCCTTCCTCCCCACAAATGTTCCACCAGCCCCCTCTACATTTTCTACCCGTCGTTGTTCCCGCACTCAATCTCCTTCGTCTTATAATTATCATTATTTCCCTCAAAATAAGCCCGTATCACATTCTCCTTGCTCCCCTTCAAAGAACACAATTCTCTCTGCCTCCTCCTTCACAATACATAACCGATTCCACTGGGAAAAGAATATATAACCTTTTCCTCCTTCCCGCGCCCACACTCCCGCCAAGATAAAGAGACACATTACCCTCACCACCTTGCCCAAACAAAACTACCCCTGTCGACTAGGAGATAACACGGTGTGAAGCCGGATGAACACCGCAGGCCGAGCAGGAAAGCTGACGTTTCGGGCCTAAACCCTTCTTGCGAAAAATATCCCCTATCCGGTAGGATTGCTGTTGAAATTAAAATCCCTTTCCTCTTTCGTTCACGATGCGTTTCATTGGCCCTGAACACGTCGAAAGATGGGATAAAAGCTTCAAGTTGCTGCATTTGAATCAGGAACCGCAGTGCATTGAAAAGCTCTTGGCTTCTGATGTAAATATATGAAGGTGGTTTCAATTGTGATTCTTAAAAATGTATTCTGAATAGTAACGCTGATTTATTTAATTTAGGGAAATGTTAGTACTACAGTGTTCAAGACAAGTCCACGGCTGAAAAGTTGACCCTCACATTGTGTAATTATGTTGTTTCTTTTAAATCTGTCCGGTTGGACCACTTTTCCCCTATGAAGGGGAGGCACGTGTTGGAGTTGCAAAGCCTTTCATGAAGAGGCACTTCTAATAATATAATTTGATGGGTTTGGGAATGCCACAAACAACTATAATTACAAACTAATATACTACGCTTTTTTGAGTGTTCCCAAGCTTTGGTTTGGATGAGGCCTAGAAACTAGGAGAACATATGACTGCAGAAGGGGAGAAAATCATCCATGTTTTGGTGAAATAAATTCACACATCCCAGTCTATTGCCTGACATAAACAAGACCTTTACAGTAGCTGGTGCTGAATGTGACTAATAGTGTCAATCACATGGACCTCTACTTCTGTTTTGGGGTTTGGATTCAATGATTCCATTCATTTCATTTTTCTTTAAATTGGAAAATAAATGGAGGCGTTGATTGTCTTTACAGCGGAACAGGTTTTTGTCGTGCAGTAGTAATGCTTTTGCCTCTGCACCAGAAAGTCTGGGTTCAAATCCCACTTGCCCTAGAGAAGTGTTGTTATGTCTGAACAGAGTGGTTAAAGAAAAATATTTTTGTACTGTAGGTTTGTGTCAGATATCCTTATCCGTTCTGAAAGCAAAAAAATACTCTCAATACCAACCTCAGGAACAATCTTTTATCTAAAACAACCTGTGGTTTTCCTTGGAGAAAGTAAGAATTGCTGAAGCTGGAGTCAGATAACACAGTGTGGAGCTGGAGGAACACAGCAGGTCAGGCAGCATCAGAGGAGCAGGAAAGCTGACGTTTCCAATCGGGACCCTTCTTCAGAAATGGGGCGGGGGAAGGGAGCTTTGGAATAAATTGAGAGGAGGGTGGGGCTGTGGAGGGTAGGTGGGATGGTGATAGGTGAGTGCAGGTAGACAGTGGTGGGGATTGTTCAGTGAGGTTGGAGGAGTGGATAGGTGCAGAGAAGATGGACAGGTTGTGTCAGGTCAAGGAGGCGGGATGAGAGGGCGGATTGGTCGTGGGATGAGGCTGGGGAGTGGGGAGAAACGAGTGAAGATCACGTTGAGACTATTGGGTTGTAGGCACCCAAGATGGAACATGAGGTGCTGCTTATCCAGTTTTCAGGTGGCATTGTTGTGATACTGGAGGAGGCCCAGGATGGACATGTTGTCCAGGGAGTTGGAGGAGGAATTGAAGTGACTCGTGACTGGAAGGTGTTGTCACTTGTTGCGAGCAGTGCACAGGTGCTCTAAAAAGCAGTCTCTGAGCCTCCACTTGGTCTTACCAATGTAGAAGAGGCCACAGCGGGTACAGCATACCACATTAGCGATGTGCAGGTTAACATCTGTCTGATGTGGAAGATTTTTTTGGGTCCTTGGATCGAGGTGAGGGGCAGGTATAAGGGCAAGTGTAGCACTTCCTGCGGTTTCAGGGAAAGGTGCCGGGGAGAGGTGGTGGGGCTAATAGGGAGTGTGGAGCGGATGAGGGAGTCGCAGAGAGCGTGGTTCCTATGGAAGGCAGATAGGGGTGGGGAGGGAAATTTATCCTTGGTTGTGGGGTCAGATTGCAGGTGGCGGAAGTGGCAGAGAATGATGCATTGAATCCGAAGGTTAGTGGAGTGATATGTGAGGTCAAGGGGTATTCTGTCTTTGTTTTTGTTGTGGGGTGGGGATATGAGGGCATAGGTGCGGGAAATACAAGAGGTGCAGTTGAGAGCATTTTTGACCACTGAAGGGGGGATGATGTAGTCCTTGAAATCAGAGGACATCTGGGATGTTCAGGAGTGGAACGGCCTGTTTTGGGAGCAGGTGTGGTGGAGGTGGAGGAATTGGGAGTAGGGGATCGCATTCTTGCAGGAAGTTGGGTGAGAGGACGTGTAGTCTAGGTAGCTGTGGAAGTCAGTGGGCTTGAAATAGATGTTGGTTTTGAGGCAGTCACCAGAGATGGAGACAGAGAGGTTCAGAAAGGAGAGAGAGGTGTCAGAGATGATCCACATGAACTTGCTGTTGGGTGAAAGTTGTTAGTAAAGTTGAACCGTTAAAACTCCTCATGAGAGCACGAGGCGGCGCCAATACAGTCATCAATGCAGTGGAGGAAGAGGTGGGGAATGGGGCCAGTATAGGTGCAGAAAGGGTACCGTTCCACGTATCCTGTGAAGAGGCAGGCATAGCTTGGGCTATGGGGTTCCCATGGCTGCCCCCTTTGTCTTTAGGAAGTGGGAGGGGGAGGAGAAGGAGAAGTTGTTAATGGTGAGGATGAGTTCGATTAAGGGTGTTGGTGGAGGGGGAATGGTCAGGCCTGCAGGAGAGAAAGAAGCGGAGGGCTTTTAGACCATCTGCATGGGGAATGCAAGTATGTAGGGACTGGATGTCCATGGTGAAGATGAGGTGTTGAGGACCCGGGAATCAGAAGTTTTGGAGGAGGTGGAAGGCATGGGTGGTGTCATGGACGTAGGTGTGGATTTCCTGGACCAAGGGGGAGAAAATGGAATCGAGATAAGTTTGGTGGGGCAAGAGCAGGCAGAGACAATGGGTTGACCAGGGCAGGTTTATGGGTTTTGGGAAGGAGACGGAAATGGGTGGCGCGGGGTTGGGTAACAATGAGCTTGCGGGTTTCATTTGCGTTTATGTCTTTTGCCATCATCAATATTTTGCACCTCAAAGGGCTGCAGTTTGAATGCTTATCATTAGAAGAAGGGGTCATTCACTCTCTTTCTACCTGAGTCTAGAATTGAACTAGAAGTTGTCTGGTGGCATCTAGTGTTTATTCACAGCATTGCATTTTTCAAAAATTGTTTCTTTAAAGCAAAAAATAAATACTTTGTTCAAATGACTACTGCCAGTTTATTGACAAGAAGACAATGACACCCATCAGTGTGAAGTGAGCTAATCCGATAAAACAGGACTTACAGTCACAAGTACTTCTGATGACGACTGCATGTCTTAACGTACTTTATAGCCAACTGAATATTTTTTGAAGTGTAATCATTATTGTCAATCCAAGAAGCTCGGTAGCCAGCTCCCCCAAACAG
The DNA here is from genome assembly GCF_030684315.1 of Stegostoma tigrinum. Taxonomy (NCBI): domain Eukaryota; kingdom Metazoa; phylum Chordata; class Chondrichthyes; order Orectolobiformes; family Stegostomatidae; genus Stegostoma; species Stegostoma tigrinum. The sequence goes on from NC_081373.1 coordinate 50,081,874, forward strand.
CAATATGATGATAACCTGAAAATATGTTCTGTCATTTTCATTGCAGAATAAATATTGTCATGGATGCTAGAGATGATTCCAGCAAGAGACTACTTTTTTTTTCTTTAGACTATGAACTGACACCGTAGTTGACTGCTATATAACCAAAAATATCAGGAGAGTTTTGCGACTAGAGAGTGCTGCGTATTTTTGAATTGTGCAGAACAATGTTTTGGAAGTGGTAAGGGCGATATTTGAGACTGGGTGGCAAGGAGAGTCTTTTGAGATGAGGATCTGCTACCTGACGACTGCCCTCTGGGTGAGCTGCAAAAGTGGCAGGGTTGCGGAGGAGAGGAAAACATCCAGAACCTGCAAACTGAAAGCATCCATCTGGCTCTCTGTCCATGTGGGATAAAGACGGAAAACCAAGAAACTTTAGACATCTAGGTCCACCCAATCAGTTAGAGTCAAAAATGCCCATTACACTGCAGACTATATGCAATAGTACTAGAAATCAAAGTAAAACTGAGAGAGACCATTTAATCCTTAAAATCTGGACTTTTGTTCTTTGGAATTTGCATACACTGTCTATATATTTTTTTCCATCCATAGTACCCATGTCAAACTGTCTGTCTTTAGCATGATTGAGTGTGCGTATTTTTGGAGAGGTATATTTCAAGTTGCATTGTAGCCAATTAGAATTTTTTTTTGCCTTCTGTTAATTAAAGCTGAGAGTTGCAATACATCTTTTCTCTCATTCATGATGAAACCTTTTGCCCTGAATAGCCGTCAGTCAGGCAAATTGGTCACTTTGCTGGTCTAACTGGGATGGTTCACATTTTGAGACAGCGTCTGGAACACAATTGAAGTAGTAACATTTCCCAAGGCTTCTTTGAAATGGTTTTATCGGACCTTTATTTATTTGTTCAAGGGAGATATGGCCTCAGTTTAAAGTGTCAACAGAGCGACAGCATCTCCACCAATGTTCTGTTATGTGGACTGTCAGCTTTGGTTTTCTTATATATGCCCTGGGGCAGTTCTTAAACCAAGATCTTTGGTCTATGCCTTCTGATAGGAAGGTGGTCGTCACAGCAGACTGGACAGGAATAGCATATCGGGAAGATGCTGAAGTTCCTAACACATCTGACTGTACAGGAATTGCTTGGGAAGTCTAAACTTCTGGCATCCAGAAATGTCTGAAAATGTCCTCAGCTCTGAGTTAGAGTTGGAAACTTCAGATGGTTTCCACTTACTTACCAGAATAGTTGCCCAAAAATAGTTAGAGGGATTAAAACCCATTTTAGTTACTGAGTAGGTATAATATTGAGCCTCCAATTACTAACACTGACATCCCCGTGACTGGCTACCACACCTGCATCCCTCCATGTCCTGTCCACAGTCCCGTGCTCCACACCGACACTGACACACCAACACCCATCTTGATCCGACAATGCTGCCCCTCCATCCTTGACCCAATCTGACTACTACATACCCTCCAAATAAATAAACATTAAATATTAATATCTCATTAAAAATTACAATTTTTGAATATTTAATTGACAGAGGAATTGGTTTCAGGTTATCTGTACTACAAGTCCAGACTCTGAATTGCCAAACCAGCCATGTAACCACAACAATACAGGGACCGAGTTTTAAACATTTTGAATGTGTTTACTTAAGGGATGACCCTCATTGGCATGAGCATTTGTTGTCCCTCACTCTAAAGGTGATAGCAAGTTGCATTCTTTGAACTGCTGAGGTCTGTGTAGTGAAGATTTCTCAACAGTGTTCACTATGCAGTCCTATGATTTTTGAATCAATGGTAATGTGTTACTCAATCTCAATAGAGTATGATTTAGAGATGGCTGAGTTTCTGAACACTTATCCTTCTCAGGACGCGCTGTCAATAAAGCTTTTGGAGGGCAGCAGTGTGTTTGTTGTAGAGGGACTGAATATGTTTAAGGTCATGAATCGGGTGCCAGTCAAGCTGACTACGTTGTCCTGGATGGTGTTGAGCTGTTGAATGTTGTCAATATTGGATTGCAAGCACCAATTAGTCAAATATTTTTGTCTTAAAACACCTTAGACAGAATGTTTTGCTTAATGAGCTACTTGTCTTGGCCTCTTCTGGCAAACATTTGACAAATCACATTGAGCTCCCCTTGCTGTGGCTCTTGCTCGGTGTCGGTTTCCCCACCCTTGCTTTTCTTTCTCTCTCGCACCCACGTTTTTCTCTCTCTCTTAATTTTAGGTTGTGCTCAATTGATTTCTTTGCAATATGTAAAACTTCTTGCATGTTTTGCGTCTTTCATTTTTCTGCTGGTTTTACATTGCAGTTTAATGGGAATTGTAATGGGATGTCTTTTATTTTGTACAGTTGCAGCAGCGTATGTGCAGCCATAAGAAGATTGTCATTGGATAATACCCCCTCAGCCCCTCCAAAACGGCCCCTCAATGCTTACCTGCACTACTTGGTGGAACAACAACAGATTATTTTTAAACAAAGTCCAGGTAAAATGTAAATGTAAATCATTTTAGTAAGATATGATGTAGTGAGTTTCACCATTGAGACTGTGCTCCTGTGACTGTTTTATTGTGCAAGATTTTATTTCTGTGTCCTGTTTCTGAATCCTCTTACTGGCAGCATTGGAAGGTTTTGATGAAAAGATTCTGTTTTATATCTCCATCTTATTATTTTGTTTTAAACATCATGACATGGCCAGTATTTGTGTCTTAATCAACAACACTTACGTTTTTAAAACAAAAAGTGATCTGATAATTATCATACTGGGATCTTGCTGTGTGTGAATTGAAATCTGTGTTTATCAGGTAACTATAGTGACTTTGCTTCAAAAGTGTTTTAATGGATTTGAAGTTGTGAAGTTGTTGAGCTGCATGCCCTTTCCTTTCATTTTGTTAATTGTCATCATTTCTATATGTTGGTGTTACAGTTGAAGCCTTATCCTTGTAATGGTATTTGAGCAAGAGTAGCCAGTCAGTATCTTTGGAGTTGTTATGGATTCTTCTATCATTGGATGATTCTGACATGTGTAGTAGAATTCGGATCAGTGCATTGGGTGGCTTTTCATTCACTCTGGTCTAGTGAACAGTGAACCATCAATATATTGTAATATGGAGAGGCAATGGTCTAGTGGTATTATCGCTAGACTGTTGACCCAGAAACTCAGCTAATGCTCTGGGAACCAGTGTTCAAGTTCCGCGACGGCAGGTGGTGAAATTTGAGTTCGATAAATAAAGATCTGGAAATAAGGGTCTAACTTTGAGATTGCACGAGTAGAGGAAGATCTGCTTTAACATTGCCTAGCAATTACTAGCTAATACCACACAGTTTTTCCATTTCTCCCTGTATAATGGATATTGCTCTTTACAGATATAAAGGTGTCTGAAAAGACTAAGCAGATTGCTCAGGCCTGGAGAGCGTTAACGCCAGATCAGAAAAAAGTAAGTGCTTTTCCTTTGGTGCTCTGGAACAACTTGCAAAATGAAATGGCCCAAAAGCCACATGTACCTGAAATTTGTCGTCATTATTTTAAAAAAACTGAAAGAACTGCAGATGCTGTAAATCAGGAACAAAACAGAAGTGGCCGGAACAGCTAAGTGGGTCCGACAGCGTCTGTGAAGAAAATTCAGAATTAACATTTTGGTTCTAGTGACCATTCCTCAGAACTGATGGTAGCTAGGAAAATGTGGCTTTATATGCAGAAGGTACAGAGAAGGGTGTAAGGAGTAAACAATAGATGGGGGTAGAGCCCAAAGAAAGAGAAGAATAGTCGGACAAACAAAGGAGTGGATAACAATCAGACTAAGACGATGAATAGCTGTTAATGGGGACTGTTAGTGATTTACAATAGGTAGTGTGTAATGGCAGGCTAAGGGGCCTAGGACTTGGGAAAGCTTGGGCCCTAAAATTATTGAACTCGATATTGAGTTCACAGGGCTGTAGGGTCCCCAGGTGGAAAATGAGGTGGTGTTCTTTCAGCTTGTGCTGAGCTTTGCTGGATCACTGCAGTAAGCCAGAGTCAGAAATGTTGACCAGGGAACAGGGTGGTGTGTTAAAGAGGCAGGCAACAGATAGCTCAGGATCTCTTTTGCAAGCAGAACACTGGTGTTTTGCAAAGCGGTCACACAGTCTATGTTTCGTTTCCCCAGTGCAAAAGAGACCACATTGTGAATAGTGAATGCAGTAGACTCAATTGTGGGAAGTGCAAGTAAAGTGCTGCTTCACCTGGAAGGTATATTTGGGCCCTTGGATACTGGGGAGGGAGGACAGAAATGGGCAGGTGTTACACCTTTAGTGGTTGTAGGGTAAGGTGCCATGGGGCTGTGGAGGGGGTTGTTGGGAGTGAAGGAAAAGTAGATCAGGGTGCCCAGAAGGGAACAGTCCCTGCAGAATGCAGACAGGGCCATTAACCCTTTCTGACCCATCTCCCGCACTTCTGTTCTCACCCCCAACTTCCCTCCTGCCGCAGCGATAGCGTTCCCCTTGTCCTTACCTACCATCCCACCAGCATCCACATCCAGAAGATCATCAGGCATCATTTCCACTACCCAAAACAAAGTTGCTGGAAAAGCTCAGCAGGTCTGGCAGCATCTGTGGAGGAGAAAACAGAGTTAACATTTCTGGTCCGGTGACCCTTCCTCAGAACCATTTCCATTACCTGCAATGAGATGCTATTGCGAGGCACATATTCCTCTCCCCTTCCTTGTCCGCCTTCTGCAGGTACAGTTCCCTCCAGGACACTCTGGTCCACTCTTCCTTCACTCTCAACACCCTCTCCACAGCCCCGCAGCACTTTCCCATGCAACTGCCGAAGGTGTAACAGCTGCCCATTTAACTCCTCCCTCCCCAGTATCCAATGGTCCAAACATATCTTCCAGGTGAAGCAGCACTTTATCAGCCCTTCCCACAATCTTAGTCTACTGTATTCGCTGCTCACAATGTGGTCTCCTGTACATTGGGGAAACAAAGCATAGACACTGTAACCGCTTTGCAGAACACCAGCGTTCTGCTTGCAAAAAAGACCCTGAGTTTCCAGTTGCCTGCCACTTTAACACACCACCCTGTTCCCTGGCCAACATCTCTGTCTCGGGCTTGTTGCAGTGTTCCTGGTGAAGGTCAATGCAAGTTGAAAGACCAACACCTCATTTTCCGCTTGGGGATCCTGAAGCCCTTCAGACTCAATATCAAGTTCAATAATTTTAGGGCTTGAACTCTCCCATGTCCTAGCCCCCTGCCCCATACATCAGGCCTTGTTATCATGATCCACTGTTAATCACTAACAGTCCCCATTAACAGTTATTCACCCTCCTAGCCAGATTGTTATGAACTCCTTTGTCTGTTCAACTGTTCTTCTCTCTGTTTGGGCTCTATCCCTACCTATTGTTTAATCCTTATGCCCTATGTTCTGCATATAAACCGACATTTTCCTCACTATCATCAGTTCTGAGGAAGGGACACCAGACCTGAAATGTTAACTCTAATTTCTCTTCACAGATACTGTTGTATTTGCTGAGGTTTTCCAGTAAGTTCTGTTTTTGTTTTTAAAAATATCCTTTTTGCTCTTTGCTGCTGTTCATTTCTTTGTTTTTTTTTAGAAAAAGGACCTTGTGTGTTTTGTTTACCTGGGAGCAATTGGAGGAACTGAGAACATAATTGTCTTTTTATTTTTGCAGCCGTATGAACTAGCAGCAAATGATGCCAAATTGAAATATAAAGTGGAGCTGGCAGCCTTCAAAGCTAACCTCACACCAGCTCAACTGGCCAGCTTGAAAGAAGAGAGGAGACAGAAACTGGCCAAACGGAGAACAATGAGGAAAAAACGAGTAAGTTCAGCATCGCCAATATGTCTTACTGTGCCCATAAATTATCCTGGGTAGCACTGCAATAGCAGTGTACCGTACATTGCTGTAAACAGCTTTGTCTCCATGCACCTTACTTGGAGTACAGTGCATAGTTCTGTTCACTGCTCTGCAGTAAAGGGCTTGGAAGGACTGGAGAAAGTCGAAAAGATTTACAATGATACTGGAACTTGGAAATTATCTATCAGGAATGTTTGAACAAGCTGATGTTTTCTTCAGAAGAGAGAATTAGGAGAAGGCATGGTGAAGGTGTGTAAAGTTATGAATGAGTTGGGCAGCGTGAATGCAGAGAATGTTCTACTGCAGAGGAATTGAATACGTGTGGATATATCTTTCTTTTCTACCTTCTTCTTAAGATTCTGTACCTAGGTACTGGTACCTAAGAGTGGCAACATTGTACTCTTGTCATTGTACTCGTGTACATTTGTAGCTGAGTACACGTGACAAAGTCAAAATCAAAATATGGCGCAAACTATTTGGCTCCCCATTACTGCTCTCCGTTCAATAAGATTGTGGCTGATCTGTTTCTATTTCCACATTCTGCACCCCCCCCACCCCATTAAACCTATCATTCCCTTGCCTAACTAGTTCTGCCTATAAAAATATTAATGACCCTGCCTGCGATGCCTTCTGAGGCAGTGTTTCAAAGCTACCTGGCCTCTGAGGGAAAGTATTTCCAATCATCTTCATCCTAAAAAGGCACACCTTAATTTTAAATTTGCTCCCTCTAGTTGTGGACTTTCCCGCACAAGGGAGCATCCTTTCCAGATTCACCTCGTCAAGGGCATTCAAGATTGCTGCTCACCTCTGGCTATTCTAAACTCCAGTGGATTGATGCCCAGCCTCCTTGAGCTTTCCGCCTAGGGCAACCCATTCATTCCCAATATCAGTCTAGTAGACCAGGGTGGTACGAGCCATCAATACTGGACGGTCACTAATAATTCCTACAGGGAAATGAAGAGAAGCTTCTTCATTCTCAGAGCATGTTTAGAATGTAGAAGGTGCTGAAACAGTTAATTTGGACATTTTTGCAAGGGCTCTGGAAGAGGACATGGGAGAAAAGGGAATAGAAAGGTTGATACGAAGCATTTGGAAAGGCAAGAGGCTTCTGTGGATTATGACTGATTTTGTGGGGCTAAATGTCCTGCTGTATGTTCTCTGCAATGTATCCTTTTGGGCAATAAAATACTCGGGAGTACGTTAAATTACTCCACTACCACACATTAAATCAGCAAAACACAGCGGCCATAAGTTACCTAGGGAGTGCTAAAAAAGGATGTATGCTGAAACACGATTTAGATGCTCCTTGGGAGTATCACATTAGCAATGTACACTAATAAGACTATAAAACAACCTTCAGCCATACTAAATCAGTACTGTATAGTAATGGACCGTAAAATACGGTGTGGTAACATATTTTTCAATAAAATGGTTGTGCTGTTTGTATTGAAACACAATTGAAACTTGAGTGGAATGTTGTCATGTTCTGTCACTTTTACAGTGTTGTTCATGTTAATTAGCCTTCATTCATTACCATCAGTCTGAAATTCTGAAGAAACATACTGGAGCTTGTGTTAATGGCTTCCCGCCTGAAGTAATTATTGTCAGCCCAGTTGTGATGATGAGTGCCAGGTTCTGCTTAAAAAGATACCTGGCATTTTTCCAGTTAATTTATTGAATGGTTTGTTCTTTGCAAAAACCTGTATTAATTGGATATAAACCACTTCAAGTGCTAATGATAAAATCTGAGAGTGCATTGTTAGATTCGGAAGCTGTGGAGTTTGACTCATGTAAGATGTTAAATTCATTGTCAAATATGTAGGTGTTAAATAACTATCTTTAGAACCAATGTTACTTGAAATACTAGTACAGTTTGATGTATTGGATGCCTTATTGTACATTTCTTATTTATAAGAAATTTTTGAAGTAAAGTCTTATGGAAAAATTTGTTGTTTCATTGTTAGAGTGCCCAGTTGCCAGTTATAGGGAGACTAGAGCCAAGTCCTAGTCTTTATCCATACCTGAGAATATGGGAACTGCAGATGCCGGAGAATCCAAGATAACAACGTGTAGAGCTGGATGAACACAGCAGGCCAAGCAGCATCTTAGGAGCACACAAGCTGACGTTCCTTTTCTGATGAAGGGTCTAGGCCCAAAACATCAACTTGTATGCTCCTAAGGTGCTGTTTGGCCTGCTGTGTTTATCCATACCTACTTTGTTAGCCAATAATTGGGTTAGATTCGATAATTTTGGTCTTGTTTGAGAGAAGCGGCATAGAAACAGCATATCTTCCTTGGCAAATAACCTATATCAAAGGCATTGTTTTACCGAAAGAAAATACTTCCTTTTTAAATTGTAGGCAAAAATGTAGATGTAAGATATTTAATTGGAGACATCAAGTTTTCTCAGATGTACACTTTCCCTCCATGTTCTTCTTGTACCATCTATGATTTTTATTGATCTTGTGTTTTTCCCTTGTTGTATCTGTTTGGTAATTCCTATTGTTGGGGTCTTTACTAAAATTTTATTTTTGTTCCGTAGCGTCACTTCAATCTACTGCATTGTAATATCTGCTGTTTCTCTCTGCGCAGTCATGTTCCTCCCTGCCTCTATGTCTTACCTTTTTCTTACAGCCTGCTTCCATTCCATTCTCTTCGTTTCCCTGTCTCTGCATCTGTTTTGGTGATGCAAATTTCAATAATTTCAAATTCTGATACGTTTTCCTTTTTGACTCAACTCCGGGACCCTCCACCACAGTGGGCAAGGCCCTCAGCCACATCCATTCAATTTCACACGCTGTTGTTTCCATCTCTTCCACCCCCACCCCAAAAAACATTAGTGGTGTTTCCCTTGTGTTTCATCCTATCGGTCTGTATGATTCCTAGCACCTCCAGCATAGTGCCATCACTGCGTACGTTTTCCATTCCCCACTCGCTGCTACTATTCTGAAGACGCCACTCTTAAAAAACACCCATTCTTTAGTCAGCCCTAGAACCTCCCTTCCTGTTGGCACCTGTCTGCACAAACACAGAAAATTCAACACCCGCCTTCTCACCAGTCAAGACTCCGGAGTGAAATAAGGGTTTACTTCAATTTTAGTATACCGTTTTAGCTGCACAGAATATTGTCTCCTCCACATTGGAGACACTAAAGCAGTCAGGGTGACCACTTTGCAGATCATCTCCTTTGCAGTACGCAGGTGTGATTCCATGTTTCAAGTTGTCTGTCATAGAGCTGTAGAGATGCCGTTATCTCTCCTGTTGTCCACCTGATCACAGACCTGCCATTTAGTGCTTTGATTGAAAAACTGGCTACTTACCGTAGTGCAAGCAGACACCCCTGTATACAGTGTAGCAGTGACCATGTGTACTTCATCCCTCTATTCACTCTGAAGGCAGATATTGTGTGCTTACAGCTGGGTGCTGACCAATACAGTGAAGAATGTTTTTGACCTGTTTCAATGTATCGGCACGAATGTGCATAGTTGTTTTTACATTAAACCTGTTTAAAATGGTATTTAAGAACTGATACTCACTTTTAATTTTTTTTTGAAGAAGCTCACCGTTTTGGGGAAGCCTAAGCGACCTCGAACAGCCTTCAATATCTTCATGGCCGAAAACTTTGATGAAGCCAAAGGGGCAACTTCACAGGTAAAAATGACACAGCAATAATTGTAATACTGGTGAGCCCTAAATAATTATTTTAAACACTATTCTTACGTGAGAGGTAGTGGCCTAGTGGTATTATCACTGGGCTGTTAATCCTGACATCAAGAGAATACTTTGGCTACCAGGGTTCGAATCCCGCCACGGCAGTTGGTGGAAATTAGATTCAATAAACATCTGGAATGAAGAGTCTAATGATGACCATGAATTCATTGTTGATTTTTAGGAAGCAACTTATGGCCACTGTATTTTGCTGATTTAATGTGTGGTAGTGGAGTAATTTAACGTACTCCCGAGTATTTTATTGCCCAAAAGGATACATTGCAGAGAACATACAGCAGGACATTTAGCCATTCTTACTTGTCGTGGACTCTCAGCAATGTGGTTGACTCTTAGCTACCCACCAGAATTAGTAATAAATGCTGCCATAGCCAATGATGCCCTCATCCCATGAGTGAATTTTTAAAAAAAGTGCACCCCACTCTCTCTGTCCCTCCAGTTGATAAGATAAAAATGTTGTGCTGTTTTCATTGCTTTATCACCACCTCTTTAAAGCTGTATATAACTCTCTAAAGGCATACCAATTTAGTTATTCTATAGAGCTGTCCTAAGAAGCTGTGGACTTTGGCCTTGATCTACATAAATGTACGATGATCTTGAACAAAATGGTGCAAAATAAGTAGTCTGAGAAAAGATCTATCGGTGAAAGTGATTCCATTCAATTCTGAGAATTTGATAAGATGGTGGGAGTGGTAACACAAGACAACCTTTAGAATTAATTTTCAAACAAACTCCTTTGAAGTTCAAGCTAGTGAGATGTATGAAAGTGATTGTTATGCCAAGTCCTGGGTTTGTTATGGCAGTAGGTCTCAGCTCCATGGACTGAAATATACATTTCTAATTTCAAGAATATATCTAAAACTTGAGGTCAATCTACTCTCTTCTTAGGTGTCATATTGTAGAGTTTTCTTCTTTATATGTTGGCTCTTATCATCTCCTCCATTTAGATTAACTTGTTAAACTTTGAGCACCAGATTTTGCTAAACCTGTTTCTTTCAGGTTTGGATATCAACAACATCACCTTTTTTTTAACACTGCATTTCATTTCATGCAGAAAGACTCCTTAACTCCTATGTTGGTGCTTGAATAATCAAGGCAACTCTTGCATCTAATGATGAATCCTTCAATAACAATCACCTTAAGGAGACACATGGCACTTATTTTCTATGAGCAAGTCTCCATTATTTGTTGGGAATCTGACTTGCTTGTGAGGTGCTGAACTCATTTACTTTTGAATTTTAAATAATAATAAATAAAATTGGCTTTCTTTTGGGCCACAAGGTATTGCTTATTTCGCTGAGACCTGATATCCGTGGGCATCTGACTTTGTCACCTTCCATCCATACAATTCTCAAGTCTAATTTGAGTACAGCCATTGGTTTTAAGTGTTCGCAGGTGAAAGAGAGCTCCCAAAACGCTTTGATTTAAACCTTTCAGGGTTTTTTGTCAATTAGTATATTTTTAAAATGCCATTCCTCAAAAGTCACATTGGAGAAATTTCATGCTCTAATCATACACTTAAAAGACTTCTCGTATCGATTGTTGGAACAGAAGGATAATACAGTGTAGGTGGTATTCATGTGTGGGTGAAGGAAGGTCATGCATTCTGAAACCTGATTCTCAACATGTTTGTTATTGCTGTCCCATTAGGGAGAAAACTTGTCCTCCTTTTCTAAATATTTTCTCAGTCTAGTTCAAGTAAGACAGAGTAACTTTTATGCTGATCAATTCAACACCAATCTAACAAGGATTGGAATACAGTCACTTCAGCGCCGCCGCGCTCCCCCCCCCAAAAAAAAAAATTTATTTAGCAACTGACTATGCACTCTATCAGGAACGGGTGACTTCTTCCTTAGTTTGAGCATAGTTAGGCTTTCTCCTGGTAGGTTTCAAATTTTGCAAATGTTAAAGTAGACCAGGGGACCCTGTTCTAATTTCCAAATCACTATCTGTGACAATGACACAACTGCAGGGAGGGGTACTTTAGTACAAAAATGTAATTGACATTGTAGGTGGTGTGGAATCTTATGCAGGAGCACCATTTAGAAGTGTGTGATATAAAAGTTTCAGTTGGACAGCCGAGGCAGCGTAGAGCAGTCTGTCTGTCAATGATCTCAACAGGGCCATCTTTGAGGTTCTACAGGTGACCTTTGGTGAAATAGGACCAGGATCCCCATTCGAAATAGCCACTGAATGGTGCCCTTTCCTGTTGAGGAACCTTCTGGTATCACCTGGAATCCCAGACGAATGATGGCCAGCAAGGCTAGTAGTTGTGGGAACATACACTAGCAAAATGACAATCAGACCAGTACTGGCCAGGAGCAGAAGGTGGACTAATGAAGGACACTTATTGTGACATTCATTTGGTTAGTCAATGTGCTGTGCTATGCCAGATGATCCTTTCTGGAAAACAGTTAGAAGAAGATACAAAACCAGTAGACCACAAAGTAAGAAGGAGAAGCTCACCCTGATTGGTGTACCAGGTCTGCTCAGAAACCCATGACTATTGTGTAAAAGACATGATACCTACCTAGGACCCATAATGTTTTCCAGTTAGGCTCCTGTCATTCATAATGCAGTTATAACAAATAGCTCTCCAGAAGTTTTATAGAGACAGTTAGTTATTTTCAAGGTGATAGCGGTTCCATGGATTACTGGATTTAATTTGATGGTTAGCTTACAGATATTTCCATGTGGTATGTAAATTGAATGAAATTGAACAACAGGGAGACTTCTGAAGTTAGTAACTCCATTCTGAAACTTTTCAGTGTTAATTGCTGGGGGTAGTGTACGTATTCTTCTGTGCTGTCATGTTCTGTTTGTCTTGAAAACATATGTGGAAAATGTTCTCACGCTCTGATAAGTAAATTAGGATTTTATGATTTGTTTTAGGCAAAGCTGAAAAACCTACAGGATGAGTGGCATCGGCAGTCTGAAACACAGAAGCAAGTAGGTGTCACTTCAAATTGCATTTCAGACTAATTTACTGCCGAAGTGATTCGTTCACTTTTAGTCCATTAATAAAGTTTGTGGCCCAGATCTTTGAGTCAGTGATGTGTTTCCTGTTGACTGTGATGTAAACAGCTTGCTTTTCATTTGATTTTTGAACCTTTGCACCTTCTTGTGTGAATCTATTTCCTATCCAGGAATGAATAGGATTGGGAGATTGACCTGCAGCCACGCCCATTAAGGTCTGCTATCAGTTCAACGACTGGCGCTGCTTTTAAAATGCACCTGTCTAACCCTGGAAGTGTAAAGCTTGAGTTACCACATCCCTCTCTGACCCATCCCCCCCCCCCCCCCCCCCCGCCACTCCCACCCCTATTCAGCTTCCACCTCCGTCAAGTCCTCATGATGTTCACCCTCTTCTTCACCCCGGCTCGCAAAATTCCTAACAATGCCGATTCTTCCAACGTTTACCTGACCCTGGGAGTGGGGTGGAGGGATTCAGGCGAGTGAGCGAACGTTGTTGGGATCGGGCGATTGCGATCGTTGTCGGAGTGGGCTGGGCTGGAGTGAGCCAGGACGGGCGAGATGTTGGAGAGTGAGAAGATTGCCGGGGTTTGTGGAAGCTTTGTCGCTCCATTTGATTCACATCAAGCTGTGACCCTGGGCAGCTTTTACACTTACCTGGACAAACTCTAAGTTAATCTGTCTTTAAATAAAAAAGCCAAGGTATGCATAATGCAGCGGCCCAACTCTCTATACTTGTGATTGTCTGACGCCGCTGTTCTGGGAAATCGTGTAGCAGACAATGCAAGATAAGACTGCCAATCAGAATGTGAACTACCCTGTGCAAGACATGTGGTTGTATGTACATTGAGACTTCCTCAGGGTGCCAAGGGGCATCAGTGACTAAAGTTGAAACATTTGATCTTCATCCTATTGGAAGATTTAGGCTGGTGTTTGCGCTGCAGCATCATTTGTGATCTGTTTTTAGCTTTATGCTGCATTTTTCTGTTTGTTTTCTTCCCCCTTTATATCTTAATTAATTAGAGAAAAGGAACTATGAGTTAGACCATGGCCTTTTCACATCTGGAACCTGGATTGGAATCTAGAGCTGCCCGGTGGGATCAGAGTCTCCTTTCTGATGTCTGTGAGGCTTTGGTGTGAAGTGAGTCTGTAGAGTTTCCATCCCCTGTGCAGTAACCAGGGACCTTCAGCATGAAACCAACTAACCATGTATCACAAGCTAACAGTCATTGAGATTGTCTTAAGGATATAATAAATAGGAACTGGATTGGAATAGTTCCCTTATGGCAGCTTTGCCATTAAGTAACATCATGATAGACGTTTGACTTTAATTCCACACTTCTGCTCATCTTGATCCTCCTGTTCCCTTAGAATCTGAAAATCGATCAATTTCATTCTTGAAAATAGTCAGTGACTGAGCATCCACAGCTCCCGAGGGAGACCTTCGGATTAAGAGTGAAACAGTGTGCCTGAAATAGGAAATGTTCTACTTCTCCAATTTCAGCCCAAAATATCGATAAATCAGAAACACAAGTAGGTGTTTATTAGATATTAATATCAGCATATTAGGTTTATGAGTGTCTTTGGTCATGGGCATTCAGAATTACTAGAAGAAAAACCTTAAATTCATTAACCAGCTACTCACAATCAGTGAAGTTGCCTTCCATGACGGCAGAATTGAACAGTGAGTGCTCGATGCTCATGCGGTATAGCAGACAAAAGCCTGCAGCCAATAAGTTGTATCCTAATGAGCGGTGACCAAATGTGTTATGTTCAAAGCCCAGAGGGTGGTTTCAATTAATATTTATCTGCACAAAAGTGTGCATGCCCTTCTACACAGTGAGGACTCGATTTCAATAGAGATCATTTGTTGAAGCAAGTGTTTGGTCATGGTGTTAGGTTGGCAGTCATTACAAAGTCAAGCTTTTGAAATTTTGGAGGATGTGGTGTAGAAAGAGGAGTCCAGATGGAAGGGAACAGATCAATCATTTGATTTTTCTGAATTGACTTCTATGATCAGGCATTGAGAGCAGTCTGGGGGCATGGCATTATTTTGTAGTGAATCCAAATCATCATCTACCACCCATCCAAGCCCCTCCAAAGTTATCTAAAATAGTGTATTTGTTTGTGATGTATAAGTAAAGTGAGAAACATTGTCCGAGTCAATCACATTTTTTTCAGGACGCCAAAGCTTTTAATTGCTGTGGAAGAAACAAACTATTCAGCAACAAAGTATTTAGACAAGTGCTGTTGTTTTGGGAGCATGATTATATTTCATTTAATTACTTTGGATTCAGCCTCAAGATGGAGTCCAAGTGTTTCATCAAAAGAAAGTGTGTCCAGTTCAGAGCTCTGAGCTTTTAATCTCAAATTAAATCACAATTTGAGATTGCTGAAATACAAGAGGTATTTGTTATTGTATCTTTAGCAGCCATATAAATAGAGTTGTTTTTTCACTGTTGTCAGGTGTCTTTATGTCTATCCAAAATTTGGAAACCTCAGCTCATCAATGTCCAGTCAAAATTATTAAAGTTTGTACACCCAACTACTGAGGAAGAATAATTTGGTTGTCAAAGATGACATTGAAATTATAAGGATCACATTTGGGTTACAATTGGCAACTGTCGGCACAAACGATGTGATGATTAAGAATTCCAGAGGCAAGAACTGGTTAACAACTTTTAAAAGAATTCAGATTTTTTTTTTGTGTGGAAGAATAAGTCAGACTAGTTCATGTGTTGTGTAAGGCTGATCACCATAATGTGTGGCATTTTGCTGTATTGCTTCTATCCATAGCCTTGAATGTTATGACATTTCAAGTGCTCGTCTGGATACCTTTTTAAAGGTTGTACAGTTTCTTGTGCCAACGACCCACCCAGGCAGAGCATTCCAGATTACCACCACCCTCTGAGTGTAAAAAATATTTTTCTTCAAATCCCCTGTCAACCTCCTGCCTCTGATCTTAAAATTATGCCTCCTTGTTATTTAATTCTTCTTTCTATCCGCCCTGTCCATGCCCCTCATAAGCTTAAACAGTTTATTCAAGTACGCCCTCAGCTTTCTCTGCTCTTTCGAAAACAACCTGAGCTTATCCAGCATCTCTCTTTTTATAGCTGAAATGTCCCATCACCGGCAACATCCTAGTGAATCGCCTCTGCAGCTCCTCCAATGCAATCACATCTTTCCTACAATGCAGTGACCAGAACTGCACAAAGCTCTCTAGCTATGACCAAGAGTTATATAACACTCCAGCATAACCACCTTGCTCTTTAACTTATGCCATAACTAAGACAAGTGTCCCTTATGCCTCCTTAGTTCCCCTGTTAATCTGTCCTGCCACCTGTTTAGGGAGGATTTCTGAGCTTCCTAGTGTTCTGTCATTCATTATGTACTCCCTTTGTCTTGTTACTTCTTCCAAAGTGCAGTACCTCATACATTCTTCCTCACCATCAACTACTCAAACCAATCTTCATGTCATCTACAAACTTATTTCCCCAAATTTTCTCCTATATCGCAAATATATTGGAATATATATCAAACAACAAAGGAAACAGCACTCATCACTGTGATGCGCTACTGCACACTGTCCTCTGGTTTCTCAAACAGTCTTTTACCGCCATTCTGTGTCTCCTACCATTCAGCCATGCCAACTGTGACTTTTATTTCTGAATGTCTGAAACAATGGGGTTCAATACAATTACCAATGATTGAGTAACCTAGGTCAGTTGGTTTCCCTTGGTGTTGCATCCTTCTGTTTGTTTCACACTGAGATTTTACACTACAGCGTCCGGAAATATTACGGCACAGAGAGAGGTCGTTAGGGACTGCTTACTTGTGTACATTGTTCGGTAGAGTTATCCTGAGCCTAATCTCATGCCCCTACTACTTTTCCCCAAAGCACTGTAGCTGTTCCCTTGAAAAAATGTCCAAATCTCTCTGGAATGTTGCTACTGAATCTGTTCTCCCTACCCTATTCAGGCTGCAACATGATCTTTAAAAGGGAAATGGTTCCTCTTGTCGCTAGTTCTCTTTCCAATCATCTTAATCTTAAGTGTGTTCTCTGGTTACTGATCCATCTGGCACTGGGAAAAGTCTCCTTATTCTGCTTTTTCAAAAAAGTCATGATTTTGTATGCCTGTATTCAGTCTCTTCTTAACCTTCACTGCTCAAAGCAAAACACCAGCTTCTCCAGTCTGTCCACATAAGTGATACCACAACGGGGAGTAGATTTTTTTTCATTCACTGTGACCCATCTAGTTTAGTTAATCCATTAAAGTTTCTCTCAAGGAGAAAGGAAGTGAGCACCCATTGATTAAAAGCCCGTTGTGTTCAGCCATTGAAGGCTCTGTGTGCAAACCTGAATCTGTCATTGATGACCATTTCAGGGTATAAATCTGAAGCGCCCCAGGAACAATCTCGCTGTAAGAAAGCTCCCAAAAAAGTTAAAGCATTATGCTGCTAAAACTGAATCCATTTGGATGTTTTCTGCTTCAGTCAGATGATTTAGTCCGTTTATTTGCTTACAAATGGATTTAATTGCTGCTGAAGTAATATCTGGACAACTTTTCAGTGCCTCCTCCGATTGATTAGTTATATATCCTGAAGTGTACACTTTCATTCAAGCACTGTAGTTATAAAAACAGGTCAGGGACTGGAAATTCTGGTTTTGAAGCTACAAAGCTTGTCCACCGATTACAGGGTACAGGTTAGGAGTGTGGTGAAACACTTCTCATTTACCTGGGTGAGTGCAGTTCTGAGTATCTAAAAAGGAAGAGAGTAGCTAAAGTGAATGGGACTGCACCTCCCAGTCATGAACCATTTTAACTCCCCCCTCCCATTTCTCATGTCCATCTTGAGCCTCCTGCAATGCCACAACGATGCCACCCAAAGGTTGCAGGAACAGCAACTCATATTCCACTTGAAAACTCTGTGGCCCAATGGTATCTATGTGGACTTCACAAGCTTCAAAATCTCTCCTCCCCCTACTGCATCCTAAAACCAGCCCAGCTTGTCCCCACCTCCCTCCTTCCTCCCACCTATCCCCTCTTCCCACCTCAAGCCTCTCCTACCTACTAACTTCATCCCGCCCCCTTAACCTGTCCGTTCTCCCTGGACTGACCTATCTTCTCCATAACTCTCCACCTGCACTCACCTTTACTGGCTCCATCCCCGCCTCTTTGACCTGTCTGTCTCCTCTCCACCATTCTTCTCCTATGTCCATCTTCTATCTGCCTCCCCCTCTCTCCCTAATTATTTCAGAACCCCCTTCCCCTCCCCCATTTCTGAAGAAGGATCTAGGCTAGAAACATCGGCCTTCCTGCTCCTCTGCTGCTTGACCTGCTGTGTTCATCCAGCTCTACACCTTGTTATCTCAGATTCTCCAGCATCAGCAGTTCCTACTAACTGTCAAGAAAAGATTGATGAGTTGATATTACAGAGCACAGAAATGGCAGCGATATTATTTTGTCTTAGTTTCAATGGACTCTACCACGAAAACTAACTTGACAGTAACAGGTCATACAGAGGTTATAGAAAAGAAAGACATAAAATAATTGCTATCACTAGGGAAAACATGAGGAAGCAATTGGGATTAAAGGCAGACAAGTCCCCAGGGCTTGATGACCTACATCCTAGTATCTTAAAGAAAGAGACAGTGGACGCATTGGTTATAATATTGTAAAATTTCCTTGATTTGGGAAGGGTTCCACTGGATTGGAAAAATGCTAATGTAATTTCCTTCCTCCAGAAAGGGAGGGAGGCAGATGGTAGAAAACTATAGACTAGTTCGTTTAAAGTCTGTCATTGAGAAGTTGTTTGAATCCATTATTAAGGAAGTAAGAACGGGACATTTGGAAAGTCAAAATGTAGTCCATCAGTGTCAACATGATTTTATGAGGGATAGGTCGTATTTGACTAATTTTCTAGAGTTCTTTGTCTACTTTGCTTGTCATGTCTTCAATGGTGATCCTGTAGATGTAGTGTAACTGGGCTTCCAGAATGCATCTGATACGGTACTACATATGCAGTTAGTACACAAGGTAAGGTCCTGTGGGATTAAGACTTGTTATAGGCTTGTATAGCATATTGGCTATCCAACAGAAAGCAGAGAGTTGGAATAAAAGGTCTCTTTCAGGTTGGGAAGCTGTAACTACTGTGGTGTCACAGGGTTTGGTCCTTGGAGCCCCAACTATTTATAATTTATATTAATATCTTGGATACAGGGACACAATGTAGCGAAATTTGCAGCTGACATTAAAATAGGTGAGAAATTAGGTTGCAAAGAAGAATTAAGATATCTACAAATGGCAATGAATTGATTAGGTGACTGGGCCGAAATTTGGCAGATGGAGTTAAAATTCAATAGTCCATATTTACCATCGTCGTTAAGTTGTTTAATGGTGGTATTTAGTTCAGTTTAGGCCCCGAGAGTTGAATTACAGCCACTTGAACCAATGTAAAATTGTTTCCATTCATTGTTGGTGAATTCTGTAGGAGTTGAGATGTTGTGTTGAGGTTGTACAGGATGTTGGTGAGGCCTGTTCTGGTGTTCTGTGTCCAATTCTGGTCATCCTGATATCTGACGGATATCACTAAGCTGGAGTGGGTTCAGAAGAGATTTACAAGGATGTTCCCAGGACTGGAAGGTTTGAGTTATAAGGAGAGGCTAGGTTAGTTGTGATTTTTCACTGGAGCACAGAAGGTTGAGACATGACCTCCTGGAGGTATATAAAATCATGAGTATAGATAAGGTGATTGGCAGGTATCCTTTCCCTCGGGTGGGGTATTTCAAGGCCAGGAGGCATATTTTTAAGGTAAGAGGAGAAAGATTTAAAAAAGACATGGGCAATTTTTTTTTAAACACAGTATGGTTCGTGTGTGGAATGAACTTCTAGATGAAGTGATGGATGCAGGTACAGTTACAATGCTTAAAAGTCATTTGGATAAGTACATGAATAAGAAATGTTTGGAGGGATATGAGCTGAGTGCAGGCAGGTGGGACTGGTTTTGTTTAGGATTACGGTCAGCGTGGACAGGTTGGACCAAAGGGTCTGTTTCCATGCTGTATGACTCAATGACTCTAATTCGAAGAGGTAATAAAATGCACCCATTTCACTCACTTCCATGCCGTGCTGATGGGTCAAAATTATTCTTGCCTTTCTTTTTCCTGCACCCTCCTGTATCTGAATAAAATAGAAGGAGACATGAGTGCGGAAGCTGCTTGGTAAAATCTTGTTTTAATATAAGGACCTTTAATGCTTCCATGTTTGAGGGAGTTAAACAATTTATGAAAGCCACGTCAGACAAGTCAATGGTTCTATTTCTGGCAATCCTGACTTCCTTGGAATGTGTGTTTTTTGCAGGAAGGAACAGACTGCACATCTCCACTGGTCTGCGCTAGTGTTTATATCCCTTGTGTGAGCTTCCTCCTGCTTTTCCAAGATAAGTAGTACTTTTTGTTTTTGTCCCCCTATTTGTGGATATCTGACACCAGTTGTTACTTTCCTAGATGTACGCACAACTGGCCGAGGATGACAAAATCCGTTACCAGAACGAAATCAAATTGTGGGAGGAACAAATGATTGAGACGGGACATGAAGACGTTATCCGAGTTAAACAGAAGAGGAGAGTTCAGAAGCTGCTACGAATGAAAGTGAAAGCAAATCAAACGGCAGCTAAAACTACCAAGCCATCCTCAACATTAAGCACAACCAAGAGCAAAAAGACCTCTGAAGAATAAGGCTATTCTTAAGAGTTCTAATATTTTTATTAACCTTACTGATGTCAGATGTCGAATACTGACTCAGATTCCTGAAATGTCTGGAATTCATTATGGGGGTATCTCCCTGAAATGTTTCACTGAATGTTTGAATTTTTGTACTTTTGATGACGGACAACGACAGCAAACGTAACAGGCTTGTAATTCTAGTTCATTGGTGAGCAGTGATAGCATTTGCAGCCGAAATTGGGCATAGGTGAGCAGCCTGTTGTATGCAGTAGAAGGGATGTAATTTACCAGTCTGTAAATATGCAAGTAATGACTGAGATAATGCTGCCTGAGTCTTGTCTGGTGATTAGGATGACTCTCCTCTGTGCTAGGTCTATATTATAAATTGTTACAACACTTCTGCTTGTCAGTGGAAATAATGGATCAGTACACTTATCAGCTGAAGGATTTTTCCGCCTAATTGTGGTATGTAAATAAATGTCAAATTTTCATAAATTTTAGCATTACTTGAATTTGTATAGTGCCATCAGTGTCATGAAATATCTTGAGACAATTCACATGAAAGAGAAATTGGCAGGGTGTTTCTTTTTTGAGCTAGTCAAAAGCACAGGCAGCTGAGAAGGGGACATAAGTCTTTAGAAACTGAAGAGAATTTGGGAGGGAATGTCCAGTGCAGACTTAAGATGAGTGAAAGCTTTGTTGTCAAATAGGAATGCGTTGGAGCAAGTGAATGAGAAGCCAAAGATTGTGGGCTGGACATAGGACTGGAAGAAATGGTGAAGGTGGAGTTAGGGCCAGTGGAAGAAAGGACAATATCTGCTGGAAGGCATGGAATGCGTAGACAGTAGAGGTGATGACAGGAAATTAGCATTTAGATAATTGGGTTACAGATTGAATTGAGACATTACTTCACTCAAAGGGTTATGAATCTTTTGGAATTATCTCCCTCAGAGGATTATGATGCTTCATAGCGGAATACTTTTAAAGCGCAAGTAAAGGGATTTTTTTTTGGTCTGTCAGATGTTGAGGGGATTGTGGAGCAGATAGGAAAGTGGAGTTGAAGCCTTAGATCAGCCATTGGTGTATTGATTTGGGGAGCAAGCTCACTGGGCCACCTGATCAATTCCTGTTCCTATTTCTTGTGGCTGTTTTCATCCACAGTTTGATGACAAGTTGACAATTGGACAATATGGGTATTTGTGGAACCAAAGTTGGAGTCATCAGCAAAGATAGAAATTAATCCTGCCTCCTATGGCTAATATCTCCAATGGGCAACAAAAGCCTGAAAACGGAGGCAAACTGAGAATTCTTATAAGTAAAACTACGTTGAGAGGAGAGTGCAGTATGTGAGGAGAAACCGTTGTCAATGTCATTGTGGCATTTTAATCAGTAACAGTGAAGTCAGGTTGGCAGTCTGTCCGAAGTTAACACTACAGGAAGACGGAGTGATTAGTTATGTTGAAAGATGCAGAGCAATCCAGTTGTGCCAAGGTTGCTCTAACGGAGAATCCTTTAGTGACTTTGACTGAGGCAGTCAGTGTTATTAGTCATGTTAAAAAATAGACTATTGAAATTTGTGGATAGTTTCTTTCAGTCTATGTATGATACAGGCATTTCTGGCCAGACCAATGTTTATTTCCCATCCCTAATGAATTGTGAACCGATTGGCTTGTTGCCATTGTAGATGGCACTTAAGAGCCAACTATATTGTGGGTCTAGATTGAAACAAATGGGTTTTTATGGTTTTTTTTTCATAATCATCATTGCTGAGACTAGCTTTCAATTCCAGGTTTATTGAAGTTCTGGCAGCTGTGGAATTAAACAACACAATATATATATTTTTTTATTGAAGTCTCTTTAGTCTACCTTCAGATGCTAATCATAATGTTCAGATTGGCACTTCTGTATCTGTTTTAAGAATTCCTGCAGGATGCTGTCAAATACATTCCTGACAGAGTGGGTTGCTGACTGGAACCTGGTAGCCCCGATGATACCGACTTGACCTGGATGCTCCTTCCAGTTGGCTGTAGTAGTTTTGACTTCTGGGTGTAGTTAGATATGAGGCAAGTGATTTGTTTTCTTTTGGCACGAATGTCAATTGCACAGTCAAGAATTTACCAAATAGAATGTTGAAAATAGTCAATAATCCCAGGAAAGTGTTGAATCCAGCTTTGCCATATTCCCATGGAGCAGTCTGGATTTTCAGTGCTTCTGATGGAGATGTTGGAGCATCTATGTTCCCTGTTGCTGGTTAGTTTGAGACATTATACTCTATCTCAGTTGGCTGCTGCTCTTGGAAGGATGTTTGTAAGCTTAAATATTGACATGAACAATGACAGTTTTCACATCTACAGTCAACATCCAACTTTGACTTCACCACCACCTATCTTGAACCTTTATCTCTTAAGTTATTAGACTGCTTGTCCAGCATTCAGCATTGGATGAATAGAAACTTGTTGCAACTATTTACAAGGAAGACCAAAGCCATTAAATTCATTTCCACTGCCGACTCCGCTCACCAGACATCAAATGCATCCCTCCTCAATTCTTTGCTATCTTTGAGACAGAGTTGACACCACAGCTTGTCGTCTGCTGAAACCTTCATCCATGCCATTGCTGACTCTAGACTTGATTCTTTTAATTCACTCTTGGCTGGCATCTCACCTTCTATCCTCTGAAATCTTAATGTCATCCCAAACCTACGTCCTAACTTGCATCAAGTCCCATTCACTCTGCTCACCAGTCTACTTGGCTCCTGAATAGACATTGCTTTGATTTTTCAAATTCTCATCCTTGTTTTCAAATCTCACCATGGCCTTGTGCCTGCTTTATTTGTGTTCTCCTGTCCCTCAACCCATAAGAGTTACCTGCACACCTGTAATTGATCCGTTGAGATTCCCTAAAATGAATTGCTTCTTCATGAATGGTTGTACCTTCAGTTACTTTGGCACTAAGGTAGGAATTCCTTCCCTGCACCTACCGCCCCTTCTGCTCTTTTCTTTTAAAATCTCTTCAAAAGCAATCTCTTTATCCAAGTGTTTACTCATCTTAATTATCACTTTATATCAATTGGTATGATTTTAGTTTATAATGCCCCAATTAAATGCCTTGGGCTAGGCCACGTAATTACAACTTGTTATCTTTCTTTAAAATGAAGTTTGGATACGCCAAGAAAGTCTGATGACAGGTCACACATCTGAAACATTGTCTGACTCTCTCCACTCTCAATTTTTGCTTCTTTATTAAACTCGGAAAGGGAGTTGCGGCCTTTAATTCTTACCTACTTAGTCTTTTATGTCTTTGTGAAACACCTTATCAAAGTCCCCATACCAATACCAACTAAATCTTTGCAATAAGAGATCTGCTTTTAGCGGTCACTCGAATGCAAACACTCAAACAAGGAATGGTGAGCTCCGTAAAATTTAATGGGATGTTTTGTGGACCATAGGTAGTGTACTGTTCTCTGGAACAGAGCTTCAGATTCAAGCCCACCTCTGGACTTAATAGCCATGGAAGGTGTGTCATGACCTGACCAAATAGGCTGACTATGAATCTGTAAATCTTTCTGATTTTCCTAAGAGTCGGATAGCTTCCTGGTTCACCAAAACCATGTGGTAGCTGCAACGCAATAGTCTCACCAAGTTAAAAGATTCCGTGTGCAGGTTTTTGTGGTGAGCCACTGTCATTGAGGGACTGCTATACCCATGACATAACAAAAGTCATTCTCATCATTCAGCCTGTCAAGATACAGAAACTTAATAAATTTTAATCGGTAAGTTATAAATTGACTTATTAGCATAATTGAAATCTGGCTAATGCTGTAATCGATCAGGGTAATTGGAGCATAGATACCATGTCAAGTGGTGAAAATTATGGATAAGCGGGTTTACATCCAATACTTATAAGTACTTCTTGAAATAACTCCTCAGAGGCCAATATCCCATCACCCAGTCACATTTTATTTATATGTGGTACGTTCTTGACACTTAACCAGCTCCCAGAGTGAACAGAACCTCTGATATTCCTGTTTATATCTGTAGGCCAGGGCTCCCCAGATTATTCCCCAATCAGGGAATTGCTATTCTGAGGTTCATCTAGCTGATCTCATTTCAATCACTACCCTCCAGTCTCAGTAAGGTTGTCTTTGATTTGTCTTGGGATGTTTCCTGCTTCGATAAGTTGCTGTACGGTGGCAACCTTTGGATTGTAATGGAAGACTGTAACAATTGGAAATCCCTTCCCTGTTTACAATCGCTGTGTTCAATTTGACCCTGAGTTGAGCTGACTGCTGTTCTTCCTGAAGAGGGTCTACTTCCTCCTTTGAGATCGCCCACCTCCACGTCTCCCTCAGCTGACTCATCTGCCATGCTGTTGTAACTACCTTGTGCAGCCAATCCAATCCATTACCTTCCATAAACTTTAGTTCATTGAAAACTCTGCTGCCTGTATCATTATTGCTCATCATCCATGTTCTTGCTGATTACCCAATGCCTCCAATTTAAAATTCTGCTTCTACTATTTGAATCCCATTATGAAGTGTGTAACTGTTTCCACTGCTTCAGCTTCCCTGCGTGAATCATCCATGGCCCCTTGTGCAGTCTTTGTCTCACTGTGATTGTCCCTCCAAAATGCAGAGACACCACCCCACCCCACCCCGCAGCCTCTTCATCCTTCTACAACCACCACAAAAAGGGGTTTGTAACCTAACACAAGCAGTCAATTGTTAGTAAGGAATTTTCATGTGGTTTATTAATTTTTAAGAACCAACAGCTTAACAGCAATGCATTGTTTAATTAGACAAAGGAAAGAAATATGCGACCCATGATACCCTGAAGTCATTCTGTAAAATGGAGAGGTGGTGGATCCCTACATATTAGTCATGTATCATAGAATTCCTACAGTGTGGAAACAGGCCATTCAGCCCAATCAGTCCACACCCCCCTTCCAAAGAGCATCCAACCCATTCCCCATGTCTAACCCACCTAACCTAAACATCCCTGGACACTCTGGGCAATTTAGCATAACCAACCCACCTACCCTGCACACCTTGCCAGAGCACCCAGAGGAAACCCACGCAGACACAGGGAGAACGTGCAAACCCCACACGAGGAGGCTGGAATTGAACCTGGGTCCCTGGCGCTGTGAGGCGGCAGCGCTAACCACTAAGCCACCATGCTGCCCAATTTAAAATTCTGCTTCTACTATTTAAATCCCATTATGAAGTCTGTGTGTGTGTGTGTTTGACAGCAGCAGGCTTTGTTTCTCTCTCTGGCTGCTTGTAGGGTATCTCCTAGCCTTCTAAGAAGGTAATGGCGTGTACTCTTGGACCCTCTCTACTACACATCGAACCCAGCCGTGTAAATGTATCTTATTTTGGGAACTGGCAATCTAGACTGTACTTGTCTGAATCGTTTTCTTGAATGAGCACGGAACAATTATTTATAATGTCACCGTAACCATTCCTTACTTGCCCACCTTCATCCGAATGCTGTTTTTCATTCTTATTGAGAACAAAACTTTCATTTTCCAAAATACTACCTTGATAATAGGATACACGTAGTGTCATGTCGTTCTTTGACACCAGTTCCTTGGACCGTTAGGATCCTGATGATTCTTGTGAGGTTCTTTGTACCTTTCCTTTTCCTTTACCAGGAACTTGTTTATGTTTGGCCAGGCCTGGGTACTGCAGTGGCAGCTGTTATGAGGTTTCTTGCCATGCAGGAAATAGTAGAAACATTTGATTTTAAAGCCCATTGCTTTGGAAAAGTGTTCAGTCATTCCACTTGATGTCTGCTCCTTTAACACATCATCTCCATTGTTTTGAGTAGTCCTCTGCAATGTGGAGCCTTCTCCAGTAAAGATGTTGTGCAACAGCATGGTTATTTTAAAATTATGACAATTTGCATGTGTTGCCATGTCTCACATTGATGCTGATAACCAAAGGTCATCAACATTGGTTCAGTGAATGTGCAGAATGTGTTATGGCTTTACAGAGGGACTAAGAGCATGATGCAAATCATTTGGAGAATGACGAAAAAAGCTTCTACTTTCCTTCTATCTATGAGAATGTGTATTAATGATCAATCATCTTTAAGATAAGGAACAAAGCTAATCTAATTTTTTGATGAAAATATTACTTGATAGTTAGAACTCTGTAAAATCATTCAATGTACAACTAATAAAGAACAGAAGAGTCTTGTGTGTTAATCATTTGCAAGACCATCAAGATGTGGTGATCAAATCCAGTAAGTTTGACCTTTTATATTACACTGAGCAGCCTCAGACAAAAGAGTGATTGTTGTGGGATTGAGGTAAAAGACAGAATGGTTTGGCAGCATTTTAGCTCTTGCTTTGGATCAATGGCAATAAAACCCAGCTGTCCTATGTGGCATTTATTTAATTGTGCCATTTGATTGCTATTAAAATGAAGTATAAGTAATGTAATACTCTAAAGTTTGTGTTTATCAGAGACAAGTCAGAGTTAGCCCTCTGAGCCAGCTTCAATATTCAGTACGATCATGGTTGACGTTTTAACTCAACTCCATCTTCCTCCATGGACCCCGTATCCCTTATGATCACTTAGAATCTCAAGAACACATTAACCTCTGTCATGAATGCACAAAAGAACTCAACATTTACAGCCCACTGGTGTAGACATTACAAAATCAGCTTCCAGGAAGTTGTTTGAGGGTGATTGCAGAATGAGAATCTGAGTTGCATTAATTTACTTACTGTAGGTAAATCCACAACAGAGTGCACTCGAGGTGTGTCTGGTCAATTAATAGAGTTTCAAAGATAGTAGGAACTGCAGATGCTGGAGAATCTGAGATAACAAGGTGTAGAGCTGTACGAACACAGCAGGGCAAGCAGCTTTCTGAAGAATGATCTAGGCCTGAAATGTCAGCCTTCCTACTCCTCTGATGCTGCTTGGCCTGCTGTGTTCATCTAGCTCTACACATTGTTATCTTAATTAATAGATGTATTAGTTTACGTATCCACCTATTGATCGATGTTTTATTTCCTGGTTATATAGTTGTGAATTTCATCAACTAGTTCTAGCTGGTCCAACGATAGCTTTAAAAAATCCAAGACCCTTTGTTCAGTTTCAGAAGAATGCAGCAGATTGCCTCATTGACGTTTGTGTGCTGACTACTGTACCTGATAATGGTGGCTCAGCCGTTAGTGGTGTGAGAAACCTGAGTTCAATTCCAGCCTCAGGCGACTGTCTGTGCGGAGTTTGCACATTCTCCCCGTGTCTGCTTGGGTTTCTTTTGGGTGCTCTGGTTTCCTCCCAGAGTGCAATGATGTGCAAGTTAGCTGGATTGGCCATGCTAAATTGCTCATAGTGTTCACAGATGTGTAGGCTAAGTGGATCAGCCATGTGAAATGCAAGGTGATAGGGTAGGGGTGTGGGTCTGGGAGCATTCCTCTTCAGATGATCGGTGTAGACTCGATGGATTGGATTGGATGGCCTGCTTCCACACTGCAGGGATCCTATGATAATTAGTACTTACATTTCAATCTGTAGCTTGATTTGTTCCGAATCATCCCTGTTTTGCTTGTTTAACCTGAGCCGATTTGTCCAGCTGATTTTCCCCTCAATAGACACTGATCCAGTTTCTCTGCTGCGCACTGATTGGATCTGGAATGTTTTCTGTTGTGGAGCCCAGAACCCGAGCAGTGTAGCTGCTGATTTCCCTTTTGTGGCTCTATGCACAGTGACTGTCCATCTCTGCCCCAGTTTTCATTTGTTTCTTCCTGCTGTCCTTTTTTTACCGTCTCTCTTTTCCTCACAAGCAGGATGGACAAAATGATTTGAAGTCAAATCGAAACCTCTGGAGTAATAACTATGACAACATATGCTAGCTGAAGTCTCTAATTAATGGGAAGACAGTACTAATATTCAAGTGAGAAAGCTAGAACTGCAGGTGCTGGAGGAACACAGCAGGCCATACAGCATCGGAGGAGCAGGAAAGCTGATGATTCAGGTCAGGACCTTTCTTCAGGTCCGAAATGCCAGCTTTCAGGCCTGCTGTGTTCCTTCAGCTCCATATTTGTTATTAGTGTTCAAGTATCTTGATGACTGCATGGGAGAGGGTGAACAACAATGTGTCAATTATTCAAGGTTACATACATGAAAATATAATGTTAAATTAGGAAAATAATTGGGGTGTGATTTATCAGCATAATTCGGGTAGTTAAATATAAGAGTCTAAAAACCAGTGAGTGAAAAAATTGTACCTAAAAAAAGAGATGAGACAAAATAAATAAGCAAACAAGAAAATGCAAGATCAGACAACTTTAAAGGTATGAGGTGAGACTTCTTTTCCTCTGTTTTAAGAGTATTTTTAAAAATTCATTCATGGGATTTGGGCATCATTGGCTGGCCAGTATTAATTCCCTCTCCCTAGCTTACCTTTGAGAAGGTGGTGGCGGTGGTGAGCTGCCTTCTTGAACCGCTGCAGTCCATGGGTAG
This sequence comes from Stegostoma tigrinum, assembly GCF_030684315.1. NCBI lineage: Eukaryota > Metazoa > Chordata > Chondrichthyes > Orectolobiformes > Stegostomatidae > Stegostoma > Stegostoma tigrinum. The sequence goes on from NC_081373.1 coordinate 50,110,634, forward strand.
ATCCACAATGCTGTTAGGGAGGCAATTCCAGGATTTTGATCCAGGAACACTGATGATATATTTCCAAGTAAGGATGGTGAATGAGTTGGAAGGGAAATTGCACATGGTGCGGTTCGCATGTATCAGTTGTCATCGTCCTTTGAGATGGTGGTGATGATGGTTTTGGAAGGTGCTGTTTAAGGATCTATGGTGAATTTCTGCAGTGAATCCCATAAATGATACACGTTGCTGCTACTGAGCATTCGCGATGAGAGAGTGGATGTTTGTGGCTGGGGTGCCAACCAGGTTAGCTGCTTTATCCTGGATGGAGACAAGCTTCTTGAGCATTGTTGTAGCTGCACCCATCCAGGCAAGTGGGGAATATTCAATCACGCTTCTGAGTTGTGCCTTGTAGATAGGGGACAGGCTTTAGGGAGTCAGGAGGCAAGTTATTTGCCTTTGACCTGCTCTTGTAGCCACAGTATTTGTATGTCCAGTTCAGTTCAGTTTCTGGTCAATAGTAGCACCCAGGATAGTAACAGTGGGATTTTTAATAAATGATAATGCTATTGAAAGTCAAGCAATAATGATTATATCGTCTCTGGTTGGACATGCTCATTGCCTGACATTTGGACATAGACTGCTTCAGTATCTGAGGAGTCACAGATAATTTTTAACATTGTATATTGTGTCATTGATGAAGCAGCTGAAGAGGTTTGGGCCTACAACACTACTCTGAGGAACTGGGGCTTTTGTGGAAGTGTCCCTACCTCTGATCCAGAAGGTCCAGCTTTTAGTCCCACCTGCTTCAGAGATGTTTCACAATACATCTGAACAGATTGATGAAACAGTCTGAGGAACTCCTGCAGACATGTCCTGGAGCTGAGATAACTGACTTCCAACAATGACAACCATCTTCCTATGTGTCAGGTATGACTCCAGTCAGTAGAGAGTTTGCCCCCAATACTCATGGATTCCAGTTTTGCTTGGATTCCTTGATGCCACACGGGCAAATGTGGCCTCGATATCAAGGGCTTGTCACTGTCACCTCACATCTGGAATTCATCTCTTTTGAACTAAGCCTGTATTAAGGTGAGAAGCTGAGTGGCCCTGGTGGAACCCAAATTGGACATTGCTGACTAGGTGCAGTTTCCATCACTTTACTGATAATTGAGCATAGACTGATGAGGCTGTAACAGCCCAGGTTAGTTTTGTCCCTTTTGCATGTAGGACATACTCAGGCAACTTACTTTATTGTCGGGTAGATGCTGATGTTGTAGCTGTACTGGAAGAGCTTGGCTAGGGTTGCAGTAAGTGCTCGAGCACAAGTCTTGAGTACTATTCCAGAATGCTGTACGGGCCATAGCCTTCGCAGTATCCAGTCCTTCTAACTTTTCTTGACATCATGTGGAGTGGATTGAATTGGTGTACTGCTGGGGATCAATGGAGGAGGCTGAGATGGATCGTTCACTGGAAATTTCTGGCTGAAGATTGTCGCGGATGCTTCAGCCTTATCTTATGAACTGATGAGTTGGGCTTGTACATCATTGTGGATAGGGATTTTTGTGGAGACTCCTCCTCCAGTGAATTGTTTAGTTGCCCATCACCATTTGTGATTGGATGTTACAGGACTGCAGAGCTTAGATCTGCACTGTTGGCTTTGGGATCGCTCAGCTCGATCTTCCCCTTGCTGCTAATGTTGTTTGGCATACAAATAGTCCTGTTTTTGTAGCTTCACCAAGTATGCCTAGCGCTGCTCCTGGCATGCCCTCCTGCATTCCTCATTGAATCAGGGCAGTATCAGGGAGATCAAATACTTAATGCTTGAATGTAGGCAAAGCAACATATTTCTGAAATTGAAGGAAAATGACTTTCAGGAAGAAGATCAAACAAAAAATTAATTTTGATGATGAGTACAACAGCTTGAAAAGTAAGCAACTTCTTTGACAACAATAAGCCCCATTCATGCTGCTTCATAGTTATGGCTTGTGTGAAAGAATGATGAAATTATATTGTGATGCATTTATCTTCTTAATAATTTTTCACCATTATCTCTGTCAGGTTCAAAATATAGATTCTAAAGTACTGAAGCAATGTATGAAATTAAACCAAGGCATGTGTTTTTTTTTAAAATGGAACAGTGTAGTTTAAAAGAGAAGGCCTCTATGATCAGTTTTCTTAAACACCAGCTTTGCTAGTTGCCTAATGAAGCATTCTTACCTGCCACCAAACGGCATGTTATGAAGCAGTTATGCTCCTTGTTTTCAGCCATACAAAGCAATATTTGACTACAATATTTATGAAATATTAATTAGGAAGGACAACTTGGGATCACACTTGCAATCTGACTGTTCCTGATATTATGCTAAAAGAATCAGAGGAATCATAGAAGAAGATCATATTTCCCATGATCTCTCAGCACATTTTATGATTTAGTGCCAGTCTCCTGCCTTTTCCCGTTACCCTTGCAAGGTGTTAGGATTGAAGTAATCATCGAATGGCCTCTTCAATGAAACATGCCTCCCCAAACAATTCCAGGTGGTGCATTCCACACCTGAACCACTCATTGTATGACAAGGTTCCTCTCACATCACATTTGCCATTTTTGCAAATCACTTTGAATCTGTTTTGTCTCATTCTCAACAAATGGGAACAGTTTCCCCTTCTCCCCTCTATCCAGACCTCTCATGATTTTGAACATTTCTGTCGGTTCTCCTCCGAGCCGACTCCTCTCCGAGGAGAACAGTCCCAACCTCTCCGATGTCTCCTCATAACTGACATTTCTCATCCCTGGCACTATTTTTGTCAATCACCCCAGCCCTCTCCCCAATGTATACACATCTTTCCCATAGTGTGGTGCCCAGAACTGTACACAGTGGTTGAAATTTAACAAAAGTCTTGTGTAAGTTCAGCTTAACCTCACTGCTTTTGACTCTATGCCCCTGTTCATTTAGCCCAGTATCTTGAATGCTTTATCAGCTGCTTTCTCTCCCAACTCTGCCACCTTCAGTTACTTCGCTGATTGTTCCTGCACACCTTAATTGCCTGTCCCTGTACTTCCTGTCAAACTGCATCATCTCACGTTGTGCATTGAACTTCATCTGCCACCTATCTGCCCACGCTATATCCTTTTGGAATTCACTAATGTCCTCCTTACAATTTATAATGCTTCCAAGTTTTGTCATCTGCAAGCTTTGAAATTGCCCCCTGCACACCAAGATCTAGATCATTAACACATTAGGAAAGGCAAAGATCCCAATAGCGACCTCTGGGAAACTATACTCCAAGCCTTTCCTCAGCCCAAAAATAACTTATTGACCACTACTATATATTTCCCACCACTCAGCTAATTTTGTTACCATGCTGCTACTGCCCCTTTTATTCTATGATGTATGACTTTGGTCACAAAAGTCTGTTCTGTCACATGATATTGAGTAACTTTTCAAAGCCTGTGTGTGCCACATCCACAATATTACCCTCATCCACCCCTTGTGTTGCATCCTCAAAAAACTCCAGCAAGTTAATCAAACAAGATTTCCCCTTCAGAAATGCATGTCATCTCTCTTCTTAATCAATCCATCAATTTCAGTATGACTACTAATTCTGTCCTGAAGGATTGTTTCTAGAAACGTCTCCATCACTGAAACTAAATTAGCTGATCTATAATTGCTGGGTTTATTCTTTTTTGAACAAGTGGTGGAGGCTGGTACAATTACAACATTTAAAAGGCATCTGGATGGGTATATGAATAGGAAGGGTTTCGAGGGACATGGGCCAAATGCTGGCAAATGAGACTAGATCAGATGGGTGATAATGGGAACTGCAGATGCTGGAGAATTCCAAGATAATAAAATGTGAGGCTGGATGAACACAGCAGGCCAAGCAGCATCTCAGGAGCACTTCCCGAAATGTCAGCTTTTGTGCTCCTGAGATGCTGCTTGGCCTGCTGTGTTCATCCAGCCTCACATTTTATTATCTTAGATCAGATGGGGATGTCTCTATGGTGTGGACAGGGCTTGGGTAGCATCCACTTCCTTGGTAAAGATAGAAGCAAAGTATTCACTTAACCCCTCAACTGTGTTCCCATCCTCATATGTAAGTCCCCTTCTTTGTCTCTAATTCATCCCATTCCTCCTCTTACCAACCTTTCACTTGTGATGTGCCTATCAAAAACCTTGGGATTGTCTTTTAATTTGGCTGCCAGTTTTTCTCATAATCAATTTTTGTTTCTCCAATATGCTCTTTCACTCCCCTGTAAATCTTCTGTATTCTTTGCTCTTGATTGTATTTTCTACCTGACCCCTTTCATAAGCACACTTCTACTTCTGTGTCTGAATTTCTGTCTCCTTTTGTATTCAGGGAACTCTGGGTTTGTTTTCTTTTCCTTTCCCTCTTGAAGGAATATATCTTGACTGTATCTGAACCTTCACCTTTTCTTTTTGAAGGCAGCCCTTTGTTCAGATACAAAAACCATTTTGCTCTACCCCTCTGGCCCAGCTCCACATTTGTTGTGTTGAAGTGAGCAATCCCCAATTACCTATTGCTTACTGCCCTTTTCTATCATCATTATCCTAAACCTTATAATACAATGATCATTGTATCTTAAGCGTTCCCCACTTGGTCCACAACCAACAATGCAACATTTCTTGTTGCACTGGACACACTCTGCTGCAGAAAATATTCTCAAACAATCTAGGAATGTTTGCTGCTGTTTATGCTCTCACTGTTCCAGCCTTCATTTGGGTAATTAAAGTGTGCCATTATGGCTACTCCCATAAAAATGTCATATCTTTGTAATTTCCTTGCAAGTTTGTTTTTCTTCATCCATCCCACTCATTGGTGGTCTATAGATTATTTAAAGTAATGCGACCAAACCCTTTTTTTTTTGCTTTAGCTGCTATCTAGTTGAGTCTGTCCTTGAACCCTCTGGGACGTCCTGTTTCTTCAGCACTGCAGTACCCTCCTTAACCAACACTACCACCAAACCCCACCCCCTTTCCTGTCTTTCCTACCAAACGGCTGATACCCAGGAATATTTAACAACCTAGTCCCTATCTCCATTGAGTCAAGTCTCTGTAATTGCCACTTCATATTTCCACATGATAATCTGCACCTGTAACTCCCCTATCTTATTTACTGTTTGCTTTCATGGGACCAAGACACAAGGAACAGACATGGTAAAAAAGACACCGTTTTATATATAGAATGAGAAGAGGGTGCTGTTTGGTTGGATCATCATCGCCATGGAGATTACACCAAGAATAATTAACCATTAATCTTAATTCCCAGACCATTCAGAGCTGGGATCTGATTTCTGCATCATTCCAAATCTTGAGCACTGTGTTGTGCACCCAGCATATACGGTGGTGGGGCATCAGGTCATTGGAGGGAGATGATGAGGGGGGCAGTTGAAACTGTAACTGCCCTTTTTGAGCAGTCAGAGATGGTGTCATAGCTTGGACTTGAAGTTTGCTCATTCAAATTCATTATCACCACCTGTAATCAATGTCCCCAATGTCGAAACTTGTAATTGTTAATTTCTGACCTGAGAAAGGTTAATTGGCAGTAATTAACATTTAGCACATCCTTAACAGGGAACGAATCGCTGTTGTGTAAGATAATTACTACCTGAGAGGGTAACTGATCTCACAAGATGAGCTTTGCTACCAGGATATGAAGGATTGCTAGCTGGTAATTGAGGCTGAGTAATTAAAGTGATAGATTAACAATCTTTTAGAGGACTCTTGTGAGGGTGCTTGTGGAACAGTGGTAATATCTCCACCCCTGAGTCCGTACGCTCTGGTTTGAGTCTCATCTGCTCCAGAGATGTACCATAGCATCCCTGGTCAGGTTGATTAAAAATACCTTAAAAAAAGGGAAGTTTTTTTTTGAGCCCAAGGTTTTTATAACATGTCCAAACAGGTTGATTGAAGAAACTGTAAAGGACTATTAATTATTTTATGGTACAGTGATAATGTCTCTACCTCTGACCCAAAAAGCCTGGGTCCCAATCCCACTTTTCCAGATGATTGAACAGGTTCATTTAAAAATTATCCATAAAAAACTGTTCCTGGGAGGAGTTAACCAGTTCATTGTTCTTGGACTAAATTCTATGCAGCTAAACAGTAATGTGCACTTACTTGTAAATCTAATCTGAGGTCTCACTAGAGAGTCTCATCTGACAAGCTGTTCTTCAACACTGAGATTCTGTTTTGCTGAAGACTTTGTAAGGACATCTTTCCCCCGAGAGACAAGTAACTAAGACTAATATCAATAAGAAGGAAGTCTACCCAAGGGATTTCAGACGGGTTTGATGGATATGATCACAACAAATACCAATTACTGTCCTTAAATATTCCCAGTGAGACTAGTTTGATCTCTGTATAAATGCAACAACTTCGTGACTTTCCGCATGTGTCAGTGGTGAGCCGAGAGAGAGAGAGAGAGAGAGGCAGGAAGATAGATCTCCTTCTGGAAAAGGATGCAGTGTGTACAGTGACTTCCAATTATTTGCACAATTGTAATTCCTGAGATTGCTGCACCATTTACACATAAATAACAGAAAGTGAGATTTTTGTCATTACTTTCAACAACAAATTTTGGTCCAATGCTGCTTGAGTTGTTGGAGCTCCCTCTGTGGGGGAAAAAGGTGATACTGCAGCTAATGCAAGCTTCCTGTCTTTTGACTGGGCTGAGTTGGCTGGATGGCTGGTTCGCAAAGCAGGGGGTACCAACAGTTTGGGTTCAATTCCTGCATTAGTTGCAGTAATTATGAAGGAGTCTCCTTCTAACACTTAACCCTTGCTGAGATGTGTTGATTCTGAGATTAAACCACCACCAGTTGTCCCTCTCGAATGAAAGAGCGGCTTTGTGGTACGGTCAGACTATTGGCAACTTTATGTTTGTCCAGTTCTGTATTCGTTTCAATTTACTCTTAGCTAGATAATCACCCGCAATGATTTTTCTCCTTGCTCCCACACTATCACCTGTTGCATTCCCCATCAATATGCTGTCTCTTGGTAACTTCACCTGAAAACACAGTTTTCAGGATTGGCTGGGAATCTCCAGGAATTGAAGAGCAGTCTTCAGGATACTGCTGAGTGCAACCTGGAGATATTCTTTTTTTAAAAAAGCAGGGATATTCAGAAGGATTGACTTTTTTGTTTGTCATTTGTTTTGGATATTTCTCTTAAAAAAAATACCTGGAATGGGGCAGGAAAACACAGTTTGGTTGTGAGTCAAGCAATGTAGGACAATGCATCTCTATCCTATCCGATAAGGCAGGCTGTCACGACAGTGAATGTATTGTCTGACTAATGGGGGCAGGGAATCATATGAAGATTCCAGGAAACATTTAGCCATAGCTGGAACCACTAAAAGTTCCACATGTCAACCATCTACTCTGAAACCACCTCCCCCAACCGCGGCACTATTTCTATAGAATCTGACTGCTCCAACACCAGTAATGATGATGAATTAGAATTCAAATTAGCTTTATTGTCACATGTCACATGAGTACAGTGTACAGGTTACAAGTCTAATGCCCACATGGGCGCCAAGGTACCTCAGTACAGATTCTTAAGTACTGTAGGAAAGCACCATCACCGAGCCAGTGATGACACCAGTTGGTGCTAATCCATTGCTCAGAAACATTGCCTCTGCTGGCTAAAGAGGCTCCTTTAATCTCTGAAGAGCCTCCATTAATTGCTGAGGCTCAGTTCTCCCAAACAAGAATATTCCACTGGAACTTCCTGAGTTACAGCACAGGCCCAGGATTGCATGGGCACTATCAGTGAACACACTGAGCCAATTCAGTGACTCAAATGTAATCTCAGCACAGCAGCCCTTCTCATTGGCTGATTGTGAGTTGTGCACAGCTGCTGTATTCTAGCTGGAAGGCTTCAAGGACAAAGCTGAAATTCTCTGATAGGCATGGTGGCATAGTGATCAGCAGTGCAGCCTCACAACGCCAGGATCCTGGGTTCAATTCCACATTCAGGTGACTGTCAGTGTGGAGTTTGCTCATTCTCCTCATATTTGTCTGTGTTTCCTCCAGGTGCTCTGGTTTCTTCCCACACTTCAAAGATAGGCAGGTTAGGTGGATTGGCAATGTTAAATTGCCCTGTAGTGTCCAGGGACATGCAGGCTGGGTGGATTACGCAGAGTTATGGGGGTGATGCTCCACGGAGGATCGATGCAGACTCGGTGGCCTGTTTCAACCTATTTAACATCATTCTGTAGTTTACAGGACCAGCACTGTTCACATATAACTCGGTTCTAACCATTTAACTCGAGGAGATGCTGCTTAGAGTGCAGGTCTTTTCTTTTACAGTGAGAGAGAGAGTCCTGCTGTTCTCGTCCCAGCCGGAATCTTTTGGTCATGAGACTCCTAAGACAGTAATGAAATACCTAACTGAGAGGTGCTAGTCACAAGGAACAATTGTTTGGCAGCCACACCAGCATAATTACACTACCTGGAGGTTGTACATTTCCACTCACCTTGAGCCAGGATTATTCAATCCACAGCCTTGAGCTAATCCTGATTTTGGACTTGTACTTGCAATCCAGAAGACACCGAAACAAAGTCAAGATTTTTCACTCACTTTGGAATCTTTGAATCAGTGGCAATTAAAACCTTTTCACTTCCTGTGCATTCCCAAGTTGTGACAGGATGTTGTAAAGGTGAGTATATTGACTGAGTGTGGTATATGAGCACAAGGTACGGGATTGTGTAGCCTAGCGTCTCCTCTGTGATTAAAACCCATTAGATTGATTCCATACCTTGATGGTTGACTGGTTACTGTGACAAATATTATCATTTGCATTTACCGCTGATGGAAAGGTCATCTTGAAGCAATTAACTCACGTTTGTATTTTCTGAGTTTCCTTTCAGTAGATCTGAAATGGATAATCCTCACAATTAATAAAAGGAATAAAATACTGCAGATGCTGGAAATCTGAAATAAAAGCAGGAAGTGCTAGGCAAACTCAGCAGGTGTCGAGGGAAACAGAACTAATGTTTCCATACAATAAAATGTGAGGCTGGATGAACACAGCAGGCCAAGCAGCATCTCAGGAGCACAAAAGCTGACGTTTCGGGCCTAGAGCCTTCATCAGTGTGCTCTCTGATGAAGGGTCTAGGCCCGAAACGTCAGCTTTTTGCTCCTGAGATGCTGCTTGGCCTGCTGTGTTCATCCAGCCTCACATTTTATTATCTTGGAATTCTCCAGCATCTGCAGTTCCCATTATCTCTAATGTTTCCATACAGTTCTTTTGCCCCTTGGACTGACATTCTTTTTCAATGTCACAATCAAGCAGTGACCTCCTAATTTTAAAATTCTCGTTCCCAAATGTAATCCTAGTATTAACACAGTGTTTTGTATCTCATCTCGAATTGTGAATGTAACAGGCATGGTTTCCCATCAGTCATTCACCCAGTGCAGTTTGACCAAACTGAGGCAGCCATTAGATCATTTTTACTAAATATTTTAACAAATCAACTCGAATTGTCGATTTCCTCTCATTTTAGGCTTATTCTCCATACATTATTAGTCCTGACCTCTGGATAACTAATGCAGTAACGCAATCAGTACACTACCAATACGTGTCGAAAGAGCAGTAAAATGGTATTAGAAGAGTTGGCACTCATAGGTTAAGGAGATAATGGGAACTGCAGATGCTGGAGATTCCAAGATAATAAAATGTGAGGCTGGATGAACACAGCAGGCCAAGCAGCATCTCAGGAGCACAAAAGCTGACGTTTCGGGCCTAGAGGGTCTAGGCCCGAAACGTCAGCTTTTGTGCTCCTGAGATGCTGCTTGGCCTGCTGTGTTCATCCAGCCTCACATTTTATTAACTCATAGGTTAATCTTGGCTAAAGAGTGATGAACCAAATCAGCTACTCCCTTTTCCCTCCCCCTCATTTACGGTAATTCTATATTGGGTAACCTAATACAGAGCACAGAGGGAAACCAGCCCAGGAGTATCCCGTGTGGATAAAAGATAATGTTCACTAACTCAGTTGGTCGGAGAATGGGAATGGCTTCAGCAGCAGCCCTCCTGGTCACAAGCTGCTACCCTGAAAGATCCATAAATCTTCACATCTCTCGGGCAGTGCCGCAAGCGTTTTTCAGGGAGGTCATGGTTACACTCAACAGAACCCCAGATCAATGTTCTGGGAAAAGAATTAGAATGATCTTTTATGTCATGTGTACTCACTTGCATCAGTACACTGAAACATTCACAAGCTACCATTGACGGCGCTATCTTAGGTACAAATGGACCTCGGCGCCGAATCTTAGTTCAAAGCAGGAAAGCAAAGAAAGCAAGCCATGAATTAAACATTATGGTCCTTATAAAGCATAGAAAAAAACAAAGAAACACAGTTAACAGTTCAACATCACAGATCTGGGGCTCATATTCCTCACCAGGCTTGACTTCTCCCTCATCGCCGCCTCAAGTTGTCTGCTCCTGCTGCCACCATATGTCCCTGAGGCTGCCTGCTCTCATTCTCACTGCCGGTCACCTTGGGCTGCTGGCCCCCCGATGGGTTCAAACCTCACAGCGGCAGATGGTGAAATTTGAATCCAATTTAAAAAAATAGAATTAAAAGTTTGTTTCGAGAAAACAGAACTTCGCCACACGTTTAGTAGCCCATCAGATAAAGACGTCAGAGCTCCAGTTTCAGAGATCAGAACTCGGTGCCACATGGAATCAGAATGGGGTAGGCTTGAAAGGCAGACTTCATATACAGTCCACCAAGAAACTCAGCAGGTCCAGCAGCATCTGTGGAGAGGGAATCAGAGTTAACATTTCAAGTCCAATGTCTCTTCCTCTGAATCGGATTTTGCGTGCAGGTGACTGGAATTGAACTTGTGTGAGCCCTCTGACTCCAAAGGCAAGAGATCTACCAACTGAGACCAAGGCCAGGGAAGATCCTTGTACAAGCAATTGTTATTGTATGCCATAGGCTGCAGTCATTGAATGTGACACTGAGGTAATTGTCAACAACACTCCTTTCGTATTACTGTTAGCTGAACAAAGATGCTTCTGTGCTGCACGACAGCTGGAGAAACATTCCAGTCAGCAGGTAAGCAACGCAAGCTAATACATGGTTTGAACGTGGAAGTGGCCTGCTTTTGAAATGAACATCACAGATTACCCCTGTCACCAGCATGTGCTGGATGGTCTGACTGCTGTGGTTGTGTTTCTGTGCCAACATTAAACCTGAATAAGACCGAATGTTTCTTAATACACTGAGTGCTCAAACAAGTGAACTCACATGGTTTCCTTGAGCAGCTGCACCTCTTGTTTAAAATTCTCACTTTTGTTTTCAAATCCCTTTACAGCCTCATCTCTGTTATCTCTGCCAACCCAGTTACCCTCTGAGAAACCTGCACTCTGCTAAATCTGGCTTTATAGGACATAAAACATAGAACAGTACAGCACAGTACAGGCCCTTCAGCCCATAATGTTATGTCGAACTTTTATCCTAAAGCTAAGGTCTATCTATCCTCCAGCCCTGTCTTGGACTATCATCCATATGCCTATCTAATAGCACTTAACTGCCCCTAATGAGGCCGACTCCACTACCCTCTCTGACAATGCATTCCACGCCCCGACCACTCTCTGAGTAAGGAACCTACCTCTGACGTCTCCCCTGTATCTACCTCCACTCACTTTAAAACTATGCCCCCTCGTAACAGCTGCCTCCACCCGAGGAAAATGTCTCTGGCTGTCCACTCTATCTGTACCTCTGATCATTTTGTACACCTTTATCAGGTCACCTGTCATCCTTCGTTGTTCTAAAGAGCTCCCTCAACCTTTATGTGCACTCCCCATTATTATTACTCAGCCAATGGTGAATGTGCCTTCAGTAGTGTGGATCCCCAGCTCCGAAACTCCATCTCTACCATCTCCCTTGTTTTCTCCTTTACAGCATTCCTTAAAATCTACCTTTCTGGCCAAACTTTTTGAAGATCCTGTCTGAGGCCTCTTTTCATGGCTCAGCGTTACGCTCCTGCACATCGTTCTTTGTATGTTTCATTGTTTTGAAGGTGCTCTAAGATGTTGTGCAATCATTTTTGACTCCTCTGTATTTACACGTTACCTCGTGCAGGTTTATCTCTGGCAAGCCACCAATTTTGGGCTTTTCTCAGTTTATTTACAGTGTTATTGTTGTGCATATTTATTAAGATTTATATATTTCTTTCCTCTGTCATGCACCTCTTTTCTACTCCTCAGCAGGCCACTAGGTGGAGCCCAACGTAGCAGGTTTCGCTTTTAATCTCAAGTTGCCTCCAATACAGGGTTATATTGATGTTGGTTGGTTCGAGCCTAGATGCACTTCTAATTGTACCCAGCAGGGAGCGCCACACATACCTGGGTAAACCAGGCAGAGAGCCTTCTGGTCCAACAGGTTGATGTGCTAGTGTTTGTTCAGAGACCCTGCAGGATAGAAACCCTTGCTGCATGGACTGAGTTGCGACAGCTGTGCTCCTGTTCAAATAGGCTCTCGCTGTCCTCGTGTGTGGGATGGTCCGTTAGCTCAGTTGGCTGGGCAGCTGGTTTGCAACCTCGCTTGATGCCAACAGAGTGGGTTCAAATCCCACACTGGCTGAGGTCAGAATTGTAGAAACCCTATAGTGTGAAACCAGGCCATTCAGCCCATTGAGTCCATGGCAACTCTCCAAAGAACATCCCACCCACCCTCCCTACCCTGTATCCCTGCATTTTCCCATGGCTAATCCACCTAATCTACACATACCTGAACACTATGGGCAATTTCGCCAGGCCAGTGCACCTAACCTGCACATCTTTGGACTGTGGGAGGAAACCATTGCAGACGTGGGGAGAATGCGCAAACTCCACGCTCGAGACTGGCATCGAACCCGGATCCCTGGCGCTGTGTGAGCCACCATGCAACCCCTGTACCATGAAGGCCTCTCCTTCTCAACCTCATGTCTTGCCTGAGGTATGGTGACCCTCAGGTTAATCCACCAACTGCACACATTTGGGTCAAAATCCTGCAAGTCCCTCCCCGCCAGCATTGTGGATCTACCCATAATATGTGGACTGCAGTGGTTAAAGAAGACGGCTCACCACCACCTTCTCAGGGGCAGCTAGGGATGGGCAGTAACTGAGAGAGCAGTTCTCTGGAACTCTGCTTGCTTTACCTTTCCCTCTCACAGTCTACACTGAGGTGGAGGCGTGATTGTTTTCTAGTCTCAAGTAAGGGTCACAATGGGAGAACTTTAGGGAAAAACTGCTTTAAAGTGTTAAGTAGAGGTCAAGTGGGTTCAAGAAGTTCTCCAGGGATCTGAGTGCTTTGTAAACCAAGTTTGAGACAGCATTGGATTTACACTTGACTTCAGGTTTTGCTTGCACTTTCACTGTCTGCATTCAAGGCTTGAATTATGAGTCTTTACATTGGTACAATACTGGCATTGGAACTGCAAGTTTAATGTCACCAGTGTGAACACAGTTAGAGAAATCTGCAGACTTTGCAGATAATGCCTTGCTTGAAATTTGCAAGAATTTGAAAAAGCTGCTGGCAGATTATTGACCACTTGGGCTTGAGGTCTGACTATCAGTGTTATAAATATTACCTGATATTCCAGTGATACCAATTCAAATGGATATTGGACAGTGTTTGTAATGGATGGAGTCTGTAAAAGGTGGTGTATCCAAATGGTGTACCTGAGTGGCATTTGAAGATTTTTTTTCACTCATGTCGCTGACTGTCCAGCGGTTACTGCCCATCCCTAGCTGCCCCTGAGAAGGTGGTGGTGAGCCGTCTTCTTTAACCACTGCAGTCCACATATTATGGGTAGATCTACAATGCTGACGGGGAGGGACTTGCAGGATTTTGACCCAAATGCGTGCAGATTATGTTGAATGCAACTTCCCATTAAGGAATTGAACCATTCTCCTGCATGATAGGCAGGGATACTAACCATTACACTAGTGAGGAGTGGATCATCCACCCGGTTTATGGGGAGGTAATCTCTTAGTTCTTGACGACAGAAATGTCATAATGAATGTCTATCCAGGTATTGATAAGTTCACATTGTGTTTCGTAAGTTTTCTATCCCGCTCTTTACTGTGAAGCTGAACGACAATGATATTTAACATGGAAATTCCAGCTCACTTTTACAAGTTCAGAATAGTTATGTTTAGTTTAGTGGGAATTGTTTATACTACACAATTGATCATCCACTGAATGTGCAGTGGGCTAATCATTCTGCTGGAGTAGGAAGTGTACCCAACTTTTCAGTGCTGGTTTACTGTATACTATCCCCGATTCCTTGCCTTCACATCCAGGTCAAAGCTTCTCCACCCCATTCTGCAAACCTCAAATTTGCATTTCCTGTGCCCCGAAGCCAAATGACCCCAAAACCTCAAAGCTCAACTCCAAATTTGCAGTGGTTCCATCATCTTCTTCTCAATCCTATCTTCCCACTGGCCCAGAGCTCGTAGACTCTGGGACCTCCCGTTCAAAATCGAGCTGAAGCCTGAAAGCCCCACCTAGTCCTCTCAGAGCTGGTTTACCAATGGCCAGACCTGTGGACAGAGGCCTGACTTCAATACTGATGGGTCAGAGTGCCTTGGCATGACATCACTGCTCTGATAAAACTTCAGATTCAATCGTATTTCCATCCCTGCCACAGGAGTGAAACAGCTCTTATCAAAGCTACAAATTACACCCTTTCTGACCCTGATAAATTTTCTCTTTTTCCTTCTCTACCTTTAAGCCCTTGGACAGTATTGGCCAAGATTTTGATCTGTTGGATTTGGGATGCGATAGACTTAGATTATCCATCTTTCTTGAATAAAAAGTGACTAAAGGTGTGGATAAAATAATACTTGATCCTGTATCTCCCCCACCCCCCACCCCACACAGTCTGTATGGGGCCTGCAATGCAGACCAAACAGCACGTATCATATTTCCCTGGCTAAGGGTTCTGGAACCAGGAGACACAGTCTCAGAATGAGCGGTCGCCTGTTTAGGATTGAATTGAGGAGGGAATTCATCATTCAGAAGGTGGAGATCTTTGGAATTCTCTACATTTGGAATTTAAGGATTAACCATTGATTATGTTCAAGACAGAGTCAATAGGCTTCCAGATATTATAAGTGACAAGGGATAAAGGGATATGGTGTTCGGGTAGAACATCAGCCATAATCTAGTGAATGGTGGAGTGGTTGTAAGGGGCTGAATGGCCTTCTGATATTCCTGTGTTCAATAGTGACCCCAGGATCAGTGTAGCCAGTAAAAGTT
Source organism: Stegostoma tigrinum (assembly GCF_030684315.1). NCBI lineage: Eukaryota > Metazoa > Chordata > Chondrichthyes > Orectolobiformes > Stegostomatidae > Stegostoma > Stegostoma tigrinum. The sequence goes on from NC_081373.1 coordinate 50,125,893, forward strand.
GCTGTATTTGGCTGGAAATATGCAGTACATTGGAATATTTTCACACAGCCCTAGATAGAACAGGAACCATGCGGTGTTCATCAGGCAGTTGGAGTGACTGCCCCAGTGAGATTAACACCTAAAAAGCTGATGGAAGTGGAATTTTACAATGATACTGTTACCAATCGTCAAGAGAAGATGGTTAAACCTTGTCTTGCTGGAGATAGCTGTTCTGCGGAACTTCTGTATCATGAGTGTTATCACCTTTACTCAGCCCACATCTGATTATTGTCCCAGTCTTGCTGCATACTAACACTGATATCCATATGGCAAATTCAGCAGCAAAGGACTTTTGGAGAATTACAAAGGTTTTATTGTAAATCTTGAGTATAGTAAAACCATGCAAATCCCCTTCTCCCTCTGGATCCTTTCCCTGTCCAGAAACCAACACCCCACTGGGGAAGAACTCAGGTCTTTTTTTAAAAATAAAAGCCCACACCAAATTAACACGACACGCATTTAACACATAACAAACTGTATCCAGTAGGGGTAGTGTGCTGGAACTCAGCTCTTAATAAAGAAGTCTGAAAGCTGGAGGTGCTCACTAATTAACACTGAAGCTGATGTGTTTGAGCCTAAACGGACCTGCATTTCTAACTATGACAGAATCTCTTTCTTATGGAAAGAATTGTATTGTGCAATGGCATGTAGGTATTAAAAAAACAAACACATTATTCCCTCTGTTCCTTCATGAAACATCCTTCCTCTAGAACCTTCAACAATTTCTTAGCAGGGGGCACCCCTCCTGATGATTGGTAACCAACATCTAACCACCTAATCTTAGAGATTTTTTTCTCTCCAGCATCTGCTTTAAACTGGCTACACCTATCCTACGCCCTTTTCCACTTACACTTCTTGCAGCGTGTACATTATCCCACAAAGACCAATTATCGTTATAACATTTCCACTGGTGTTGTTCTTTCAGTCCCTTTCACAGAGAGAATTTCCTCCAAGATTCGTGACAAATTAAAAAAAACACATCAACAGCAAGGACACCCAGAGGTTCAGTAGCTCATGTGCTCTTCACACTCTCCTCACTTGCTTTATCTCCCAGGCCTTCCCCATTTTCTCCCACAAGGAATATCACAAATTTGATTTTATTTGATTTATTGTGGTCACACGTACCTATGCACAGTGAAAAATTTAGTTTTGCAAGCAGTACAGGCAGATCATAACAAACAGGGATATACAGATCACAGGGAGCTTCGACAGAGCGAGGCATACAAGATTACAATTGCATGGGAGATGCGCAAAGCAGGATCAACATTATTTGAAGTTAGAAAGGTCCATTCAGCAGCCTAATAATGGCAGCGAAGAAGCTGTTCTTGAACCTGCTGGTGCATGTGTTCAAGATTCTGTACCTTCTGCCTGATGGAAGAGGTTGTTGGAGATCATTACCAGGTGCAATGGGTCTTTGATGATGTTGGCCGCCTTTCCGCGGCAGTGAGCGTGTGAATAGAGGCCATGGCTTCCGTGATGGTCTAGGCTGTGCATACCACCTTCTGTAGTTCCTTACAGTCCTGGGCAGAGCAGTTGCCATAACAGGCTGTTATGCACTCAGAAAGAATGCTTTCTCTGGTGCCTCTGTAAACGCTGGTGACAGTCCTTATGGACGTGCTGGATTTCCTAAGCGGCCTGAGGAAGGAGAGGCATTGTTGTACCTTATTGACCGTCGCATCTACGTGGGAATTCCAGGACAGGTTGCTGGTTGTCGTCACTCCTAGGAACTTGACGCTGTCAACCCTGTCCACCTTAGCTCCATCGATGTAGATTGGGGGTGTTTTTCCTCTTTTCTTTCTGAAGTCAATGATAGCTTCTTTTGTTTTGCTGACGTTGAGAGTGAAGTTGTTATCATTGAACTGCGAGCTGAGCCCTCTGTCTCCTTTCTGCATTCTGACTCATCATTGTTTGATATCCGTCCTATCATGGTGGTGTTGTAGATGGTATTCATTCGGAATTTGGCTACACAGTCGGGATTTACGGGGAGTATAATAGGGGGCTGATGATGCATTCTTGTGGGATGCCACTGTTCAGTGTTATTGTGGAGGAGGTGCAGTTACCTATCCTCACTGTTTGCTGTCTGTGGGTCAGAAAGCTGAGGGTCCAGCTGCAGAAGTTGGAGCTGAGATCAAGGTCACAGAGTTTTGAGATCAGCCTGGAGGGGATAATGGTGTTGAAAACGAAGCTGTAGTCAATGATTAGGACCCTGATCCAGGTGTCCTTGTTATCTCCCATGTTCCAGGAATGAGTGTAGGGCTGGTAATGGTGTTCGCTGTGGACCTGTTTTATTAGTGGGCAAATTGTAGGGGTTTGAGGCAGGGCTGAGAGACTGGAGTTGATGTGGGCCATGATCAGCCTCTCAAAGCCCTTCATGATTATCTCTGTCAGGGCAGTAATCATTAAGGCATGTTGCATGTGTTTTCTTTGGTATAAATGCTCCTGCTCTGGGAAATCCCATCACCAAGATTTGCCTGTGAGGCATTACTAAAAATTATTAATGTCAAATTGTTGGAGGCTCACAAAGTTGAGAACTTTAGCTTACACTTTGCTGTGTTCAGTATCTTTAAAATTTGAATTGTGCTCAAGATGTGCTTCACCTTTGGATTTTTCATGGTCACAGTCTAAGTTCAAGTGCTCCAAAACTTGCACCTGCTCTGGTCTGTGTGCCTATCTGCTGATACTCTTCAGCTGTACCATCTCATTCTTGCTTGCAACGGCAGCAACTTTCTGTCCCAATCTGATACAACTAATTATAATAAGATTGACATTTTTCCAATTAAGAATCTCTGTAGAAGTACATTTGACTCACCCTCCTTAACTTCAAACTCAACATATTTAAACGCTCCAGAAGCTTTACTGCCTATTTTGAATTCTTTCCTGACATGATTGATAATCCTTTCCTCAAAATCATTGCTGTACTGCCTCCCACTACCCCACAGGAAGTATCACCATCATGCATCATAAAGATTTCCATTATAAATCTAACAGAACTTCGTCGGGTGTGAACACTCCAACATTAAATGAACTACATTTACTTAAACTATCACATCCAAGGAGTGTCATTCAATCCTTAGACAGATTTGTGTAATTTCCAAAACTCTATTCCTAGTGCTTCCTTTGGTGTCTGCAAGAAAACTTCCCTCTTGAGCAGGTTACCTTGAAGAAATACTGCTTGGGCATCCAAAGAGTCACACTTTCAAGAAAAAGTTGTTAAAAGAGCTAAAGGGATTTTCAAAATTAATATCCCAGCCAAAAGAGGGAATACCTGAATCTCTCTCTCGTGTAAACATTCCTGAAAGCCTCTAGTTACCCAGCCTTGTCCTTACAAGAACCATCTGATAGGATGCTTTCTCTACCTGGAAGATGAAATTGATCCATACCTTTAAAAATCTTCTGTAGCCTGTATAACTGCAACAACACATCCCTGCTCCTGTACTCAAAACCTCTCACAATGACGGCCAACCTACCATTTACCTTCTTTACCGCCTGCTGTTCCTGCATGCTCACTATCGGCGACTGGTGCACAAGGACACCCTGGTCCTGCTGCTCACTCCCAATTTACACCCATTCACGTAGTAATCTGCCTTCTTGTTTTTGCTTCCAAAGTGAATAACGTCGCATATATCTAAATTTAACTGCATCTGCCATTGATTTAGCCACTCATCTAATCTATCGCGATCACGCTGAGGGATCTCTGCGTCTCGTCACGGTTCACCCTCCCACCCAACTTGGTATCATCTGCAAATCTTGAGATACTTTACCATGTTGTTCATTGTTCTGTGCAAGTGACAATTAATCCTCATTCATTCAGAAGTAGGAACAGGAGAAGCCACAAATGGACTTGAAAACAAGGCTGAGCATTTTTATAGTGTTTCTGGATCAGATGTTAGTGTAGGTCACTAAGCACAGTGAAGGGAGAAGAATAAGAAGTACTTGGTGAAAGCCAAAGTGTGGCAGCAGCAGAGTTTTGGATGAACTTACAGTATGGACATTGCTGGAGGAGAGGGCACTCAGGATAGTTTTAGAATAGTTGAGTGCAGATATGATGAAGCATGGAGTGGGAGTGGGGAGGGACTGAGTGGTCAGCATGTATCAGTAGCACATAGGCTGAAGCAGTGCCTAATACTACTGAGATGAAAATTGGTGGTCTCAATATTGGGGTCAGAAGACAACCACAGAGTCAAATAAGATACTAAAGTTGCAACCGTTTGGCTTTCACATCAGACAGAGGCCTGGCTGAGGTTTGGGAAAAATTCATATTTTTAGAATGAAAAGAAAAAAGGATGGGAAATGCTGAGCAGCTCAGGGAGAATCTGTGGAGAGAGAAACAAAACAGAAAATGTTTCAGATCAATGACCTGTCTAGTGTTCAACCAGACATATTAATTCTGTTTGTGACACCACAGATACTGCCAGACCTGCTGAGCTTATTGGGTATTTTCTATTTTCAATTCCAGCTTCAGAGTTTCCTCAACATTTTTTTGTGTTTAATATGCGTGCTTGTTGTTCAGTAACATTTCAACCTTTAGTTTTCCTTCAATGAGATTTTTTTTGCCAACATTTATAAAAGGGAGATTCTGGCTCGAAAGCTCATTTCCCAATATCACACTCATTCTAACATTCCATTAAGATTAGCAAATGAAGGAAACTCTGCCCAAACATTATCGCGCTCTGCGTGCACAAAGGTTCAATTTTTTTAACCACTGGATACTCTTAAACATATGTTAAATTTCAGAGAAGTGTAACAGTGAGTGGTGCGCTGTAAACGTGGAACCGATGACTACATTATCTCATTGGGAGAATGGATAGTACCATGCAAAGAAGCAATGGTCAGCACAAAACCACAGCTGAACAACATGACCTGTAGTTTAACACTACCACCCATTTATGTAGGTTAGTATGGAAACGCGAATTCATAAAAAATTTCACAAAACAAGATTAATTTATAAATAATTTAGTAAATATAAGAATTCTGATGTTTGGAGGACAATGGAAAGAAATCTCAAGCTCTTATAAAAACTTAGGTCAGACAGTATTCTCCACTTAGACCGACCGGAGGCTTCAATACGTATTTTCATCTGCCCAACTCTGTAATAAAATGATAGAAAAGATCAAAAGCAGCGCTGTGTTAGCTAAAGGTTTCCTGTTTAATTTAACACAGATGCCAAGCATGAGGGACATGTACATTTTACAACACAGTAATGGACATTTATGAAATAATGATAAACTAACTGTATTAACAATAACATAATAAATTAATCAGGCTCAGGGATAAATTAATCAGTCACCTAATTAAAGCAATCCACTGCATTTCATCACATTTGGATGTGAACATTGTGGGGGTGGTTAGTAAGTTTGCAGATGACACCAAAATTGGAGGAGTAATTGACATTGAAGAAGGTTACCTCAGAGTACAATGGGATCTTTATCAGATGGGTCAATGGGCCAAGGAGTGGCAGATGGACTTTAATTTAGATAAATGTGAACTTCTGCATTTTGGAAAGACAAATCAAGTCTGGACTTAAACACTTAATGGTAAGGTCCTGGGGAGTGTTGCTGAATAAAGAGACCTAGGTGTGCAGGTTTATAGTTCCTTGGCAGTGGAGTAGTAGGTGGACAGGAAAGTGAAGTAGGTGTTTGGTGCGCATGCCTTAATTGGTCAGTGCATTAGGTTTCGGAGTTGGAGGTCATGTTGCAGCTGTACAGGACATTGATTAGGCCTGTATTGGAGCACTGCCTGAAATTTTGGCCTCCCAGCTCTGGGGAGGATGTTGTGAAACTTGAAAGGATTCAGAAAAGATTTACAAGAATGTTGCCAGGGCTGGAGCATTTGAGCTACAGGGAGATGCTGTATAGGCTGGGGCTATTTTCCCTGGAGCTTCGGAGGCTGAGGGGTGACCTTATTGAGGTTTATAAAATCACGAGAGACACAGGTGAGGTGAATAGCCACGGTATTTTCCCTGGGGTGGGGGAGTTCAAAACTGGAGGGCATAGGTTTAAGGTGAGAGGGGAAAGATTTGAAAAGGACCTAAGGGGCAACTTTTTCACTCAGAGGGTGCTGCGTGTATGGAATGAGCTGCCAGAAGAAGTGGTGGAGGCTGGTACAAATACAACATTTAAAAGACATCTGGATGGGTATATGAATAGGAAGGGTTTAGAGGGATATGGGCCAAATGCTGGCAAATAGGACTGGATTTATTTAGGATACCTGGTCAGCATGGACAAGTTGGACCGAGGGATCTCATTCCATGCTCTATGACTCCACTGAGGATGCTGGAAGTCTGAAACAAACAAAGAAAATGCGGCAGAAACTCAACAGGTGTGGTAGCATCTATGGAGAGAAAGCAGGGTTAACATTTCAAGTCCAGTGATCCTTCTCGAATTCTGGGGGTCTGTTCTGAAGAAGAGTCATACCGGACTTGAAACATGCGCTGTGTTTCCCTGAAATTTGCATTAGGTGTGAGATGTCAGCCCGTTTTTTGTTTCACACTGATCTGTGTGACTAGGAACCTTAATGCCTGTGCCTTGGATTAAAAAATTGTGTCAGTATTCTTCAGAATGTAACAGATCTATCGTGACTAGGAGCAAGGAAGTTTCTTTTTCTAACATGTTTAACCTGCGTTTAGATCTATTAAAGGAAGGAAGAACTTGCTTCTAAAAAAATGCTCATTCACAATCCAGGATGCCCCAAAGTAGTTCACGTCCAATCAATTATCATTGAAAAGTAGTCAGTGTTTTAATGTAGGAAGCTTGGCAGCTAATTTACACACAATTTGACAACACCCAGGCTCGGGCTGATAAATGGAAGTTTGTTGGATTGTCACATTAACCCGACTGGTTTAAGATGTAATTCAGGATAGGAAGCCAGCTAACTTACCCAATCTACAGGTGGCAATCTGGAACTCAGTACCTGGGAGAGTGGTAGAGCCAGAAAACCGCATCACATTTGAAATGTACTTGAAGTGAAATAACTATCCTGTCATTGAGTCACCCTTTACTTACCTGTGGAGAGTCCTTGACAGTGATCCAGCTCCCTCAGAGCCAGCTCTCAGGATGAACGGAACCTCTGTCACTCCTGCTTATATCTGTAAGCCAGGGCTCACTTATGGGACCAGACTAACAGCCCCAATCAGGAAACTCATATTCTATGAAGTCTTAGATAACAAGGTGTAGAGCTGGATGAACACAGCAGGCCAAGCAGCATCTCAGGAGCAGGAAAGCTGATGTTTCGGGTCGGGACCCTTCTTCAGAAATTCCTTTTCTGATGAAGGGTCTAGGCCCGAAATGTCAGCCTTCCTGCTCCTAAGATGCTGCTTGGCCTGCTGTGTTCATCCAGCTCTACACCTTGTTATCTCGGATTCTCCAGCATCAGTAGTTCCTACGACCTCTTCTATGAGGTCTTCTTGGGTCTACCTCGTTACAATCACTACATCCCTCCCTCGCTGACTCTGAGGACACTGGCTGCTTCTTTACTTTGGAGCTCCTCCTGGAGCACCTTAGCACCAGGTCAGGTTCCTCCAACTTTGTCTTGAATACAGGCGACGATAAACACACAAGAGTCAACACGCTTGTGCCTGGAACGTCTTGGAAGAAATTTGTTCCCTTCTTCAGGTGGCAATGGGATTGAGACGGTGACATCTGCCGTGTCCAGCCCAGAATCCGAGGTGTCTTCACCACCTAACTGACAGGGCGAACCCACAAGTTCTGAAACGGTCAGAAAGGCAATCGAGGATCTGGGCACATTTTCCTAACGCACCGTTTGCGACTTTGCAGCTTTCATATGGTTCATGAACTTGTTCAGGACCATCACACATACCCAAACCTTTTACATCATTGAACCTGACTTTGTGTCAACCATGGCTCTTATCCTCTCTTCCTGTGGTCTTTCTCCTTTAGTGAAGTGGCATGCCTAGCATTGGCGCTCCTGATGCCAATTCACCACCACCAACCCCTCCCTGCCAAGTTCTGGGAAGCTCAGATTTAACCTGGTGCGGAGTCTTCTCCCTCTGCTGCAGCTATCCTTGTTGTTGCATGAGGGATGGTCCAATAATCAAACAGGAACCAGGACAGCTTGGTATCGAGTGAAGCTGTAGGCTATTTCTTTAAGCCTGCCTTCAACTTTTGGACTACTCTTTCTGCCAGACCGTTGGACGATGGATTGTATGGAGCTGTCCTTTTATGACAAAGACCATTCAACTTTAAGAAATCCTCAAATTCCCTGCTGGTAAATGATGGCCTGTTATCTGTGACCAACACTTCTGGGAGTCTGGTGTACTGTAAAACACACACGCAGTTTTTGTATTGTTATTCCCGTTTGATGAATGAACTCTATGCACTTCCAGCCACTTAGATTGGGCGTCCACAATGACTAGGAAGGTTGAGCCCATGAAAGGGTCAGCATAGTCGATGTGGAAACGAGTCCAGGCCATTTCCATGAACATGTGGGAGCTACTGGTGGTAAATTCTGTCCTTGTTAACGCTCTGAGCACTGTCCCACCAATACAGCTATGTCTGCATCCAATCCTGGCCACTAGACATAGCTTCTCACCAATATCTTTGTTTTGAAAACCCCCTGGATGACCCTGGTGGAGTTCAGCCAGTGTCTGGCAGTGACCTTTGCTCAGGACAATCACCCTGTTCCCCAAAATAACATGCCGTCCTCGGCTGCAATCTGGTCTCTCCGGGTCCAAAAAGGTTTCAGTTCTGGTTGTGTCAGCCCCTCATTTGGTGACCCCCCCCACCCTCACCGCCAGCTGTTTCAGGTTTTGCCAGGATTGGACCTTCCTGCATCCAAAGTCTGATACTGTCAGCTGTGACTGGAAATGTATCCTGAAAACTTAAAACCATTACAGACTCTCCCAGTGACGGTACTACTGGTGGTGTATCTGTCAGTGGGAGGAGGCTCAATGCATCTGCATTTGCTACTTGGCCTCCCTCACAGCGTTCCAGTTTGTATTCATAAGCTCTTAGTATTAGAGTCCACTGCTGAATTCACCCTGAAACTATGGGTGGCACTGCTTAGTCCTCTTTATTAGACCTAGCAGGGGTTTGTGTCCATTATTATTACAAATTTACATCCGTAAAGTTGTTGGTGGTACGTGCTGACTCCAAACACAGCCACCTAACCTTGCTTCTCTATCTGGCTGAAGGTATTTATCACTGCATTAGACAAAGTCCTGGATGCACACAGTATTAGGGGTTCCTCTCCATTGGGTCACCTATGAGCTAATTCTATCCAGATGCCGCACAGAGAGGCACCATATGTCAGTACTAGATCTTGCTTGGGATCATAGTGTCTCCTTAGAGGATGATAGCTGTTCCTTCACTTCCCTGAAAGCTGTGGTTTGGCTATGTGACCACTTACAAGGCTGACCCTACCTTAAGAGTTGATGAAAATGTGCTAGGATGGTGGCCAGGTTATGTATGAACTTTCTGTAATAGTTCACCAACCCGAGGAAATACACGGGCTTTGGTACAGACATGGGAGCTGGGGCATGTTTGACTGCCCTCATTTTATCTTCCAACAGGTGTAACCTGGTCTTGTTGACTCTGTAGCCCAAATAGATCACTTGGGGTGCCTGGAACACACATTTTTTCCCTTCTTAGGCATGGGAGTAATGTCTAAGGACTACGTCCAAGTTCTTTAAGTGGTCCTCATTGGTCTTCCCCGTTATTAGCCCATCATCCTGATAAATGGTCACCTTGGGTAGACCTTGTGAAATGTTTACCATTGACTGCTGAAAAATGGCACAGATCACAGTACCCCAAATGACAATATATTGGGAGAAAACCCTAATGGGTAGTAATTGTTGCACACATCTGGGAATCCTCATCTAACTGCAATTGCAAGTATGCGTAGCTCGTGAATGACAACTCCCCTGCTGGCTTTGCATGTAAATCCTCAATGTGAGGGATTGGGAATTTATCCAGCTGTGAAACGCAGTTTACTGTTTTTTAAAAAATCTCCACAAAGGTGAACCAACCCATTAGAATTCACAATAGGTACAGCTGGTGCTGCCCATTCCACACACCAGACTGGTTTGATGATTCCTTCACTTTCCAGCCTCCTGGTTTCTGCCTCCGCTTTTGCCCATCAGGCAAATGGCACTGGGCAGGCCTCGCAGAATCATGGAATTGCTTCCTGGTCAACATGCAAGGTGGCCTTGGCTCCTTTGATAGTCCCTAGATCTTCCCAAAAAAAACTTGCAGGAATTTAATTAGGATTTCACTCAGGCACCATTTTCTCTTCAAAAAATGTTGAACTAAGCTAGATGAATTTTTCTCAACCAATTTTGCCCCATCAAGCTTGGGTCCGAGGTATTTACTATAGTCAATGGTAACTGAATCAGCTAGTTCTCATAAGAGACCAGAACCAGCATTGTACCTTAATCTGTAAAGGATCCCTGGTATAGGTTCTCAGTCTAGCTGAGATCTTACACAAACCTGAGGATTGGAGCCCAGAGCGAATTTCCTTAATGACTGGTTCTGTGATCATTGAAACTGCTGCATGGTGTTGACCTCCATTAGAACTGGGTGACCATTTAACCACATGTTTATTTTGATTCGTTCTGATTTGGCTATTGCTAAGCAATTTAACTGTTCCCAGCCACAGGTAGGTGGACTTTCCAGGGTGTGGATTCTCCTGAACACCAGTCTATGAGTTCTCTTACTCAGTTTAGGCCTCCTTTGCTGTCTCGAGTCTGCATATTGGCAGCAACTACAATAGCTTACCAGCTCAGATCCTGTATAAAATGTTAACTGTTTGGACGAGGCTTGGCTTTATTTTGGGGTTTAGCTGTGGGCTGACCTAGAGTCCTTCTGTTCAGAACATGTGCTGAGTGAGACTATGCAATTACCTTACCTTACTGGAGTTCCCCAAGCTCAGTTGGACTGGTAAGGATATCCACCTCCATTGGAATACCCTATAAATCACATGCTCTTTTTGCTGTATTCTCTAGCAACAAAGCCAGTTATACTGCTGTTTGAAGGCCAGTTGGTCATCAGCTGGTAGGCATTTTTGCATGGTTAGATAATCAATCCCACATATCAAACCATCTCTCAGCATCTCATTAAGGATTAAACTAAAGTCACATGCCTCTGTCGATTGTGTAAATGTAATCAAAAATCCTTATATGGATTCCCCTGGTTCTCGAATTGCCGAGTAAAACCGATAGTATCTCAAGAATTAGAGGATACTTAGGGTTGTAATTTTCCTTAACTAAATCTGTCAACTCATAAAAGGTTTTAGTACTTGGTGCCTCAGGGAAAATAAGTCTCCTAATAACTGAAAAAGCTGTGATCCTCAAGCTGTCAGGAGAATTACTGATTGCTCTTCATCAGCCTCAATGTCATTTTCTTGGAAAAAGTAAAGCATTCTTTTCACACACACTGGGCCTAGTCCTCAACAGCAGGACTGAATGAGTCAAGCTTCTGAAATAACAGTATGATGCCAGAAATGCTTACCCCGACTCAAAGTCGAGTGTTGTGACTGAATTGCTTCAAGACCGTACTTTTCTTTCATCACCACTGAAATAGCTCCCCAGATGCTGGTCACCCATTGCCAAGTCACCCTTTGTTTACATGTGGGGAGTCCTTGACACTTACCCAGCTCCCTCAGAGCCAGCTCGCAGAGTGTCAGAATGTCTGACACTCCTGTTCTTATCTGTCAGCCAGGGCTCCCTGATGGGACCAGATTAACAGCCCCGATCAGGGAACTCATATGAGGTCCAATTAGCTGATCTTGTCACAATGACTACAGAAGTTCCTTATAATACAAGGTTACGTATCAAGAGCTGGTAAGTGCAATGAGTATGGACAGATAACTTTTATCCAGCAAGGACATCAAATGGCCAAATGACATCCCTCTGTGCCATATATTTGTTTGATTCTGTAAAGTGGCAGTGAGATTTTAGCCACAGAAGCGAGAGGCAAAGATCCTTATATTCAATGGCTTTACACTTGCTGCATTCTGGGGATCACCACTGAGCAGAAACTTCACCAAACCAGCCACGTTAACACAGTGGCTACAAAATCACATCAGAAGCTAGGTATTCTCCAGCAGATAACTCAACTTCCTGACTCCTGTCCACCACTGAGAATGCACATGTCAGGAATGTGATGGAATACTTGCTACTTGACTGTGTTATTGCAGATAAGTCAACACTTAAGAAGCTCAAAACTTTCCAACGTGAAATAGCTCGTTGATCAGCATCCCATTCACATCTTTTAAACTTCTCTGCTAGTAGCGTGTACCATCTATTTGTCACTGTGCTTTCCCGATGATTAGATCAAAATTCTGGAACTCCCTTCTTAACAGCTTTTATGTGCACCTACATAACATGGACCACTGCAATTAAGAAGGTTAGCAATCACTTTGCAAGGTTAATCAGGGATGGACCTTCCTATGAATTAAAAAAAAACAGAAATTCTCGCAAATAGTGTATCAAGTAAGTGATGCTAGTCTGACAATGTTGTTGATTAAAGGGAAATGTTAACAGGAAACTTAGTTATCTCTTAACACTTTTGGGCTAGATTCAATACCCAATTGAACAGAATTTAATCTCTTACCTAAAAATTTTCTCTCAATCTTTGCCCTGTTGTTTCATCTGACAACTTATGTCGGAGATGTAGAGTGGGTTTTGAGCACAAAACTTTTCCTTTCAATGTTCAAAACCTGAATTCAGAAATGCCTAATGATTTAATGCCCTAAAAATCATAGTTAGCTTCATATAGTGCCTGGCATACAAAATGTCTTAAACTACTCTTAGATTTGAACATTGCTAAAGAAAGAAACACTTTGTGAAGTTTTTGTTTTCTCAGGACATGCCTTGACCAATCAGAGTCAACTTGTATTGTTTAAAATGTAAGCATAACTTAGTAGTTCACTGCTACTCATCATTAACTAGTGCATTCTTCAGCACTCCTTTCTCGTGAAGTATAAATGTAATTATCCCTTTACTGTGGTATTGTTGTAAATTGTCATGACGGTTGCAAGATGAAAAGCTTCAACAAAAGTATTTTTCACCAATACTCCAATTCTGTACTATAAAGAACTTTGCATTTGTTCCTCATTTTGTTTTGGTCAAGTTAACATGAGATCTTCTTGACACAGTTTACTAATGAAATAAAACAAAATACGGATGTTTTTGTTTACCTACATTTGTTTCCCAGTTTATATTTCACTCTTTTTCTTACCTGTTTTTCTGAATGTTTTTTACTCTTTCTGTCATGGTCCATTTCTTCAATTGTATTTCATTAGCTGAGATTGAATATAGACAACTAATATTAAACAATGTTGCAGGAATGAGTGAATGCAACACTGAGCTTTGGGAAGCCCTGGGATTTTAGGGGCGAGCATCCCATGTTAGAAGAGGTGATTGAAGATATTAGAAGATAGGATGAGTAAGTTTATAGGTATGTATTGAGGTGTTCTTTATCAGAATTGCTGACTGTTTAAAGTGTAATTTTCATTTGGAAATTATATTCTTTGGAGTATACATTGGGGTAGGAATAGGAAACTATCCTGGAGTGGAAAAGTTAACTCTGTTTGTCTTTCTACAGATGCTGCCAGACCTGTTGAGTTTCTTCAGCACTCTCTGTTAGGACTTCTTGAAGTTGTCACTGTTGTTCTGGAGGTACATTCAGGAACAAATCTGTTCACAGCAAAACCCCACAAACAATGAACACTATCACCTATTTTTAGTGAGTTAGTTTGAGGAATAATTTTTGGCCGGAGAACTTCTCTGCTTTTCTTTCAAAAATGTCATGGCATCTTTTATGTCCACTTGAATGGATTTTAACTTCCCTTAGTCTCGTACTGTCATGTCAACTTGGTTCATAGCAGCCAACTTTTGTCATTTTCTCCTCAAGCAGATAAAATTAGGAAGAAGTCAACAGCAAGAACAACAACGTGTATTTATATGGTGCATTTGACTTTATAATATATCCCAAAGCAGGTCACAGGAGTTCTTTAAAACAAAACAGAAAATGAGATATTGCAACACACTCCTGGCTGATATCCCATGCTCTAAGCTCCACAAACTTGAGATTGTTCCAAAACTCTGTTGCCTGAATCTAATGTTCATCAAATCCCTAGTCACCCAGCGTCCGGTGCTCACTGATCTAGCTTCCAGTTCAACAACACCTTATTTTCAAATCCCCCTTTGTCCCTATAATCTCTTCCAGGTACCCTTTCAAATATCTGCCCTCTTTTAATTGTGATCTCTTGAGCCTCCCTGAGTTAAGTCGCTGACTAAGGCACTAATTTGGGGTGGCATGGTGTCTCAGTGGTCAGCACTACTGCCGCATGGTGCCAGCAAACCCAGGTTCAATTCCAGCCTCAGGCAACTGTCTGTGTGAAGTTTGCATGTTCTCCCAGTGTCTGTGTGGATTTCCTCTGGTTTTCTTGCACGGTCTAAAGTTGTGCAGGTTAGGTGGATTGGCCATACTAAATTGCCCCTCGTGCCCAGGGATATTTAGGTTAAGTGGGTTATGCAGGGAAATGCAGGGATAGGGGAGTGGGTTTGGGTGGGATGCTCTTCAGAGGGTGGTGTGTACTTGTTGGGCCAAATGGCCTGTTTCCACACTGTAGGGATTCTATTATCCTCTGTGCAGTTTAAGTGGATTGGCTATGCTGAAATTGTCTGTAGTGTACAGGTTAGGTGGGTTAGCCATGGGAAATGCATGGTTACAGGGATAGGGTAGGGGTGTGGGATTCTCTTTGAAGGGGTGATGTGGACTTGATGGGCTGAATGGCCTGCTTCCACACTATAGCGATTCTAAATGATGGAATTCCCTCTCCACAAACATACCTGATTTAAAACTAGCTTAAGATGTACCATGTGTTTGGAATGTTGACCTCATCTTCCTCAGTGTCATATTCTGTGATACCTGGTAATGTTTTATTATGTTAAATGAGCCATATGCTGTTATTTCGAAGTACTTCATTTGATGGGTAGCGTTCTAAGATGCACAGAGGTTGTAGGAGGTGTATGAATCTCTCTCTTTAATGTTGGAATGAAAACTGCCTTTGACAGTCTGTCACACTCTCTCACCAAGAGGTGAAAAGTTTCCCTTACATCAATTTTCAAACCTAAAATGTTGATAAAGCAAAGTGTGCAGACACCTATAATTTTGACAATAAAATCCAACAAATTATCTGGACTGAGAACGAGGAAAACTGGATTCTTTGGGTTACAACCTCGGGGGCAAGAGTTGGGGGGATAAAAACCGAAAGAACTGCCGATGCTGGAAGTCAGAAACAAAAAACAGAAATTGCTGGGAAAGTTCAGCGGGTCTGACAGCATTTGCAGAGAGAAATGAGAGTTAACGTTTTGGGTCGGGCGACCCTTCAGAACTCAATTAAAATATCTCCGTTCCGACCTGAGGGTGCACGCTTGCAATCTGAACAACTGCTGAATTGAAAAAAATACTCGCTGTTTACCTTCGTTTGGACCTGAAATAATGAGTGTGTATGATTTCATTGAGTGGAATTTCACTCCAAGGGGTTAATGTTTGTCCAGTTTGTGCCGCAATTGAAATACTGAGCCTGCTTGCGAGGAAACGTCCGTTCTAATAGGTTTTACTGATGAAGTTGCAATGGGACTACTTTGGGTGCAATGGTGCGGATGGATTTTGCAGAGAAGGGTTTGGCTGTGCATGAGAAGTTGAGATGTGGAGTCCCAGCCCCAAGTCCAACCCCCCACTCAACCCCCTCCCTTTCCCAGCCAGAAGGCAAAGTGACTGTTGCTGCTGGTGCCTCTCCTCTCTCGGAGCCATGGCCGCTCAGTGTGATTCCCTGGCCGGATACTTGCTGCAAGCTCAGCCGCTGGCAGAGCCCGGAGCCACCGACCCCGGCTCCAACAGCGAGAGAAGTACCGACTCCCCGCTAGCCGCCTCTGAGGACGATGGCCAGAGCCTCCCGCATCCCACTGACCCGGACTGGCTAGAGGAGAGGTTCAGGGTGGACCGTAAGAAGCTGGAGGCGATGCTACAAGGTGAGGGCTCAACACACTCCCTCCTCCTTCCCCCCCCCACTGTCGGCAGGAGTCACTAATGTTCACGCTGCCCCCCCCCCTCCCAAAACAAAACAGCCTCCTGCCTACAGTAGAAGAGTTCCTAATGTTCAACTCCGTCTCCCCTCTCTCGAACAGCTTTCCGGGGAATGAGGGGTAGGAGGAGCTGGGAGTAAATTCAGCAAATAACGTGGACAGAAAAAAAACATGAACGAAGTGATTATGTTTACTGGAAGCAAAATGAAACAAACACGGGGACAGTGTTAGCGCTCAGCACTCAGGGATGTGCATTTGGACCATCGCTAAGATGTGACAATTGGGAGTCAGTGTGGAGAATCGATGCCCCCACCCCCGGAAAGCCGGTCGTGCTTTTTCTTTCCCCTCTCTCTGCAAGAGTCTCTGACAGGCCAATACATTCACTATCCGAACTTTTTGAGGTGGGGGGTAAGCTGGTTCCGGCTGCTGTCTCAGTCTGGGAGTTTCACCGCTGCTTCCCGTGTGACAGTCAGCCCAGATCCCAACTGGAGACTTCCAGCTTAGCTGCCTGGGGAGGACCCATGAGATGATACACATGTTGCGATGCATTGAGGAAGATGTTCCCGTCCAAACCGTAACCCCTTGCTGGTCGTTTCTCGCACTGGGAGGACAAACATGTTTTGTGTCGCTGTGAGGAATCCAGTCACTCAGTTCACTGACTGGAACCTCTTCCTGGTGGCCATCCCGTTTCTTTGCACCGAAACTCATGCAGTTTTCCTAAGAGCGTAGAAAGACGTGGCGATTTATAATAAGTATTCAGTGAGGGGGGTGGAGGAAAGGGAGGAAGATGTCCTCAAAACAGATGTGATCTGCAGTTGAGTCTGGGCTAAGTTTCATTGTACATTGTCATTCATTTTCATGGCATTTTTCTCTTTGCCTGGTTAGTGGGTGTAAGTTAATGAGCAGATTACTGTCAAATTAATGACCCCCACCACTTCTGAATCTGAAATAAAAACGAAAGAAGTGTGGACGCTGTAAATCAGGAACAAAAACGAGTTGCTGGAAAAACTCAGCAGGTCTGACAGTTTTGAGGAAGGGTCACAGGACCTGAAACATTAATCCTGGTTTTCTTTCACAGATGCTGCTAGACCTGCTGAGCTTTTCCAGCAACTTCTGTTTTTCTTGTGACTTCTGAATCTTGTTTGCCTGCCTGTTGATTAGCCCTTCTGAAACTTTCTAATGTGACCAACAGCCTGTTGTCATGACTAAAGTGTTTGATTTTGAATAAAATAAATTGTCAGGAACAAAAGTCAACAAACTTTCCAGAATAAATTTGGAATCAGGTTCCCTCTTTATTTTTTATCTTGAATACCAGTTGATCTGAACCAGGAGCAGAAGCTTCAAAAACTCTGGGACAAAGTTAAAACTGCATAGAATCTTGCAAAGGTACAACTTGTTCCAAATTATCTGTGTTGGTGAACATTTGTCACAAGTTCTCTTCTCGCACCCCCGCCCATTATTTCATTTCATCAAACCTGATCAATGTTGTTTTGCCCTCTCCCTCATCTCTTTATCTAGCTTAAATGCACCCTCTGATGTCTCTCTCAACTGTTGAACTAGCAAGTTCCCTGAGTGAGGAAGTGTCTCTCAAATTGCATGTTGAATTTGTTACTGATTATGTTTGAATGTAGTGATACCTGTGAGCAATATTTTCATGGGGGGAGAGAGAGAGAGCTGTAAGCTGGGAAACTGTTGAGCTGATGTTGCATGAGGTAGGGGCACTGTCAATGTGCCACAAGAACCCTTGCACTGAATGTTTTGAATAAGGGTGTGATTTGGCAATTCTGTGGTGATCCTCTTTGTTCTGAGCTGTGGGACAGCTTTGAACTTTGGGGGAGAACAAAACAAATTATCAAAATATTCCAGTGAATTGTGTCATCCACAAACAATCGCTCGATAGCGTGGGTGCATAAGTAGGAAATAATCTTAGAATGGTGTGCAGATGATGAATAATGAAGTCTACTCCTGAGTAAAAGTGACCCTTTTTTTGCTGAAAAAAAGTGAATTAAACAGAGTAAGTCATGCACCAAAGTGGAATATAATCGGAAGAGTTTGTATTCTGCAGTATTTTGAACTAGAGTCATCATCGTACCACATGGAAACAGACCCTTCGGTCGGAATTAAGTGACTTTGAATTAAAAGGAGGAGCTGGAAACGTGCTTTACACTATTAAATATATGTTAACACTCAACTGGAAGGAAGCCTAGAACAGTATCTGGAAGGTGAAGCTGCTGCAATTCTATGGTGTATATTTTAAAGGGAACGCAATACATTGCTGGTTTGACTCCATCAAATTGCATGTTTAGTAAGTTACAAGCAATGTGAAATCTGCCTAGTTTAAGATACACTCTGTTTTAGTTTGCCACTGATGCCAGGCCAATAGTTGCCTGTAAAGTTACTTTGGTGCGTGTTGCAAGCTCTGTCTCTCTCAGATTTGGCATTTCCCAAGATACTGAAGCCATTCATTAGTATAGATTTGCTAAGTTATTTGGAAATAGTTGTACTGATTGTTTAAAAAGAGGTTGTGTTGGGAAATTTAATATTCCTCTCGTTGTAATAAATGTGTGGCTTGTCTGTCCTCAGCTGTTTGGATGACAACCTTCCCCTGGTCAGTTGGTGTGTCAAAACAATACCAGATCACTTAGTTCCCAGTTTTTTGGACATACCTTCAAAAACTCCCAAATCCTGCTTCTCTCATTGCTGAAGATGAATTTAGGCTGATCTAATCATGTGCTCAGTGATTCCAACCGTAGTGTTTTGATCATAACCTGCAATAGATCGTCAAGAGATTACTGCAGGCAGTAAGTGCACTATCACTCCAGTGTTAATAAAAAGCAGATCCTGCAATAATGCTCACTTTTTGTCTGTCAGGACTGTTTAAGAGAGTTGTTTGTTGCTGAGTTAGTTTGATGAGAGTTGCACTTGATGGACCTGGAATATAGGAGCATATTCACACATTTACTTGCCAATTGTTGGTGCAGGGAGTAGGGGGAGGGGAGGGTGCATTAGGAGGCTAGTGAAGCCTTACCCTGCCTAGAGAACCTGCCTGTGTGAGGGTTGGGTTGGAATTGATGGCAGAGCAGGGGAAGGCATGGGACAGAGCTGATGGAATTGGCTGTTTGTGGCAAACTGTGGAGATAATTATCTGATGAAGTTTGCAATTTGACATCCGCTGTTTGTGCTAAAAAGGAAGATTCACAAGATTTGAATGAAGAGCTCTTAGGAGAGTTGTTGGCTGCTTTTGAAGAATGTCTTTCTTGGACAGATCCTCGTGGTTGCGTCACTGGAATGGGTCTGGAGGTGACTGAAGAGTACACTGCATGACTGATTGTCCGGCCCTCCCCGTCACAGAGGCTGTGGTTGGGGGAATAAGGGTTAGGAATGGCTCAGGTATGTCACATGCACCATTTTCTTTCGAGGGTTGACTTCAGCTTGCTTTCGGTGATGAGGCTCAAGGCATATACATTCTTTGCAGATGCATTCCCATCACTGGGCGTAGTCTCGGGCAGGTGTTAATAAGAATGCAGCATTTTATTGGGAGGCTTTGAGGGAGCCCTCAAGGCAATTCCCTTGCGCTCCTGGGGTTGGCTCGCTGTGTGAGTACTTGGAGTAGATCGCAGGAGTCTTGTCAGACATGTGGGCACTGTGGATAATGTGACCCATCCATAGGAGTTGACCAAGCTACAAAGCTGGGAATGTATTTTGAGGGGGGAGGGAGTGGATAGTAGTGGCATTGGAGGGGGTGCGTTGTTGGTTTTGGAGGGGAGAGAGGGGACACAGTTTGACCGGATCACTGTGGGCATTTGTCTTGAAATGGAGAAAGGTCCTAGGGGCATTTATTGATTGTATGTGTGTGTGGTAGAATGCGAGGTCTGGGGAGGTGGTGCTGGTATGATGTTATTTGACAGACTCGACAGACACCTAATATGACGTTAGGTGGCAGTCTCTGTGTGAATACTTCCAGTATGCTCCATATCTGGAGATAGAGAGACGCACAAACAGGTATATTGAGAGAAACCAAAGGGTAGAGGGCGAGCTTTAAAGTAACTGTATGGACTTGGTCGTTGTAATGACCCAATGAGTGGGAAGGCTGAGATTAAGAATTTTGCTGAACTGAAGTGTGGTTGCAAGGGTTGGATGGAAGTAAGTTTGTCTCGTATTGTGATTCATTGGATATGATTGTCTGGAATTTGTTTCAAGTTGTTTTTCCCTGCTGGGGGTAGGTTAATGATTGATGGAGCGGACCACATATGTTAGAAAGCCTGACTACAAGCTGCAGCTAATTAATCATTTCAAATATTGATCTGGACTTCTCGACACTTTGAAGTTTAATACATGGAAATACTTTTGGTAATTGCAGCCTGAGGATTCCTCCCTGGATCATTGCAATGAACTAGTCTGTACTTTAACCATCCTCAGATGATAGATGACGTGTTTAAAATGGAAAGCCAGATGATTTGAACAATATTATAATGTTCCCCATACGTGAATTGGGTTCTAGAAAACATTTGCCCGTGAGATGGTAGGAATGAGCTCGGTCTTGGGAGAAATTGATCTGCCAGACAAATCTGTTTGGCAGACTCATTTTAAGGAGTGCGGTTTCTCAGCTGTGATCCACTCAGTGAGGATGTGGACTGTCAGAGAGCCTGCCCAAACAACTGTGCTTTATAACAACGACTTCCTGACTGGAATGCTTAAACCACAAGAGATGATCATGTTAGCAGCACTGCAATTCAGAAAAATCGCTAGTTTCACCTGAACCTTTTTGGTATGTTAGTGTGGAATGTGGCTTTGTTATTATTGAAAAAAAAAACTTTCAAAGAGCAAAAGGAAATTTTGAATTCTTTTGCAATGGTTGTGAAGACTGGAGATTGTTTCTGGACTATAGCCGTTGATAATACACAAAACGAGTGTCAAGTGTACATCTCACCCATTGTGAAAACTACATTTTGCCCTAAATGTAATTCTGATTGCCACTTAGGTTGAAAACGAATGTATTTGATCTTAAATGGAGTTTTTCTGCAATTTATTTTTTTATCCACAAATGAATACAGAAGTGAAAATCATGAAGTCTGATTTTATAAAAAAAACCCATATTGTTAATATGGCCCCTTCAAACTTGCTATCTTAAAATTTAGAGCAGTTTATGCCCAGCCTTTTTGAACTTTGGTTTTTGGGTGTAGAATTGCACCTCTGTCAGCAGTGAGCAGAGAGCAGTCAGTTTCTTGGACAGTTCATGGCTACCTCCAGCAGGTATCCTGATCCGTAAACCAATATTCTGTGGCACAAAATGGCATTAACTGACCTGGCGAGTATCCCGTGAACATTTTGAAACATTAAAGAGGTGGTCTATAATCATGCCAGTGCTGGGGCAAGCTATTGATGAGACCAGTAATGCACTCGAGTGCCTGCTTCAGCTTACAGTTTTGGAGTGAAGAATATTTCATTTCTGGTAGTTACTGCAAGATTTTGGCTCGAGTCTCTTTAATCAGTTTAGTTTACCTGCTTGCGCCTACCTGTTGATCCTGTCTGTCTTTGCTCCTATTTACCATAATATTTTTATTGCCAGTTAGTTTTCTATCATGATTCATTTATATCCTTGTACACTCTGTATATTGTCTGTTTTTTGGTCTCTTGGCTAGTTTATCTCCATTTATTTAACTCTTCCTCCCACACCCTGTCTTCAGTATTACTCTCTCTCTATTCCTTCTGCCTGAACATCTCTCTTTATTTCCTTTTCTCTGCTAGTTATAATGCCATTAATCGATAACTTCTGGTAATAATGTGTATAATCAGATTGCTTGTTAATAGTGATCTAGTGATTGACAATCATCAAATGTGTAAAGTGGCATCTTTCTCACACGTCTACTGAGCAGTCGCTGCTTTCTCAAGGCCTGGTTTTTATGATTTGGGGAAGGGAACGATGAGAACGCTGGGGGTATTACCATGCTTCATCTGTAGAGAGCACACTGACACCTGCCTGATCCTTCATGCAGATCTCTGTTCTGTGTAAGGTCAACACTTAAAGATCTTTTTCGTTCATACACTGCATCAGATGGACCCCCATTAACTGCATTGTTTTGTGTTCCTCCAGTTTGTTTTGCCGTACCAAGCAATAATTAATAGCTTGATATTTGTGACCAACTGGCAACTTTCTTTTCTGAATCATTGCCTGCTGTGTGGCAGCTTGGGTTGGCTGATGGACAGGTCTCTGCTCCTTTGTAGTTGGACAGGACCTGATCCTTGGTAATATCTAGTTCATGAAACCATGGGGACGTGGAATGAATAGGAAATGATGTCTTAGCATTGTCTCTTTATCTTACCATGTTAATTTATGTCATTAAATGACATTGTTTTTGTGGCAACTTGTACACGTTTTATTGTATTTTTCCCAAATACAAGTAACAATATCCATCCATCCATCCATATCACCCAGTCATGGAGTGGGCTTGGCTCATTGACTTGCAAAGGTTACATATTGTCTCAATTAACCAGAGATCTAGAGGAAGGATCGTCTTCTCTAAGACCCAAAACATGTGCAGAACTCCCTTAAATGGTGAGAGTTGGAATAGCCAACATTCTCTTGGCGTGGCTGTGCAGTCAGACCTATTTCACCTCCATCACTCCCACTGGAGTTCGGCAGCATGAGGCTGATCAGGTGCTTTCCCAACTAACTTGGTCAGTTTCTCCCAAGATCAGTGTTCCACCCTCAGACTCTTGAACCCTCGCAAGACGCATGGAAGGAGGGAATGGTTGGCACTAGAGGAGTCGTGTTGTGAACTAGAGCAAGGATTTTGGTGGTGAACCAAACTGATTCTTGCCCAAAATATGACAGTCGAACTTTGGGCAAGGTCAGTTTCCAGTTTCTCTAGGGGCCATATTGAGGAAGATGCCGTGTGAGAGTAGGGGAGTCACAATGGAGGTTTCTGTGGCAGTGGGGTTGGAGTGTCGAGGGTGATTGTTTGGAATGTAGTTGCCAAGCATCTTGCATTTTTTCAAAGCCGTGACTGGTCTTCCTGCAACGTGCATCCTTCATGAAGTACTTGGTTTCTTACGATCTGCCTTCCCTCAAAATTGCAGGTTGTCATTGTGTTAGCTTTGGGACATGGTGTTGAATCTGTTCACCCCTGTGACAGGCAACAATAAGCTGACTTTGCAGTAGAACTGTTGAAGTTTACCTTGCCCCAGAGGGTGGTTACCTGAAATGCTCCTGAACTGTAAAGATGTTGATTTACTTGCTGTTGAAGAGAGAATTTAACTATATTGGGAAATTGTTCTGGTGGTGGTGGGGGTTTGGTGCTGTGCAGAGGAGGAGCAGTACGAGGTAATAAATTAATAAATGTAATTCCTCTTTTCAGTTCTCTGCCATTTTTTTGTTCATGCTACATTAAACTATTCTTTCTTGCTTGTTGCTGTGCAAGGTCAATTAAAGAATGACTCAGCTTGGCTGTTGTACATTGACAGAGTGTTTGTTGTACAGTTCAATAAGTTTGTGTTGTGCTGCTGTAAGATCTTGGGTGTGGAAACAGATTGTGGTTTGCCCAAAGTGTGAATTAGTTCATTTGTGTTCGTCTGCTTATGTGTACTTCAGAGGGCTAGCAGGTATATTTTAATAGACTTGATTCAAATTCACATGTCTGTCTGAATAGAGCAACATAACTATGAAGTTTTAGCTCGAGAAAAATTGAGCGTTTTCTGTGTTGCAAGGGAAAGTTAGTTCAGATCGATGTTGTCCTCTCAATGTGTTCCTTGCCTTTGCTGTTATTGATATGTTTGTTTTTCCTTAATAAATTTGGTGGATTTTGAATGAGGATCCAGGTTTGAGTGTTAGTTCAGCCACTTTGCAAAATCAAGGAGTTTGGGTGGGGAGATGTGATGTGTGAAGTAAACTGAATGGAGGGCACGGTGCTTGGGTTATCAAGGGTCTTTCCCACCACCTGGACAGCCAGCAAGAGCCCTGCATTTGGAGATAGTAGAAGAAGGGTCTAGGCCCGAAAGGTCAGCCTTCCTGCTTCTCTGATGCTACCTGGCCTGCTGTGTTCATCCAGCTCTACACTGTGTTATCCAAGAGCCCTGCATTGCCCCTTTTGCCCCTACCAGGTCACTGGTGGGCCTGTCCTGCTCTCCTACCCCCTGAAATCCGGGCCCCCGGATGGTGTGGGTAGGGGAGGGTAGGCTGGATGCCTTGCCAACCGTCAGATGCCAGTGCCTTGCGAGGTTGGTAGGTCTTGTGCTTGGCACCTGCTGTGGGATATGGATCCCTGGAATCCTGGGGTGGCAGTGGAGTGAGAGGAGAAAGATCTCCATCAACCCCTCCCCCTCCCCCCCCCCCACCCCATTCTGCTAGGGGCAAAAGCCGGCATGGTTTTCCCCCATCGTGCGTATCATATGGCAAAAGAGCTGTTGGGAGCTGGGTTAATCCCCACGGAAATAGAATGATGCTCTGTAAAGGGCCATTAATGGGCCACTTGGAGGCCTCAGTTGGCAGCAAAGTGGGACCTTGTGGTGTAATATTGCTGGAGGTCAGTAGATGGCGATGTTTAAGCACATCACCAACCTGTCTGATTACACTTTGACGAGGAAGGTGAAATTGACAGGTGGTCTCATTGTTAAGAAGGATGAAGATGGTTGCAACTCAGTGAGAGGGGAATTCTAGAATACAAGCTCACTACATCAACAGCACAGTTGTTTCTTTGCCTAGATGTAATTCCCCGTGGTCTAGACTCCCCTTCCATTCCTTTTTGTCTTGCTTTAGTTTCTTCCCCTCACCATCCCACTCATTTTGCTGTGCTCCAGTTCTGAATCCACAGGGATTAACCCAGCTCCCAACAGTGCTGTTGCCATATGGTATGCACAATGGGGAAAACCGTGCTGGCGTTTGCCCCTAGCAGAATGGGGTGGATAGAGTGGGAAGGGTTTATGGAGACCCTTTCTCCCCTTGCTCCATTGCCACCATGGGATTCCAGGGGGCCATATCCCACAGCAGGTGCCGAGCACAAGAGCTGCCAACCTTGCATTGCATTGGCATCTGCTGGTGGGCAATGCTTCTGGCCTACCCTCCCCAACATGGAGCAGGAGAGATCACATCTGTGAGCAGTTCTGGTCTCCGTATTTAAGGAAAGATAACATTTCATTGGAGACAGTTTAGAGAGGGTTGACTAAGATGGCCCCCAGTATGGAGGCAGTTTCTTAACAGCAAAGGCTAAACAGGTTGGGACTCTACTCACTGAAGTTTAGAAAATTGAGAGGTGATCTCATTGAGACATGTGGGATTCTTCAGGGGCTCGACAGAGTAAATGCTGAGAGAATGTTTTCCCTCACAGGAGATCCTCTGATCAGAGGTCAGCAAGGGGCCTCTTAGGACCCCTAAGATTGAGATGAGGAGAAATTGCTTCTGAGGGTTGTGAGTCTTTACAGCTGGTTAGCACAGAGAGCTGTGAGGGTAGAGTCCTTGAGTATATTCATGGCTGAGAGGGAGGTTTTTAGATCAGCAGGGGAATCAAGGACTGTCGGGTGAAAAAGGAAAGAACATGGATGTGAGGAATATTGGAATGGCTATGATCCTCTTGAATAGCGGAGTAGGCTCCATGGATCGAATGGCTCCTGGTCTTGTAGCTCTCCTCCTACTCCTGTAGCCATGCTGTAAAAAAAACACCACCCCCAACTCCACTGAGTACAGCAGTCCCTAATCTGGGTTGATTCCCGATCCTATTCTGTCTGACTTTTTAAAAAATGCCCCCCCTCCTCCCCAGCCACATCACTCTTCTTGCCCTGCTACTCTCTCTTTTCCAACTCTGGCCTCCGTTGTATCTCTGCTGCAGATATTGTAAACATTCCCAACACTGATCTACGATACCCAGCCTATCTCATCGTGCTATCCCTTTCTTCGATAATGGCCTCTTCAAATATTTTTCATTGTAAGTATGGGCTGGTGAGTCTTTTTTTTCCTCTGTGAAGTACTTTGGGACATTTCTTTATGCTAAAGGTGCAATGTAAGTTCCATCTGTTTCCCTTTCGACACGTGAGTTTAGTTACTGCTCTGTTGACCTGGCCAGTTCTGTGTCATGAAGTGTGCCTGGCTGTGGGATTTCAGTCATCATTCAGAAACGCACATGTCTTACAGTGAGCATTAGCTCAGACTTAGATAATGCCTTTTCTAACTGTACTTGATAGTCATTTGATTAGAATGTGTTCTCATTTGGTTTAAATTATATTAAAGTGTTTACCAGACCCCAAATGTAAATTTGCTTCAGAAAGCACTTAAATGCCTTGGAAAGTACATTCCTAATGAAAAGTTGTGGTTGAACTGGCTTTGTTAATATGTTATGTCATTTTTCTATTCATCCCTAATTCTTTCTTAATCAGGCTGCCAAAATCCATTGAAGATGAAGACCGCAAGCAGTCCCAGAATTTAATGTGATGCATGATGATTTGTGATCTGCATGGGTTAAAGATGTTTGGTTAGATTTTTTTGGGGAGGTTACCAAATATATTCTGTGCTCCATTGATAATGGTTGCCAAGTTCACTTCTTTATAGCACAGGGGCATGTAGAGTCTGGATGGCCTCCTGGACAAAGGTCACAAGAGGTGAGAGCCATAACTGGCTTCCAGGTTGTAAACTTCACTGTGGAAAATTCAAACCACAGATCTATTCCCTAAGCACCGATTCCCACCCACTTGCTGGCCATTGTCTCTGGCTGAAAGTGAATGATTATGACTTCACCCTGTTCAATCCTGAACTCAAATTCTGACTCCATATCCTCTCAATCAAAACCTGCAAGCTTCTGCCCCTTAACATCAGCAGATCATCTGAGCCTGAAGCCCCTGTCATCTCTGAACTCTACTATTCCTCTGGTTACCCACGCCCTACCCTCCATAAACTGAAAGACATTTGAAACATAGATGCTTGAAGATACATTGTGCTGACTGCTGTTTTGAGTCAAGTGTTTTATCCGGTTTACAGACTACAAGCAGCAATGATGGGTAGTGCCTCATTGACCTGTTCTGCTGAACCTTGTTGAAGAATAAATGTTGCCCATGCCACTCGGAGGGAAAAATGCCTCAAGCTCCATTATGTCCACCATAAGTCTGCCGGATACTGGACATCAGACAATGTGGCACTCCTTCTGCGTAGGCATTGGGCTGTTAGCTGAGTTTTCTTCTGAGTGAGTGAGTAAAGACCTGCCAAATGAAGTACAATGTGTGGAAGATGTAACATTGTCCATTTTAGCAGGAAGAATTAAGGAAAAAAAAGTGTATGATCTGAATGGTGAGAGATTGATGAACTCTGAGATGCAGAAGGATCTGTGTTCCTGCTCCATGAATCACAATGGGTTGGTGTGCAAGTACAGCAAGTAATAAGAACAGCTAATGAAATAGTATTGTTTATTGCCAGAGGAATTGAAAATAAAAGTAGGGAGGTAATGCTCCAGTTATACAGGGCACTGTTACTCCCACATTTGGAGTACTGTGCACAGTATTGGTCACCTTATTAAAGGAAGGAGCTAAATGCATGTAAGCTGTTCAGAGTAGGTTGCATTCTGAGGAAAGGTTAGATATGCTGGGTTTGTATATGGAGTTTTGAAGAGTAAGAAGAGGTTTCTTAGCTGAAACATACAAGATTATGAGGGATCTTGACTAAATGGATGTGGAGAGGATGTTGCCTCTTCTGGGAGAATCCAGAAGGGGGGGTCACTGTTTAAATATTAGAGGCTACCCATTTAAAATGACGATGAGGTGAAATTCTTTCTCTGCAGGTTGAATGTCTTTGTGGAACTCTCTCTTGCTTAAAAAATGTTGCTGGAAGCAGAGTCTTTGAATACTTGTAAGTTGGAGGTGGGTAGATCCTTGGTAAACAAGGTGAATGGCACTTGGTAGTAGGTGGGAATATGGAGGTTGCATTCAGACCAATCAAGATATTATTGGATGGTGGAACAAGATTGAGGGGCTGAATGGTCTACTCCTTGTATGTTCTCTGAGACAAACCTAAAACTGGGAGCACCCTATATTAAGTAGCTCAGGATACAAAATCAAAAAGTATTTTTGACATTGCAATGAAGAAACAAATGCAAGGCTGAGCAGAACATGAGAACCCGTACACAGCTGCAGCAACAAGTCACCATAGAGGCACGCAGTGCATTGCTGATGTTGGCCCTGGCCACATTTATTGACCATCCTTAGTTGTTTTCAAATGCCATTATATGTTGACTTCTTGAACTGCTGCATTCCAAGTGTAGCTGGTGCCGTGAAGATGTTTTTACAAGTGATTGATTTGCTAAGTCACTTCAGAGACTGTTGAATCAGCCACATTATGTGGTTTAGACTTGCATCTGGAGACTGGAGGAGAAGTTCGCATCTGTGAATCTTCTCAAGAGTGGAGGGTTGAAGTCAAATTCTGTCCTGACCACGTGCTGTCCCAGCAATTCCTAATGGGTTGAACCCACCAGAGAAGGATGGATTCCAATTCCATCGGTGTACCTTATTCTGTGGAGGTAAAAGTGAGTGACTTCATCTGAAACAACAGATCAAACTAACGTGCAGCAAATGCTGAGAATCAGAACTTAAAAGTTCTAGTAACAATTTGCTGTAGCTGTGTGACAACACTGTGTTCAAACCTTTCTCGTGCTCTGCTCCATCTGTTTCTGCACTACAACATCAAAGATACTTTTTGGTTTTATATCCTGAGTTACTTGATATGGGGTGCTCCCGGTTTTCAGCTTTTTTCCGAGCGTACAAGACTATATCTATGGGATGGTTAGATTCTTTTAACATCACATCCTGTTCTGAAGAGCAGGGTCCTGAAATGTCAAAAGGTCTGGATGCTGGTGACCTGGCTGTACTTATTTTATTGTTTTAGAATACAATAGTTTTGAAGATCTACTGTATCTAAGAGTATTAACTGTTTGTGACAAGTTATACTTTTAATTACCATTTGCAAAGAAATGTCTTTTATTTGAATAATGAGGGAATTAAAGAGCACCTTCACTTTGCAAGTCCTCATTGGGATTTGGCACTCATTCCACATTGGAATTTATCTGCAATTAGAAGGTAGTAAGATTAGCGCAGAGCTTTGTGTGGAATGGGAAGTACCAAAGTAAATAATAAAAATTATTGTTTTTGTGAGAGTCTAAACTTGTATGAACCATAACTACATGTGATCCGGGAGAAACATGACATTTGGTGCACTTTGGAGGATGTGCAGTGTGAAATTTGTAGTGCATCCTGTTCAGTGATTTAGCAAATGACTTTTAAAAGATGATGCATATTAGACTTGTACAAGAGTAACAGTGCTAATTATATTTCTCTGAAAATGTTTAGTACTCCGGTGAGTTTGACTGGTGCAGAGAATTAAAGGAGGCTTTACTATCTGAACATTTCAAGAGCTTTTGACAGTGAATTGTGAAAGACAGGAACAGGGGTCGCTCATTTAATATCAACGCAACAGAATGAGGCAAGAATTCATTTGCACATAATAGGGAAGATAGTAACGGGAGATGAGGCCATTCAACCCATCTATCTTGCTCCACCATTTAATAAGACTATGGCTGATCAAACTCTCCAAGACTTCTCATTTTCACAATCCTGTAACTGCTTGCATCTTTCATCATCAAAAATATATCAACCTGTAGTTAAAACATATTCAAGGACTGAATTCCCACATCCCACTTGGTTAGAGAGTACCAAAGGTTTGCTGTTGTTGAGTAAGAACAATCTCTCCATCTCAGCCCTAAACAACATCAGCTTTTATTTTTAAATTGACATCGCAAACAGGGGGAACATCTTTATTGCATCAACTCCATCCAAAGGTTTCAATAGGATCACCTCCCATTCTTTGTAAATGTGAGCGAATACAGTTTCAGTTCGCACTGACTGTCTTGAAAGGACAGCCCTGGTAACAAGTCTGGTGAATCTCTATTGCACTCCCTTTGAGAATAACATCTTTCCTAAAATGAGACCAAAACTGCACACAGGACTCCAGATGTAGTCTGACCAAGCTCCTCCTCAATTAAATCAAGACTTCACTACTCCTGAACACTCATTCTCTTGGGATGATGGTTAACATACCAATAGCCTTCCTAATAGCTTGCTGCACCTGCATGTTAGTCTTAAGTGACTTATTGACAAGGACACCCAAATCCCTTTCCACATCTATGCTTTCCAACCTCTCACCACTTAAAAATGTTCTGCGCATCTGTTCTTCCTGCCAAAGTGGATAACCTCACATTTTTCCACATTATACTTCATCTGTCATGTTCTAGATCTTTCCGAAAATAGTTTGCATCTTCCTCACAACACACATTCTTGTTTATCTTTGCATCATCTGTAAATTTGTAAATGCTATATCTGGTCGCCATGTTTGATTTTTTTTCGAATCAATCTGATCAGATTTGTGATGACACACCTCTGGAGCAGGAGGAACTTGAATCTGGGCCTCCTGGCTCAGAGGTAGGAACGTTACTGCACCACAAGAGCCCCCGGTCACTCCTTTTTAATCATTGATATCTATTGTGAACAGTTTGAACTGAAGTGCTAATTCTTGTGCTACTGCACTAGGCACAGCCTATACTGTCTGATTTTATTCCTACTGTTTTTTTCGCCTGTTATCCAATCATCAGTCCATCCCAGGTGCTTTAATTTTGCCAAACAATCTTCTGTGGAGCATGTTATCAGAAACCTTCTGGAAATCCAAATGCATTATATCCGGGATGAGCCCTGATTTCTGGGTGGCACGGTGGCTTATTTGTTAGTGCTGCTGCCTCACAGCAGTAGGGACCTGGGTTGGATTCTATCCTGGGCAACTGTGTGGAGTTTGCACATATCTGCGTGGGTTTCCGCCAGGTGCAGTTGTTTCTTTTTATGTTCCCAAGTTGTGCAGGTCCGGTGGATTGGCTGTGCAAAATTTCCCATAGTGTCCAGCGATGTACCGGTTAGGTGGGTTAGCCAAGGGGAGTTCAGGGTTAGAGGTGGGGTGGGTCTGGGCGGGATGCTGTTGGAGGGTTGGTGTAAACTTGATGGGCCGAATGGCCCGCTTCCATACTGTAGGAATTCTATGACTCTCTGATGTCCCATATCATTGACTCCCCCTTATCAATTCTGTTAGTCTCAAAAAAGGGTCCAGTTTCGTCAAGCATGATTCAACATTTGAATATCCGTGCTGATTATGCTTAATCAGATTTAATCAAATCTAGCTGTTCATTTATCATTACCTTTTATGATCGGCTCTAGCACTTTCACTACTATCGATTTAAGGCTGACGTGTCTGTAGCTCCCTGTTTCTCCTTTTTACTTCTTTCTTGCGTAGTGTGGTGACACTTACAATCTTCCAATCTGCTGGCATCCTTCCAAAGTTTTGCAAGTTAATCACCAATACTTCAACTATCTCTGTTGTCACCTCCTTTAACATTCTGTTGGCTATCAGATCTTGGGAACATATCAACTTTCAGTCTGATTCATCTCTCCTGTACAAATTTCTTGCTTAACACTTCTTTCTTTCAGATTGACATTCTTCCTAGTCACTTAGATCTCCAGTTTAAGGAGATTCTGTGTCTTCCTCAGTGAAAACAGATGAAAAATAATCATTTAGCTTCTCTGCGATTTCTCTACTTCCCCATTGTAAATTCTACTGGCTTTGGTTCTAAATGATCCACAATTATCTTAGCCAAACTTTGAATTTATATATGTGGAGAAACTTTTACGGTCCTCTTTTATGATTTTTGCTAGATTACGTTTATTTTGAAATTTCTTTAATATTATCCTCATGTGCCTTTGCTATATTCCAGAAAAACTTCTGAATCCTCAAATTTCTTTATTTCTGGCCATTTTTGTAAGTCTCTTGTTTTAATGTTATGTAATCCTCAACCTTCTTTCTCAACGACAGGTAATACATCGCTTTTGAAACCTTGAACCCTTGAAAGAATGTACTGTTGCTTTAAGCAACTTCTGAAATTTTACTGGCTTGATGTAGTTTTATTTTCCTTCTGTTGGTGTTCATCCTGAAATCTAAGTAGCTGCCTAATCTTTTAATAAGTTATATCATTTCCTTGTTTTAGCCTATTTAGACTCACTTCCTTCAGAGCAGCTTCTCACCAACCAATAAGTTTACAGATTTCCTGTGATGTCACTCTTGGATCTTTCTCACGTTTAAAGATATACAGCCCCACTGTCCAACTTGCCCAAGTTGGCCAGATACCTTAAATTATACTAGTCGCATTGGCCAGCATTTGGCCCATACCCCTCTAAACCCTTCCTATTCGTCTAGCCATTGAGATACCTTTTTAATGTTGTAATTGTACCAGCCTCCATCACTTCCTCTGGCAGCTTGTTCTATACATGCATCACCATCTGTGTGGAAAAAGTCACCTCTTTAGGTCCCTTTCAAATTTTTCCCCTCTCACCTTAAACTTATGCCCTCTAGTTCTGGACTTCCCTACCCTGGGAAAAAGACCTTAGCTACACACCCTGCCCATGCCCCTCATGATTTTATAAACTTCTACAAGGTCACCCCTCAGCCTCCAGTGCTCCAGGGAAGGTAACGCCAGATGATTCAGCCTCTCCCTGTAGCTCAAACCCTCCAACCCTGGTGACATCCTTGTAAATCTTTCTGAACACTTTCAAGTTTCACAACATCCTTCCTACAGCAGGGAGACCAGAACTGAATGCACTTGGCATCCGAAGTCACTCCCGCGTCACCGTGCACTTCTTAAATTTGCTGCCACCTCTTTCGGAGCTGTGTTCTGAAGGAAACTGCTCCCTGCTCCCCGCGCTCTTAAAACTTGCTTGCTCATCTCATGGCACTGTGTTTAGAATGAGGGTGAGAGTTTTTAACCTTAGTACCTCCTATCTCAGTGATTTGTTCAGTATGAAGCCAAGGAATGGTTTGTCACATGGATTGATGTTGCAGGACCTGATCTTTCCAGAGAAGGGCAGACGAAGGAGGAATATAGAGAGGGGACAGGTCAGTAGGTTTGACTGCGGAATGCAGCAGCATTGAGCCAGCACCAGAAAATGGGTGGTTTGGCCACATTCTGCACTGTAACTGTGTGCTACAACTCAGATAGATTGGGGGCTCAATGGACTATATCCTTGGTAAATTAGTTAAGGGACAGCAGATTACATTTTTGAAATTCCATTCTTATCGTTTCTTAGTGTTGTGTACTGAAATTGGGCAAATATTAATAGGATTGAGCAGGGGGCAAAATCAACACTTGATATACAAGGCAAGCATTTGGTGCATGTCACTTAGAATGACTAAGAATGTTTCCGCATATCTTTATCCACTGTCTCTAGAGACTGTTCTTATCCTCGTGGTTTGATGGTCGCCTTTGCATGTTTTTTGCTTCCGTTGAAAGTGTAATGATTTTATTTGTGCATGTATTTCTGCAGTTTTCTTTAATTACTAGCTTGTGGGTAGGGAGGAGAGCTATGCAGCACCAAAGAATTGTTTTAGCGCAGGCCACTCTGCTCACTCGGAGCCCCTGTTTTAACAACAACATCTTTAGAACATCTTTTACACCATAATAACTTCAGAAGTAGGAGAGGGCATAGGCCCCTTGCAAGCGTTTCTGCCATTCAGTGAAATCATGGCTGATTCTCTACTTGAACACCATTTTCTTCATTATCACCATATTTCTCAATGTGTTTAGTGCAGAAATCTCTTAACTCCAATCTTAAACACTAGACTACTGAGATCTCTCAGCTCTCCAAGCAGACAGTTCTGAAGATGCAGCGTTCTCTGAGCAGGGAAACTCTTCTGTATC
Organism: Stegostoma tigrinum; assembly: GCF_030684315.1. Taxonomy (NCBI): domain Eukaryota; kingdom Metazoa; phylum Chordata; class Chondrichthyes; order Orectolobiformes; family Stegostomatidae; genus Stegostoma; species Stegostoma tigrinum. The sequence continues at coordinate 50,159,736 of NC_081373.1, forward strand.
TCCATCCGAAGTGGCCTGCTGCAGATTCCCTTGTTCTAGACCACCCTAGCCAGGGGAAATATTAACAGTCTGACGTTCATTTGTTGAATTTGGCTGTGAAATACTAGGAAGTTTGATTAGAAATCTGTAGTTAGCACGAACATCAATTTCCACCTTTCCTTTCTGGCCTCTTTCTCTGTTCAGAAGTGAGCCCTGCCCCAAATCTGAGAATGGACCCGATCTTTTGATAGTTTGCCCACTAGGGGTAGTAAAGAACCCAGATGCTTTTAAATTCAAACACCAATCACTCATGAACGGATATAGCATGCACTGCCCACCAAGGTCAATGCAAAAATAATGAAAATCGAACAAACGTAAGAGGGAGAAGGAACCCCAATCATTTTATTTTAATCAACCTGTTCAGAGATGTTATGACGCACCCTTGGAGCAGATGAGTCTTAAGCAGCGGCCTCCTGGCTCAGAGATAGAGACACTACCATTGGGCTACAAGAAACCTCATGGAATCCAGCTCTCTCTTCTTAATTAATCCGCTACCAAATTGGCTGTTTTTCTTTGGTTCTAAAGCAGGGTCATTGGACTCAATGCTGGCTCTATTCTCTCTCCAGGCCTGCTGAGTTTCTCTTGCAGTTTCGACGTTTGTTTTTTTTTTAAAATGCTTTTGATTTTCTTTTTCTGTCCAGAGATGTTATTGCACACCTCAGGGATGCTTTTCTTTTGTAACCACCATCAATTACCCGTGTTTCTAGTTAAAGGGGCAATTAACAAGACCTAGTCACCAGAAGTAGTGTAACAATAATAAATTGGGGAGGAAAAACTAAATTACATTAAAATGGACTGTGGTGGTGGTGGTGGGGGAGGAGTGACGAAATGCTGTCCAGGCTGCATGGTACCTACCTCGTTCTGGCACGTTTTGTGGACAACAAGGACACCCAGGTATGAGCATAGCAGCAGAAGAGAGGAAAATAATTGCAATCTACAGCCCATCCCATGGCCCACTGCCTGGGGCCTGTTAATGGCTATTTCGACCGGGCCCATGTGGAGAAGGAACCTAGTTCTTTTCTTTTACCAATATTTTCCAATAAATCTCTTCGTAGATGTTGTCTCACATCTCTGGGACTTGAACCAGGCTCTTCTGGTTACGAGGTAGGGACTCTATTCCAGAAGGACCCAGCTCTTTTATTTTCAATTATTTTTAACAGGAGAGACTAAATTCTATTTTTATGTAAATTATTTTTTAAAGGGCAGCTAAGTGACTTAGTCTTTAGAGCCCCTGCCCTACAGAACCAGGGACCCTGGCTCGTTTCTCCTCTCGGGCGACTGTGTGTACGGAGTTTGCACATTCTTCCCCCGTGTCGTCAAAAAAAAATGGTCCTAGTCTGAAATGTCAACTTTCCTGCTCCTCTGGTGCTGGCTGGCCTGCTGTGTTCCTCTAGCTCCACACTGTGTTGTCTCTGACTTCAGCATCAGCAGTTCATTTTGTCTGTTAAAAATTGTGCAGGTTAGGTGGACTGGCCATGCTAAATTGCCCGTAGTCTCCAGGGATATGTAGGCTAGGTGGATTAGACATGGGTTATGCAGGATGACAGGAATAAAGTAGGTGAGTGGGTCTGGGCAGCATGCTGTTTGGACTTGATGGGCCGAATGGCGTACTTCCATACTGTAGGGAATCTGTCTGCATTCTAGATTTTAGCTATAGAACCCAGCTCTTGATATTTTTGAACTGACCTGTACAGATCTGTAATGGTGCATCTCTAGAGCAGGTAGGACCTTTGAACCCAAGCCTGCTGGCCCTCCTCTCACCACTATTATGCCACAAGGCCCCAAGGAACTCATTTCTTTTTTTCTCTCTACCCAGAAGTGTTATTACACACAACTATACACCCTCCCACTACCAAAATCACTGACTTTTTTGTGTATTTTTTTCTTAAACTGACAACCACGGCCAGTAAAAACGCCCATTTATCCAGTTGAGTATTTACTGGCAATGCCCGTTATGGGCAACCATCAGAGGTGAGGCAGGGAGGAACAAGGCTCTTAAAATACAAGTTCAGCGAGCATCATTTGCTCTCAATCAACTCTGGAGTGTTCCGGTTAACTCTTAATAGGATCCGTATTTCTAATGCTGAACAATGCATCTCCCCTGATGATTCCTGGGACGATGTGTGTTTGAATTAAATCACATCTTGTTCTTCTAAACTCCAGTGGATATTGGCCAAGTCTATGTAATCATTCAGCACAGGACAATCACTCCATCCCAGGAAGCGATTTGGTGAAGAAAAACAAAGCTGCTGGAAAAGCTCAGCAGGTCTGACAGCATCTGTGAAGCAAAAAGACAGAGTTAATGTTTGGGTCCGGTGACCCTTCCTCAGAACTGGTCATTGGGGTTACCAGACCCAAAACGTTAACACTGTTTTTGTTTTCATCACAAATGCTGCCAGATCTGCTGAGCTTTTCCAGCAATTTCTGTTTTTGTTTCTGATTTACAGCATCTGCAGTTCTTTCAGTTTTTGTTTGACAGTTTGGTGAATCTCTGTTGCATTTCCACTGTGGCAAGTATATTATTCCTTGGGTAAGGAGACGAAAACTCTGCGCTCCCAAATTTGGTCACTCTGAAGTTGTATGTAACTGCAAGAAGGTGTCTTTACCCCTGTACTCAAAACCTCTCGTAGTAAAGGCCCACAGACCGTTTGCCTTAATTGCGAGCTGTACTTTCCTGTTAGTGTTTAGTGACTCATAAACAAGGGCAGCCAAGTCTCATCAAAGTTCAACACTTCCTAAGGTTCCTATTTAAGAAATGCTCTATATTTCTGTGTTTCCTATCAAGCTCTCATTTCTCCACATTGGATAAGAATGCGGCAGGTGGAATACACGCAGTTAGCCCCTACAAAATCCTTTCAAGTGTCTTTGCATTCTCCTCATACCTCACTACCACCTGGTTTTGCATCATCTCCAAACTTGAAAATATTACTTTTAATCCGGATTTACAAATCATTGATGCAATTTGTGAATATCTGGGGCCCAAGCACTGATCTTTTGTATATCTTACTCGTCACCGCCTGCCAACCTAAAAGCGACGCATTTACGCCTGGTTTCTGCCAATTAACCAGTTGTGTTTCCTCCAATACGCATACTTTAGTTTTGTTTACCAACCTCTTGCATGGGAGCTCATTGAAAGCCTTTTGAAAATTAGAACTCGTATCTTGGAAGCTTATCAGAACTGGTTTTGGACAGCTAATATGTTACATAAAATCTGTGTTATCTGGTGAATATAAAATCAAAATATTTGGTTAAGTAAAAAATAAATGACCTCTGACTTTAGTTTACTGGATAGCTTGCTTTCTCGTTTGCCCCAATGTTATGTCTTTGCCTTGAGGCCTACACTGAAGGGATTTGTTTGCTAAACCTTCAGCACCTCCTCTTCTGTAATATGGACACTTTTCAAGGCATCACTACTTATTTCTCCAAGTTCCCTAGCTTCCACATCCTTCTCCAATAAATACTGATGTGAAATGTTGGTTCAGTGTCTCACCCATCTCCTGTGGTTCCACACATGGACTGCCTGATTGATCTGTAAGGGGCCCTGTTCTGTCCCAAGTTACTCTCTTGCCCTTAATCCTCTTTGGATTCTCCTTCCCACCGCATTCTGCGATACACCTGATTATGTCCCTGGGATTTATCTGAATGCATTTTTAAGACCTATTTGCCTGAGCTATCTCATGCCCCCTTTTTTTGCCTTCCTGATTTCCCTCTTAAGAACGCTCCTTTCTCTTGACCTCAATTTTTCTCGTCACCCCGCACTCCCCACTCCTACCAACCTTGTCCTTCGCGCTGATGGGAACACATGTCTCTGAACTCTTGTTATCTCATTTTTGATGGCTTCCCACTTTCCAACTGCCCCTTTCCCTGCGAACAGCCTCCGCCTAAGTTTGAAAGTTCTTGCCTAATACCGTCCAAATTGGCCTTACTCCAGTTTAAAAACTTTAACATTTAGATCAGGTCCATCCTTTTCCAGAATTATTTTAAAACTAGTAGAATTATGATCACTTTCCCCAGAGCACTTCCCCACTGATACCTCACTGACCTGCCCTGCCTTATTTCCCAAGAGAAGATCACGTTTTGTACCTTCTGTAGTAGGTACGTCCACACACTGAATCAGAAAATTTTGTTGTGCGCGCTTAATAAATTCCTCTCCATCCAAGCCCTTAACATTATGATAGTTTATGTTTGGAAAGTTAAAATCCCGGAACACTACAACCCTATTATTCTTACAGAAAATTGAGATCTCGTTGCTAATTTTGTTTTTTCTAATTTCTGGCTGACTACTGGGGTATCGATATAACAATCCCAATAAGATGATTCTTCCTTTCTTATTTCTTAGTTCCACCCACATAATGTCATTGGACATTCTCCCGGGAATATCCTTCCTAAGTACAGCAGCATGTTATCCTTAACCAAAAGTACCACTGCTCTTCTTTTTTGCTTCCCCTTGTATCCTTCCTATGGCATCTATACCCTACAATATTAAGCTGCCATTCCTGTCCATCCCTGAACTATGTTTCTGTAATGGCTACAATATACCTGTAGGGAGCTTCAACTTTTCCAACACTAACTGAGGTAGTCAAATTGTGAAAGGTTTAGACAAAGTAGAATGCTTAAACTGCATCCAGGAGGGTTTTTAATGTCGGAATGTAGTAGGCCCTGAAAGTGCACAGACAGTGCTGGTCTAAACTTTGGTTAATGACAGTCTGGATAAGTCAGAATAAGCTGTAGAGCTGAGCTGAGAGGTGGAAAATGGAGTATCATGCGGAAACGTGTGAGGTGATTCACATTGGAAGGAGTAACACCAATACAGTGGACTGGGCTAATGGTGAATTGAATCAATTTAACAGGCCCTTCGGCCCAACAAGTCCACACCGCCCCTCGGGGCATCCCACCCAGACCCATCCCTCGATAACCCATACACCTGAACACTACAGGCAATTTAGCATGACAGGAAGCATGTGGATGCATTGGACAGGGTGCAGAGGAGATTTATCAGGATGTTGTCTGGTATGGAGAGAAGCTCTTATGAGGAAAAGCTTAGGGACTTGAGGCTGTTTTTGTTAGAGAGAAGATGGTTAAGGGGCATCTTAATAGAGGCATACAAGATGATCAGAGGTTTAGATCGGGTGGACAGTGAGAGCCTTTTACCTCAGATGGCGATGGCGAGCACGAGGGGACGTAGCTATAAATTGAGGGGTAGATATGGGACAGATGTCAGACATGGGTTTTTTATCCAGAGAGTATGAAGGGCAGGGAATGCCCAGACTGCAACAGTAGTAGACTCGCCAAGTTTAAGGGCATTTAAATGACCATTGGTAAACATATGGATGGTAATGGAATAGTGTAGGTTAGATGGACTTCAGATTGGTTTCACAGGTCGGCGCAACATCGAGGGCCGAAGGGCCTGTACTGCGCTGTAATGTTCTATGTTCTATGTTCTATGTTCTATACCAGTCCCATGTTCCCAACCATGTGCCCTGAGTTTATTTGCTTTTCCCATCAGACCTCTTGCATTTTCCAGGTTGGCGAGTCCGAAACTAGAGTGTATAGATTTAAGGTGAGAGGGGAAAGATTTAAAAGGGTCCTAATGGGCAATTTTTTTCACACAGAGGGTGGTGCATGTATGGGATGAACTGTCAGAGGAAGTGGTGGGGACTGTTACAATTACAACATTTAAAAGGCATCTGGATGGGTATATGAACAGGAAGGGTTTAGAGGGATATGGGCCAAATGTTGGCAAATGGGACAAGGTCAGATTAGCATATCTGGTTGGCATGGATGAGTTTGAGCAAACGGTCTGCTTCTGTGCAGTACAGCTCTGTGACCCGATAAATGCAGTTTATCGATCTTACCTTGTTCTCTGCCATGCTGTTCCCTGCCTTGACTATTTAATTTGATCTCCTCATCTACCGTACCAGCCTCAGACTTATCTCTTTTCTCACTATCTGTTTGGTTTAAGCCCCTTTACTAGTTTAAAGCATCCCGAGTAAATCCCACCCCCCCCCCCCCCCCGGGATATTGGTCAGGAAGAAGGAATATCCAGCTTATTCTTGGAACGTGGCCCTACGCATTTAACCTTGGCCTTGGAGCGATCAACACTGAAGGGAAATAGTACAGGCAACTTGGCCGAAAAAGATCGAGGTGAGCTGGCAAATGGGTTAGGCAGATGGTGAGATGTTGCGTTAGAATTGGGGTCAGGTTGGGCTGGAGAGAGGCACAGGGGTTGGTGCGAGAGGGAGGCCAGTGAAATGGAGAACAGATTTCATGGTTATTAGAAATACCATGAGTGCAAATGAGCTATAAGCAGCAGGCTTCTACCTGACCTGCGGAAATGGGGTTGCCATTGTGAAGTAAAGCCCGGTGACCTTTCTACACTTGTGTTTAATAACTGAGATCGTGTGTCCTCTAATGACTTGCTTTGAGATTGCCCTGTGGTGATAACTTTAAATCAAGTAGTTGGTTTAAGCAGTTGATCAAATGGAGCAGGAAGGATGTTTTGATGCCTGCACACTTCACCGCGAATGTAAGCCGTTCGCAGCAAATAGTACATTGAATATATACCCAGCAACAGACCGTGGTGATGATTTCTGCTACTTGAATTTTGCGATGTGAGCAGATCGTGGGACAGGCAGTGTGCAGTCACCACACAGTGAGTTGCTAATTTCCAGCGAATTTATGTGCTGCTGTGCTGCCAAGGCTGCTTGGTTTGTGTGCAGACAGCCTCTTCAGCCTTTAAGTGAGCCACTCAGACTGGTTTTGAAAAGCCAGGGTGCTGGCAACTCCAAGCCACAGCTTTCCACAGTTCAGACCTCAGCAAACAATTTATTTGTAGGAACCTTTCAGTTTGCTGCAGTGTGACCTTGATGTGGATGCGGGTGGAAGAGTCCATTGTCAAGCTTACAGGAAGGAGAGCACATCCTGCATATTCATGAGCAGTAGGAGCAGGTGGAGGGCGATGTGTGTACAAATGCTTCTGTCTCTCTGATGGAATTGAAGTGGTACTTTTCACAGCTGGTTGAAAATGGGGCTATTTCCAGTGGAGTGCGGTCCATAAACGTCAAAGAAACATCTGAATCCTGGTCACGAGAATGACAGACCAACTTGCTTGATACTTCTAAGTAGGGGAAAACCCCAAGTGATCAAAAAGAGAAACAATTTGAGTGCAGTTTACCAGAAAAAGTAAACTGGTACTGGCCAGCATTTCTTGTCCATCCCTAGTTGCCTCTTGAGAAGGTGGTGGTGAGCTGCCTTCTTGAATCGCTTCAGTCCTCCTGCTGTGGGTTGACCCACAATGCTGTTAGGGAGGGAATTCCAGGATTTTGACCCAGCGACAGTGAAGGAATGGCAACATATTTCCAAGTGAGGATGGTGAGTGGCTTGGAGCGGAGCTTGTCGGGGGTTATATTCCCATCTATCTACTGCTCTTGTCCTTCTTGTTGGAAGTGGTTGTGGGTTTGGAAGGTGCTGTCTGAGGAACCTTGGTGAAGTTCTGCAGTGCATCTTGTAGATGGTACACACCGCTGCTACTGGATGTCACTAGGATTTTTTGGCACGTAATGAAAGCCCTTTGGTTGAAGGTGAATGTTGTATCTGCTGCATAATAATTTATTGAAATCATGTACAATAGGCTGTATCAATGCACATAAGCATTTTAACCAAACCTAAAATTCTGCAGTTTGATTAAAGGGATGTGTAATTGGTTAATCCTATATCTTTAGACTAAACTAATTTTTAATCATTCCTCTTGCTTACTTTGTGATAATTTAGGAATAAAGTCTACCCACCCGCACCCCCCCCCCCGCCACCACCCCCCACCCAAAACATACCTGGTGGTCCCAGGTTCTCCAAAGAGCACCATGTGGACCCTGATCCCAGTATGGACACTCGATTACCATAGATAACAGCAGCTCAGAATCCCTGACCTTAGGAAATCTAGTATGTACATGCGCATTGTTCCCAAACCTCCTAAATATGCCTTCACAGCTTGGTACATCAGCAATAACTGCTGTTCTCTAAGAAGAAGAGTTTGTTAATATTCGACTGTTCTCTTTATTAAAGTGGTTATCATTGGAAAGGACTTGTCACAGACAAAGGAGCCCATCAAATTGAACATGATGTGAAGCTGGATGAACACAGCAGGACAACCAGCTTCAGAGGAGCAGGAAAGTTTGACATTTCGGGTCGAGACCCTTCTTTCTGGGTCTTTATGAAGAAGTGTCTTGACCTGAAACGTCAAACTTTCCTGCTCCTCTGATGCTGCTTGGCCTGCTGTGTTCATCCAGCTCCACACCTTGTTATCTCAGATTCTCCAGCATCAGCAGTTCCTATTATCTCATCAAATTGAACAATTGTTTTTTTCCCCTAGTTTTAGTTCTAAATATCCTTTTAGGATTAATACTTCCTGAACCCTGTCCACAATCTACAAGGCACAAGTCAGGAGTGTGATGGAATGCTTCCCACTTGCCTGGATGGGTGCAGCTCCAACAACACTTAACAAGTTTGATACCATTCGGGATAAAACAGCCCGTTTAATCAGCATCACATCTACAAGCATCCATTCCCTCCTCCACTGACACTTAGTAGCAGCAGTGTGAACTATTTGCAAGATGCACTGCAGAAATTCACTAAAGTTCCTTTGACAGCACTTCCAAACCAATGACTCCTGCCCTGTATGAGGACAAGGACAGCAGATATTTGGGAACATCACCCCCCTGCAAGTTCCCCTCCAAGTCACTCACCATCCTGACTTGGAACTATATTACCATTACTTTATCGTCATTTATAAATC